>NC_135483.1:7691218-8291218 GCF_052094955.1 Ictidomys tridecemlineatus | reverse complement strand
GGAGCCCCAGGAATTATGATCATCCAGAGTGGAGAGAAGCCCTCAGTAATATCACCACGTGCTACTTGGAAGGAGCAGGGCTAGACTGGCTTATCTGATTTCCCTCAGTTTTTATCACTTCCTTCTCCCGCGGAGGACCCTGGCTCCCATCATCTTTAACCCCACTCCGCCCCAAGCCATCCCACTGTGTATGCTCCAGGCACAGATGGTCTTCTCTCCAGCACCACCGTGTCTCCTATGCCTTCTTCCTCCTGCTCAGCCCTGGTCCCCCATGCCAGACGCCCGTCCTCTACCTGCTCTAGTCTAGGTACCCACTTTATCCTCTCTGCTGATCCCTGCAAGTGAAGGATTGGCATTAGTGAACCACCTGAACTCACAACACACGTCCAGCTCACTACAGTTCTCTCCACCTGGCATGTCACGTCTTCTGAATGGAGTCTCCTCCCTGACATGGCCACTGGCTAAAATCCTCCCTTTGCATTTGAGTTCCACTAATCTTTGATCTGTGACGCCTTCTTGAAAGTTTCAGGATGGTTGCCAGGCTTGTTTATCCTTTTCTTGATCTTGCACGTCCCTCAATACAATGCCCACGTACTGCCAGACCTCCTGCCCCCTGGCGTCTCTGAGGACTCTGAATTCCTTGCAAAACAGGCAGCTTCAAACACCCAGCACATGGAAGGTGTCTGGTGACGTGGCCACTGAAATCTGTCTCTGTCATTGCAGCACCAGAGGTGGGAGGGTGGCTGTGAGTGGCAGATCGGCGTGAGGCAATGCACATGGTGAGGCCTGTTCCAGGCACTCCCAGACTCTCTTATGCCTCAGTCTCCACACCACGTGGTCAGAACACAGTCCCCACCTGCTGCCTCCTTGCTCTAGGACCTAGAGAAATTGAAGATCATTTTATGGCTTAATTGTTTTCTCAGGTTCAGGCTAAATTCTGTTGTCCACAATGCAGCTTGTATCTTTGCAAATAACTTGGGAATAGTTCAGTTTTTGCAGTTCAGTGAATATGAACCTCTGAATCCATAAAATAAATAGAACGAACCTTCGGCTCATCAGATTTGGCACCTTCACAAAACTGCCCTGACCCTTCTCATGGCTCTTGGATTCCAGTTTTCAGCTTGAAGGAGGGAGTGGAGACTCTCTCATGTATTTAATACTCATGAGAACCCCTAGAAGGCTGGAAAGGCAGCCCCAAGAGAAAGGTTCTCTGAAGAAAGAGGAGAGAAGGGACTTTTGCCCTCTGAACCTCACGTGCAAGAGAGACTGGGCTGAGGTTTCGTTTGGAGCTTGTTTGCATTTCTTCATGGGACAAACTAAAAGGAAAAAGAAAAAGAGGCTTGGGTTGCAGGGTTCAGGATTCCCTGAAAGAAGGATAAGGGTGAAACCTCTTTCCCTTACCTTACTTCCCCACCCCAGGGAGGCGGCCATCAGATCTGTAGGAACTGCAGGGGCCTCTACCGGGCCTGCTGGACTGGAGTCTCTCTCCACTTTGACCCAGCCACTTGTCTCTTTCATGTATCTGGGCTGCTGACCCAATAAAATGAAGGTTCTTTGATCTGATACCGAGGGTTTCCAAGCAGCCTGCGCTTGGCAACCCCGATTCAGCCCCCGCCTTCTTGCCGGGCGACTTCAGCACATCAGTTACCTTCTCATTTATAAAACGGGGTCACAGGACTATGGTGAGAATCAAAAGAAATGATGGATGTAAGCATTCGCAGATTGTCAAGTGTTTAAAAAATTGCTATGGTGATTGTCATTATTATAAGAACTCAGCGGCACATGTTCAAGAGAGTCTATCCGTGGCTCAGAGTTAAATGTCGTAGAAATTACTTGAGCGGTATGTGGAGACTCTCGGGATGCATCCTAAGATGGAATGGCTGGGCAGGCCGGCCGCCACGATGGATCCTCCACCACAAACCCTGCTTCCTGGGGAACGTCAGGTGCTGAGAACAGTGGTGTCAGCGGCTCCGAAGACTCGGGAGCCTGGAGGAGGAGTTGAGGAGCCTCCAGCCTGATCCCAGTGATTCATGGATGAGGAAACGGAGCCCTAAGGAAACCGAGTAGTTTGCTCGAGGGGGGACAGCTGGAGAAGTTCAACCATCACTCTCAGCAGAGCTGTGCGCGGACCCTGCTGGCAATCCCTCCCACTAGGATCCCTCAGATGGACGTCACCCAACTCGCCATGGTTTCTCAAATTCAAACCAACCTGAGCGTAGGCTTCAGGAGCACTTAATACAACGGTTACAGTTATTATTTCCCATCCCAAAGTGAAGATTTAAGTACTGTGGGAACCCATTCATTGCTTTTTATCAGTTTCATATATTGGGGTCTTCTTAAAGATTTCCTTTGAAACAAAGGTTTGTGTTACTGAAGATGCTATAAAATCTTGACCTAGAAAAAAAAACGCTGAAGGGAACTGCGGTAAAATTTTCTGTAAATGGGTTTTTCAGTGTGTGGAGGGCTGAACTTATAGAATGGCAGCTGCGGTAAAGCAAATTCATTCACCAGTTTTCCAAAAGCCTAATGTGTCCATGTACCCTGGAGGGGACATGGGCTCCCTGACTCCCCCACAGTCCACCAGGGGGTCTTTTCTGCACTTCTCTCTGTTACTAGAAGTCTCTTTGGAGACAGAAGCTTGTGTTCTCCTGTAGCGGGTCATCTAGTCTATGAGCAGATGGTTCAACCCAAGGATGGACAAAAATTAACTTCTATGTCCCTGAAAATGGGGCCACTGACAGTGTTCTCATGAGGAGACATGCTGGGGAGGGCTTTTATTTTATTTTTTTGCTAAGTTTCTCATATTTTAGAGAGAGAAAAGAGAAAGATATGGATAAATCCATCCAGTGGGGCTCCAACATTTCTTGTTTGAGAAGGGCTTAGGATAATGCTTTTTAAATTACCTTGTCCTGTGACCTACAGTAAAATATATGCCCCAATATGCACAAGTTCTTTCTCTCCAAGATATATGAAATAACTAAATATAGAAATTCAGCACACAATGATACTTAACCTTATTGCATTCAACTCACGTCTCAGTCTCCTCCCCTCCCCTCCTCTCCCCTCCCTCCTCTCTCCTTTCCTCCTCTTCCTTTCCCTTCTCCTCCCCTCTCTTTCCTTCCCTCCATTCTCATTCCATTCTGTTCCATTATATTCTGTTATTTAAGAAACATTGGAAAACTTCCACTAAATAGACCTTAACACCAATTAATGTACTCTGTATTTTTTTAACAATGACTTAGGGACTTACCTTACACATGGACTTGCACCATGGACAACTGTGTCAACCGTAAGTATTGATGTTGGGAACAGGTGGATTGTGAGGAAGTTCTGTATCTGCCAATGGCTCCAACTGTCACTCAGGAGTGTTCCCAGAGCCGTGTCATCAGATGGGGAGGGGCTTCACCTTTTGTCAGAGAAGCCGCTGGGTACTAGGAAAGGGGCCTTGAGGGCTGATGAGCAGGATTTGCACATGACTTCCTTCGGGAGGATCAGACTAAGGCCCAGTGTGGGGCCTCTAGGGAGAGGCACACTGTGGGGACAGACTCTTGTGATCCGTCAGACCCTTAGGAGCTGGGTACCCAGTGAAGGAGCCCGAACAGGGAGGTTCCAGGCAGGCTGCGTTGGTTTTCAGTGAACATTCCCCACGTGTTCTGGGGCAATCCTCTGAAGGAGTTGGGGTGCACTGCTTCTGAGGATGTCTAACTGGGTGTTGAACATTTCAAGCTGCAACCACCCAGGAACTGTGGCTGCAGAGGGCCATTTGGCCTGTCTGTCCCTTCACACAGAAGGCCATTGAGATTCCCTTGGGAGGGTGTCCTCCCTGCAGTATGGTAGGAGGTGACCTTCATCACCAGGGACTGGCAGTTGGAATGGTGGTTACATTGAGGATGTCACCCTCATCTCCCAGTGGCTTCACATCCCACCATCTCTCTTCCTGATACCCTAGAGCTTACTCTCCTCGTCCAGAGACCCCTCTGTCTTATCCCTTTTTTGACAACCGTTATTTATCTAAGTTATAAAAACATACTGCCTTGGCCATCTCTTCTGGTTGAGACTCTCATGTGCATGTTAAATTCGCAAGACTCATATGATTTTCTCTAATTCATCTTCCTTATGCTAATTTGACTCCTGAATCAGCTGAAGAGCTCACATAACACTGGGGTGGGGCTGGGGCATCCCCTCTCCTACGTATCTTCTGCTTAGCCATGGAAGTATCCAGGTGCAAGCAGAAGTCATCAGTCACCAAAGGCCACTCTTAAGTGCTTCATATACGATAACTCATTTGATCCTCGCAACAACCCTGGGAAGTAGGTTTTACTATTACCATTTCCAGTTTACAATCCAGTAACTGAAAGCCTGAAAAGATAAGTAGATTGTCCACAGCTGCCATCCCAGACTTGACCTCCACGTGTCTGGTTCAAGAGCACCCCACTCCCCACTGACGTGTGCTGCCTCTTGTAGAGCAGCTGAGCTCCACCTGCTCGCAAGCTCAGGTCAAGCAGTGGCCATGAGGAAGGTGTAGCCTCCGTGGTGCTCACACATGCTGTCTGGAGCTGGAGCATAGAGAGGGATGGACAAGACACGAGGCTGCCGAGGGGGGACAGGCAGCGTCAGAAGGCCAGCATATCCTGCCGGATCCTCCCATGACATTCTGTAGTCAGGGCATCTGAAACTCCAGTTATGACGTACAGGACCAAACATATCCTGAAAATATTAGGGTTAAGAAAACACAATAGGCTCTTGCTGTGCCAGCCAGTCAGCACTGGAGGTGGGGTGGGGCGGGCATGGGCAACACTGCCCTCAGTCATGGCACCCCTGGGCAGCTTCTGCCCAGCGCTTCTCCTTCAGGCTCCTGGGGAACTACTGCAGTAGGAAGGGAGGTTGCCAGGTGGTCAAAGTAGCCACAGTGACACAGTCGGGTCTGCATTGTGGAAAGATCATTCGGGTTGGGGCAGAAAGAGACAGGACAGGAGGTGGGTGTGGGTGGTAAGGATGCCCGGGGGCTGGTTAGGAGGTCAAGGCACCAGGTCCTGCAGCAGGAACCACGAGCTGGGACAAGCTCAAGAAATGTTTAGGGGCAGGACTGACGGGACTTTCTGCCAGAGGGATGTGACAGCCAAAGGAGAGGATCGGATCCAGATGACTTCCAGGTCTGCAAGCTCCTACCACCTGAGCTAGTCGGCGGTGGGAGAGGAGGGGACACGGAGTGGTGGTGCTGATAGGTAGGCAGGGGAGCAGCCAAGCAGAGGTGGAGGTGCAGGGGTCAAGGCTAAGGAGACAGTCAGACAGAGAGAGATGGGACCCATCAACATGCCACAAAAGAGACCCTGTCACGTATCGAGAGAGACTTAAATAAAATCAGGGGTAAGACAGGATCCTGTGAATCACTAAGATGAGCAGAGAAAGAGGCTCTCAGAGAGTGGAGGACAGAGAATGGGGTGAGGGGTGGCAGGTCTAAGCAGGAGGTGCCTCGGCCCCATCTCAATCTGAGTCCTGACCACTAATTCAGAAACCAGGCGAGGGGTGATGGGCATGAAGGAAAGACAGACAGATGCACATAGACACACAGGTGGACAGTCAACCTGATGGACTTTGTCCCAGAGCCCGCGCAGCACATTTATCATACAGATTTCAGGAAAAGGTCGTTTGTGGGAATGTTTCAGCAAAGCAGGCGATCTGAAGGACGCAGGACTGCTGAGACATGAGGGGCATCTTGTTTTGCTCAGAATCCTCTAGCCCTGGGAGTTGGTGCTTAAACTCAAAGCCTCTACTGGTAAAACTGACCTTTCACAGAGTTTCCTTAGGCCGGCGTCACCATAACAACTGGGCCATCTCAACCTGAACTTTTCCACAGGCAGTCCCCAGAGCAACCCAGCCATGGGGAAGGCAGACCATGATTCAAATCACGGCTCTCCACGGTGGAAGTGGGGACGGCAGCAGAAGTGGGCATTGCAAGCTTTTGAGGGTCCATTCCACTGTCCACGTCCATGTGCTTTATGTCCCTGAAATTCTCCCAGTGGGAAATTTGTGATTAAAAAGCACATATAAGGAGGTAAAGGTGAGTGGCTGAACAAGATCCTGACCAAAGCTTCAGGGTCACTTAGAGGTCATTGTATTTTTTCCTAATGAAATAGCAAGGGCAAGAGTGTTTTGTAAAATAACTTATCTGTTTTATTTATAGCAGGAATGTGAACCAAGATTTGTTGAGTGCCCTTTGTGTTCCATGAGTGATACTAAATAATCCTGGAGGGCAAATAAAACAGACAGGCACACCCCAGGGCCTGGACTTGCTCAAGGCTAGTCCATTATCAGAGCCAGAAATTCTATCCACAGAACCTGGACTGTGACCAGTGGCACAGAGCAGCCTCACACACTCAAACCAAAGGCCACTCCTAAGTGCTTCATACACAATAACTCATTTGATCCTCGCAACAACCCTGTCACTAGAAACTGGGGACATACTTCCCTCCAGGTGCTTGTCAGATGCCCCTGCATTCTGCTCAGGATTTGCAGAGAGCACACACTGCTGGCAGGTAGCGTCCCGCTCGCTGGTTTTCTAATTTCCAGCACCTTTGGACTTTACATTCACGGTTCTCTCTCCCTCATGGAAGTCACTTGTGATATTTGCATGAACTCAATCAAAATGCTTAGGTCAACAGGAGACTTACCTAAATCTGCATATGAAACATGTTCCTGGCCAGGAGGGGTGCAGGGTGTCCCCGTGTCAGGTTACTCTTTTGTCCCTGTTGTGGATGGGAAGAAGGAGGGGAGGGTGATTATATTTTGAACCTGTCATTTTGCTGGACAGACGCACATGGGTTATGGCCTCTTTTCCCAGCATGAGGAGTGCCAGAAAGTAGAGGTGACAAAGCTGTTCCTTGTCTTGACTTGCAGGCACTCTTTCTGATCCCTGTTCAGTTGATAAGAAACTAAGGCCCAGACCCTTTGACTACACTTTTTAGAAATAGAGAAAAGATTATATCCCTTTACGACTTCTGTCAGCTTGAAAAAGCCATGAATCACAGCAAAATGGCATTTTATATTTAGTAATTCGTCTCCCGCTCGGATCAAGATGACAAATCTTGTGCAGAATAGCTCCCTGTGACTCACATCAGCTTTTAAAGATGTTGGTAACAAAGTTTGACGAATCGTTATCGACCGAGCTTGGAGGGTGTACACAATTCATCTCAGCTATTAATAAGAGATGCAGTCTTCATCTGCTTCAGAGCGTAATTATGATTTCCTGCACTTGGCATGCCTCTCACAACAAGAGAGAAGATGCGTTTCAAACCCGACAGAGTCCTCATGAGCCTTGTTGAGGGCAAGGCTTCTAGATTTTACTTCATCAAGAAATCTTGGAAAGGATTCTAAGTATATGAAAAAAGCGAGATACACTTAAAAATGGACACAATACAGTGTGATAAAAAACACTTTCATTGTTAATACATTAATAATTCATTAATATTAAAATTTACAAAATGAAATTACAGAAGCCTGGAGAAATGTCAATCATTAGGAGGGCTCACTCTGTTCTTTTTTTTTTTAGAGAGAGAGAGAGAGAGAGAGAGAGAGAGAGAGAGAGAGAGAGAGAGAGAGAGGGAGAGAGAGAGAGAGAGAGAATTTTTTAATATTTATTTTTCAGTTTTCGGCAGACACAACATCTTTATTTTTTTTATTCTTTTATTTATTTATTTTTCTAAAGAGAGAGAGTTCACTCTGCTCTTGTCTCCTGTGGCTAGAACTTGGATTTTATGCTTTCATCTCCTCTGGTTGGTTGTGCCAAATCTAATCCTTGTAGTTAATTAGTTGACTCCCTTTTTCCAACTGCTATTTATTCAGAAAATACCTTAGGCCCTGGGGTATGAAGCTGGAGAATGCCCAGCCCCTGGCACAGACGTGCTCGCAGATCCGTGGAGGGTGCGTGATGCACGGATCGGGGTGGACATGCAGGACCAGGAGGAGGCTGTTTCCACTCAGATTTCAGAGAGGAGTGGACATGTGATTTTCAGGAATTCAAGCCCAGACTGGGAACGGAGGGCCCGGCTTGCGTCTTAGGTTAGGAACTTCAGACAGCTTGTGTACCTCTGTGGCCCTGGGCTTCCTGAGCTAGAAGCTGGGGCTGAGGAAGAGCTGTCTTAGCAGTGCGGGCTGAACCAGGCCGAGTGTGACACACTGAGCAGTGTGTTTAGAGCAGACTCACGCTCAGGGCCTGCTTTACACGTGAGTGTGAGGTCAGGCAACGGTGGCGACCAAGGAGGCAGATTTAACAGGCCGCTGGACGAGGCTTTATCTGAGACTCACCACTGGGCGGAACTCCATCAGACCCAGTGGACAGGAGGAGGGTCTGAGGAGAAACCAGGGTACTGGACAGGGACTGGGATTTTATGAGGATTGCAGCAGGCAGGGAAGGGCTTGGACAGGCAAAATGTTTTTAGAGTCCCTTGTCCCACTGGAGTCGGTCGGGGGAACTGGCTGAGACCCAGGATTGCTCAGGAGACCCTGCAGATTGACAGGTGTTAGCCAGGAGATCCCGCTGATTGACAGGCGTTTCTGATGGCACCTGATTGATGTTTCTTTCGCTCATGGGCTGCTTCATGCTTTGTTCCTAAGTCACTGCCACCGGCCTGACAGTGAGCAGATGAGTACTCACTCTGGGCCCACACCTAGCAGGCACCCCCAGCCCCCAACCAGGTATGAGCTGAGGGGATGGTTCAGGGCACCCCAGCTGGGCCAGCCAGGGCTCTTTCTGGTGCCCGTGTGCTCAGGTCTTGCCTCCACATGAGGTGGCTGCTGGAGCTGCTTCCTCTCCTGCCCTCCCCGCCCTGCCCCCACCCGTCATCACCTGTCTCATCTCTTCCTCACTGTGTCAGGGAGGGATGCATTCAGAGGCCAACAAAAGACAACCCAAGCACGGAGCGTTACTACCTAAGCATTTATTTATTTCACAAGAGACTGTTGTGTTGCAGCCATTGAAGAACCAAGCCCACCATCTGTTTGTTTGGTGGAATGACTTTTGCAGGAAGAAGAAAAAGTACGGGTGTTAATCAGCTTTCTGTTGCTGAAACAAATACCTGAGATGATCAATTTATAAAGAGAAAAAGTTTGCTTTGGCTTGCAGTTTCACAAGTTTGAGTGCATGATCAGTTGTCCCTGTTGCTTTGGGCCTATGAGGAGGCAGCACCTCAGGGTGGACGCATGTGCTGCAGCAATACCCCACGGCCAGAGAGCGAGAGAGACCCCGAGGCCCACAGTCCCCTATTGGGCACACTCCATTGACCCCACCCCTGAGGGGTTCCACTGCCTCCTAATGGTGACATATTGGGGACCAAAATATTAACACAAGTACCTTTGGACATTCCGGATCCAAGCCACAGAAGCGAAGGATCACGGGAGCAAAGGATGGGCTGAGGCCATTCCCACCAGGTATCTTACAGGGTTCCACGTGGGGACATCACAGCCCTGAGCAGCCAGGGACAATGGCTGCCCTGCTGTGAGGGTCTGAAGTGGAAGGCAAGGAGAAGGGAGCTGCTCACTGGTCATGTGGCCCTGGCTCCTCCAGGCCCACAGTTCCCAGGGCACCTCTGCTGACAACCACACTGTCACTGTCAGCCCCAACCCAGGAGGAGATTCTGCCCCTGTCACTAAGCCCTTCACACCGACATTGAATCGCCCTTCATGAGCCCCTCACTTCACAGGTCACAAAGTGCTTTCTACTGTGACCTCCTGTTCTCCCCTCACCACCACCCAGAGGGTCACACACCCTTTCTGAGGTTCCAAGAAGGCACCAGACTCCGCCCAGCACTGCAAGATGTTGGGGAAACACCAGATTTAAGACCAGGAGCAGGACTCTTAGCCCCAGCTCTGGAGGATTTTGGAGTCAGGTAAACAGGATCCCAGTGCTGGTTTGGCCACTTATTAGCTGTGCTAGTAGGGCAAATAAACAGGCATTTTAGTCTGTTTTGTGTCGCTTTAACAGAAGAGCACAGCCTGGGTAGTTTGTCAAGAACAGAAATTCACTTCCTTAGTCCTGCAGTCTGGGAAGTGTAAGGCCAGGGGCTGGGGTCTGGCGAGAGCCTTCTTGCAGCGTCCACAGTGGAGGGTGGAAAGGCAAGAACGGCATAGAGGGGCTGAGCTCTCTTCACAGGGGACCTGCCCCCGATACGAAGCCACTCCCACGATCGTGGCATTAATCCATTCACAATGGCCACGAGAGACTTCAGGCTTGTTCCCTTGAGCCAGTGTCGGGGAGAAGCAGCCTGGAGCAGAGGAAAGTGAGAGCAGGGTGAAGAGCAGGTGCTGAGTACTGTGCCCCAGGTCGCCTCGCTGGTTGTGGGAGCCTGGAACCCCAATTCATGAGGGCCTTGCTCCCTCAGTTCTCCTGCAATGCCAGGGGTCAGAGGGACGGAACCAGGTCCCAGAGAGTCCAGCAGGCGTCTTCCCGACCATCTCCTCAGACAGAAGCCAGACGACCACCCACCTCCAGCTCTGCTCAACAGGAAGCACTTGGCCTTTGTTCTGAATTACAGCCATCTCCTGTGGTCTCATAGTTAAGTAGTACCACACTTTATTCCCACTTTACAGAGGAGCAAACAGAGGTCAGACCTTGCTATGTGGAGAGCATTAGTAGATCTCCATTAGAACTCAGACCTGGCTCCAAATGATATGCACTAGGAACGCCTCTTCCTTGGTGGAATGACCCCGGGACACCATCCCGAGTAGTTCTTAGTAGATGGAGCAGTAGGCAGCAGCAGTGGCAGCAGCAGTATTAGCAATAGAAGCAGCAGTGCCACCGTGAGTAGCAACATTCCAAAAGCAGCAGCAGCAGCAGCAGCAGCAGCAGCAGGGACCCACTCTGAGCACTGCCTGTGGGTGGGGCTGCACTGTGATTTCAGAACTCTACTAAGTAAGAGAGAGGGAATTGGTGTCTCTCCTTCCCCTCCACTGAGGAGCACCGAAGTGAAGCAACTCGACTGAAGTCGTGCAGAGAGGAGTTGGCTGCGTGGGCTTCTGTCTGCACCCTGCTCCTTCCCACCTCCCTGCCTCCGTGTCATTTGCAGGCGTGCTGCCTTCGCTTCATGGGCTGCAGAGTGGGCCACCATCAAGGGGAGACGCAGGCAGGACAAGTGGATGCACCCTGTATGAGCTCCAATTGTGCCACTCACTCAACAAAGGGCTCATCCCAGCTCGGTCTGCCCTGGCCTGGAGGGGGGCGAGGGGTGGAGTCTATCAGACTGCCCAGGAGTTCAGTGGAGTTTGGTGGGAATTGTCCACAGCCTCACAGCTCAGGGAAATCCAGTCCCAGTTCCACCCAACTCTCCGCCCACCCAACTGACCTCTGACAACCATGCATGGGTGCCCTGTCTGCAGGCATCCAATGTGGGGCTCACTGGTCCCAAAAGGTCACCTGAGTGTAAGCATCCCAGAGCACCCGTCTCTCGTCTGCCACAAAGCTCCCCCTCTCCCATCTCCACATTTGTTGCAGGGATCTGTGCAAGACAGGCGGAATGCCGACTTTCACACTGGTGGCCATGCTGGCGGGTTCCGGGTCACCTGGACTCTCCTACCTGGAGCTTCCCAGGCCTGCCACCTTGCCCGCCACACGGGCCACCCTGTCCTGAAGCACACCCAGCCTCTCTGGCATCCTTGGTCACTGTCATTTTCTCCAGCCCCCTTCCTGCCACTGTCTGCAGACCCTCCCTCCACCCTCCTCGCCCAGAGGGAATGGCTGGAGTCCCTGGCCTCAAATGGCACATCCATGTCACTTTGCCATTGTTCAGCCTGGGCCCTCTGTGGGCATGGCCTTCTGCTTCTGCACCTGATGTCCTCTCTCCTTCAGCACACAGCACAGAGCACCTGCTGAGCAAGGACGGCCAGGTCATGCAAGCCTCACTCATGCCTGAGAGATGGACAGGAGCCCTGCCTGCCCTGCCCCAGGACGCCAGCGCTGCTCCTGGTGGGGGAGGGAAGGAAGGCCTTTTCCATGGGCATGGGATCCCGCCATCTCGCTGTGCGGTCCTAATACACCCCCTGATGAATGAGTGAGCGGGCGTGTAGCTGACAGGAGTGCTCAGCCCAGGAGCACACTGGCAGAGAGGAGGTGCATGGCTCACAGCACAGTGGACCTCCTCGGTGGTCTGGTGTGAAGCATTTGACCTCACGGCTCCCTGTAGCTGTAGGGGGCTTGCCATCCTCCACCGGCCCGAATAGCACATGCTGCAGGTAGAAAGCTAGCTCTTGTCTTAGGCCTTTGAGATGACCAGGCTGCCACTCGAGCTGTGCAGCAGACACTGGCATCACCAATTCCCACCACTCAGCTGCCCAAGCACTGCCCTGGCACCACGTCTCCTGTGAGAGCTCCCACTGGAGGGACCCTGTCCTACTTTCAGAGCCCTGTTCTGCCTTCACGCAACCCGGGCAGGTCCACCCGCATCCTTCCCAGCTACCTCCAACCTCAGACACAGCCCTCACTGGTCAGTTTGCTCCTTCAGCTTTAAAAGCACAACAGGGTCCCCATGTGCAGCAGGCCAACCTCAGGCAGGGTGGGGCAGAGGGGACAGAGCCATGCCCCTGCCTGCTGTTTCTGAAGGAGCAGGATGACCTCTGCAGCCTCCCGGGGCTCTGGTCCCCTGCGGCAGTACGCGTGGCCTTCCTGGTGGACTCTAGCTGCAGCCCACTGCCCCACTCCCCAGCGGGGACAGACCTCATCCCCGGCTTCGGCCTCCCTGTCTGCATGGCCTCCCTGTCTGCATTTCCCATCTCCCACCCCGTGGCCTCTCTGCTTCCCCACACCACCTTACATGTCCTTTGTCCCTCCCTCTCCCTTCTGACTCTCTGGACCCTTATTTTATTCTTCCTGCATCTCTCCTTCTCCCAGCCCTCGTCCCTGTTTCTCTTGGTCTCTGTCTGTCCTCTGCCTTCTCTTCCTCTCGGTCTCCCTCCTTCTTGGTTTTCTTCATGGATTGAGGGAACAGATGTCCACTTGGCTCCCAGGTTGGGCCGGGCACTTCAGTGGTCCTCGGGTTGCAGTGGGGCATTTACACCTAGTAGGGAGGCAATTGTAGATCTAGAACCCTCCCTTCCCTCTCCTCCAGCTCTTTGTCCACTATGTGGAGTCACGTTAGAGGCGTGAGCCTCAGTGCCACAGCTGGGACTTGAGCTCGGCCCCCTCGCTTAGGGTTGTACACTCCAGCAAGGCCCTCAGCCCCGGGCGCTCCCTTCCTCAGCTGTGTGTGCAGAGCTTGGTGACTGTGGGTGCTAAAACACTGGAGTCTCCACCCAGTCTCTTCACCACCTCTTCACTCTGATTTAACTCGGCAAATCATGAATTTCTACCAGGACAAGCCCTGCCCTAAACGTTACTGGGGGGATGGTTCTATGCTACTTCCTGGCATCTTATTTTCTAAGGGAAAAGAGAGCCTCGGTAAATGATTGCACAAACCAGGTATGACCCATGTCTCCATGTGGTCCAGCTCCTGCAGGGGTCACAGGGCGAGCAGCTCAGTCTAGCCACCAAGGGTCATTTCTGAAAGCAGTTCCAAATTTCTCTGCTGTTTTCTGCGGAAGCCACTCAGAGGTCCATTTTGTAACGGGCATTGGTCCTGGACCTCTGCTTGCTCAGATGCTGCACCTGCTCTGGCTCTCATGTCCACGGCTCGGACATCTCCTTGGGCTCCTGTGCCTCCGGCCCTCCTTCCCTGGCTCCTGTGCTCTTTGCACATCACGTCCTCCATGGTTCTTTCCCTGTTGCTCCTCCCATCTCTCCTGTTGGGGTTTTCTTTTTCTGTTCCTCTCACTGGCCATCAAACCCCCTCATAACCGACCTGCTGTTAAGACTTGCCTGTTAATTGAGAAAAACATTGACTTGGGGCGTGAAAACGTGGAGCACACACAGGTGTCAACCCTGCCGTGGCTACCGTGCTAAGGCTCCTGCTCATGACGGTGTCCAACCGGGGACACACTGCCATCCCACACGCTGCCTTTCAAACCCAGGAAACTCCTGCAAAGCAAAGTGGCCTGAGCCGCTGCCTCCTCCTCTGCAGCAGCTCCTCGTGCATCTGAACTGCAGGGAGGGGACGGCCAGGGCATGGACGGAGGGCATTCTGTGCCATTGAAGACGGAGTACAAAGCCTGCAGCCTCAGCTTATTAGGAAAGCAGCCCCAAGGGCAGAAGGAACATTGACCAGAAGGCAGTAACCATGACGGGCAGCTGTCCCACCTGCACTTGGACTCACCTTTCCTGATGACTTTCTGCCCAGAGGTGGGCTCATTTTCCAAGTCACTCTAAGTCAGAAGCCCACTGAAGTGTTAAGAGCGGTTAATTCTAAAATTTGAGTGATATGACTTTCTTCCTGACAAACGTGTATTTTCCATATTTCTAGTACTAAACATGTGGATTAAAAAAAAATAAAACCAGGAGAAATATTCATAAGCAAGAAGTGATCTCTCTCCACAGCCTGACTCAGGGCCTCTGAATTTGGAAGAGCCCTAAGGAAGGGCAGGGCCGCTGCCTGACCTCACCAGGGCTGGCTCCAGGCACTGACCTGGCTGTTGACTCTGGATCACTTTCTAGTCTTCGAAAAGAAAGAACAGACTCCACCAAATAATTCCCTGGAACCAAAACAACCGTGGACAATAGTTTCCTTTGGAGCCCAAGGCTGGAGAGAAACTGTTCATCTCATAATGGGGCCAGAGAGAGGGAGAGAAGGCAGCCCAGCAGTGGGATCTCTCTCCCAGGGCGTGAGGAACAACGAGCAATGGCTTCTTTTAAAAGAGAAACCGGCCACGTGCACAGTTGGTGCTGGACAAAGGTCCCAAAATGGAAAGGAAGAGTGACAGGTTGAGCTGGGGCTGTACGGAGGCCAACCGTCTGCAACTCTTCACTCCGCCTTTGTGCCTGCGTTTTGGGTGACAAGCTATTCCCCAAGAACCTCCAAGACCATGGAAACACAAAGCCGTGTCCTGGAGGGTCTGGGGCCACTGCAGGTGGAGGCACCTGTACTTGGGCACTTAGCAGCTTTGTGGAACTCCACGGTGTCACCTAAGCTGCAATCGGGGGATGGCTTTCCACTGGCCACTGGCAGGTTCCATGGAGGGTCCAGATACCAGGAACCCAAAGCCATGGCAGGAAGGCACTGAGAGGCCCGTGGGCATGAGGAGTGAACTCCAGGCCGCAGGGCCCTCAGCCAACTCCAGACACGGAATCCCTGGCCGGGCAAGGTTGGGATTCTTTCCTGAGTGCTGCTTTTCACTCGACAGCTGCGGAAACCTCAGGGGCCACCTCAGGTTGAACACGCAAAGACACGTCATCCCCCATAATAGAAGCTGAAGGCACTGCTGATGGTGTTTAGTTATTTGTTTGTTTGCTTGTTCAGACCCATGTTCCTTGAGAGGAACCGGCTTTTCCTCTGACTGGTCATCCATCACCTGCTCCTGCCCTCTCTGGGTACAGGCAAAAGAATAAAATCCGGGTGCTGGACAGTTCCACGGTCCTCAACAAAGCAAAGCAGCCAAGACCAAGCAGGCGTCTTCTGTGAGGAACATTATATAGATTTGGGAAAGTGAATGATCTTTTTTTGAGGATCATAAGCTATAAAAAATGTGGGTGGGTGTGGGATGTAGCGAGACATCTTCTCTATTTCAGGAAACCCAATCTAGAATGAAGTCCACTCAGAAAACAGAGATGGCCGGCATCGCTAGATCTGGCCAGGCCTGGAGCCAGTGTCTACCTGGGGTCTCCTCCCAAGTCCACACTTCCTCCCTCCCTTCCTTCTTGATTTACGTTTAGTTGAGCTTTTGGAAGGAATTCTGTTCAGTGGAGGAACCTGAGGTCAGAAGCCGTGTCTCTAACAGGGACTTCCCTGGGTCAAGGTGGCTGAGGCCTCCAGGCGCCCGGCGGTCCTGCCCCTGGGGCAGTAACCGAGCAGCTGGGGAACTGTGACAACCTGCCTCTTACACCTCAGACCCTGAGCCTTTTGAGACTGACTCTCCCAGGACGCCATAGTCGATATCAGGATGTCAGGAGGAATTTTCTCCCTTGTACTGCCTGCACTTCGGGGCTGTGGTAGACGGGCAACCTTAACCCAGACTGGCCCTTTTCAGAGAAGGAAAGGAATGGAATACTCTTTGTTTAGAGGTTTTTCCTACTCCTGAGCAGTGTCCCAGTCACCAAAAATCAGATTCATGAGACTTGTGGATTGGCGGAATCCTAGTTCCTTACCCCAGTGAGAGTAGCACACCCAGAAGGAGCTGGAAGATGAGGGAAGTTAACCCCTCTTATTCCTCACAAAATGGTGTCTCTGATGACTGTGATTGACAGCCAGGACCCATTAGCTCGGTCCCCTACTGAACAATTCCCTCCAAGAAGACACACATCCCAGGAATCCAGATACATGGGGAGTCTGGGACCTATTAATAGGCAACAGAGATTTCAAGGGTGTCCTTGAATTCACAGCACCCAACCCCAACTCTCTTGCTGGTTACCAGTCAGTGGTATTTCTACAAGTTTGATCAAACAGTGGATGACTCAGACCTCAGCAGAGCTGTGGCAAAAGGGACTTTAATCCCGGTAGATGCAGGGGCCACTGATTGCACAACTCCCCAGGCCGCAGAGAGAACATGAGGCAGACTGCTAAGAGACTGCAGCCAATATGGAAGGGGGTCCTTGCTGGCACCTGTCACAAATTGGTCAGAGAGCAGAGGACAAAGAAAAGCCTTTTGAAGAGCAGAAGGGACAGGTCAGGTTGACTGACCAGGACACTCCCTGACCCGACAAGGTAACTGAACCAGACTCCTTGACCTCAGGAGGGTCGCACAAACACCATCCACTTTCCCTTCTTTCTTCCTAGAAGGGAGAAAAACTTTCTCTGCTTTTTCTCCACCACAATATACCAGGTGTGTCAAGAGGAATTGAAATTGTTGTAAAATCTACAGGTTGACAGACCATGAAAAAATACACCTGCTGAGAACTAAGAAGAATTCAGCAAGGATGTGTGGCCATGGGACCAGGTGAAAACAATTTTGAGCATCTCTGCAAAAGAAACGGGTCTATTTCCACTTATATATGGAATAGTAGGCTCCTCTCTTTCTTTCTTTCTTTCTTTCTTTCTTTCTTTCTTTCTTTCTTTCTTTCTTTCTTTCTTTCTTTCCTTCCTTCCTTCCTTCCTTCCTTCCTTCCTTCCTTCCTTCCTTCCTTCCTTCTTTCTTTCTTTCTTTCTTTCTTTCTTTTTTCTTTCTTTCAGAAAAATAGTTGCAGAACTTATGGAAAGAAGGACCAGGAATGGACAGGACAGCCTAGTGATGAGAGCATTTCTAAGTTCTATTTTCCTTCTGTCTATTAATCTATATCCTCCTTCTGCAAGTTTGCCCTGGGGATGTCCATCACAGAGCCCCACCCCCAATAGTTACAAGGTACTTCAGTTATCAATTGCTGCGTAACATATGGCCCCCTAATTTGTTGGCCTATAAACAATAATGATTTACTACACCCATCACTTGAGGGTCAGCTGGACCCCAGGTGGTCCTCCTGCTGCCCTCTGTGGAGGGCCAGCCTGCACTCTTCATCAGGGGCTGGGGTGTCCAGGGTTCAAGAGAGTGAAGGGGAAGCTGCAAGGTCTCGTAAGACCTCATTCCCAAAGTCACACAGCACATGACACTGCATTCTGTATCACAGGCCAGTTCAGGGTCAAAACAAAAATAGTGGCTCCCCTCTTGGTGGGGAGAGCAGTATGCAGAGACAGGAGGAGGAACTGTTGGTAGAGCCCTTGTGATGGTCTACTACCCTTCACCCTGGCTACAAATATTCAATTCTCTTGTGTGTGCAAAATACCTTCAGGCCCTCCCAAGATCCCGAGTTCACCCACTCAGGACATCAGGCTGGAGCTCCAAGTCCAAAACCCCGTCGTCTAATCCAGCTGCAGATTGAGCTTCTCAGGAGTGATTCCCTGAACATAACACTTCAGATGCTGCACGGACCTAGGAGAGAAATGACCTCCAACCACACCCTCCATGTGTTGTGATGAGACTGGGCCAGATAACGGCATGGGATATTCGACTGCTCATAAAGGGCAAAGGGCAACAGAGAAGGCACACAGCAACCATGACTGCTCTGACATTTAGGCAGCTGTATGTCACCTGTGCCCCCAGCTCAGTGGCTTAACACAATAGTCAGCAGTTTGTTTTCTGTTTGTGCCTCTGTGGACTGTCTGCCTTTTGAGGGTGGTTCTGCTCTATGGGCTGTTGGTGGCATCTCTCATTTGGCTGCAAGATTGGCCTCTTGCCAAGTGCAATTCAAGTGACCAGCACATCCTGGTAGGGAAGTTGCAGGACTCTTAGGAACCCTCTGTGTACTGCTGTTAGGATGGCAGGTCATGGGACAATAAAATGTCTGGCTTGACTTCTCCACCCTGGACCACTCCCTGGGGCATTATTTTAATATTTCATAGGAAGGGGAAATCAGTAGCTAGCATGCAGAAACCCATGTTGCCAGGCAGGTTCCCTAGCGGCCCCGGAGGGTCTGCACCCTCCCATCAGTGTCCTTAGGGAGAGCCACTCTTCCTACTTCTGAGCTTTTCTTCTAGTCCTCTGGAGGTACCCTTCAGAGATGAGTCATAAATACAATATTGCAAAATTTCAGTGATTTATGTATATGAGTTAAATGCCCTGAATTTTGCACTCAATACTGGAATTGCACAAGATGAGATGAGTGGAAAAATTCATGTGAATAAATTAATATTTTAATTTTCTTTACTTAGAGCAACATTAAATATCCATTTTTTTAAAATGCCACAAATTGGGAGACACCACATGGACAAAAGGGAGGAGACTTTAAATTTTAATACATCTAGTTAGCATTTCTTTTCTGTATTGTTTTAAACAGTGGGCTCCATGTTTTCACTCTGCACTGGGTTCTGTACAGGGGGCATTCGGTCCTGTGTGGCCACAGCTGGGAGCTTACCCAGCAATGGAACATCCATCCTGACCCGTTCTGGCCTCATGCCCATGTCTGGGGCTTCAGGAAAGAAGCTGAACTGGTGGGGACCACCTGAGCATCTCTGGCATGACCTCTCATCATTAGTAGGTCCCATCCAAGAGTCTTCCCACAGAGCTGACTTCCAAGAGGATGGGAATGCAAGGTGCAGAGGCTCCCAAAGCCCAGGGCAGGACATCACTTCCACTGTGCTCTGCTGGTCAAACTAATGCAGGGGATCCAGATTTAAAGGGGTGGGTGGCACTGGCACAGCTCTCCACAGGAGAAGGGGCATGCCAAGAGGAGAGGACTCAAGCCAGCCCACCTCCCAAGAGTAAGCCCAGGACGCCATGTCCCTCCCCTCTGTAACCGAGGGACACTGAAGCCTGCTCACTCCCTAGCACCCGGACCTGGACTCTGGAGCAGGAGGGATCCCCTTCCTGCAGGTGGCATCTGTATGAACTTAGGCTGGGGAGGACCCAGGCCACTGTTCCTCAGAGATGGAAAGAGCCGGCTTTCCAAATCAAGCAGCCGGAGAAACAGAGTTCTGCCCTCCTCTGCAGAGCAGCTGGCGCGCCTCTGCAGGTAAGCGGCATGCCACCTGATGCCCATGGGTGCTCCTACCCAGGCAAGCAGCATGCCACCTGACACCCACAGTGCGAGTCACTCCTGCTTTTGGTTAGGTCACCTTGAGCGCGGGTGCCTCACCCCTGAATTCCATCCTGCAGCCGTGTAGTGCAGAGAGGCTGTGCGCCATGTTTTACGTCCTTCTCCTGCGAACACAATCCATCCTGTTGCTCAAGCTGAGAGCATGAGGGTCTTTGCCCTTTCTTCCCATTTCTCCAGACCCTGCATGCGATCTGTCAACAAGGGTTTTTGACTATATTCCAAGCTAAAGCTCAAATTCAACTGCTTTTGACTAGCCTTTGTCCTTAGTTTAAGTCAACACCATCTTTCTGCCTAGGAGAGAATCCTAACAGAACTTCCGTCCGTGTTCTTATCCTGATCTCCTTCTAAGCCCATGTAGTAGAAGGAATTTTTAAATAAAATGAGATCATAATAATCCACTAATAAGGACTTTTTATGGTTTTCCATTGTTTTTAGGTAAAACCCAAACAGTTTAAGAGAACCTATGAATCCTCCATGTCCTGGCACCCGCCTGTCCCTCCCAACGGATCCATCCCCGCTCCTGATCTCTGCACACCATCCTGAGGTGGGCTTTTCCTCGAGTACCCGATTCCCACAACCTCCCTGAAACTGGCCCTATTCACAGGCCCAGTGCAGAGAGACCTGCCCAGAAGGCTCTGCTTCTCTCCACAAGAGCCCCCAACACTCCCCTTATAGGGCTAGAGAGAGTTTCTGGGGTAGCTCTCGCCATTGTGTCCTTAAAAATTCTGGAGGTGTATTTATTTATTTGTTTATTTTTGTGGGTGTGTGTGTCTGTGTGTCTGTGTGTGTGTGTCATCTACATTCTTCTATTGAAATGTAAGCCCCGCGAAGAGGGTGCTGTCTCCAATACCCAACACTAACAGGTTTCCACACCAAAAAATAGAGGTAAAATGAAAATCCTCCCCTGTGAGGCACATTTTATGATCCCATTTTAGAGATTGGAAAACCAAGGCTTAGAGAGGTCGTGCATTTGGGAAGTGTGAAGCTGGAAAGGAAGCCATGGTTCTCCTGCCCTCCAGTCACGGCCCTTACTGGCGGAGTACACCCCTTTATAAAGTCCATCTGTCCAGGGGTTATTTGAAAGGATTCTGATTCGAGGACCAAGCCAGTGGGACGCTGAGGCCACCACATGGTGTCCTGGTCTCTCCCCACTGTATTCTTGCTACTGACACGGATTGAAACAATTCTCGAGCACAGCTGTAAAGTTCAGAGAGGACGAAAGTGGGAGCCACAGTTCCTGCTGTGAAGGTGCTGGCTAGACCTGACAGGGGGGGTGGCGGAGGTCCCTGAGTGCAGGGGAGGGTTTTACGGCTGGGTGGGTCGCTTCCCTCCCTGTGTTCAGGAAGAGCAGAGAGGACTCCCCAAGCGTGGAGCACCTGAGACCCGCATGGTGCCCGCCATGGTGCCCGTCATGGTGCCCGCCCTCACCCTCGCCCTCACATGCCAGGATCCCGTGTCTTCCTGTGCCCTGAGCCTTCTTGGCTCCACATGCTGATCACCACCTCCCTGTTTCCTATTGTGTGTCTCTGCACCTTCCAGGACAATGTGGATTTTCTGGCTTGGGGGCCTTTATTTTGTGTTCATGGGCCCAGACAGGCCTCTGGCCTTGGGTCGAACTCGACAGTTATTTGCTGGATGAGTGGATAAAACACTCGTGAGTCGCTGAAGCCTGGACTCAGAGCGGGCTGATGCTCCCTAGTGCTGCCCAAAGGGAAGGCGGAGACGCTGCTATGGCTCACCTCCAAGACGCCCAAGGCTCCCTACCCCTAGTGACTTGCTTGTCCCCGGCTGTACACCTAGAGGATTGGAAATGTGCCCACTGCTCTGAAGAGCAAGCTTGCGGGTCGGGAGGTTGGGTGAGCTTCCAGCAGCACAGAGCTGGAAGAGCCTTCTGCCAAGAGAGAACCGTGCTCCGGCCAAGTCTAAAAGTCCTGCCCTTTCAGCTGCGCTCAAGGCCCTGTGGTGGGGAGACTGTGATTAATTACAATATTGAAATAGAATTGTAGTGACTTCAAGGTATGGAAAAATGTCAAGCAGTCTCCTTCTCCCGTTCTCCGCTAGGCACCTGACATTTCCCCTTCAAAACAGAATGAGATTTTATAGCTTTGGATAATGAGATCTTTTTGTCACCATATGTCTCAAAATGTTTTCTCTTTGTCCTTTTGGTTGTCCCACTATTCTCTCTACAGAAACCCTGCTTTTCTAGAACCCTTCGCAAGACAAATTCTCCTGGTGTGGTGTAAAATTTATTTAACTTGGAATCTGATATTAATCCGGAATCTAATATCTCAGATTAGATAAGACAGGGGCCCTCGCCAGCCTGGGGTAAGCAGGCTGCTGTGGCCAGGAACCACCAGGGGGTCACTGCAGGACACCCAGAGAATCTGTTTTATAAATCTTTTCTAAGGTTTCTTTCCCTTGGTTGAACTGGAACTGGAAGATTATCTCCATTCAATGAGTGAACATCTAACCTCTACCCTGGTCCAGAGAAGAGGGATTCTGGGGTTCTGGAAGCTCCTCTTATACCCTCACTGCTCTGCAGGGCTAATCACAGGCTTCTGCAAAAACCACAGAGCAGTCATGCTGGTTAGAGTTTCGCTTTAGGTGATCATGTGGGGTCCCTCATTGTGCCCACTCCTTCCCTGAACAACGTGACCATGGGCTTCAGTATGTGGCCACATAGCCATGTTAACGCCTTGCTCCTGCGCATCATGTGGACACAGGGTTTGTTGACACATTGCCTATGATAAACATTTGGGTGGCTATCACTTTGGGTCTTGTTCCTTAGAAAGAAAGAGACAGGAATTCCTGTACGTGTGATCCACTAAAGGACTGTTCTTAGCAGAAGCCAGTAAGGAGGGAGGGAAGCAGGACAGAGTGGGGAGGGAGGAAGCTCTCGGGCCAGGCCCAGGAGAAGCTAAAGAAGGACTGAGTGCAGTAAAGCCAGTCCCAGTGTGATCCTGGAGGGTGCTCTGGACATCAATCCCATCTCAGAGGCAAGGAAGTGGACTTTGAAACTACAGGAGTCAGTGCTGACTCAAGGTCACCCAAGGTCATGGGAGTGGACTTAACTCTCAGGTACCTTTGGGAAAGGTGGTCCACACAATTTAAGGAAGCACTCACTCTGAAGGTTGTGCGAGTGTGAGGTCAGAACTTGGATGACCCTGAGTGTGGGGACTCCCTTGCATTTTGTACCCCAGAATCCTTACTGGCCTCACACTGGCCCAGGACCTGCTGCTCTGAGCTCTACATATGTGTCTTGGTGCAAGCGCACCTGTGCATGAGTTGGGACAGACTTAGGGATTACTAAACGACAGGGAATGTGAATATGTTAATGTTCAAGAGTAGCAGACACTGCCCAAGGTTTCCCAAAAATGCTTGTGTCAAGTACTGAATTCCAATGCAATGCTTTCTTGGTATTTTCAGTCTTTTATATTTTAGCCATTCTGGTCAATGAGCTTAATTTACATTTCCCTGATGATATTGAACACATTTTCATGTTTATTGACTATCATGTTTAGTGTTTCTGTTTTTTCTCCAATTACGTGGCCTGACTTTCATTGATTTATGGAACTCTGAGTGTGTGTGTGTGTGTGTGTGTGTGTGTGTGTGTGTGTGTAAGAGGCAGGGAGAGGGAGAGAGAGAGAGAAGAAGGAGAGAGAGGGAGAGGGAGGAGGAATGGGCTATTCTGGGTACATCTTGTTCCCATTCTGTGGCTTCTGCTTTTGCTCACTAAATGATGCCACTTGATGAACAGAAATGCCTACTTCCAATGTCATTCAACTCTAAGCATTTTACAGGTGGGAAATGTCCCTATTATTAGGTCATATACATACTTTCCATTTTCCTCTAGAGGCTTTATTTTTATAATTTAATAAATGTGCCTGTGAGAATAATGTTAGATTTCCAGACAAGTTAGAAAGATAATGCAGAGGGCGCCTATTAGCTCTGCCCCATCCTGCTGAAGCTCCTTCTTACCTTAGCAAGGTGAGCTTGGTACCGATGATGAGCCAATCACGGGCCATTATTTTACATTTTTATTGACTCCATAATTGATTGGGATTTTCTTAGTTTTTTCCAACATGCTTTTTCCATTCCAGCATTTCATTCTGGATTCCATAATATATTTTATCTTGTTTCCTTAGGTGCATCCTCAGATTTTCTCTATTTTTGATGACTTTGACAATTCTGAAGAACGTCAGTTAAGCATTATGCATAATTCCTTTCAATCTGGAACAGTCTTTTTTTTTTTTTTTTTCCCTGTGTAGAATAGGGCTTCACTTTGGAGGAAAGTGATGGAAGCAAAGTGTCTTCTCAAAGTACAACATCAGGATATACAACATGGCTCATTGTGCTGACCTTGATACCTGATAGGGCAGGGCTGCTGGGGGTCTCCCCTGCACAGGTGCCCCTGACCCCTGCTTTAGACTGTGCTCTTTGGAGTCTAAGTGCAGCCTACCTGAGGAGTTGTGCTCAGAGCAGGTACATTTGGATCTCTTCTGTATGGGGGTTTCTCTCTTCCCCCATGTATTGATTCAATCATTCATATGCATCCATGAATATTTAAATTTTGGGTTATTTTGTTTGTTTTGTTGCTCACGCTGTCTGAGGTTTGTCCAATGGCTCTTCCCATTGATACACGTGTTCCTCTGACTCAACCCTACTCTTTTACTGCTTTAGATCCACTTCTTTCCTTTCTAGCCCAGTAATTAAGCATTTTTCCAAGGAACCCTGATTTCTGTTACTGGAACATAGAAACCAAGATCTGGGTGCAAAGGGTGATTATGGCTACTAGAGTGTCAGTGCTCCTAGGCCTTCTCACAGGACAGAGCTGAGAAATGCACATGTGTGCGTGAAAGCCAGGCACGCGTGTGTCCACATATCTGCAACTGTTGTTATGCCTGTCTCCTAGTAGCCACGTAAGCTCAGCAGTCGTTCACAGCGGTGTCTCCAACTCTAATCTGATATCGGATGACTGATTCCAGCTTTCCCACTTGTCTGTAATCTCCTCTTTGGACAGCAAGAAATCTGATTTCCACCATCGACCACCTGTTTACATGTTTTTTAGGAAGTCAGGACTATTAACCTCCATGCAAAATTCGTGAGCCACTGAGGCACAGCGTGTGTGTATCATTCCTTTTGTCTTGGTCTATCTAACAGCTTCCATTCCTTTCTGAAGTTACAGAGATCAGCACCTCTTTTCTTCCATTTCCTTCAGAAAGGTTAGGTCAGACATTTGTAATATATTTAGATTCTTTTCCCATAGTCTGCCTTCTATCTTGAGCTTTCCTACCCCCTTATTATTTTTTTAATTTGCATACATGAAGGTTTGTTCTTCGTGATGTGAAGTTCTATGATATTGACAAATGCAGGGTCATGTATCCAGTATCTAGCCATACAAAATAGTTTTGCAGCCCTTAAAAACATTCCCTGTGCTTCACTTACTTAACCCTCTCCCACATATCCATGGCAACTAGGAGCTGTTCTCTTAAAGTTTTGTCTTTCAGAATATTATATAAATGGAAGAGTACAGTGTGTAATTTTATCACACTGCCTTCTTTCACTTATCAATATGTGGTTGAGTTTCATCCATGTTGCTGTGTGCATCGATATTCCTTCGGATTGATTCCTGAATAGCACTCAGCAGCATGGCCACACCCCAGTTTGCTTCTCCATTCATTTACCAGAGGGTTTCTGGTTTGTTTCCAGTTTTGTGGATTATGAATAAAAACTACTAAATACATTTGCATATAGCTTTTTGTGTCAGCATAAGTTTTCAGATCCACTGGGTAAACACCTAGGAGTGCAATTACTGGGTCACATAGTAAGTCTAAGAAACTGCCCACTTGTGTTCCCAATGGTGGCACCATATTGTATTTCCCAGCAAGAACGGAGAGGTCCCCTTGCTCCACAGCCTCACGGAACTTGGTCTCTCATTGCTGTTGTCTATTTTAGTCATTCTAACAGGTATGAGATGGAGTCCCTCCTTGTCATGATTTGCACTTCCAACAGGGGTCATTGGCCATGGGCCTCTTCCCACACGTGCTCACCATCTGCGTGTCTCTTTAGTGAGCTGTCTGTTGGGATTTGTTCCTTGCTCTCAGTTGGGTTGTTTGTTATTTTTATTGTTGAGTTTAAGACTTCTTTGCATATTCTGCATATAATTCTGTTTTCAAATGTGTGATTTTCAATATTTTAGTCCAATATGTGTCTTTTCCTTGCATTTTCTAACAGTGTCTTTCACAAAGTAAGAAATGTTAATTTTAGTGAATTCAAACTTATTAACTTTTCTTTTGTAGGAGAGTCAATCTTTAAAGTTTACAGCACCTTTTTGTGCTATACCTGAAAACCCATCACCCATCTGAAGGTCATGCTGATTTTCTCCATGATTTCTTCCAGAAATTTTATAACTGTGCATTTTACATTTAGGTCTATGATCCATTTTGAATTTATTAGAAGTTTTATCTTTTTCAAACTCCTCCATTTAGATGTAAAAACCACATGGAATTGATTTTTATGTAAGGGACAAAATAGGGGTCAAAATTCATTTTTTTCCACAGGAATTTCAGTTGACACAGCACTATTTACTGAAAAGACTGTTCATTATTCACCACTCCGCAGTGTCACCTTTACCATAATGAGGTGTCCTTATTTGACAGGCTGTGTTTCTGGACTGTACGCTGGTCCACTGTTATATTTGTCTGTCTTCGCACCAGTGCAATAATGCCTTAACCAATGTGGCTTTAGAAGAAGCTACATATTGAGTAAATTCTCCAATTTTCTTAATATTGTCTTGTCTTTTTTGCTGTTTGCATTTCCATATGAATTTAAGAATCAGCTGTACATTGCCATAAATGAAGTTCAATTTCTGATTAGGATAGCATCTATAGATTACTTGCCCATGTGACCCTGCTGCCACCATCCCAGCATGCACAATGCCATCGTTCCCTGCACCACCGCACCATTTTCCATCAGGGGCACACCCCTCTGCAGGCTGCATTTGAGACATCTCCTTCCTGTCCCTGCTTCTGGAAGGTCAGACCGTCTCCATCTTCCTTCCCATGATCACCCACCCTGCCCTGAAACAAGGGATGGTCTCTCTCCTGAGCTTCCTCAAACCCAGCCTGCTCAGGGTGTTCAGCTCCCTGGTAAGACCAGGCTTCCAAACACGCCAGCACTCTAGTTCTTCCTCTGCATTCTGCAGTTTCTTAAAGTTTTTCCCAAAAGCAAGGAGCAAAAATTTGCTTCTAGGGTGGTCAATGCAGCCTGTTTCCGCTGGATCATCAGATTTGTTTCTTTCTTGAAAATCCTGGATCTGCACATCTTCATTCTTCTCCTCCAAGTCCTCCCGCCCTGCACTTGTTTCTTCCTGTTCAATGTTCCCTTGACATTTTAAATTTACTTTCCCTTCATTTACCTGCTGCCTGCCCGTTTCTCCCACGCATCATTCACAATTTTATTAAGAGATGATTGCTTACCTACAAAATAAATCTCCTCAGATCTCAGGAGCTGTCAGTTTGGGTTCAGTTAATAATGTTCCCTCTTGATCTTTAGCAAAGAGTTTCTCACTTCATTAAGAATCTTAGTAAACCTTCCCAACGTGTATACGTGCACAAACACCAACCCCCCCCACACACACACACCTGCAGCAGAAGAACAACTTATTTACTCAGGAGACTTTATGAGAAGTAGAGAACTATCTTAGTGGGGAAGAAATGCTTTTATAAATGGTTTTAATAAATAGAAGAGAAGGTGGGTCTAGTCCCCAGCTCAGAATCCCACCTTGCAGGGACTGGAATTGGTGGAGTTAGCTGCTGTAACTACGTGTGTGTGGGGGGTGTGTTTTGCAATAATGAGTGGAGAAAAGTTTAGTTTGACTCTTCTAGGGAAAAGTCAAAGAGAAAGGAGGAACCTAAAGACCATAGGTGGCAGTGGCCACCCAATAAGCTGTGCCCAGAGATCTTTTGGAGAAAAGGAAAGTCCCCCCAACTCCCGTGATAAGTCTACACGGATCACTAATTCTCTTCCGGGCAGTAGATCCTTTGGTAGAAGGTGATGCTTTGCCAAGTTTGGTGTCTGAGCTTTGAGAAGTCAAAGGCAGAGAGGCTGTGAGTCCAGGAACCAGGGACAGAAAAGGTCATGGAAGGAATGGTCTCAGAGAATTAATGAAGTGGCGGGAGAGGCTTAGAACTGGATTTCGAGCCAGTGCTACCAGCTCACCAAGATGTGCAGGTCCTCAGCTGTCCTCTTGGGTGTCTGCATCTTGCCATTCATCTATGGTTAACACGTTTCTTCTATGTCTGTGTCTGTAGAGTCAGCCTGTGATAGTATAGAAAGAATAAAAAATAGGTAGGAAAGAGGCAGAGAGGAAGGACAAGGAAAAAAGATTTTAACCCAGAAGTTCTCCGCACTTCTCCAGACCCATCACCTCCTAAGCCCTTCTCCCTTCCAGTCCTGTTACTTCCAAATCCCTGAAAAGCTGTAAAGTTACCTGTGCATTTTAGTTAACCCCCAATTAATCAATTAAGCAAAAAGGTATCTGGAGGAACCTGTAGTTTCAGGAACTTTCCAATCTATTGATCAGATCATGAAGAACATCAAACCAAGGGCCTGAGACTCCCCAGATACCTATCCTAGATCACTCCTTACCTTCCCAAACCACCCCTCACCAAGTGGCCTTGAAAAGCAGAATTGGGAACCCCCAAACCGCATTTTTCACTTTCAAGATGGCCACATTCTCCCTGGAATGGGTATTTCTTGCTTTACCACAAAGTGTCTCTCCCTGGAGACTGCCTGCTTTGCCCCTTGACTGTGAGTCTGCTTTCCTAGATACGCCTCTGTCTATGCCTCTGACCAGCAGGTGCTGAAATTCTTTCCCCTGGTGCCTGCCAAGAGCCCCGCTGGTCCTGATTCAATGGATTTCTTCCTATGGCACCTCCTTGGACCTTCAGAGACACCTCTTCTGTGACAGATCAGCAAATACACCTCTGACGTGCTGAGCCACAAAAGTTCACCCCTAATCACAGGCGGGCAACTGGGGTGAAAGGGAGGGCAGTAAACAGATTTTACACTCCCAGAAACTAAGGAATGGAAGAGAACTTAAGACTCCCATCCTCAAGAGGTGGCCAAGTCCTCTCTACCCCACTGGCACCCAACCGTAAACCACGTGTGATCACTTCCGTTGATGAGCTCACTTCCTGAATCAGCCCAACCCTTCTTGGGCATCTGAGAATGAAAATCTTCCTTAGGCAAATGTCTTCCCTGTTTTTCTATCTAATTACCCTAAACCTACACCAGGTGCACTTGGAACACACTGTTCTTGCTCTAACAGTCCTTGAGATATTTCAAATATCAACAAGTTCACAGACCATTGTCTTTATGCTGATTGGTTCCAATTTTAATGTTTCTGCTCTAACATGATTTTGATCACTTCTGCATCCCAGCAGCTCTTCCCTGGAGGAACTCATCAGCAAGAGGGTATTCTAAAGCAGACACCATGCTCAGGCCACTGTAATGTTCTGGACAGGTTGTGGTCAGCAGCCTCCCCCTTTGCCAGCAGGTGGAGGGGAGCCCCCAGCCCTGCATGCATAGACACCACCCTGCATGAGGCAAGGTGGAATGGAGGTCAGTCTTGTCTGACTTCCACAGCACAGATTTTGTAGTTGGAACAACTTCCAATTCTGGGGATTCGGCCACAGGTCACAGGGTCTTTTCTTAGGAGACTAAGCTCTAAGCCAACAGTAACATGAGTCATAGAGCACCAATCTTAACCGATAGCTCGAATTCCTAGGAGGCCTTTGCAAAGCAATCTGGAGTGCTACTGATTGAGCACTACGAGAGGTCAAGCCTTGGGAACAAATGTCGGTAGAGGTCGTCTAAAGCAAGACAGGCTCCGCAAGGCATGGCTCTGCTCTTCTGACCCCTTTCCAGCACAGAGGAATCTGGAGCAGCTGCTGTCTTTCAGAGCCTACATGGCCGATTAAAACGGGTGGGGGTTTGTGCATTTAAAAAGTTA
Source organism: Ictidomys tridecemlineatus (assembly GCF_052094955.1). Taxonomy (NCBI): domain Eukaryota; kingdom Metazoa; phylum Chordata; class Mammalia; order Rodentia; family Sciuridae; genus Ictidomys; species Ictidomys tridecemlineatus. The sequence goes on along the minus strand of NC_135483.1, from coordinate 8,261,567 downwards.
ATTTAGCATCTTCCACACCTATCCTCACTTAGCCTATAACAGCCTGAATTGAAGGGAGGAAAAATCAGATGAATGGAAAAAAAAAAAAAAAGGAGAGTGAAAAACTTTAGCTGTTCTAAATTAACTTGCTACTCGGTTACCATGTTCTTCTTGTTCTAGAAATGCAGCAATAGTGAAATTATAATCACAATGGCCTAGCAATTGAGAATTTAATGTGAGCTCAGATCAAATGGGCATTTTCTCATGCACCCCACACAGCAACCCACAGAGCAAAGGGTCTTCCGGGCAGGTTATGTCCTGCAGTGCGTCTGTCCAGGTGGATTGGTTCTGAATATGTCCAGGTACAAGCTGTGGGGTACAGAAAGGAAATCCCCCTTTCATTTAACCAAGTTGTTTTGTGTTCCGAGAGGGTAGCTTCTTTCTGTTGCTAGCCCCTGGATTCCTCCTATAGCACATTAGTTATTATCATTATCACAAATATTATCCAGGGTGATATGGGAGATCCACAGATGAAAAGCAAGAATGCACATAGTATATGCTCAACAAACACCCTCCCCAAAACACACAGCTCAGGGACAGCCAGAGCTGTGCACTCTTAATTATCATGCAAGACAGTGTCGAAAAGAGATATTCAGGGACTCTACAAATATTTGTCAAAAACTTTATACATTCCAGGCAGGAACAAATGAACAGGGGAGAAAGGAGTCTTTCAGTACAAAGGCCATGATGTTTTCCTAGCAGCTTGACCGCACTCTTTCCTGAAGAAAAAAATAAAAGTCTAAAGCAGGTCAGTAACTTGTTCAAGGTCGAATAATTGGCCACTGAATTCGAGCCCATTTTTTCTCAATTTGTGGCATGTTTACCCTTTCACTGTGCCATCGGCTTCTCTCAGGGAGTTTCACGTCTCTGGCATTTGGCCTGGAGGCTCCAGGGTTTGGGAAGGGAAGGGTGTAGGTGGAGCCGGGCAGGGTAGGACTTCCCTTGTACTTAAGGTCAGTGCTCAGGCCTGGCTGCGATCTGCTCCAGACAAAGGGGCGCTTCCCAGTGCTTGAGAAATTGTAGCGCATTTTTTAGGGCCCGACCCTCCTGCAGGGCAGCTTGTTGCAATCAGAAACATCCCTGAGCCCAAGGCAATGTGAAGACCTGAGGAACACAAGAGTCAATCTGAGAATGAGATAATCCTGAGGGTGGGAGCCGAGTTTTGAGATCAGTGCTTGTGAAAGTTGAGAAGCTTAAATCTCTTTAAAGTGGAGCCGGGAGGAGGGGTACTGGCTGGACCATCTGTGAACTGTAGCACAATGCCCCTTGCTCTTTGTCCCCCACCCACCCAGGGCTCTTGGGGGGCACCTGTCTCGTGGGAGGCAGTTACATGTGTGAAGAATGAGTTTGGAAGTAGGCCCGAGTCCTGGCTTTCCACTTAACCTGGAGTCCTAATATTATTTGGGGGTTGGAAATGTTTCAAACATCAGAAAAATAGCTTATCCTACCCAAGGAGAGGAGTGAGAAACCTGGGACACCCCACTGGAGAACTAAGCTCCAGGGCAACTCGGAGAAAGTGTTGCTGGTCTCTCTCCTTTGTCTTTTTCTCCCTGGGTCTGTGTTTGGACTGATCCTTCCAGGGGCCATGGGAATGGGATCCTGGGCTGCAGAGCCTCCCAGCTCACATGCTAACCATCATGGAGGGGGCTGGCTGCGTCCCTCAGTACCCATTCATGCGTTTCAGGAAAAGAGTCTGATTGGGTCACATGTCACATGCTCACCCTGGACCAATGAACTGTGGCCTGGTGGGCGGACTCCTCAATGGCCTTGATAGCTCATAGGCCGAGTGGAGAGGGAAACACCAGAAGGATTGTGAGGTTCCAGTAAAAGAATAAATAAAACAAATTTAAAAATTATAAAGGAGCGGCGGGGGGGTCAGAGGGAAACAATGCATGCTCACATCACTTACTGTATCCCCCAGGGGATTCTGTCCAACTTCAGTTTTCTCCTCCATGAATCAGGAATAATTCTATGTTAACTTCCAGGTTTGGCACAAGGATTTGATGCAAAAACACTGGTGTATCTGGCATCTCATGCATAAACAATACATTTTATTATTCATACATTAAACTATTTTATCTTTCATATATTTTTGTCACTTTTTCCCCTATGACTGAAGTAATTTATGCTCATCTTTGGAAATATGGGAAATTGAAAAAAGTTCATAAAACAAGTCATCCATATTTAATCACTGCAACTTCTTATACATGATTGCATGAAATCTCTTAGCCTATCCTTTTGCTCAGTGTAACTCCCAAGTGGTGTGTAGAGGAGCGGATAGTTTGAACTTGATCAGAAACCACAGGCAGGGTCAGGCATCGGGGGAGAGAAGGCGTAAAGAGCCTTCACACACATATTTGCATGTGTTGCTTTGATGATAAAAACCAGACTCCTTGGGCAGAAGAAAAATAGTGACGTGGCATGAACCTCACGTTCTTGAAGGACCACATGGACTTAGTCCTGAACTTGAGGGTTAAAGGTCGTTGCAGTTAAATTTGAAGGGAGAGCTTTATGAAAGTTAAGGTTTACCCTACTTCTTAAGGAAATACAACAAGACATTGACTTAGAGCTCTGGGATCTTTGCTCCTCTCTAGTACCCAGGAGGACTGTGGCTTCAGAAAGATCTTGGGCCAGACTTAAATGTGGGTGTAGTGAACCCTGGTTGCAGGACGTTGGAAGGTGGTGGACTTCTGCAAACCGCAAGGAACACGGGAAGCAGGCAGAAAGAGAATACCACTTATAAGCTTCAAGTTCAGACTTTCTAGTCCGTACTTGTGGTGAACATGTAGGATGCATTCTCCTAGAACACTCAGCAGTGATTGGGAGAGACTCCATAAGCAGGGAGTCAGAAGCTAATGACTTTTGATGTACTCCTATTGTGTACTCTACTGAAGAGCTGGGAAGCCACACTTCAGCCTAACTCTGGGTAACCATCCGTGCTTATGTGCATACTACACAATCAAAGGAGGACACTAGGATTTCCTTTATCAAGTGCCCCATATTCCCCATGTTTTACTGTTTGGATGGCTTCCAGTTGTCTATTATAATAAATTCTGCAGCAATGATCAGTGACCTAGTAAGCTCTTTGTTGTGCTCATGTTAATTTTTAACTGTAATATAAATGAGAAAAAAATGACTTTTATCCCCCAAAAGGAAAGGAAAAGAATCATTAAGCAGTGTTTGATCATTAGAAAAATTTACTGAATAAATTAATCAAGGAAAATCACAATGTTATTTCTTTAAATTTTCTATTTTGACATCATAAGACATTTTGCAGTGCATATACATATAGGCAGTCATAATGACATGTTCTTAAAATAAGCATGCAGGCACATTATGTGTATCTTATAGCAATTTTAAGTGGCAGTGTTAAATTGATATTTTCAGAGCTTGAGCGATTCTTATATTTTTTTACATAACCTCTCAACTGAAGACCCAACTGCTGTTGCTCATGAGCAGTCCCCACTATTGATTGGATAGCAGCTCTTGCTTTTGCTGACACACCAAATCCTGATTCCGTAAACTAAACTGAGTCAGGAGCTCTGTGAGCCACCATAAGGAGCTGTGGTCCCGAGGGTCCTCAGGGAGCCTTGGAGAGAAATGGTCTGAAAAGACTGTTCTCTGGGAACCTGCGGTTTTGCAAACCCTCTTCAGGAGTTGTTTTGGGGCCTCAGCTGGGTTGTAGAGTGTCTTCAAGACCTCCCAATCCTTCTTCCACCACAACTAATGACTTTTCATTTTCTGTCCCATAAAATGTTTCTGTCCCATAAAATGTTTCCTTGGGACCTAGAACTTCCTTTGTAAACTTGACACATCAAAGTTTATGAAGCACCTTCATGAAACAGGAATCCCCCTGCTGCCTGCTGCTACATGGCTGTATTTTATCAGAGACAGAACCTCTTTCCCTTCCTTCCCACCATTTACAGATAATCAGATAACATCTCTCTCTCTCTCTCCTGCCTCCCTCTCTCTTTCCCTACCACGTATACAGAGGTTTAAAAACATACCACCATTTTATTTTAAAATTATATGTGACCATATATAGGTCATATGTAAGTGTGTGCAGTACGTGTGTATACACATGTATGTATGTACATGTATATACACGTGGTCATCCAGCACAGTGAGTTAGGTCTATATGGACTGCCATGGGTGAACTCATAACTAACTATAAGAGAATCCACAGTGAAAATTTATATAGTACACCCACCCCACCACATGGAATGGGTATAATGGTAATCAGATCTCCTGTTGGTGAACAAACACTATGCTTTTGATTTCTTTGCCAATTAAAAACTTAACTGGTGTCTTAACACATTTGGGACAGAGCCCAGAAATGTGATTGCTGGGGCCTGGTAAAAGATGTTGCCATTTTGATCGGTAGAGACACACAGTGTGGGTCATTGCCAGCAGTGATGTGTAATATGAACTCTTCTTTTTCCTTGTGTTTCTGCCAGCAGTAGGCTAAATTGATTTCTGTAGTCTCTGTCTCGCTAGGAGTAGGAAGTGTTGTATTGCAGGGAGTCGAATTTGCCTTCTTCTGGTTGGTGCATGGACTCAATGCTTCCCGTGATTGCAATAGTTACAATTGAGGTCATTCTTTTGTGAATTGCTTATTCATATCCAGTGCCCATGTTTGTATCAGGTCTTTTAATTATCCATTTGAAAAGATTTTGACATCCATAATAATAATAGTCATATATATGGCAAATATCTTATTTCAAAATAATTTTTAAAAATTCATCTATTGATTTAATCCCTGACATCTCCATTTTAATAGGATTTATTTATTTTGTAGCTTTTGGGTTTTCTATTCTGACTTTAAAAAATCTTTTCTATTCTATTAATGGATATATTGAAATTTGCTGAGAATTCCGTTTAATTGTTTGTAGTTATATTTTAATCTATGGCTACTGTTGTTTGTCAGTAAAGGGACAGATAGGAGGCAGTTTTCTTTTGGATAAATGGCCTATTGGGTCAAAATTTTTCACTGAATAGACCTACTATCTCCCTTATTATAGTAAATGTCACTTTTGTGATCCTTGTGTTCTGTCTTTAATGGTATTTCATCCTGAAATCTGTGCTCTACTTTACTTAAGTATTTATTCCTATCCAAATCTCATACTTATTGGGGCTGAATTGGCTGCATTGTATTTTACTGTCTATGAATCCCTCACCAATTTTCTTTTGATAACATTCTTATAAATTTCAGGCAGTATACTTTCATCTAAATTTTGATATTGTTTTATGTAATTCCCCAAAGCAAAGGTATTCTAATTAACAGTTCACTTAATGTATACATACATCAGTATTGAAGAGCTGACCTTTTTATTATTTTCAATATTCTCAACTAGGAACACAATTTCTCTTTCCATTAATTCAGATCCAATTTAATGGCCTCAGTAAGATTTTATAGCTTCTTCATACATGTCTCATACACTCTGATCATTTTATTTCTAAAGTATTTTATAGCTTTTGTCACTATTCTTTTGCTTCCATTTCTAGCCTGCTTTCTTTTTTAAAATGAAATAAAATATAGCGTTTTTAGCTAGCCAACTCATCAAACCCAAACTTGTTAATTCCAGGAGGTGTGTGCTTAAATACTTCTGTGAGCTTTATAGATGTATAAAAGTGTCTTCAGAAATACATCATGTTACCTCATTCATGCGCTGCGTCGTTCCTCGCAGACTCGCTGGGGCCGCTGTGTGCCCGCGGTTCTCCAGGTGCTGGGGTGAAGAGTCCCCGGTGCTGGCCTGGTGGAGCCCATAGGCTGCAGGGTTCAGAGTAACTGGAATTGGGAGGAGCTACCAAAGGACAAAACCACCCGGAGGACAGAGGCCAGACTGAAGTGGGGGAGGAGCCACAGAAGAGGAGGCCAGGGGTAGAGAGCCATGGTGGTATTTATTTTTTGTCTTTTTTTTGGGGGGGGGTGTTGCTTTGTTTTGCTTTTTCTCGTATAAACTTATAAAAAGAAGCTTTAATTCCATGAGAGTGGCTGAACAGGACTAGAGTGAGAGCAGGACATGTCTGCTAGTTCCAGGAGGGCATGATCAACACACCTGCTTTTATTCCGATATGGAAGTTCAAGGGCATTACTCCTTTACCTCCCCCTCCCCCTGGCTGGCTTCCCAGGCTTCCTTGCACACATTTGCACTCACACCGAGCCTGCAACATCCTGGACGGCACTGAGGTGGCACGGCCCGTGTGCCCATTGCATGGATGTGGTGGAGGTGGTCAGCACCTCAGGCCTGCGGACAGGACAGTACGGGTGGAGGGCAGCCAGGCTCTGTTTCCTGTCCCAGGCTTGCTGGAGCCACTGCAGCATTGTGACCGGATACGTGGCCTGACCTAACTTGTGGAAAGAATCATTTGGCTGCTTCATTGAGAACAGACTCAAGAGCTACCAGAAGAGCTGTTGACAGGCTTTAGGGAGGGGGACACAGGTGATGGTGGCCCTGAGCAGGAGGAGCGGTGGAGGTACGGTCAGAGGGTGGAGATAAATGCTGGACCAGAGTTTCTGCTGGATTGGAGGCTGAGTCTGACCACCTTAAGATTCAGGCTTAAGCTACTGGACAGATGGCGTTTCCTCCAACTGAGATGGGCGGCTGTGGAATGAGCTAATTGGGGGGTGCTGATGATAATTGGGAGGTTCTCTGTGCATACATGAAGTTTAAAGCCACAGAAATGAGTAAGATCACCAACAAGGGATAACAGAATCGGGAGAAGGGATCAAGGGTGTGATTCTAAGCACCACTCTGCTAAAATTTGGGAAGAGGAACCAGTGAAGCATACTGAGAAAAAGGTGACGGGTGGCTTATGTTTTAGGTGGAGAACCAGGCAGCCACGTGAGAACATATCAGGGGGTGCGAATGAGCCTTGCTACTGCTTAGGTCTTTGCTAAGTTGCTAGGCTGGCTTTGAACTTGGGATCTTCCTGCCTCACTCTCCCGAGCTGCTGGTGCTGTGCCACGGTGCTCACCTCGGCTGGCCTCCATACTTCTGTAGGTTGCCACAGGCCGGAGTCTCTGGCAAACAGCCCCTGAGACCTCTGGAAGATGTCTGGTGAGCTGCAGTCTCAGTAATGTCTGAAAGAGAGTCAGGGACCCCAAACTGGGCCGAGGGAGAAGCTGAACAGTGAGGCCATGATGGTAGAGGCCTCGCTGCCCCAACAGGCGCTCTGGAGCTGGGGTAGCCGCTCAGAGAGGGCCAGAGTTGAGGCGAAGCTGCCCATGTTGGTAGCCCTCTGTGGGACACTCCCCGGATGTGGGCTGCCGTCAGGAAGGGCCCATTAGCTTGGGTGAGGTCCCCTGGGAAACTCACAGGGAGGAGCTCACCTCCGAGCGGGGAACTGCCCACACCCCTGGCAGCTGTGGGAATGGGTCTGGGTGGAGTCAGAGCAACCACCGCAGCACCACGTGGGCCTTCTCCAGCGTGGAGGCCACTCGGGACCTTCTGCAGCACTTGGAACTGAGTGGGAGGGGCCAAAGCCAGCCTGCAGGGGGGTAAAGACACAGGGGCGGGCAGCAAGGGATTGAAAAGCAAGCAGAACCAGAGCAGCCACTTTAATGGGTTTTGACCCAAAAGAAGAGCAGAACAATGTGGTGGCTGGAGGGGTGGCAGGATCAGGGAAGTGACGGGATCCAGTATCCCAGTGGTCCTGATGCTGAGGAGCGGAAGAAACAGTGGTCTCAGACTGGAGAGTAGAAGCCCTGGGGCACCTCTCAGAGGGTTCTTCCACAGGGTTTTACCTTATCGTTTCGTTTCATGTCACACTGCATTTGTGAAAACCCCCAAAACATGGAACTCTGATGGGATTAGTGGTCCTCCCCGCTCGTGCTCCATCTTAGGAGCAAGGCCTTCAGAGCTTCATCATTTTAAACATGATCTTCAATGGAATGAGGCTTAGGAGTAGAAGTAAGTTATTGCATAGGTTCAATTGGTATTTTTCTTAAAGAAAGTCAAAGAGCTTGTAAATGTGTCAGTTCCTTTCCAGTGTCCATACATGTGCTCTGGCCCACCTCCCTCCTGCCCCATCACACACAGTGTACTGACTGGCTGGCGTGGTGAAGAGCCAGGAGCGAGGAGCTAGGCTTCCCGGTGCAGTTCCAGCCCCACCGCCAAGTTCTCTGTGTGACGACAGGAGTTTAACGTGTCTTCTTTCAGTGTTGGGCTTCTTACATTCAAAATTCAACGGTAATTGTGATTGCAATGACCCAAGCAGGAATGCAGTGAGAGAGCAAATGTGTTAACACATGAGAGTCATGCAGCCGAGTATCTAGTGCAGTCAGTGCAGAATACACTTGTGCACTGCAATTTTATTATTGCTATATTAATAGATTCCCTGGTATTGCATTTTTGGAATTAACACTACCACGGCATTGTCTTGTTTGTTAATGTTGCAAATTTTGAAGCCCAAGTCATAGATAAGATTGATCCGTAGTGTTTTAATGATTGTCCTTGTTTTATCTTTCCAAAACTTAGCCAGGTGGAGTCCTAGGGCTGTGCTGGTTTAAGAGTTGTGTGGATAAGCTTTTCATTTTTCTTAAGCCATTTTTCTAAATAATCTTGGAAATGAGGGTTCTTTATAGGTTACAAAGAATTCAGTTGTGAAATCATCTAGTTCTGATGCCTATTTTAAAGAGTAAATTTTTAATAGCATTTCTAATCCTTTCTTGGATAATTTGCCTACTCATATTTTCTATTTCTTTCTGAGAAGTTTTGGTAGTTTGCATTTTGATTGGAAAATTTGCATTTTTTTAGGTTTTTAAAATGTTTATTTATTTATTTGCTATATGGATTTACACGTTATTCATTTTTAATTCTTAAAACTCTTTTATGTATGTGTTTAAGTTACCCATTTAATTTTGAATCATGAATATTTTATTTTAATTTTTTTCTTACTCAATTTCATAAGGCATTTATATATTTCATGGACAGTTTCAAAGAACCAAAATTTTAAATATGTTCTAAATGTGTATGTCTTTTCTTATGTATGTTATTAGTTTCAGTTTTTACTTGAATGAGTCCTTCTTCATCCAGAGTTTTTGATCTGTTCTTCATTCGTACTTCCTAAAGAGAGGTCTAATTTCCTTTATATTTTGTCTTCCTTCCTACAGAACAATGTCAATAGAAATTCTAACTTTTTTCTGACTACTGATTTTATTGTGGCACATGGGATTTTGTAAAGTTTTCTCCATTACATTGCTTCTTTGTCTATAATTTCAGATGTATTTGCCATCTTGTGTTTTCTCCCTTAATTTCAAGTAATTAATCATTTGGGGTATCCTTTGTTATTAATTTTTTATAACCATTGTGACTTTCAACACAATGTGTAACAGTGTGTAGCCTATCACATCTCCATTTGGAAATTACTAAGATTTTTTTTGTAGTCATGCATATGATTGATTTCTGTAAATGTTTGTTAAATGTATGTAAACTACATAATATATACTCAAAAACAAAGAATAATGCATGATTATAAATGTGCATATGCTATATAAATGGTGTAATTCCAGCTTCTCAAATACTAATAGTGCTACTACAGCTTCTTTTATTGTATTCCTTATATATCTTCATCTTTGTTTTCAACTTTTAACCTTTTCTTAAATTCATTTATTGTTACCAATGTTAAAATGATTTTTTTCTTAAAATAAGCTTGGTAGCCTCTGACAACTCACATACAGTATCAAAACACTTATATATGATTTATTTTTTCACCTTTCAGTATGTATTGCACTTTGTTATTTCCATTTACATTTGGGGGTCTGCCCTGGTTGCTATGCATCTGTCTCTGTGCTACACCTTTGTTTAGAATGCATGTTCTCCTTGCTACCGCTCCCTCCCTGAGCCCCCCTTTCCCGAAGTCTCCTGTTAGGTTCATTTGTTCTTCAGCCAGAGTCCTTGCTTCAGGACTTCCTCCAGGTGAGATGTGTGACTGATAGGTTCTCTGAACCTTTGCACGTTCATAGATAACTTTCTTTCACACCTACAGCTAAATATCCTTATGATTTGATATAGAATTACTCCGTGAAATCCTTCCTCTTAGCAGTCTCACAATGCCACTATCCTCTAATTTGGAGCTATGGATGAGAAGTGAAAGGAAAGTGACCACTACATTCAGAGCGACCAAGAGACCTTTATTGCAGCAGTGAGAAAGAGGAGAAGGGGGGTGGGGAGAGTGAGAGAAGAAAGAGAGAGCAAGAGACAGCCAAAGCAAGAGAGAGGGGCCCGGCAGGAGAGAGTTTTTGAAGCCAAAATCTAATGGGGTTTCTGGGTCTGCAAGCTGCCTTGTTGGCATACAGTGATTGGATCATACAGTGGTTGCTAAGGGTGTCATCTTCTGCCTTCAGGCAGATGGGGCAGGGTCAGATGTGGGTTTCCGTTGCACCTGAAGAGTGGGGTTGAGTGTTCAGCCTTGGATGGGATTGAGTGTTCAGCCTTGGATGGGATTGAGTGTTCAGCCTTGAGTGGGGTTGAGTTGTTCAGACTTGATGCAAACAGTGATAAAGGACCAGACAGAGAGGGGTTGAGTGCCCGGGTTATCCTGCAGCAAATGTTGGTTCAGCCTGCCCTGCACCTAACAAGAAATACCTTGCCTTTATATTCTTACAAATTTTAATTTTCACAGAATTATTTCTATATGAAATATTGCTTTTACTTGTATATGTTTGATTCATTTCCTTTTTTATTTTTTGCCTTTTTCTATACGAAAGCTGGAAATGTTTTTATCTCTAAGATTCTGAGACAAAGAACATCATCAGATTTGGCTTGGTGGAGGTGTTTGTTCTAAAGTTAGTCTTCCCCAGGAACCCACCCTTAATCCCTCCTAGCAGCGGAGTGCAGCACTGGCTCTTATCTTCTTTGTAAGAAACTACCACCAATAATGAGAATCGACTGCATCTGGCCCTCTGAAGTCTTCTCTGCGATCTTAAGTATTATCGTCTTGTTTGTTGCCTGTCTTCTCCGGCAGTGTTTTGCTAGTAAGTGGCCCTTTGAAAGCATCTGCTCATGTTTCCTTTCTCCTTCTGTTAGGTCCTTCTCAAATGGATCATTTTTTTATCCATTCAGTGGGACTCAAGTTCAGCTATCAGTATCTTAGCTTTGACCCCTAAAGATGAACTGGTTGGTGTTGTCCTCCCTACAGACCAGCAATCCCTCACACTCCGCTGCAGAGACCACTCTGCCTACCTCTCCCGCTCCTACAAAGCTGCTCTGAGACCTGAAGATCCACACAACTCTCCAGCCCCCCGATTTCTGGGGGTTCTGGATCTCCACGGACCATACTCTTTTCAGTTCTTTAATGTTCTGCTCCTCAACTTGCCATTGGTTGCCAGGCTCTCGTCGGACTGGGGGTGAGGGGGTGGAGTGGAGATCCTTCTCCAGATCCCTGCAATTCCCACTGACCCTCACCAGGCCTCAGATGTCTACTGACAAGTCCACGGAGGCGGCTGGTAGAGGGAAGCTGAGGAGAGGCTGCAAGTGTGTCAGAAAGATGCCGTCTTCCCAGAACTGGATTCTGGAGATAGGCAGATGCCACCATATTAGGTGGACAGCGTCGGTCTCTCCAGGTACATTACTTGGAGGAGTAGAGCCTGAACTCGGTGCCAGCACACCCTCATATTCCAGACGTTGTCTCTGGAAGACTCCCTCTCTCACTGGCCGCTGTTTCTGGCAGGGCTTGCCGTGGTGGGAGGATTGGTTTATCTCCTTTTTATTTATTGGCAAGTTGCTTGCATCACATGGAAGCAGCTGAACTCTGTAATTACAAGAATTGAAAGGGAGGAATTTCCATAAATGCCATATGTTTTACCAAAACTGCTTCGAATGAGGCTCACCCAAGAGATTTTGACATTGTACTTGTGATAACACTCCTATTATTATATAGTCTATTATTCTCAGAAGGAAGAAATGAAGACACATTTTCTGGCCCACTAATTCTTGTTAGCTCACCAAAAGTCAATAGACTTTCTGATGCTACATATACCTCCCATTCAGGGTAACCCATTTCCAGAAACCTCCACTAACAGTTTTTTACATCCACTTGGGTGTATCAGTTAAGCTGATGCCAATGTGGCAAACTTTATCACCTGCTTCTTGGTATGTTTCCATGAAACTTGTTTTTACTCATGAAAGATTTTTGAAAATGTTTGTTTCATTTAAACATGGTGCTTATAACTCATTATGTTTGTAATTTCTTCTCCAATTGACTGTATTTGGTCCTTATTTCAGTATCAAGTATCTTTTAACAGGCTGTGCTGAATTTGAATGTTTCAGAAGCATCATTGCACATAGGCCGAGGCTGATTTTGTTAAATATTCATGATTCTATTGAAGTGCACTCAGTGTGGTATTTGGTACCATGGGGAGAGCACTGGGCTTAGAGGTAAAAGGACTGAGTTTAAATCCCTTTCCAGCAGACTTAGGGGTTTGTTCCTTCTTTTCCTGTGTGACTCTGATGTGGTCTTCACCTCTGTGAACTCTGCCCTTCTCACATTACGATGGAGGTGAGAATAGTAGCCTTCCAGGGTTCTCCCCTGGAGGTTGGTGTGGAAATGGCTCCCAATTAGCCAGGGAGATGCTGGCTGAGCTGGAAGTCAGGAGGAAATGTCTGGACCCCCAGGGAGTACTGTGAGCACCAGTCTCAAGAGGAAAGTTTAACTCGCCTAAGGAAATACTTGGAATCATTTAAAGAAGCTCAGTTTACAAAGTATTCATTCACATCAGCATTTCCATTCATTAAATTATGTCTGGTTTATCTCTGTTTCAGAAAGAATTTTTAGGCCATTTCCCTATTTTCCATAGCTACGTTTACTCTGAATTATGTAATTTTAAAATGGTCCTAGAATTCAGTTTTGTTAAGTTAGATTTCCCTTGGTCTCAAGTTGTATTAAATCTTTTTGAATTCCTGTTTTTGAAAACCACAGGGAGAAAGCACGTGAGAATCAAAAACCTGGGGAAAATACTGGCAATGAGCTATGACTAAGAAAAGGAAAAGAAAAAGGAAAAGATTAACCATATAGTTGTGTATCTTTTCAAGTATATATAACTGGCAAGTGCTGAGCCTGCTTCAGACTGCAGGGGTGCCAGCTGCCCTGGGTGACATGTCCCACACCATGACAATGACCTCGTGAGGGGCTACCTGTAGAGGTGTAGGCAGGGTTGGGAACCCGCCGGCATGGGAAGTGTCTTGTGTAGCCATAAGAGCTCCCCTCCCCAACAAGACCCCAGCAGAGTCTCTGGAAGTAGCTGATGGAGGAGCTTCCCATAAACCGGGTGGCCATAGGCAGAGAAGCACAGCCACCTGCCAGCTGCCTTGCAAAGGGGAATCTCTCGCCTACTCTCTGATGCTTTGTGCAGGTGGCCACCATCCTATGGAATCCAGCGAGACACCAGAGAACAAGAGAGTCTGGGTGAAGCTCTCCTTGGGGACCCAGAGCAAAGCAGAGGTAGCAGGGGTGGCATGGACAAGGTGAAGCCCTGCTGAGCACACCAGGAGATCCGAGGCGGCCAACAGGAATGGCTCCTGAGGAAAACTGTCTGAGACTGCTGAGCTGGCAACGTGTGGAAGAGAGACGGTATTTGGCAGGGAGTGGGTTCGTTCTCTAATACATTGCTGGTGGAAGAATGAAGCAACCCATCTTTTGTGGGAAGCAATCTGGCATTATGTGAAAGATATCCAAAAGTTTGCATTTCCCTAGACTTAAATTTGTTCTGGAGAAATTGTTCTTTAAAGAAATAATTGGATCTCGGCTTAAGAAATTAACTGGACAATTTAAAGAACTTGACTGTACAGGAAAGTTTATCACATCAACCATTATAATAACAAAATTTGCAAGATTGCTAAACCTACAGTGTGAGGATTGACTAAATAAATTTCTATATCTGTGTATGGAGGTGTCTATATGCATACATATATTTTAATAGTACTATACCACTGCAAATGTTAAGAAAAATATTGCAAATCATCATCAATTGTCTTCACAAAGATTCACAGAACATTGTTAAGTATAAAAATTAGGTTGAGAAAGTATTTCTAGCTTTATTGGGATTGGAGGTTAACGGGTCTCTCAAATTTGCGTGTTTGAAAGAGAACCAGGGACGGGGCCAGGCTGAGCAGTAACCACTGGGCCATAAGCTTTCCACTGTCTCTGAGAGCCGTTTCCTCTGCAGGCTTTGCCTCTTGGTGGGGATGGTCAAGGGTTTCTCTTGGCATTTGATCTGTTGTATTTTGGCCTATCTCAAGCTCTGACAAGTTCTGGAAACTTGCAGATTCCTTCATCAGGAAATCACGTGAGAAGCAAGGGGCATGGGGGAGAGGGGATGGGGAAGAAAGAGGGAGAAAGACTAAGGGGAGAGGGAAACCATCCACAGGAAGAGTTCCGGAGCACCTACTGTGCGCAGCCCTGGCTCAGGGCTGACCACTACCTGCCGTGGCTCCATGTGGCTCCTTGGGCCAGGGCAACTCATGGGAAGGCCCGTTCCTGAGCTGGCGGGCCAGGGCTGCGGGAACAAGTGCTGAGCCAAGGGCCGGGCGTCTTCCACAGCAGACCCACGCACCTCACAGCCCTGGAGGCTGGAAGTCTAGGTCCAGGTGGGGCAGGTTGGCTCCCGTCCTCTCTCTGAGCTTCTGTGCTCCACTGACCATCTCTGGCTCTTCTGGGTTGGAAGGATCCCCCCTCCCCCACTGCTGCCATCATCTTCACAAGGCGTTCTCCCTGTGTCTCATCCAGATTACCCCCTTCTCATCTGGACACCCGTCATGCTGGACTAGGGTCTGCTCTCGTGACACCATTTTAGCTTGGTGACCTCTGTAAAGATGTCTCCCAATAAGGTCACCTCCTGAGGAACTAGGGGTTGGGACTTCACCGGGGCCAGTGGGACTGGTCATGGAGGCATCCTTAGTAGAATATTCCCCTTCCTGTCTTTAAGGAGATATTGACTATGAAAATGGGAAGCCTATAGTTTTAAAAATTAAAAATTAATTTAAAAACAACAAAAAGCTAACAAAGCTGATAATCCACACGTTCAATAAACAGGCACCGAGGACCTACTGAATGACGAGCGTGGAGTTCGCCGCTCGAACACCCCCACCCAGGGTCAGCTGACCTCTCTGGGCGCTCATGACCACGGGTATTTATCTCACTTTACTTGTCTGTCTCTTTCCCCTGCTTCATTCAACACCTGATTTGAGGTGGATTAGTACTTATCTTCCTCAGCCTCAGAATCCGCCAGTGAGGAGTCTACTGTTATTATCTGTTTTGCATTTGTGACAAAAAAAAATCCACCTGGAGATTAGCTTTCATTTTCCACTTCTTATTAAAAAATTTAGAAAATTTAGAACCAGACACTGCATAATTTTGATAGATTTCATTGCAAAAGCCCTCATGTTTATTTCTGACCTCTACCCAAAATTCACACCCGGAAACAGCTAGAATCTGAATCTCGATGGAGCTCTGCCTATTTGGCTGGTCCTTATTTCCAGTATCCCATTATCAACCCTTGTGTGACTTGACAGCTTTGAGTAATAGGCAGTCCTGTCCAAAAGGATGGAAATGGTATTAGAGAGGCTCTCTCTCATTCCCACTTCCCTCAGACCCTAATGATTGCAGATATCATTTCTGAGCCCCGGACACAGATCCAGCTGGAAACAACAGATGAATTTGTAAGACCATAAATGAAAACTGGAGGGTGTTGTGTTTGCAACAAGGCCCCAGAAGAGGTGAACAGCAGATTCCAATTTATGCAGAGGGCCAACCGAGGCATCTGGTAGGACGCGTGAAATTGCATTTCCATTTTTCATCTTCATGCATTAAAAGAACCCACCCATCCCTGCATACTCTGCCCGTCACGCACAGGCCACAGAGGACACGTGCCTCCTCCCCTTCTTACTGAGGACTTCACCAGACCTGCACTTACTTGGAGGCCCAGGATCTTCTGTGGACCACATCGGGCTTGTTTTTAGCAGAATCCTACACACGATTTTGATGAGCTCTACTATGGAAAGGAAATTCAGTGACCTGGATCCAGGTGAGGTCTGGGGAGATGCTGTGATCAAGAAGAACTAAGGGCTTCTAGAAACCTTCCATAATGGCACTTTTGGGGCTTTAAAAGGCGCTATTAAAATCATAGCTGCACAAAGATACCAATTCTGTTCACACTCAGCCCTTTCTGTCCTTCATGTTGTTGATGAGAGAATTCAACCATTTTGTTGAATTTCTTTTTTAAAACTTACTTTCTTTTTTATAACCCAACATTCAATTGATCAGGATCTCTATCCTAAAGTATTAATGCCTTAATTCCTGTGGAATAAATTCCAAAGTGTTGAGGAGCTATGGGTGTTTTGACTTTCAGTGATATCGATATAAAAAGTCAGCCCATATTATCATCGCTGATTACAGGCATGGGAGAGTAAAGTGTGGGACAAGAAAGCGGCTTCATAATAATATGAAGCACATTCAGCAGATTCATTTCCTTTCTGCAGGACACTTGTTTTTTAAAAGTCTTCTGAAAATTCACCCTGCCATTAGCAGTGATGGAAGGTACCTCTTCCCTGCACCACCAGCCGCAGAGGAGTGTGCTGCATTTCATTTTTGTTATTCTAATGAGCAGGGCTGCTAACCAGTGGCAGTGCCCTGAGAACACTCCATGTATCCTTGAAAATTTGAAAGACATTTGTATCATCCACAAGAAGCTCTTCAGTGTTCACTCCTTATCTGAGTCACCCGGACCTTATCCTGGATCCCAGCAGGTTTAGGAGAAATACCTATGATAAGGAACTCCCAGAGACTCTTTCTACACTATACCAGTTAGACAGTCATAGGTATCGCTTCTGCCACTAGATAAGAAGGGATTATCTCATCATTATCTTAGTTTTGTTTTGCTGGACTTGTAATAGTAACTTAACAATTAATACAACTACAATCAAATAACGTGTATCTATCAATATACATCAATGTATAGATACAGAGAATATTTTCAGATTCATTCAAATATGTAGTTATTGTTCTCTTACTTTGTTTGCTTTGTTTTCTCTGTGGAATTGCTATTTAAAGTTTCCAGCAGGTAACTTTGTCCAGATCACAAGTCACAACTGAGGATATCTTTATTCTGGGAAAGATTACTTGCATGGAAAATCTGCAAAAGGATGATAATGATTTTTTTTCTTTGCTTGTTTTGGTTTCTGATTTTAGAATAGCTGCTTTTCTCACATCACCACTGATGAAAGGCAACTGAACTTTGCAAATGTGGTGCTGGTGGGAAAATCCGTGGCAGGTCCAGAGGGCCTCATGGAGAACCGGCACCTGGGACTTTCCTGTTTAAGGTTCTGTGTTATGGGCCATCTGACTGGTTCGGTGGTGTGGACCAGGATCAACACAATGACCATCAGTGACAACCTCCCGGAGGACAGGAGAACACCTAGATGTAGGGTCTGGGCTCCACGAGAGGAGCCGCTTTATTAGGGAGCTCACCCTTGGTGTATACATGTTAGCTGAGTCCCACCCTGACCCCATGTCCTCCAGGGTCCCAGAGCTGCTGCAGTCTGGCTGGGCACAATTCACGATCCACTTGTCAAGCAGGAAGGAACTTTATTTTTAGCACGCACGCAGGACCACTGAGCTCTCCAGGAATTCCCTGAGAGCTCCACTGCCACCTCGGGCACTTCCCACAAGCACTCCACCGGAACCCTTAGGTCATTTTCAAATTTCCCGCTCTTGAGGCAGACTTCCAGGTCGCGTGGGCGGAGCCAAAAGAGTCCCCCAATGAGCAGCTCTGTGGTCTGAAAGGGCGAGGAAACAGCCCAATGAGCGTCACTGCAGAGGAGCCAATCAGCTGGAAGTTTGCTGGGGCCACCGAGGTGCTGCTGCACTGAGCCCCTTCGGCTCTCTATCCAGAGCATCAGGGGAGCAAAAGGGAGGGGGGCGTGAAATCCAACCTGTGACACTGGGAGCTTATGCTGCAGGTGTTCCAGGTGTTCCCAGATCCCTTTCCTGTCCTTCCATGTGCCCAGATAAACTGCCCTTTAGGATATGCAGAACTAGGCTCCCTGCCCTCCTGACCTCTGGTTGATCAGTGGGGTCTTCCAGCAGAGTGGAGGGGGGAGAGAGAGAGAGAGAGAGTAGAGAGTGCTCCTCTCTGCCTGCACGTGGATCTGAGCAGCTGTACCTCTGTGAGGTCACCCTCCTACAGAGTGGCTTCTAAGGCTCTCACCCCTCTAACATGGGGTGCTAATGTTTCCCGGGTTTGCTGGCTCCTGCACGCTTCACTAACGCTTGATAATTCCTTAGACACCTTTCCTTGTGAATTCCTGGAAAAGTGTCCCTTGGTTAAGCTTTCTTTGGATAAATTCCTTGAATGTCACTTCCCTCTGGGAAACGGACCGACATGGAGTTTGTGTTTACATAGGTGGAGGGTGACTATGACTATGAGAGAGTGGCCAATGAGACCGGACCTTGTCCTGCTTCCTCTGTACTTCCTGGGTGGGCTGCTGTAGGACCAGTGGTGGGATGTGCTGACACGGCCACAGTCCCCTGAGACGAAGAACGGACACCTGCTTTTCAATATGGAACCCTGAAGTCAGTAGTGCAGTAAGGCACGGGCCCAGGGGATGGAGAAGATTTTCCATGTTCTACCTTAAAGGACAAATTGTGGCAAGGACTGACCTGGGTTGATCTTGGGACCATGTAAAGCCCAGCGACTTGAATCTGTCGTGCAGTAGGAGACAACCACAAAAGACAAAATCTTTTTCATGATAGAAAAAAATGAGAGTGAAACACTTAACATAGAAAAGTGTATCTTTCTTGGCAGGGCCTCGTCCAGAAGCATGCCTGCCGAAGCTGTGTGGACCATCCATCCTGTGTCAGGATGGATCCATTCATGTGTCTTTAACCTATTTTTCCTTGGATTGCTTTTGGGAACTTCTGGGTTTCCCGCTTGTCCTAGTCCTTGCTACGTTTCCATGGCCAGCACCACTTGATGCCTGAATCTCCCTCTTTCTTTTCTTTTGCTTTTCATTGCTGTTCTTCAGTTCAGCAGGAGCTCGGCCAAGAGCTAAGAGGAATAGGTAAGCGTGCACACTTCCTGTACTTTAGACAGGAAGGAGTTTAATACTTATTAATACCATCTGTATAGATGAGTACTTCATACACACTATCCCACATATTCCCAACGTTTCAAAGCAAGTCAAATTGTTGCTGATTTTAAAGATGAGAAAATGAGGGTCTGAGGATGAGCTGGAATACTCATTTGCAAGGCAGGTGAGGCAGGCAGAAGATACTGCCATGTGCTTCTGCCTCCCCCTGGAGATGGGGCTACCAGATTCTCACCTGAGGCCAGGTGTGTGTGCCGCAGAACTGACGAAGCACTAAGAACACTGGGGAGAAAGACTGGGAGAACCCACCCCCTGAGAGGAGTGGAAAATACTCATTTGAAACCCGGGCACCGTGGCTGCAGAAGTCCTTCCATGGGGGAGTTGGGTGGTGTGGATGCTGTTGGACCCTTGGTCGTTGCTCAGTTTGTTACATTAGTGGATTCTCTCTAACAACTGCGGCCTAAAGCCAAGCGCTCTACAGAAGGTCTTTTAAGGGACTTTCCCTATCATCAACGTGTCACGGTTGATGCTTGTTAGTAAGATCATAAAACATATGCTTGAGGACCTTGCGGTTCTCTGAAGGAAGTCAAGCTATGAAACCAAGGTGTAATAATGGCCAATCACTGTCTCATCAGGCAACATAAATCGGAGGCTGTTTTCCCAGGTGCAGCTCATGACAACTCAGGCTAGGCACCTATCTCTGTTTTATTGCCTATAAATCTTTAATATTATACTAGTTGGCAGCACAAAGCAACCATTTGGAAAGCCCAGTAAGTTAAAAAACAATAGCCCCACAGACCCTGCCAATTCTAATTTCTTTAATGTTTAGGGTCATTAAGTGGAAGAAAGATACCACTATGAAGTCATTATACTTCCAACATTTGGGCCCAGATAGCAGCTGTTCTTGGCAGTTAAAGATCAACTTTGCAAAGACACCTAGAAGCAGCTCTATACTGAAGGGCCAAGTTTAATGAATTGTCATAGCAACGGTGCAAAATGTGACTGGGAACATAGTACCTCCATGTTGTCATCATTCCTTGTTAATCCAAAGGTGCTAATTTCCTTAACAAGTGTCTGTTGGTTGCCTACTTTGGACTGGGCTCCCTCCTAGTCTCTGAGCAGGCAGCATTAGCAAGTGAGCCTGGGAGTCTCTGTGTAGGCACCAAACTAAGTGTACAATTATCACTGATGTTCAATGCTATCAGGGGAAGTGTGAGGTGGACGAGGGGACCTACCTGAGATGTGGAGTCTGCCAATTATAATCATGGAAAAATGCAAGCCTGGTGTCCACACACTTCTCAATTTCTCAAGAGAGGCCTGATATACAGATTTTTATACAATACTGCCACCTTCAAATATTAAAAAGTTTAAGATGTTTGGAAGACCACAAAAACTAGTCATAGTCCAACTGTGCTTTGTCTTCTTCTTTTGATGAACATTGTCTTAAAATCTAGAAGATGTCCTCCAGAAAGGTAGGAATCAGACTGAAAGAGGGTGGAGGTGTGGGCGTCCCCCGAAGAGGAAGGGCAGATGATTCTGAAGCTTTGTGGGAACCTGGGCACAAGGCAGCACTTTGTGTTTGTGACTTTGAATTATCCTGACACTATTACTTACCTCAAAGAGGGACAGAGTAAAAGTGGTCCCATGTTTGGGCTTTGGCCTCAGACAGCCTGAGTGTCAGGTGAGCTTTGAGACCTTTCAGTCTTGAGCCTCAAGATGGTCCTGGATCTGCCTTGGAGGCTTATTGGGAGGACTGCATGGGACCATGTAGATGGGGCACCAGTCACAATGCTTGACACAGAGCAAGGACACTGGAACATGCCATGTCATGTAGGTGAACGTCAGGCAACACCACGGTGGCCGGCAGCAGAGATTCCCAGCAGTCCCTGGAGCCCTGGCTTTCTCCCTGATAATGCTCCCAGGAGGAGGCTCTCAGCAGCCACCAAGCCCTGCACATTCTGGGGAGCTCTCTTTTGACAGTAGCAACATCATAGCTGTTTCCTCGGGTTCTATGTGCTAATGAGGGAGGGACTCCTTAAAGGCCCGGGTCCAGGCTGTATTTGGGTAGCCCTCCCCACAGTGCCTAACAAGAGCTGACCACTGGCTACTCATCTGCATATTCACATACAAAATCCAAAAAATTCTGAAAGCAACAATTTAAAGAATTTATTTGACAGCAAGCCCCAACCCCACCTTAAGTAAGTCAAAGGGAGGACTTGACATGTATCACTGAGAGGCTACTTGGAGTCTTCACTGATTCCAGGAGGAGTATTCATAGGGGTTGCTGGAAGTGTAATAAGGTCAACTGGGGATCTCGGGCGGAAAATGCCAACAATGTTATTTGTGTGAACCTGGGTATGCCACGAGTCGGGGGTCTACTGTAAAACAGATGGAATTAAACTGCAGGGCTTTGGAACCTGATAACTCTACGTCATGTTCAACCTCAAGAATGGGACCCTAATTAGAATAAGCTACACTCCATATGTATATAATATGTGAAAGTACATTCTACTGTCATGTGTATTGAAAAAGAACAAATTAAAAAAAAAATTTGTAATCTTTCACTCGAAGGAGTTCCCCAAGTTGCCTCAGCTGTAGGCCTTACCAGGGACGATCAGCCCTTGTATATCACATTAACTTCGTAAAATCTGAATCCAGAGCACATCTCACCTTGGTGGTTATGGATTTGTGCAGTTCAGCAAAGAAGAGGAAGGTAGCAAGACGTGGAAGGGAAGACAAGAAGGAGAGAGGTTAATCGGGTAGATAAATCACATTGATAGGAAACACTGCCATGATCGGACTTTCAAATCCAGGGCCGAAAACACAACCCTGAGGAGCTTCGATTTCACTCAGTCTCCTGCCCAAGGAGAAGGGTCAAGTCGGGGCCGCTGTGCTGCACTAGGTCATGGAGAGCCCCAGGCTGCAGCTGTGAGCCTGTGGCCCCAGGGGTGCTCCCCCAGCACCCTTCCAGGCACGGGAGAGAGGAAAGGCCAGAGGTGTGATGGCCGAGCAGTGTCTGTTCTGTGGGTTGGTTTACAAGGGCTGCCATCCACCGTTTCGGGGTGCCCCTGGCTGCTCTAACTCAATGTCATGCTCGCCCTCTGTGAGGGGCGGGGAGTGCGGCTGTGCCTTGGGGAGAAGAGACCTTGTGGAACAGGCTGTGTCACATCAATCCCTTCTCTAACTGGAGCATCAGAGACAACGTGTGACCTGCTGCTTCCCACAGGGTGACAGCCCAAGCAAGCACTTGGCTTTCTCTCATCCTAGGCCCCCGTTCAACAGCCCAAATCACCAGCTCGCATAAAAACAGAACTAGACGACAAGAATTCAAATGTGTCACACTCAGAATGTCCTTTGAGTCCGTGCTGGCCTGTGAGGATGGTTTCTTTCCTGATTCAATGCCTTCCCCATCTTAAATCTTTAATTAAATAAATGAGCAGATGAAATAGATGAGGCCCGCCCCTCCTACCTGCCCAGGAGTGCAGCAGGGGAGAAGGTGGAGTCTGTCCAGCCACGACACAACAGGAATGGCTGCATCACACATTGGAGGGACCCGTGAGTTGAGCAGCGCAGTGTGAGGTCATCTTGGGTAGGCACATAATCCACTTAGTAGATGGAGAACCAGGGGCTCACCAGGGTGGCATGGCCGGCCTGGAATTATGCAGTAAGTACCCAGAGTACTTCCCAGGCCTTCGGACTCCACAGACGGCATCCTTGGTGTATCATCACATGCCCGTGTTTGGGGCCCAACCAAAAAAGAAAAACAACAACAACAAAAAAGCCATAGCATCAAGATTCAGGAGCCCTTCACACTGTGGTTGGCACCCAGCATGGTCACCAGGGACAGAACCCGCACACCTGGAAGGAAAAGAACATTCAGGTAGGCTTGAGCCCAGAATTGAGCCAAATCCACCTTTTGGACGTGTGTGAGGCTGAGTTCCATACCAGGTGAATGGAAGAGAGCAGATGTTGAAATCTGTGGCCCACAGTCCAAGTCTGCCTGTGTGTATCGATAAAGCCACAGCGGTTCCTTTACCTGTTTCCTCTAACTGCTTTTGATGAGCAGCTGCAGCAGGCTCTGCATGGCCCACGAAGCCATCATGTCCAGCACACACACAAAAACTTGCTGACCCCCAGGATAGAACATGGACTAGCACGGGAGACCGAAGACCAGGAAGCAACAACTCAGGAAAGAGCCTCAGGATAGAAATACGGCCGACATAGGATGGAGCACAGGAGGGAAAGCCGGTCAGCGTCATTTGTCTCCGTAGGAGAAGGGGCGACATCCGCCCACCTAACCGGGAGGAAGGACTTCTGAGTTGTAGAGCGAAGGGTGCCTTACAGCTTGAAAAGTGGTGGGCAGACGTTCTGGGCACATGGAGCAGCTCACAACAGCAGTGCCCAGCAGGACCCATGTTCCTCCCCTGGGAAGAGGGGAGAGTCAGGGAGGCTGAGGTCTGCTGGGCGCTGGGAGACAGCGCTGGGTGGTACGCGGTCAGTCATGGAGAGAAGCCCGCCAGGCAAGCCTGGTTTCCAGCTTACAAACGAGGAGACTAAAACTGAAAGGGGGTGTGATCACCTTGATTTTCAGAATTAGGGGTGGGCTAGGTTCCATCCCAAGCTCCTGAAGTTTCTGTCTGGCCTCCCACACTCTGCCAGGAAGAACACCTCCGTCCTGGACTCGCCTTGCCTAGGCCCTGAAGATTTGCCACCATGCCTGCTCCCCTATGTGGCTGGGGGCATGTGACAGAGGGGATGTGGCAGCAGGTGGTGGGTCTGCGGGCGGTGAGTGCCAGCCTCTGCAGCGGCTGCTGTGGGCAGATACGACCTCCCGCATGCTGCTGCTACTTTCTTCTAGGCGGGAAGAAGCCCAGATTGCTCC
The DNA here is from genome assembly GCF_052094955.1 of Ictidomys tridecemlineatus. NCBI lineage: Eukaryota > Metazoa > Chordata > Mammalia > Rodentia > Sciuridae > Ictidomys > Ictidomys tridecemlineatus. The sequence continues at coordinate 8,237,561 of NC_135483.1, read as the reverse complement.
CTGGGTGCACCTTGGGGAAGCAGCAGGAGTCATGAGTTCAAGGTGAGCTCTCTCCTTCAGCTCCTGGGCTCCCCCTCACCCTCTCTCAGCTAGTGGTGCTGCATTGGAAGGCGGCAGCCAGCCCAGGCCTTGGGCAGCCGCCGTGGGGCTCGAGCATCAGGCCTGATCACATGCACTTCACCTTCCCTGTCTGGAAGCAGCCGTGAGAGCCAGCGTGGGTCCCGTGCCTCGTTTTTTCATGCTGATGCCTATTTAGAGGGCCAGGGAGGGAGACAGCATCTGAAGCACTGGACAAAGGCCAGGAGACTATTTTTGAAAACCTTAACTCATTGAAGCTTTGAAGGGAGATCCACTGTTGGTCTGGTTGACACAGCAAGTCATCGCTTCTTTTCCTAGAAAAAAAAAAAAGAAAAAAAGGATTCACCAGGCAATCACTGCGCTCCTCTCGGTTTCATGAATTTGACTGACGTAGGCAACTCGGATGAATGGGATTTGTCCTTTTGTGTCTAGTTTATTTCATGTCCCCAGGGTTCACCCATGTTGGAGCAGATGTTAGAACCTCCTTCCTTTTTAAAGCCACATAATATTCCATGGTAGGCATCAATCAGTGTCTTCATCCTCTCATCTGTTGACAGATGCTTGGTTTGCTTCCAATTTTTGGTCACTGCAAATAATGTGACTGTGCAACCACCAGCAGCTCTGTCCCCTGCTTCAGTTCATTGGTGTCCACACCAGAAGTGGAGTTGCTGGAGCGTGTGTGATCTCCATTCTGATTCTGGACGGAGCCACTCACCTGTTCCAGATGGGCTGCCCCAGCTTACTCTCCCCTGGCACTAGGTGAGGCTCTGATTCCTCCACATCCTCCCAGAACTTGTTATTTTCTGTTTTTGTTTTGTTTTCTTTTGTTTTGTTAACCACATTAATGGGTATGAAGTGGATTTTCATTTTTCTAAAGACCGATCATGCTGAATACAATTTCATTTGATTTTTCACCATTTGTACATCTTATTCAGAGAAATGTCCAAGTCTTTGCCTATTTTTAAATAAGGGTGTGTGTCAGTGTGTGTGTGTGTGTGTGTGTGTGTGAGAAAGAGAGAGAGAGAGAGAGAGAGAGAGAGATTCTGGGTTTTCTGAAGATAAGATCATGCCTTCTGCAAGTAAAAATATCAGTATGTCTTCCTTTCCACTTAGAAGCCTTTTATATCATTTTCTTACCTAATTTTGCTGTGTTAAGGCTTCCAGTGCTCTTTTGAATACATGGTAAGAGAGGGCATCCTTGTCTTGCTCCTGATCTTACAGGAAAAGTGTTTTGCATTGTGTGGCTTTTGCTGTGTTGGGGTAGTTTCCTTCAGTCCTGTACTGTCAGCTATTTTTATTGTGACAGGGTGTTGACTGTTGAGAAATGCTTCCACATCCATTAAAATGATCTTTTCTTCTCCTTCATTCTGTTAAAGTAGGACATATTATATTGACAGACTTATACATGTTAAACTGGTTCTTTTTAACCAATGCAAATTTCTTTAGGTAAACCACAGGCTACCGACACAATTGTCTTTTAACAACATTAGATGCAATTTTTGACAATCCAATATGGCCTTTAAGATTTGAAATAAGTGATTGCTGAAGTGATTTTGCAAAATGATTGTTACAGCGGTTCATGGGATAGAGAATGAAGTAATGAAATCAAAATCCAGTACAGAAGCAAGACATGTCCAAACTAGAGCATTACAGAATGCAAATAATGTATAGGATTCTTAATGCATCATCTCCATTTTAGAATACAGCCTCATGCACCATAATACCGTTCAGGTTTCCTGTGAATGATTATTCAATCTCTTGGACATCAGTAGTCTAACTAACAGGAAGACAGTATGAAATGACTAGAACGTTGCTCTGGAGTCACCCTGGATCGGGGACTAAGCCCTGTAGGAGACTCGCCTCTTCTCTCAGGACTTGGTGGTAGGAAAATGCAGGGTTTGGACAAGAACAACAAGGAAACCCTTTTATGGCAGAGGTGCCTGGGTGTTCCTGGAAGATGTGGCAGTTCAGGGAAAGCCCTCGGTTGGCTGAAATCTTGGGAGGACTGAATGGTGTCTCCTCATCCCAAATCTCAGATGTCGAAGCTCTAACCTCCATGTGACTGCCTTTGGAGACAGGGCCATTTGGAAGGGAAGAGTGAGTATCACAGGTCCTAAGAGGCAGAGGTGTGAGACTCTCTCCCTCCCTCCTCCCCCACAAAGAGAAGGCAGCTCTCTGAGCCAGGAAGAAAGTCCTCACCAGAAGCCAACCCTGATGGTGTTCAGGTCGACCTTCCAGCTTCCAGAACTGTGAGAATCTTACCCTCTTCTGTTTGCATGGCCCAGGTGTGCCACTTGTTAGGGCAGCCCAAGCACCCTGACATAGAGGCCCCATGGGAGCTTCCTGGAAAGAGAGAGAACAGGGGGAGCAAGGGGTCCTCTCCCAGGAGCCTCTGACTGCCCCCGAGGCTGGAGGAAGACTCCAGGGCCAGGCGCATCCCTTTCCAGTGGGCGACACACACCTGAGGAGTCAGGAGACCTGGAATAGCAGAGGTGTCCAAAGTAGCATTTTCAAGGCTTTGGGGATATTTTTTCCATTAAGAGAAGGCTCCCTGAAGCCCACGCATCCTGGTCTGGGGGGAGAATGAAACTTGGAAACAGGTCAAGGAATCTCACTTTTCCCTGGGGGAGGAGGAGCTAGTGCAGGGGGTGGGGGCCATGCAGGACGTCTCCATCTCTAGAAGTGTCCTCTGGTCCCACGACACTTTGGTGCACCCTACTGAGATCTCTCAGGCATCCCAACACGACCTGCCTCCAGCCCCGGGGTTCCCCTATTTTATGAAGCCCTTGCCAGGTTCTGGCTTTGAATTACTAAGGTCTTGAAGATATTTTATTAAAGCTCAAATTTAATGCCTGCCTCAGGGAACTTGGGTCTGCTGTGTCTGCTGTGTGTGTGAAGGACCAAGGGATCTTCCCCTTCTTCTCTTAGAGCGCTGGCTTGTTTTTTACAGTCTTCTAACTCTTCAGGGGCAAGACTCAGGCTTTCATTGGCTTGGGCTATTTTTCTGCTATCTCTAAGCTGTCCCCCACTAGAATTAATTTCCTGTGAGAGTCCCTTCATTTTCTTGAGAGTTCATTCATTCGTTTAAGTTTCTGATGAAACATTTAAGCCTCACTTTCAATCTTGCATTGGGTGATTTCCAAAGATATATTTTTGCTCTGAAATATTTTTCTATAATACTTCATGACACTGACCTTAAGCACCTTAGAAATTTTATATTGAGTGGCTAACTTAATATTTATTTAGTAGCTTTCTTCTTAGAGACTTTGTGAAGAAGCATTTATAATAATCTTGTTGTGTTACATTAAATAAGTTCATTATAAATTGCATTACTTAATTCAAAACTGGATTTTATCAATAAAAAGTCAACTATAGTGGTCTATACTGACAGATTCCAGCAAAGCCCCAGAGACCTAGGCTTGAACGTCACATAGTGCCACCTCATAGTCTTGGGTGGCATTTCCAAGACTGTCTCAAGGCCAGTGGTAAGCCATCACAGGCTCTCCATGAGCCTGCTACTTGCCCCCAGAGCTTCCTTAAGATGAGGGATTTTCAGTTAAGGCAAGAGAGGAAAAATGGGTTACTCTCCCTAAAATCTAAACCATCCCCTGGCCATTAGGATGGATCAGCAGGGAGGGGCTCCAGTGGGGTCGGGGGTGACAAAGCCTTCACACAGTTTTCTAGAAACTGGTGATATCTTGATGCTCTGTGGGCAACATGTTACCAAGGGATGTGTAAGGCTCAGGGGACAGGAACATTGCCTTCACATGAACCTTCCCGGGGCAGCAGCTCTTCACTTGCTCACCATAGGATGTTCAGAGAGATGCTGTTCTTCTGGATGCACTTGGTACCCCCCATCCAGAGGACAAACTCTTTGAGGCAGAGCAGGGATGGTGGAGGGCCCCTAGGTGCCATTGTGAGCCTGCCATCACTCCACCCATTGCCCTTCTCTTCCCATGAGCTCATATCCCTCTGCCCCCACACAGACAGCTTATGGGGTTTGGAATCCCAAACCAACCCCAAAGAGGGGATTTCATGGATGAAAAAATTAAAAATCAATAGCAACAAACAGGGCGAAAGTCTTCAAGATTGTGCCCACTGCTGAATAAACGCAGAGAAACCACTAAATAACATAATGTGTGCATTTTACTTAAACTTTCATAAAAACGAACGTTGAACAACATATTTCCATTTACTATCCCTTGATCATTTGTTTCAATAAACTGTTTATGAATAATTTGTGGATATTTTAAAAATATGCAGACAAAGCACCATTTTAGACCGTATTCTTGATCGTCAGCATTTGTGATTACTGGTAACAAGAGTTGTGTTGAAGAACAATTAGGCAGAAGTAACTCAATGTGTTTGCAGCCAAATGTCCCTGCATCATTTATAACTTGTGGTATTCCTTAAATACTCCCCAAGTAGTGTGAGCCTCCTTTATATTTCTTGAAATTGCAAGACCTGAGGGTGTGTATGTGGGGTTTCTGTAGAGAGAGAGACAGCTATAGTCAATAGAAACATGCATACATGTATGTACATGCATGTGTATATACATGTTTTAGGGTATGCACACGTGTTTGCATGTGTGTATATATAGAGAAAGTTACATATACCCATGCACCTGTATTTATGTATGTGTGTGCATGTTTCCTGTTCGTTTGTGTGTATTATGCATATGGGAGTATGTTTCTGTGTGTAGAAGAGGCTCACCATCTCCCAAGTCAGTGTGAGCTTCCACCCTTGCTTCTTGCTGTCACTAAGATTTCCATTTGCTTTGTTCCTGGTAAGTTTCTAAACTAATGTTCTTATTTCTTCCTTTGTATCTTTGAAGAACCTACCCCCCAAAGAGTTATAGTTTGTAGCATACTTTCACTAAAGCTTATAGTAATGGGTGATATATTATTTAAAACTGGATTGCATTCAGTCACAAGTAAGAGAAAATCTGTCTTAAATCAGTTTATTTAGACAGGTTTCTTTTTTTATACAGCAAGTATTCAGAGGTTCCCAAGGAACTGAAAGTTCATGCTCTAGGACAGCATGCACCACTGAAGCCTGATTCTGTCTAGCTCACCTCGAATGGCTAAATGAGCTCAGAAAGCTGTTTCCCTCAGCAAAGGAGCGACTATTTCCCAAATTACAAATGATGTTCAATCAGTTCAAACTTCAGTCACCTTTTATCTTCCAATTACACACATTTACCAGAATTCATTGCTGGAGTGGCAGGGCTGTACCAAGGATGACCATGATCCATGGCAACGCGTTACCAAGGAGATCCGCGCTGCTGGCTGACTCCTCTCGGCTGGTTCTGACTGGAGAAAGCCCCTCGCTGTGGGCTGTGAACACCTGAGGGAGGGAAGGAAGGAGGGGAAGAACAGGGAAGGAGTGATGGAGAAAGGCAGGGAGGGAGGGAAAGAGGGAGAAGGGAGAACGGCAGAGGGGAGAGAGGAGGGAGGCCAACTATTAGCAGCTGTCGTCCTGCACACGCATATTCACAGCATCGAAAGAGTAACGTTTGGCCACTGAACTGACTCTTTAGTTTCTGAAGCTAAAACATTAAAACATTTGTGATTTTAATGAATTTATAATGTGTGTGTGTTTAGCAGCTTATAGCTTGATAAAATTGCTCCAGCTTGTCTTAGATATTGGTCCAAGTTCAGCCACAGGCAAAAAGACATTCCTTTGTAAGTGACCAAAACTCACTGTGAATCTAGTACAAAACAAAACAAAAGGAAAAAGGAACTTTCACTGCATTCAAAATCAAAGAGGTTTTTGATTGGGATTGCATTGAGTCTGTACAGTGCTCTTGGTAGTGTGGTCATTTTGACAATATTAATTCTGTCTATCCAAAAACAAGGTAGACCTTCCCATCATCTAAGGTCTTCTTTAACTTCTTTCTTTAGCATGCTGTAGTTTTCATTGTAGAGGTCTTTCACTTCTTTAGTTAGGCTTATTCCCAAGTTGTTTTTTTTTTTTTTGAAGCTATTGTAAATGGGGTGGTTTTCCTAGTTTCTCTTTCAGAGAACTTATCACTGATGTACAGAAATGTCTTTAATTTATGGGTGTTGATTTTATATCCACCTACTTTGTTGAATTCATTTATTAGTTCTAGGAGCTTTCTGGTGGGAGGCTTTGGGTCTTTTAGGTATAGAATCATACTGTCTGCAAATAGTGATAATTTGAGTTTTTCTTTTCCTATCCCTATCCCCTTTTCTTTCCTCTGTCTGATTGCTCTGGCTAGAGTTTTAAGAACTCTGTTAAATAGAAGTGGTGAAAGAGGGCATCCCTCATATTCCTCATAAAAATAGAAAAAGCAATCATGAAATTAATCTGGAAAAATAAGAGACCCAGAATAGCCAAAGCAATCCTTAGCAAGAAGAGTGAAGCTAGTGACATTACTATTCAAGACCTTAAACTACTACAGAGCAATAGTAACAAAAGCAGCATGGTATTGGCACCAAAGTAGACTTGTAGACCAATGGTTCAGAATAGAGGACACAGAGACTAACCCACATAACTATAATTATATTATATTAGACAAAGGTGCCAAAAATGTACATTGGAGAGAAGATAGCCTCTTTAACAAATGGTGTTGGGAAAACTAGAAATCCACAGTAATAAAATGAAATTAAACCTCTATCTCTCACCATGCACAAAATAATTCAACTCAAATTGGATCAAGGAGCTAGGAATTAAACCAGAGACTTTGCGCTTAATGAAAGAAAAAGTAGGCCCACATCTCCATCATGTGGCATTAGGCCCCAAATTCCTTAATAAGACTCCTATAGCACAAGAATTAAAACCAAGAATCAATAAATGGGATGGATTCAAACTAAAATCTTCTTCTCAGCAAAAGAACAATCTATGAGGTTAATAGAGAGCCTGCAGAATGGGAGTAAATTTTTACCACAAACACAATAGATAGAGCACTAATCTCTAGGATATATAAAGCACTCAAAACCCTTAACACTAAGAAAACAAATAACCCAATCAATAAATGGGCCAAGGAACTGAACAGAAACTTCTCAGAAGAGGATATACAATCAATCAACAAACATACAAAAAAATGTTCAACATCTCTAGCAATTAGAGAAATGCAAATCAAAACTATTCTAAGACTTCATCCCACAACAATAAGTTTTGGTGAGGATGTGGGGAAAAAGGAACATTCATACATCGATGGTGGGACTGCAAATTGGTGCTGCTAATATGGAAAACAGTATGGAGATTTCTTGGAAAACTGGGAATGCAACCACCATTTGACCCAGCTATCCCATTCATCAATTTATACCCAAAGGACTTAAAAACATCATACTACAGGGACACAGCCATATCAATGTTTATAGCAGCACAATTTACAATAGCTAAACTATGGAACCAACCTAGATACCCTTCAGTAGATGAATGGATAAAGAAAATGTGGTATATATACATAAAAGAATATTATTCAGCATTAAAAGAGAACAAAATCATGGCATTTGCAGGTAAATAGATGGAGTTGGAGAATATAATGCTAAGTAAGCCAATCCCCAAAATCCAGTGGCTGAATGCCTTCTTTGATATGATGATGCTGACTCATAATGGAGATGGGGGTATAGGGAACATGGGAGGAATGGAGGAACTTTAGATAGGGCAAAGGGGAGGGAGGGGAAGGGAGAGGGGCAAAGGGGTAGGAAAGATGGTGGAATGAGTTAGACATCTTTACCCCAAGTACATATATGAAGACACGAAGGGTGTGAAAATACTTTGTGTACAATCAGTGACTTGAAAAATTGTCCTCTGTATGTGTTATATGAAATGAATTGCATCCTGCCATCATGTATAATAAATTAGAATAAATAAATAATTTAGAAAAAACAGACAAAAATCAATGAGGCTAATGTAAGTCATAATGATTTTTTCCTTTGGTTTTATGGAGTCTCTTTTACCTCCCATACTGCACAGCTATATTAGAGTTCTCCAGAGAAACATTATCAACAAGATTCGGAAATATACAGATAAATGAGATTTAGTGTGGGTATTGGTTCATGTGATCATCAAAGGCCAAAAGCCCTTTATATGCCATCTGCAAACTGTTGAACCAAGAGAACCAGTGGTGTCCTTCAGTCCCGGGCCAAAGATTAAGTCCCAGCGCATGGAGCCCAGAGACCCAGGAGCCCCGGGGCCAAGGGCAAGAGAAGATGATGACCCAGCTCAGGAAAAGAAGAAGCCAATCAGCCTTTTCTTCACCATTTTTTTTCCTGGGGCCCCCCAAAATGTTGGACATTGCCACTACATTGGTGAGGACAATCTACTCCCTGACTCAAGTGCAAATATCTTCCAGAAACACTCTCACAGACTCACCCACAAATAATGTATTATCAACTAGTGACCCCCTAGTCCACTGAAGCTGATGCATAAAATTAAATTAATGACTCAGCTGGCCCTGGTCCCTGGCTTCTCTTCTCTCTGCCTACTTTTCTGTCTCTGCCTGTATGTCTTTTTCTCTGTGTATCAGTTTCTCTCTGTGTGTTTATTTTCAGGGCAATTTTAGATTCACTGAAACATGGAGCAGAAAGTATGGAAGTTTTCCTCATGATCCACCTCCTCATCTACTGACAGTGTCCCCTGTCCTTTCACATTGTGCATTAGGGTGGCACATTTGTTACAATTGATGAGCCAGGATTTGATCATAACCTTATTAACAAAGGTTTTTTTTTTTGTTTTTCTAAGAGCTCACTCTTTCTGTTGTACCATTTTATGGGTCTTGACCTTATATATTGATGATTTATTAATAAAGTTATGTATTCACCATTATAATATAATACATGCCCTAAACATCCCCTGTGGTCCATACCACTTCCCCTCACACCCTGCTCCCCACATGCCCGGCAGCTGAGGACCTCCCTCCTGACTCTGCCATCTTGCCTTTCCTGGAACATGGTGCAGCTGAACCACGTGGTCTGTGGGCTCATCAGATTGGCTCCTTTCACTTAGTGCCATGCCTTCAAGGTTCCTCGTGTCTTTTTGTGGCTTAATAAGTTCATTTCCTCTTCATCACTGAAGAGTTTTCTGCTGTCTGGCTATCCCACTGTTTGTCTAACCTTTCATCTATTGAAGGGTATTGGTTGCTTCCCGTTTGGGACAATTATGAATAGGCTCAGATTCCCCAGTTGATGATTTTGAAATCCCTGCTACGTCTCCGTCTGATTCTGGCACCGGATCTCTCTTCAGACGGAGTTTGTGCCTTCCAGTGTGCCTTGTGATTTTGCTGTGGAAAGTGGCGTGAGATGCACCAGGTGGAAGGATCTGGGGAGGGGAACCTGTGGTGGAAGGTTGTTAAACGGTGAGCCTGGGGGTCAGGCTGCCTTCCTGGCCACAGCTCTGGTGCCAAGGGCTAAAGTTTCCTCTACTGTATCCACTGGTTTAGTCCCCACTATTGTCACTGGATTTCCTTACAGAATTCTCCTAAAACTAGGTGTGAGGCTCGCAGGTCTTTTAGCTATAATATCTGCAGCCACACAGGTCCCTGTTGGTGTGTAAGGGCCACCAAGGTGTCCTTCAATAGGCTCTGTAGTCCTACGATTGGGTCCTGGTCTTAGAGCCTGTGTCCTTGCACTGTGACCTCCGCAAGTGCTTCTCAGCTTCCCTCTTGTCCCTGCCCAGGTGAGCAAGGAAGGCTAGCAGGAGTAGCCTATTACCCCTTTCCCAGGGCAGTCAGCTCTGTAAAAGAGATTCCCTTGAGGACAGGTTTTAATGAGGAGAACAGAGAGCTCTGGGCATATTTCTAAATGTCTGCTTTTCTCCTTCTCTTATTGGAAGCATGAAAGGATTTTTTTCCCCAAAATCCACCCTGAGAAGCTGTTGAGCACCTAAAAATAAAGCTCATGATCTACGGCCCCCCAGAACCTGCCCCCATCCCAGAGTATTCAGCTCTCACAGTAGTCCATGCTGAGTGTCCATTGGTCCATCAGATGATATCCAAGTCATCCCTATGGACGCTGGTCCTCCTGCGGACTTCTGCACACAGTGAGCTGGGAGTCCCTGCACCCACCTGCATTTCTTCCGTGTGGGGACTGCAGTTTGCCCTGTGGCCTTGAGTGTCTGACAGATCTAAGAAGACTTGCTGGCTTTCAGGGTCTTGGGGGGGGGATTTTATTTGGCTACGAAGACAGCAGCAATGACTTCCAAGCTCTTCACATGTTGGGGAAGAAGCCGAAGGGCCATGCATTTTAACTTACTGGGTTACAAAAAGGAGGCTTGCTTAGGAGGTGATGAAACTGGGACTGTCAAGGATGTGATGCTTAAATAAATGAATCAAAGTTTCTTTTCCTTTTTCTTTCTTTCTTCAGTGCAGGGGATCACGCCAGCCCTCACTCATGCCCACGAGGAGCCCAGCCAGGTTTCTGAAGTGTGAGGCGGAGCTTACTGACAGGTGGGTCGTCTCCTCACACCTGGAGTGGCTCAGGCCTTGTGGATGCTCGTTACAGCAGGGAGGAAAGGAGACTCCGAGCTGGGGACTCCCCGCTGGGGAGCATGGAGTTCAAGTCGTAGCTCTGTCACTTTTCTTAATGTGACCCGACCTCTTGGAGCCTCACTTTTTAGCTTTGTGAAATGGAGAGAAAAGGGTCCGTGGTTTGAAGAAGAACTAACACATCACCACATCCTTTCTCCATCGTAGATTTTTAAACAGCAGAGAAAACACGAGTCTCGTGGTAAAGTCTGGTGGCTCCGTTCCCACTAGTGGAGCAGCAGCGTGGGCCAGGATTCCTGCAGGCTCATGAGAATACGTCTCAATGTGCTTTGGAAATGGGCAGCAGGAATAGAATTGTTCTTCCAGAAGTACTCAGCAGAAAATCCCTTCCCTCAACTTCCACCACGGAAAAGTACCTGATGGAGAAGGGGCTCCGTATCCTCAAAACCTGCCGGTAAACATGTGTGACCGTCCCTAGAACAAAACAGCGTGGCGCTGCTGCCCGTGCTGGAGCTTGGCTAAGCTGACGTTTGGCTAAGCCCTTCAGAGGCCATGATCCAACAATTCTGCTAGAATGGTGTCCTCGCTACTTCCATTTCATAGAGAACGGAAGCCAGGAAGGATCAAGCCCTTTAGGCAGGTCACTTGGCCATTATGCTGTCTAGCTCGAGGGTCAGTGTGCAGGTCTGTCTGGGCAAGAGGAATCTTCAGAGTCCTGAGCAGAAGCTGGACACCCCCCAGGGAGGACAGGAGGCCGGCAGACCCAAGAAAGACCCCCATAGATGCTGGTGGAAGTTCAGGTGTGCATTCAGAAACCGCCAGCTCTTTTGCTCATGATGTCTAATGTGTGCTGTTGTAATGAGATTCGTTGATAAATTCCTTCAAACATTTCGTAATCAGAAGAGGTGCAAAGGATGAAATTAATCAAGTCAAGTGTGTGATAGCCAAGACAGGGACTCAGCCCAAGTGCCCACCGGTGGCTGAATGGATAAGAAAAGGTAGAATACGGTTCAGCTTTAAAGAGAAGGAAGTCCTGCCCTTGCCACAGCCTGGACCTAAGATGATCCTAGAAGTCACTGTGCTAAGTGACATAAGCCTGAAGCAGAAAGCCAGGTAGCCCAGGGTTTCCCTCACAGTGGAATCTTAAAAAAAAAAAAAAAAAAAAAGCCAAACTCACAAATAGAGTAGAAAGGGAGGTGCTATGGGCTAGGTAAGGTTGGACAGAAATCGGGGACTTTTGTTAAGTGGTGTAAACTTTCAGCTATAAGATGTTCAAGATAAATGTACAGCATGGGTGTATACTTGAAATTTCCTGTCAGTAGATTTGGTGTTTTCACCCTTCCTCCCCAAAAATGTGAGGTGAGGGTATGTTAATTAGCTCAATTGTGGTCAGCACTTCACAGTGCATGTGTAAATCAAAGCATTGCAATGTAGCACTCGAATGTTTATTTGCTATGGGGGAGCAGTCTGTGCACACAGGTACTCTCCTTATGGAGTCAGGGTGGACGAAGGGGAGACGGAGAAATCCGCATTCATTAGGAAACTTCCAGGTGCTGCGTGCGTTTTTCTCAGGTGGCCTTTTAGGGAGTGACAAATGAGATAATGACTAGATGCTCTTTGTCACCAGAGATCCACGAGAACTAGCTGAGCACTTTCTACGTGACGGGAACTGTGCTGCGAAAGCCAGTGCAGACATGCCAAGGAAGGTGCGTTCCCACAGGACACCTGCAGATTAAGTCCATGGGACACAGTGCTGTGTCACTATGAGGGAAGCCCAATGGGCTTTGGTGGCACAGAGGAGGGTGTGGCTTAGGGACTAACAGGAAATATCCCAGAAAAGGAGCGGTCAAGTGAGGGGAGGAGGTGAGGGTCCGCATCCAGGTGGGGGCAGCAGACGGCCCCGAGGCCAAGCCCCAGGTGTTAATTATTAGTGTCGCTATTAGGCTCTCACTTGCTGTGGTTTGTAGGATCCATGTTCCAGTCCTCTTTTTGTCACCTGCAGGTGTGTGGCCGGGGTTAAGAGTCCCGATCTCCCTCAGTCTTGTTCTCCACTTCAGAGGGGTACTCATACTCACCTGGGAGAAATGACAGGGCAAGAGGTGGGTTGAGAGGCGCAGGGACCCAGCACCGACGTGCTCTGACACAGTTCTCTTTGTGGTCTCTTCAAAGAGTCTGGCATGGGTCATTTTCTGGATTCCAGGGTCTTCTTGGACAACAGATAGCTTCCGTCAACTAACATTTGTTCTGGGCTATGAGAAGTGGGTGGGTATTCCAGACAATCCCTCAAGAACAGCTAAGCAGCAGGCCACATGGGGAAGTTCCCTGAGCCACTAGAGGAGGAGCACACTGTGCGTTCCAGGAGGAGCCTGTGAAGCAAACATCAATGTGCCGGAGCCCTGCCCTGGATTCCCAGGCTTTTAACTCAAATCTGCACCATATTTTCACCTCAGCTGACTTCTGGACTTTTATTTAAAATTCATACTCTGTACTTGAAAGAGAAAAAAGATGTAATTTTTTTTTTTTTGGCTTAATACTTCTGAAGGTGGTTGGAGGTAGCTGGACTTCATCTGACTCAAGTTTGAGTCTAGACTTCCCCTCCAACTCCCTTTAGGTTGCTGAGTAAATTGTAGTATGTTTGACACAAAATCAGTATCTGTCATGCACTCTTAGGCAAATGATAATTTTCTACTGAAAACTATTTCCTTAGTGATGGTAAATCTTCAACCCCTGTTGACAGATCCAATTTTTGCAAAACGCCAGAAAAGTCTGTAACATGTGGGGAAGCATAATTCAGCTTAGCAGATATTATTGAGCAGTTACTACCTGTCATTTGCTCCTTTGCTCTGAGAGTTGCCTGCTCCCTCCCTCCCCTTCCCTCAGTGTTCAACCCCAAGAGTCAAGTCCAGCCAAATGGAAGCCTATCAGGAGAGTGGGAAGTAGGGACAGCCACTGGTGGGGCCCCCTTAGGTACTTTACTTTGGGGTTCTGAGTGTCTGCTGCTGCAGGTTCACACCTATGGTCTTCTCTGTGGGACTGTGCTGGTGTCATCTTGCCTGGAGGTGTCCCTTGGTGACACAGCCCCCTGGGAACCTTTTCTAATCACTGAATTGTCTGGGGTGTACAGACCCATCCCTGTGACCTCAAGGCAGGACACACTGTAATGCAATTGCTACTCCGAGGCTCCCGGCAGGATCTGGATAGTGTTAGAGGTCCCCTGAACCCCACCCTTGTTTGAGTCCCTGCCTTTGCCACTTGTGCTTCCCGGGACATACTAATTCCTCTTGTAACAGACTCCCACACAGCAACCTGCTGTCGCTCTGTTTGGAGGACACCCAGCCTAGAAGCAGGGGAAGGCAGGGTACTTGTTCCCTTCTTGTTCTGCATCAGGCAGTATGGCTCCTTTGCCATTGGGGCTCTTGTCTTGGTAGCTCAAGCCGGGTCTAGCTCCCCTGGTTGTTCTAGTTACTCTGTTCTCCATGGCTTCAGTTCCCTGAAACAGGTCTATCACCCCTCCTCTGGGCAGCCTGTGTGTGCAGACATTTAGCCAGACCCATGAGCAGACCCTCCACAGAATTTCTGGCTCCTCGGGCAGTGCCAGCCCCTAGCTTGGGAAGGGCAGTCCTGGGGCGCGGCAGCTCTCTATAGTCACTGAGCTCTGAGTTGCCTCACATTCGGCCTCTGCTTTTCTGACACCTCTGCAATGAATTCCTTGTGTTCGATGCCCCCTGCTGTGCTCTGCACTATACATCCTATGGGCTCAGCTGGATATTGGCTGGAACACAGTGGAACCCCAGGCTTGATCTGGGTGCAGAAGACACAACGCGTTGCCCTCAGGCCGTTGGTAGGTGTTCGTCTGGCACTTACTGCTGGAGAAAACCCTGCTCTGATAGGAGGTCCTATGGCAGGAGCCCAGGGAAGCAGCACTCAGGCCATCTTGGGTGGAGAGGTAGTGAGGTAAGGAGGGGAACAGTGCCCCGGGAAGTGGCTGGAGCTGAGCGGTGGAGGACAGAGCTGACTTAGGACGGCTCATGTACACATTTTCCTGCTCCGAGCCAACTCTGCTCCTGAATGGTAGCGGAAAGGTGCTGATCCCCATTATCTCTCCCTCTGTACTCCCTGGTCCTGGCCAGTGAATGGCCAAGGGAGCTTTCAGTCATCCTGCGCAGGGAGTGGGGGAGGCTGAACTCCTGCTTCTCAACAGCAGCTGGAGACATACACAGTGACTTTAGACCAACTGAGCCGTCTTCCTTGCATGCTGGGGCTAGAGGCCTCCCAGCAGGCATTGCTGCACTGGGAGGGAAGAGGGGCTACTCCTGCTGAATTCCCCTGGCCACTGCCTCTCTCCCTCTCCTGTCTCAGCTTTCTCACTGTTGAAGGAGCCTGTGGCTGCACTCTCCTGTGCTCAAGCATCCTCTGTGGCTGGGCAGGGTCAGCATCCTCTGGAGCTTGTTAGAAATGCAAATTCCCCAATGCTGGCTCAAACCTACTGAATCAGGAAGTCAGGGCTGGTCCCCTGCTTTCTACAGCTGTGCCTCCAGGTGACTCTGATGTGCAAGGAAGGATCTGGTTAATATTAGAGGTCTCCTGACTGCACTGGTCTGGATGACCTCCAGATGCTTTCCTGTTCTAAGGGTCTGCGATAGAGCCATGCTTGGCAATGGAAATAGAAAAGGTGGAGAGTCAGTTCACAACAAAGTGGGGTCTTACGGAAGGGCCTGGGTGGCAGCTCCCGGGGAGCTCCTGCTTTATTTGGGCTTCATGATTGATCCTGTCCTTTTTGAACCACCTATGACACTCACCTCTCCTCCCTGTTCCTTCCTTCTTGCTTCATGGACCTATTCAAAGACTTGTCTTTTGATTTGGTCACTGTGCACGTTTGGTTTTTTTCATCTTTTCTGGGGATTTGCTTGTTCCCAGTCCACTCCCTGCGTTCCCTGCCAGGCTCTGAGCTTCCTGGAGCATCATCGCAGGGTCTTCCTCCACCTCTGCAGTGGGGCTCGGCCCCTCGGAGGCACCCTGCCCGCCTTCTCCATGAGAGCTTTCCTGATTGCAGATCCAATCAGCCCACGGGCTGCTATGATGCCTCCAGGGCTCCCTAACACCTGGAAGACATTTGTCTGCTCAGCTGAAGCAGTAAGTCACCATGTCCTCTGTGATCGGATCCCATTTCTGCTCTTGCCTCCTGTACTGCTTTCTGCTAAGGTCATTGTACCCTGCCTTCACTGATAGCTACTCTTTCATGTTCTTTCTCCTCGTGTTCCTCTGTCCCTGTTTTGCCATGATTAGGAACACACTTCTCCATCCTATTTCCCCAGGCAAGAGACTGGCTAATTATTCATTTTTTTCTATTACTCCTGGAAATGAAGCTAGATATTTGGTGCAGGGAATGTCCACAGAATAACAGAATCTCTGAGTGGCCCTTTCTCTTCACTTTCACCCACCTGCTGACACATGCATACGTTCTGGAGGAAGAGTCTAAGACCATGGGGCATCGCAGACACGAGATAAAAGGCCTGAATCTGTGAATGACTGTGTGGAGCTGAGACCTACCTCACACGCCTCTCCCTACCATCTTCCTTGAACTGTGTTTGCATTAAAAATGCATTTCACTTGCGATTCACATAGGAAACAAATCCAAGCAGAATTAAGAAGCTTGGTGTCTTGGTGAGCTAGTCATGCAGCATAAAAACTACAAAACTCGGAGGCTTGTAAGCACATCTATTCCTGTGCGTTCAGGATGATCTTCAGTGGCACAATTGCTTCAGGCAGCAGGCTGCATCTGGGTCTGCTCCACTGTCTTCATCATGGGGTCCAGGTTGAGGGCGCAGTAGGCCTCCTGGGCACGAGTTTCTCAAGGCAAATCACTGGTGCCCAGGAGCAGCCTGTGTGCAAGCACAATTAAACAGCGCCTGTATTGTGTGCTTTTGTTAAATGTGCTCACCTTCTGTTGTCCGTGCAAGGAAGTCCAATCTGTTCCAAAGGGAGGGAGAGGAGAGGGGATATTTGCTGAAAAATAACTGATAAAAGATATGGAACTGCATATAATTATCATTGTCCATCTCCTGGTCTTAGAGTCACCTTAAGAATACCACTGGCTGCCCCCTCCCTGTATCATAAGGGAGCACTTCAGGGGATTCACCTGCTACCCAGACTCTGCATTTCCTTAGTTTCTCTGTAATGCCCGACTTCCTCTAACCGCACTGTGACATCCATCATGGAGGCCTTCCTAAGCATAGCAAGCAAGCTCTCATACTCTGTAACAGACAGAGCCTGCTGTGACCTCTATGTCACTGACTCCTAAATCTTGCAGAACTAATTAAAACATACACATCACTCTTCCACACTATAAAGCTTGTTTTTAATACAAGTGAAGGAATTCAAGTTTATAAAGGAATTGTGCATTGTAGGCTTTGTATTTTAATAGTAGCAAACAACGCCTGTCACTTCTCCTAATAGAACGTGCATGTCAGAGTATTTTCATGCATTGGCAGGTGTCCTTCAAAAAAATCTCCTTCTAACTGAACCAAGTTTGTCTGTACAGACAGGGAAGGTTGGGATTGAACCAGAGTTCTCTCTGGAGCTCAACTCTCTCAAGCTTTATGTTTGTGGACTTCAGTCTCAATATCCCCAATCTCTGCCAGCTCCTGACCATGCACAGAAGCCACTGAAGCCAAGGTGTCAAAGTGTCATCCTAATATTTGCTTTTTCTCCCTCTATAGTAATGAAAATCTTGGCAGGATGCATGGTTACCAGCTCAAGACTATTTCCCGGCTTCTCTTGGAGATAGCTACCAGCGGGAGACAAGTTCTTCCCCAGCCCCTGGCTTAGGGGGATGGCACGGTGAGAGCTAGAGGAGCCGTCCAGGTCCCAGGGATGAAAGCTGTGTTGAGATGGCAGAGCAAGAAGAGAGAAAAGCTCAGTCCCTAGTCCATGGAGCCACCATCCCCACCCTCCCCTCCTCATGTTCACACTGTGAGAGAAAGACAAATGTTTAATTTAAACCATTCTTCCGTTTACTTTCTATCACCACAGTCAGAACCTATATCTTAAATAATACCAACCCTTGTCCTATTTATTCACAGCCAGATACCTTGCATTCTGCTTGAGGATGAGCACTGGCCCTTTAATTCAACGTTCTGTGAAAAATATTCTGTAACTGTCCACCAGGTGCAAAGCATTGAGCACAGTGCCCATGGGAGACCCTGCCCCCTGACGCTCCAGCCATCAAGCCCCCTAAGGCCCCAGCCAAGCAGCACCCCCCACACTTCCCCTCCTTACCTTGGTGTGCACTCTTCCCTGTCTGGTGCCCCACTCCCCCTGGCCTGAGGAGCTTTAGTCATCCTTCATGGCCCTGCACCAGAAAGATGTCCTCGAGTCCCGGTGGAGTCAGCCCTTCACCATTAGAGTTGCTATAATACTTTTTAAATACAGCTGTATTGTAGAATTTACGACAATTGGCAAGGGACAGGACTGTATCCCCATTTGACATTCAACAAATATTGATTGAGCTCTTGGCAGGCGCTGGGCCTTGCACTACACATTGGCAATGGCAGTTTCTGTGCTCAGGGTTTTGTGGTTGAGTGACACTTACATAAGCACATGCAGAGTAGACCTGTGGCAGTCACCGGTGCTGAGATGAGCAGGCCATGTCTTATGAGAGCTCATGCCAGAGGATTAGATGAGCCAGAGACTGACGTGCAGGAAAGGTCCCCCCTAAATGTGATGCTCCAGCTGACTTTGAAGGCTCTCCTTCACCAGGAGGCCATGCCAAGTACCTAGAAGAGCACTCGGCTTGTAGTGGGTGCTCAACGGATATTGGCTTATTGATGTTTTAGATGATGATTATGTTTATCACAATCTTAGCTCTTAGTGCATTGCATCTCACAATAATAAAATGTTTTCTATGATTATCATTCTCATTTTACACATGTGAAATCTGAAACAAAGAGTGCCAAGGCCGTATATCCAGGAAGTGGTAGGGCTGGAATCTGAACCCAAAACCTCTGGCTCCTGAGTGACAGCTCTCAGCGCTCTATGAGGTAAGAGCATCTCTGCGCACTGGCTTTCAGCTGCTGCAGAATGCTCACATTATTTCAGAATCTACCTGTGAGATGTGAGCACTCATCACCCCCGACTTTTTTCTAAATGGCTGATGGAATTGGAAGTGAGGCATGGAAGTACTGCCACCCCAAATTACACAGGGCATAAGTGGCAGAGTCAGGAGCAGAATCAAGTGTGGTTCACAGACTGGACCCAGTTACTTTCCACAGCTCCAGAATACCAGCTGGTGATGGTGATGGTGACACCCAGGGACAGGAGATGGCGGCATGGAGGTAAAGGGGTGTGTGTGTGTGTGTGTGTGTGTGTGTGTGTGTGTGTGTGTGTGGTGGGGGGTGCCTCTCTTGGAACTTCCTCCCTCTCCACCTCCTCTGTGTCCTTTTGCATGTGTCAAATGTGTTGCAGTCATTTGTGGTACTGATTAGAAGCTGGATCCATTTTTTCTAAGCAAAACTGAAGCTGTCCAGAGAATGAAAACTTATAGAAATTCCCCATACTGAGTAGAAAATTTTTCAAAAAATATTATAAGCTGCATCTGCAGTTTTACATTCAGAGCCCCCCCCCTCAAAAAATAAATAAATGGAAATAATATCGAGCCATTGTTAAATGCTCTGAAAGGTGTGTGAGAAATGATGAAGGGGGGCGGGACTGCTGGCCTTGTGCTGACTCAGCTCCGAGCTGCAAGATGAAGGTAACAAGACCTTAGCTGTCTCTGTGGATTCCACACCAATCATGTTAATTGGAAGCTGGAAAGAGGAAATGGTCACAATCAACAGATTTATCACCCAAAGGGCTGCGCAGTTCATAAATTTAATCCAGCAAAGGGATTGGGAAATAGAATTGATGCTTATAAGAATCAGGGGCGGCTGGCAGGGGAAGTGGTTGTCCCTCCAAACAGACTTCTGCAGACGGCTGGGAGTGCTTGAACATATTTTATTTGAAGATATTAGAAATACAAAAAGACAGCTTCTTCCCAGCTCCTGGCTGAAATGTAGTTTCTTCTTCTTCTTCTTCTTTTTTTTTTAATAGTCTTTTCTTTTAAAAAAAAATAGAGCAATAAAGAAACACAAACAGGGCAGTTAAGTTTAATGGTGGCAAAACCCAGACACCTGAATATGTGTAATTTATTTTCACAGAAATTCACCCTATGGAGGCCACTATTAATTAGCAAGGACTTGTATTGCATGGCCAATGCTGAAGAGGATTGTTATCTTGGCTACTTTTGGAAAAGGAAAAACAAAACAACCAGAAAAATCTTTGATGCTTCATTATAAAAGGGGATGGAAGAAAGTCATGAAAAACAGCTCAGGGGCTCTGTGTGCATAAAGACCGAGGAATCCCAACTCTGCCCAGTTCAGTTAGCCCTGAACCTCCTCCACCATGGAGAAGAAATACCCGACAGGTAAGGAAGGGGGATGGCCAGAACAGGGCTACATGCTGTCCCCATACCTGACACCCCTGCCTCTAAGATGAGGAAACTGAGGCTCAGATATGCCCAGAGCCCAGGTGAGAGAGCTCATTGATTGAAAGCCATGGAGCCAGTTCTGAGCCCATGTTTGAGTGATGGGTTGTTTCCCAATACACAGTCCTAATGCCAGCAGCCACTGTGTCCTGTTTGCTTCCAAGCTGCGAAACAGACCACTTACCCGGTTACCGGAACATCAAAGAGGCAGAACCTGAAAATGGGAGATTCCTGCAACTCATCTGAGGCCTGCCTGTGGATTGAGGTGAACTCTACACTCATTGCTCATCATCAAAGGACAGGTGGAGATGCCTGAGCCAAGAAACCGGTAACAACTGCATTTCTACCTAAGAGCTGCTCAATAAACATTCAGCAGAAAGTGTGGCCAGCGCCACTGATGCCTACAGCTGATCTGATCAAACATGTTGTGCATCCTTTTGGCAGATATTTCCCTTACTAAGTTGCTAGACTTTGTTCTCCATAGAGGGAGAGAAGCATGCTTGGCTTTTCAAGTAACTATAGCATAAAAGACTGAGCTTTCTCGCAGTAAAGAGAGGTTCAGGCCCGTGTTCATTGCTAGCTTGCTGTGCACTGTCCAACAGGGTGTTGTACCTCTTCACCCTCAGGTTCTTCATATGCAAAGAAGAATTACAACTTGTCATTTTTCTGAGGTTCAAATGAGAGAACACATGCAAAAGTGTGTGGAATGCTGCCAAATCATAGTAAATGCTCAATAAATGTCAGCTTGTCCACCAGGTGCCATCTTGGTTTTTGGAAGACAGTAACAACTACCAAAGTTCTCACTGTTTTATACATATAAATGGCTTCATGTCTTGTTGTTTCACCTGGTCTTTAACCCAAATCTGTATACTTGGAAGGACAGGATGCGCACACAGGGTCCTAAGGAGATGAAATGCCCATCTGAGGCTATACAGCAAAGAAAGGGTGCCACAGCTGTTCCTAGAATCCAAGCCCTGGGTTCCAAGTCCACTCACATTTGCTGCAAAAAGAGCATGCTCTCCAACTTCCCCCATTTGAGTGGACTCCTCCTCCACCCTTCAGCTGCATATTGACAAACATTTTTCCACCTGTAGAGGTCGTGTGCAGAACCAGCTGGGTCTGCAGGGAGTCCAGCACTGTGTCAGGTGCAGGCTCAGGAGCAGGCAGGATGAAACTCAGCCTAACTTAGCGTGGTAGCGATTGATTGTCCTGTGGCTAAAAGGTGTCGATCCTTGCATTTGGACACTGGCATGAATATCTTGTGCAGAGAATTGGAAGAACAAAACAAAACAAGACAAAAACCCAAGCCCTTTAGGTATACAAATGGAAAAATCCCTCTGAAAAACATCTGTGCTTCCTGACACTGGGGAAAGGTTAACAAACTGTGCTGTAAATTGAAGGAAAACAAAATGCCTATACAGGAGGGCATCTAAGGAGCTGACCGTCACCCTCACCTGGTATCAAACTGATTTGCTGAGTGGCATATTCCTTTAGAAAGCCAAATTCCTCACCAAAATTGGCAATAGAAACAGCCCATGATTAATAAGATGCCAACACGTTGGCTGATGATTCAGAGAGTCAGCAAACAGCTGTCCAGAAACACAGGGCAAACAATTTATGAGCCTTTGCTCAATTTAGGAGGGGGCGGACACGAGTCCTAGCATAATAACCATATTTCTTACTTGTTTTGTCCAGAGAAAATCTTACCCTAGATTAAGAGGTGGTTTCCTCGGTGCGCTTACTTCCTGATTAGAGAAACATAAGCCCTTTTGCGATTATCTCTGGGATCCGTTGGCTGCTGGAGAGGACGTAAGATAACACTGAGCTGATGCTGTAAATGCCATGTTATAAACCAGCTCTGTGCTGATGTATGCTGGTTCAAAGGGCTCTGGGGCTGACTGTGCATCTCAGATAAATGAGAAGGTGTCTCTGATCAAGCTAATTGTTGATGATCACCAGAGCTGAATTACAAAAGAGAATGTAAAGAAGGAAGAAAGGGAGGAAAGATTCATGTTCTAGAAATAAGCAAGAGAGCAGTAGGAAGAGAATAGGAGAAAGAGAAGGACCGAGAGAGGGTGAGAACCCAGGAATTAGAACAGCCGCTCTCAGAGGTGAGGCCAGCAGAATGTACAGAGCAGCTTGTCGAGGACCCGCAGTGTTTTCTTATTTAATATTGGAAACAGAACTGTAAGTGAGGTTCTGTTGTCTTACAGAGGAGGAAATGAACCAAAGCAGGTTAAGTAACTCAACCAAGGTCACCCAAGAAGAAATTGGAGCAATGAGGAATAGAAGCGGGAGGGAGGAAAGGAAAAGAATAGAGAGAGAAAGAAAAAAAAAAAAAAAAAAAGGAAGGAGGAAAATTAGTTTCAGAGAAGGACCAGTGGAGGCCACCAGCTTCTTTGTTGGGAAATTAGTGGCTTTTCTATCACAGGCAAGTGGGCATAAACAAAGAAGCACTTTCACTGTGCCAAGCTTGACTTTCCGCCTCAGAAAGTAAAACTCCAATTAGAAGAGAGACAGGATGGATCCCGCGCGCTAACAAGGACAGAGAACACCAGCCTGATGGGCCAATTGTAGGCTGGGGCCCCATCTGCAAATTCAAAAGACTGGGAGGGTTTTATGCACTGCCACAGTCCTGTGCTTCTTTTGCCTGCTAGCGAGGGAAACTCCAGGGAGCCCAGAACACATGTCTCAAAATGGCCTTCCAACATCCACCCCGCCAGGGAGGTAGGAAAGGGTGAGCGTTCTAAGTCATCACCACGTCTCAGGCTGGGAGGGAGGACCCCAAATAACAGTCACTCTGGAAGTACAGTAGAGGCTTTCCCCCCAAATAAATAGAAATGCGAAGAACAAAGGCAACGTGGTTTTAGGAGAAGAAAAATCAAAAGAGACCAGACACTATGTATTCTTGGAGGACTCAGGGATGGTCACTGTGTGGGCACTGGAACGTGGGCCTGTCCTCAAGAGTTCATGTTCAGGTCACTGCACAGCCAGGAGTCCCACCTGGGAATTCCCACTCAAATCCCAGGGGTTCTGTTCCAGGGACCCTAAGGCTCGGCTGAGCTTTAACCAGGTATCTGATGTGAGTGGTCTTAGTGTCTTTGACTGACGCTTCTTATAAAACAGAAGGAATATTTAAAAGCGTATCAGGCATAGATGTGCACATTGGTTCATTTAGTACATGCTCAGCGAGCCCTGGACACAGGGCCCCAGCATCTGACAGCCAGAAAAATGTCCTTTTCTTCATGGTAAGGAGCAGACAAACCCCAGAGGCAGAGGAGAGTGACAGCAATCCCAGGCTTGCTCTGAAAGACACAGGCCAGTTCTGAGATGGAGACTGAACAGACAGGTGGGCTGCTTTAGCAGGTGGCTCAGATGGTCTGTCTGAGGAGGGGACTGTCATGACATCATCAGGATGAGAACAAAGACTACGGAGAAGCCCATGTCCCAGCTACAGCGTGGACAGGGCCCAAAGGCGGAGAGGTGGGAGCTGGAGAGAGAGACTGTGGCCCATGCTGTACCCAGGCCATCTCCTCCAACCTTACATTGATGTCACCACTAAGGCTTCTTCAGAAATGACACAAAGCCAGGGGCTGGTTGGAGTCCACAAGCTTTCTGTGAATTCCCTGCTGGTCAGGAGCCAGCACACTCTGACAGGCAGGGAGACAGCTGAATACCTGCTGCTCTGTCTGGATTCCTCTGTTGCCTCTGGACCCCAACATTGGGCTGGGTCACATTAAGCAGTTCAGCTCCAAAGTGCCTTGGTCGTGATGACATCTCAGTTTGGAATGTGGAGGCCATGGACTGACCCTGCTCTGGTTCAGCCGTCCCCTCTCTGGCCACCCCAGCTGGTGTCCAGCCCTTTACTCTCAGTCTTCTATTGTGGTCACCTGTCACCCCCATGGGGCACTGGGCACCTCATCTGCCTGTTCCTGAGCTTCAAATTCAGGGCTGGCCTGTGGCCGATTCCCAGCCATCTCTGGGATACGAGGACGTGAAGGTGTATGTAACCCACACCTCCACTGCCTGGTCCCGTGGCCCCCAAGGCAGGGCATATGTGCTCATCAGGGGCCACTATAACAGACACCTGAGATAACTGAGCTCAAAAGAGGAGAGGTTCATTTTAGCTCATGGCTTCAGGGGTGTCAGAGGTCACAGCCCGTTGCTTTGGGCCTGTGGCAGCATAGCACACATGGTGGAAGCGTAGGCTGCAGGTCTTCATGGACCAGGAAGGAAGAGACAGAGAGGAGTCTGGGGTCCCCATATTCCCTCAAGGGCATGATGTCAATGACCTAACTTCCTTCCACCGGGTCCTACCTTCTGAAGGTCCCACCACCTCTCAGGAGCACCAAGGGCTGGTGACCAACCTTCAACCCATGGGCCTCTGGGGCCTCCAGATCCACTCCGTGTCAGCATCCTTTCTTGGGAGACCGCTTTCTGCACGAGGCAGAGAATGAGCACCAGGGAAACAAGCAAGTGGAGAACTCAAGCACCATCTGGGCCTCCAGGCCCCACTGCACACTCGCTCCCTCGTGCTCAGGAGCAGACACACCCTCGTCAAATCATCTTCCAAGTGGAAGCTGCCTTCACACATTTCCCTCTCTCACCTGAAGAGCTATTTTCCCTCTCACCTGAAGAGCTATTTTGAGCTGGCAACTCATTGATGTGCACATTTGGTGAGCAGGGTAATGGCGTCCCTGGGGACTCGTTCATCTGTGCAGTTAAGGAAGCTGAGAAGGAGGGCTTTACGCAGGCAGGAAAGGATGGGTCTCTGAAGTCGAGCCTGCATGACAACTGTGCACCTCCATGAATGGGAAGGAGACTGGCCACCTTCCTGTCATTGGCTGGAGGGGGATCAGGAGGGCACCTGGGGCCAGAGGAGTTGCAGTAGGGAGCACGAGGCCCCCAGAGATATTCCCTCCTCTTGATCCCTGGAACCTACAACAATCTTTTAATATGGAAAAAGGAATTGGCTGGTATGATGAAGCAAATTTTCCTGTATTATCCAGGTAGGCCCAAGGTCATCCCAAGGGTCTTGATACAGAGAAGAGGCGGGCAGCAGTCAGAGAGATCCAAGAGGCTGTGCTGCTGGCTTTGAAGATGGAGGAAGGGGTCCTGGGTTGAGGAATGTGAGCACTTTTAGAACCCAGAAAACAGCAGAGGGGTCTTCCCACAGCCTCTAGAAAGAGTGTGACCCTGCAGAGTTCCTGGCTTTAGCCAGCGGTGTTTCAGGCATTTCACCCCCAAAACTGTGCAAGAATAAATCCTGTGCTGTCTGCAGCCACTGAGCTGCTGCAATGCCCTGTGGCAGTGGGAGGAGACCTGCGGGGGCGCCCTGGTGGAGGTGACAGGGTACCCCGGCCGCTGTCTCATTCCTGCACCGACCACTCAGGGCTTCCTCCTTGGTGCTTGCGCATGTGTGGAGAACAACCCCTCGCCAGACCATCTGCAGGACGTCCGGAAATGAGGTGTGCTGAGTGCCTCGCTGGCCTCAGTCTTTAAGAGAAAGTGACAGGATAAGAGCAAGAGGCAACGTGTGCTGGGACCTGGGGTGCCTGGAGCCACAGGCAAGGATGGGGGACAGCGGAGGAAACCGAACCTAAACTCAAGGAAATGAGGAAGGTTCTGGCCAAGGGGAGCCCTGAGGAAGGCCTGAGAGGGGCCAAGTGTCAGTGGGTGGGACAGGAGCAAAGGCCACCAGGCAGCAGGGGCAGTGAGTAGAGGGCACGCCACGTAGAAGGCTGCTGGCTGGTGTAGCCTGCTGAGGGGGCAGGAAACGGGAGACTCAAGGCTAGGAGCACGGCAGGGCCACCTCGAGGTGGTCTTGTCCCAAAGACTAAGGCTCTGAGCCTTCTCCTTCCTCCCTGCTCACACCCCTCTAAGGCAGAGGAGAGTGAACCCACATGGAAAATCCCACAAGAAGAGGTGGATTTGAGTCTGTGGTGCTTATTCTTCAAAAGCCACATACATTGGACATTTCTTTCTTTATCTGAACTGTGCTTCTTTTCATTAAAATCGTGTTTTCACCAAGATCTTCCAGAAAAAAATATTTACAATCCAAGAAGATTTTCCTTCCCTCCCTTTCACTTGATGTACCCAGCCCACGACCTCCGTCCTCCCGGTTGTTGGTGGTTGGTGAGGGTGTGACGAGCCCTGCTGGCATGGGGACCCTGAGGGTTTTGAGAAGAAGACCACCCCATAGGAGAAAGGGAGGACTCAGAGTTGAAGACCTGCCCTGTGGAAGTCACATCATGACCATTGAATAGAGAAAGGAAAACAGAGCAAGAGCCACAGGACCCCACGGTGGGAGCTGTCAATTAGCTCTGGGAGCAAGGGAGATGTGACCAAGAGAAGGAGGAGATGTCCTTGCTGACTTTCTTAAACTATATGGGACAGGTCAGTTCTTCTCCTCTTGAGGGCAGGGCAATGAATTGTGTTCTCTCTCCTGCAATCCACACCCGCCCCAAACCTCAGAACAGGATCTTATCTGGAAATGGGGTCTTCGCAGATGCAGTTGGTTCAGGTGAGGTCACACTGGAAGAGGAAGGACCCCACCTCCAGGAACTGTGTTCCTACAACAAGAGGGGCGAGACACAGAAGCCCCGGAAGAACACTGTGTGAAGACAGCTGCATCTGGGAGTGCTGCAGCTCCACGTCCAGGAACATGGAGGTCTGCAGAGGAGGCCAGGCAGAATCCTCCCAGCGACCTTCACCTGGAGCTGCCCACGGATACCTCCATCTCCAAGTTCTCATCTACGGACTGTGAGAGAAGACACTGCTGCTGTTTCAAGCCACTAGTTTATAGTCGTTTGTTATGGCAGGAAATTTATCCCAGAAATCAATAGACTGGGCATAGAACTAGGTGCCAGGTTCTGGATATATATGGGTGTTTCACATTCCTGATATACAGGTGTACAGGGTTCATTTCCACGTCTGGAAAGTAACAGAAACATCCCAGAACTGGCAGGGCTTTGTTCATTCCACAAATGTTTCCAGAGCACCTGGGTGTGGTCGAGGGGTAGAGGTAGAGAAGCTGTGGCCTGCACTGAGCAGTTTGGAGTCCTGTGCATAGCTCCTGCAGGTGTGGTCCCCAGGCCACCCAACAGTAGTGCTCCATCTGGCCCAGGGCCCGGCAGTGTGCAAATCTGAGCCCCATTTCTGACTACTCTGCAGAGCCCCATGGTGGGCTTCAGGGACCTACTTTGCAGAAGCTCTCCTGCTAACCCATGAGCACTGAGGTGGCAGCACCATGGTTTAGCTGTGGCAGGCAGCTCAAGGTAAGGCAAATTGGTGAGAGCAGATAGAACCTCCCCTCTGCCATAGGAGGAGGTGGTTTGGACCCAGGATCAGAACCTGCTGAGACCATATGTGAGGGCATCAGTGTCCATCTCTAAGA
This sequence comes from Ictidomys tridecemlineatus, assembly GCF_052094955.1. Classification (NCBI taxonomy): domain Eukaryota; kingdom Metazoa; phylum Chordata; class Mammalia; order Rodentia; family Sciuridae; genus Ictidomys; species Ictidomys tridecemlineatus. The sequence goes on along the minus strand of NC_135483.1, from coordinate 8,210,114 downwards.
GGGCAGAGATGAAGAAGGAGGCTCTTATTGGCCGGAAGCCTGTGCAATTCATGCACCAGCTCTGCTTCTTCTCTTTCCACCAATTTACCAGGATCCCTTGCAGCTGAACCATGAAGGGAGCGCTGCCTGTGGCTGCAGTGGGGAGCAGTGGAGATTCCCAGAACTTGAATCTCCAGGAATCCTCTGCCATCTCCATAGGTGCCTATCAGCTGTCACGTTAATAATCTCCACACACACGATGTAGATGTTATCATGTTCATTTTACAGATAAAAAGATCACGACTGATACAGGGATTGATTGCTAAGGTTACACACTCAGTGAATGATGGAGGTGAGCTGTGCTCTCACTCTTCCTGCCCATGGATCTCCCTCTATGCCATCTGACTGAAGAACACAGTGGCAGGATGAAGGACGCCATTCCTTCCAATCATGGAATGAACCAGGTCAGTGATTCTTAAGTTGTGTTATGCACAGGAATCCCCTGGGCCAATGTGACATGCAGATTGCTGTTTTGTAGGTCAAAGTAGGGGTATTTCACATTCCTGACCAGCTCACATGAGAGGCCAATGGGCTGGTCCCTGGACCACAATTTGAGTAGCAAGGAATTAGGTCACTTCAAGTAGACCTCATTTCTAAACTACATAGATATGCAGTAGTGTGGCTGAGGTCACTGGATCCGTCTTGCATACTACCAGGCTAACTTTGAAGTGAAGGTGCTATCGGGCTTGGAGAAAGCAAAACACATTGAACTTTTCAAGTGCAGACACTCAGAACTGCTGGCCATCCAGCTGTGGTTAGTTCCTCACTCCCCCATCCCCACCAGATGCTCGCCTTGGCTGCTTCCTGAACCAGCACTGAACAAAGTGTGAACAAGGATGAGCCCACCCCACCAGCTATGGGTGGAACAGAAACGGGGTCTGCCCTCAGACTGGGCTGCTGCCTTTTGCTTGACCATGACCTCTTATGTTTTGTTCCTGTGGTAGACTGACCAACTGAACACCTTCTGAGTCTTTGTGACTCAGTTTCCAACTTGAACCTCTGCTTTACTCACAGTTTGCCCTTCCGTTTCTGCACCACCTGACACAGGCATGTGTTTTCTCTCTTTCTAAAAAAATTTATATTATAATACTATTTATTAATTTTTAAATTTGTTTTTAATAGCTATACATGACAGTAGCATACGTTTATGCACTTTGCTATATTATACATAGAAGGAATATAATTTCTCATTTTTCTGAGTGTACATGTTGCAGAATCATATTGGTCATGCAGTCACATATACGCATACAGTAATAATGTCTGTTTCATTCTTCTGTCTTTCCTACCCTCACATCCCCTCCCCTCCCTTCCCCTCCCCTCCCATCACTTCCTTCTACCTAGACTAAGGTAATGCTATTCTTCCCTAGTGCTCCTCGCCTTCTTGTGAATTAGCATCTGCATATTAGAGAAAAATTAGACCTTTGGTTTTGTGGGATTGGCTTATTTCACTTAGCATGATATTCTCCAATTCCAACCATTTACTGGCAAATGCCATAATTTTATTCTTCTTTAAAGCTGAGTAATACTCCATTGAGTATATAAACAACATATTCTTTATCCATTCATCTATTGAGGGACACCTAGGTTGGTTCCATAGTCTAGATATTGTGAATTGAGCTGCTATAAACATTGATGTGGCTATGTCACTATAATATGCTGATTTGAAGTCCTTTGGGTATAAACCAAGGAGTGGGATAGCTGGGTCAAATGGTGGTTCCATCCCCAGTTTTCTGATGAATCTCCATACTGCTTTCCATAGTGGTTGTACCACTTTGCAATCCCACCAGCAATGTATGAGTGTGCCTTTTCCCCCACATCCTCACCAACATTTATTGTTGCCTGTATTCTTGATGATTGCCATTCTAACAGGAGTGAGATGAATCTTAGAGTAGTTTTGATTGCATTTCTCTAATTGCTAGAGATGTTGAACACTTTCTCATATATTTGTTGATGGATTGTATTTGTTCTTGTGTGAAATATCTGTTCAGTTCCTTAGCCCATTTATTGAGTATGTTATTTGTTTTTTTTTTGGTGTTAAGTTTTTGGAGTTCTTTATATATTCTAGAGATTAATGCTTTATTGGAGGTGCATGTGGTTAAGATTTTCTCCCAATCTGTAGGCTCTCTTCTCACTTTATTGTCTCCTTTGCTGAGAAGAAGTTTTTAAATTTGAATCCATCCCATTTATTGATTATTGATTTTACTTCTTGTCCTTAATCCATATGTGTGATAGGTGTTTTTCCCATCCTTTCACCTTCAGCCTGTGGATGTCTTTGCCCATGAGGTGGGTCTCTTGAAGACAGCATATTGTTGGTTCTTGATTTTTAGTCCAATCTGCCAGTCTATGTTTTTTGATTGATGAGTTCAGGCTGTTAACATTATGAGATATGTATTATTATTGAGCTATGTATTCCTGTCATTTTGATTAATTTCTGGATTTTGATTTGTCTTAGTGTCCCATTTGGTTGAATGTCCCTTTATGTAGATCCTCCCTTTGCTGGTTTTCACTTTTTTTTTCACTTCATCCTCATGGAATATTTTGTGGAGAATGGTCTGTAGTGTACTTTCTAGTTTTGAATTCTTTTATTTTTTGCTTATCATAGAATGTTTTAATTTCTTCTTCAAATCTGAAACTTAATTTTGCTTGATATAAAATGGGTTTCCATTCTCATTTCAGAAAAAGTAGACTCCAAACCAAAGTTAATCAAAAGAGAAAAAGAAGGATGTTTCATATTTCTTAAGGGAAGTATATATAAGCATAACACAACAATTATGAATATTTATGCCCCAAACAATGGGGCATCTATGTGCATCAAACAAATCCTCCTCAATTTCAAGAGTCAAATAGACCACAACACAACAATACTGGGTGACTTTAACACACCTCTGTCACTACTGTACAGATCTTCCAAACAAAAACTAAATAAGGAAACTATAGAACTAAATGTATAATCAATAATTTAGACTTAACAGACATATGTAGAATAAATGGAATGAAATTAGCAATTAACAATAAAATAAAAAAAATAGAAGCTACTGTAACAAATGAAGACTAAATAATATACAATTGAATAATGAATGGCTAGTAGAAGAAACCAAATATGGAAAAAAACAATTTAGAGGTAAATGGGAATACTGATTAAAAAAAAATATCAAAATCTCTGGGCCACTGTGAAGGTAGTACTAAGAGGAAAGTTTATTGCATTGAGTGCATTCAGTAAAAAATAAAAAGTCAACAAATAAATGACGTACATCTCAAAGCCCTAGAAAAAGAAGAACAAATCAACACTCAAAACAGTAGAATATAGGAAATAATTAAAATCAGAAATGAAATCAAAAGAAACAATTGAAAAAATTGTCAAAACAAAAAGTTGGTTCTTTGAAAAAAATAAATAAAATAGATAAACCTTTGGCCATGCTAATGAAAAGAAAAAAAGAAAGATAAAACTCAAATTACTAAAATACAAGATGAAGAAGGAAATATCACCATGGACATGTCTGAAATACAGAAGGTAATTAGGCCTGTGTTTCCCATCAGGAGTCAGAAGACAATTACCCACCTGCTTAGAACATGCTTCCCATGGCCCAGGGTGCCCTGCTCCCAGGCCAGGTCCACCATACCCAGGTTCCTGCGCTGGTCCTCTGCCTCCCTGAGACACTGCTATGGGCATCACCCATTCCTTGACCACACCCAAATCAGCCAAGTGTTCTAAACTCAAAATCAGTCCACCTGTCCTGGATTCTCCCTTCTTCCCAGCAACCTGCTATTCATGTACAGAAATCTTTGCAGTCGAGGACTCAGCTCAAGGTACAATAAAGTAGTCTCTTTGTCACACCACAGTAGACGGAATGAAAAATTTTCTTACTGGTCGGAAATAGCCTCAAGTCATTCTTAAACCTTGAGTGATAGGGCATGATAATAGTTCAAGGAAATTAAACTTTGTTCAGGTTCAGCTGCCCTGATACGTTTGTACATAAATAGAGATTAAGTTTGTTGTTTTAAGAACAGCTAGAATCAACATCCCAACGTGACTGGCTACTTTCCTTTGGATAAAATACGGGTTGTTGGAGCAGAAAAAGAAGGAAAACCCAGATTTTCAACTCTTTAGATGCTATAACTCATCATTAATTAATTCACATCTAACAGCAGTTTTATTAATGAGGTGAACAAATATTTAATGGAAAAACCACACATCAGAGTTTACAAGTGCAGGTGGAACCCAGCTCATTCCAGCTCTCATTCAGGTTCAGTCGCTCTGTTCCTGCGTGTGTTGGCCTTGGTTCTGCAGCTCGGCCCAGTGCCAGAGTATAAGGATGTGGGCCTGGTGCCACGAGGACCTGGATTTGGGCCTCATCCATGGAGTTGCATGTTCTCTACCAAATTGTGCAGCTCCTCTCAGTCTCTGTTTCTTAATCCCAATAATATCAATGACCCTCTTCCCAGCCTCAGAGGTTACTCTCTGGACCAAGTAAGGATTTTAGCCAGATTTTTCCTGGAGACCTGACTGAGCCCTGCTAACTCTTCCTGTGTGGATAACCAACCCCTCTTCTCCACTGTTCAGGTGTTCATAAACCCAAAGAAAGCAAGATGGGCTCCCAACTGGCTGCTGGGGTGATAAGCAGAAAGGCTCAGTGACAGAGGCTCAGACTGGGTCGAACCCTGTGTGGGCCTGAAACACGGTCACTATGAAGTCCATGAGGAAGTCATGAATAGAGCTTGGGGGCTGACATGTGAGAAGGCTCTTGCAGCACCCTTAAAAGTTGAGATCAAGGACTAGAGAAGCGGCTCCGTAGTAGAGTGCTTGCCTCGGGTGTGCAAGGCCCTGTGTGCAATCCCTGGCATTGCAAACGATCAAAAAAAATGAAGTGCTCAGAGCATGTGTGAGAGTGAGCAGCAAGGAGGGGGATGAGGCGGCTCCTCCTGATCCGAGGGAATACTGCCTGTTCTGAAGGCATCATGAACATGCTTATCTCTTCTTGCTCACCTTTTAAGTCTCTCCCTTTCCTTTTAACTCATTCCTCGTGGCTCAGAACCACCCATTTCTCCACATCTCTATCAGTCAATACATTGAGTGAGAGTCCACAGCAATGAAAGACAGCATAGGAAAATCGTCAAGACCACGGGCTCTGGTCCCAGAACGCCTGGGTTCAAATCCAAGCTCTGCCACTTAGTAACTGTGTGATCTTAAGCAGATTAATGACCTGCTTTAACCTCAGTATTCCCATTTGCAACGTGATCAAAATATCAGTACCAGGCTTGTGGAACGTCATGAGGCAAAGCAAGTCAGCCCCTGGTGCTTAGTTGACAATTTATTATCCTGTGGCGGGTACTGAGGTGCACGCTGGGAAAGCCATGGGAGGCGCTGACGCTCGCTTTGGAATCTGCCCCTTTATGTAAGCTGTCTCTTTCCCAGTTTCTCCCCCCTCTGCAGCCATACAATTTAGGTTTCTGCTTATGGCTACGACCAAGTTCAATCCTCGGTTTCCATTCTAAGCTAAGGCTTAGGTGAAATGTAGCCAAAAAGCCCCCAAAACAAGAGGCATGGAGGAAGTGGAAACTGTTTTCTTTCGGCCTCACATTTTCCAGCTGGCCCCACTGAACCCGGAGGTGGCTTCTCCGTGGAGCCAAACTTCTTGTGCTCATCCAAACTCTGCTTCCGTCAGGCTGTCTGCCAGCCATTCTTGGGGCTGTGCTTGTCTGTGTGCTTGAAGGGGTCACAGCCCCGCCCAGGGAGGGAGGGAGGGAGTCTGAGGAACAGATGCCAATGTCTCAAAGGTCCAGATGGGAAGACAGATGCCAGTCACTTCTGCTCACTCACATGACCACATGGAGCTGCCAAGGAGGCTGGAAGGCCACCCTAGCAGCCATGTGCCCAGGGCACTGCCACCAAGTGCCCAGCTGCAACTCCAAGGGGAGAACGGGTTCCATGGGCTGCCATCTGCTCTCCTCTCGCTGCTGTCCTCGATCCCATCCTCTGAAGCCTGCTCAGAAAGACGACGCGCCAGGTGCGGTGGCCCATGTCTGTAATCCCAGAGGCTCAGGAGGCTGAGGCAAGAAAACTGCAAGTTCAAAGTCAGCCTCAGCAACTTAGCAAGGCCTCAAGCAACTTGGCAAGACCCTGGCTCAAAATGAAATATAAAAAATGGCTGGGGATGTGGCTCCATGATTAAGTGCCTCTGGGTTCAAAACAAAGAAAAGAAAAAAAAAGACAAGTCAAGCTCAGGGAGGTAAAGGAGTTTGCCAGGTGGCCAGAGGCACAGACATGCCCTCATCACTGGCCTCCGTGGCGGTGTGACATTGGGCACCTCCTTTATTTACTCGCCTTTGAAAGTGAAATACTAGCACTAAATAACAAGGGTGTGATGGGAGAAGGAGGAAGTACATTTGCACACACGACCTGGCACACAGAACATGCTCCTGAGACTCCGCCTCCTTCCCCCGCCCGCAGGTCCTCTGTGCTTTTGGCTCAATACTCAGCTACAGAAATTCCTGTTTTACTTTCTTTCACTTGAACTTCTCTGGAAAGTCTCCGTATTTGGTTTTTGATCCCAACACCCAGAAGAGTCTCTCTCCAGCACACGGGGCCTGCACTGTCATGAGCACGCCCTGCAGGCTCATGCCCCATGTCCTCTCCCTCGGGTGGCCTCTCCCTGTCCTTCTGCCTTCAGGGAAACCCTTCGCTGCTTTTCTCCGCCCCTCGTTGACCCTCTTGGTTTCCAGTGGTTTGACGCCAGCAGATGAGTACCACACTTGTCCTTGAGGCCACGCAGTGCGCCTGGGGCGGCCATTCTCGGCGACCCCCAAGGTTGCGCCCTGGACTCACAGCTCCTGGTGGCTCCTTTGGGCTGTCCTGGTGTTCTGTAGCGCTCACTCTGCCAAGAATGCCATTCCTCCTTCCTACACCAGGGGGTCGGTGAGTCCCTGAACTGCAAATCAGAGAGAGCACCTTCCTTGTTTTCTTCATCTGATCCCCGTTTCCTCTTGGCCCCTGGCCCCTGTCCCCTGGTGGAGGAAAAACAGACACACGCTCTTAAACTAGTCACCAACGGACAAGTCATCCTCTAATTTCTGCAGAGATGCTGCTGGGTAGAAACCTCATCTTCCAGGCCCGCCCCACAGTGGGGTCTTGCAGAGAGGAAGCTTCTGCGCATTCATGGCCAGGACCCTAGGGCTGGGCTTGCCCTCCTCAGGCACTCTCAGTCTCTGCAGGTGCCCCTTCCCCTGCTCATCACAGGCTGCCTGGGAGACACAGCCGGGAAGCACAGGGACATGGGAAAGCCCCTCCTGTCTAGTCCTCTCACCCGTCCCCCCGTTTAGCCCCCATCTTCTCTTGGTGTCTCAGTCTCTGGCTCAGGAGGTAACAGCTCCCATCAGGACAAAGGCCTCTTGCTGGACCCCCGGCTCTTCTCATCAGCTGCCCTGTGTCTTGCACCCCTGCCTCTGGACCAAGCAGAGATATCGGGTCTCTTTTGTCCTAGAGAAAGCCCCGGGGACTTGGGAGTCTCCCTGGCCCTCTGCCCTTCCTGAGTGGCGTTGGCAGTGGGCATCCTTCCAACTGCTGAGAACAGGTGCTCCTGTGGAGAAGCCCTGTGGGGAGGCTTGCCTCAGCCTGATGGAGAAGTGGCCCCCAGTGTCAGCTCCCTGAGACCCTCCCCAAGCCTCTGCCCTCTTTTTTGCCCTGCCCAACACAGGAGGCTGCTGTCACTCCCGGGTCTGACAGATGCATTTAACTGTGTGTGCAGTCATTTTATTGCCTAAATCTGGTGACCCTGCTCAGCCTTCTCAGGGGTGCCTATTGGAAGGTAGGGGGCTTCTCCTTAGTCATGTGCTTCTTCCCCACCTTGTCCTCTCTTGGGAGTCACTAAACTTCACACCTGAGTAGTGGACAGGATGCAGAAGAAGCCAACTTCCTGCACAAGTAGGGCACTGCTGGAGGTGACCAGAAAAGCTGCAAACAGCCCTGTGTCATGAGGTGCAAAGGCTGTAGGTGACAATATAAAGATAATTTGGGGGAGTCAGAGGCACCCATGATCCACTCTTGATCATGTTTACCCTGCATGTCTGAGCCTCAGTTTTCTCATCAATAAAATGGAGATAATAATGCACTCATCTAGTAAAACTATTGCAAAGACCAAATGTACATGAAGGCACCGTGACAGACAAGTCCTTTTCCCCAATGACTTTGGCATCTGTCCTGCTGGTGTTAATGGGGAAACTGAGATAGTCTGGGCAGCTCTAAAGTCTAGAAGACTCTCCTTCAGCTGTTTGCTCGTGTGAAACTTTATATGAAAGGAAGAGAACAGCCCTGGTGGCACACGAGACATTGGCAGTTGGTGAGACTCACTATCTCGGCTGTCCTCTGAGGAAGGCAGTGCAGCCCACGATACTGGAGGGGAGACTGAGCTGGGGGACGGCCAGCCTGCTGACTTCCAAACTTGCATCCTCCACTATGCACTGGAAGAGCACCCGCAGGCCTGTGCCGAAGCCCACAGAGGCAAAGGGGTCCGACCCAGGGATCTGCGGAGGTAGTGACTCTGCCGGAAACACTGAGCAGTTGGCAAGTTGAGGCCCACGCTGGCCACAGAGCTGACACAGTGGAGAAGCATGAAGAGGCCAAAGCCAGTCCTCCTCCACCTACTGGCCACTTGGGCCAGTGTCTGTCCTACGCTGTCCATCCCTTAAACAGATCCAGCCATCTTCTTGCACCGTGGCTTCCCTGGTAGGTCTTTCACCAGATCCTGTGCATTTTCTATTTATAGAGTGAGATCATGTCTCCTCACCTCCAAAGTGAGGACAAAGATTCTGCCGTGTGTCCGCTTCCTCCAGAGGCCCTGAAAATCCAGCATAATCACATTAATACCAACAGCTGACAGTCCAGCTTTGGGGCTTTGTGCAGGACGACTCATGAGCATCCACCAACAACGCGAGTGACCTTTGTCAGCATCAGGCCACAGATGAGGAAAGTGAGGCACAGAGGACGAGTCGCCTGCTCATGGTGGCACAGTTACTAAGGGGAAGAGTCAATAGTGGAACTCAGGGAATCTGACCCCAGGCTTCATGCCCTACAGGGATGGGGCTCTGGAAGCCTCTGGGGTTTATGGACACATCAGAGTCAGACTCGGCTTTGCTCAGGCTGACCCCTGCCTCATCCAGGAGGAGAAAATTCCAGGGTCATTACCTAATCAGGACAGTCTGGAAGCTCAGGACCTTGCAAACAGCACTGTTCTGTGCTATATTGCAACATTTATACGCCCTTACTGCTCTAATACATGAAATGGCTCCCGCTGATGTTAGAGTAGACTTTCAACTGCTTCCCCTCGCCTTGGACACTCCAGGTAGCCGTCGACGGTGCTTTCCACCTCCCCTGCTGCAAAGCTCTTCTTGTTCAGCCTTAAAAAGGAAGCACATGTGGACACACCCAGGTGGCCCCTGAAGACACTGTGGTAAGTGACAGGAAAAGATAGATCCTATATGATCCCCTCATGGGAGGTGCCTGCAGCAGTCAAGTTCTGGGCACAGAAAATAGAGGGGGGCTGCGGTGAAGTCAAAGGGCCCTGTGGTTTTGTGAGCATGGAGTTCTTTCCTGCAAGGTGAAGACCTCTGGAGACCCATTGCACAAGGATGAGAATGGGCCTAGCACTCCTTCCCTCCACCCCTGAAAAAGACAAGATGGTCTCTTATGTCACGTAAAGTTTACCTCCAGCTTTATGCAGACGAATTTCTATGAATCTGAAGGATGTCACCTGGGAACAGGTGGCAGCTCTAGCTGCAGACCCATAGCCATGAGCCAGTCAGGTGCTGGACACGGCGAAAGAGAGGGCTGAAATGAGCCACTCTGTGGACAGCCAGCGAAGAGCTTTGCAGCAGGGGAGGTGGAAAGCACCGTGGACGGCTGCCTGGAGTGTCCAAGGCGAGGGGAAGCAGTTGAAAGTCTACTCTAACATCAGCGGGAGCCACTTCATGTGTTAGAGCAGTACAGGCGTATAAATGTTGCAATATAGCACAGAATATCAGTGTTTTCGAGGTCCTGAGCCGGCCAGACGGTCCTGACTAGATAATAACCCTGGAAGTTTCTCCTACTGGATGAGGCATTTTGCTTCTCCACTTGTTCTGCACACGGGCCCCTGTGCTGCCCCCACCTTTGGCTTCTGTGAACAGTGCCACAGGGAACATGTGTGTATGCGTGAGCCCTGCACTGTAAGCTGCTCTCTTCATGATCTGGGCTGTGGATCTGCAGGGCTCAGCTCCACACACCACACTGTTCTAGGTCCCTGACATCACCAGGCCCCTCCTCTCTTCCTGTAATAATTTATAGCTGTGACTTCTCCAAGCCTCAGAGGTCGCTCATTAGGACAATCACCACATATGTAAGTAGGGTGAATGGCCGCGTCTATGATGTGGTTTCTGGGGGCTGAATGGGGGGCACATTAAAGCCCTCATCTAACCCCTCCAAAAAGTCTCCCACCAGACCATATTGCCACAGTCCTTGCCGTGAATGGATTTCTCACCATAGCAGGCACTTGCTCAGGAATTGAGACCTGAAACAGGGACACCGTGGCCCTAATGGCACTGAGTTATTAATGCTCAGTGAGCAGATCAGTTTCTGAGAGAAGCTTCTAGATGGTAGTAACTGGGAGCAGAGGAGGAGGAGGAGGAGCAGGAGGAGGCCCCGAGAGGAGGACAGGAGAGGCCAGACTCCAGGTCCAGACCCGGTCAGAACGTGGGATGTCATTTCCTGGAGGAGCAGCCATGAGTGGCCTAATTGTCCTCATGAGGAGCAAGACCTTAGGGCAGGCTCTGGGGACAGCCAGCTGGGCACAAGAGAATTCGTGGGGCCAGGGAGGATTCCTGCCTTTATTTAACTGCTAAATGGATAACAGAACATGGAAAAGTTATGGAAGAGTCCTCAGACTCTGTTTTCTCTTAAGGAGAACAAACCAGAACAGTGGCATGGTGTTTTGTTGGTTAAAATGTCTCTGCGGGGGGCTGAGGAGCAAGCCTGCCACATTGCAGATGCTCAGTAGGAGCTGTCCCTCCTCCCTGCTCCTGTCACCTACTTCACAGCCAGCACGGTGCTGTCCTGGGGACTATCCCTGGAAAGGAAGGAGAGATGGTGTATTTCTACCCTCAGGCCTGTTCTCGGGGAGTTCAGATCTCCAGGTTGGGAGAGTCCAGAATGAGACTCCATGCCCCAGAAGAAGGTTCCAGAATGAGGGGAAGGTAAGCGCGGCTGCCCACGGCTGAGGCAATGTCTGGTGTCTGAACCATAGGCACACAGTTCTCTCTGGAAAGAAAACCAGAGAGGTCCCTGGCGGGCAGCCTTCGTGCAGTGAATGGCTGCCCACAAAGCTCAGGAATGACCCCAGGCCTGCAGTGGAGAGGGTCTCTGCACCAGGCTTGTCTTTCCTCCCTCATCTCCCTGGAAGGGATGTCAAGATTCAATTGCAAAACTCCCCTAGGAGGACCCCCACGGGAGCCGGAGGTCCAGGGTGAGATTGTGAGTGCTGGCCCCGAGCCATCTGGGGGTGGGGGGTCCCCAGGTACATCAGCGCAGCTGTTTCCAGATGAACGGAGGCGAGACCCAGTTGTGTATTCTGAAAGGCGCACCAGGAGGGCAGCCTGGGGATGGGTGGAGTCCACCCTCAGGAAGGGTCAGTCTTCCTGGATCTCCTACAGAGTCGCTGCTTAAAGGAACTTGCCATTTCTACAAAACTACAGCGGAGGGCTCATGTTCTGTCTGTCCAGGCCTGACCTCTCCTATCTGCCTTAGAAGGAAAAATGGAAGATAATTGGTCTAGGTGATTAATTACTGCCATCATGCATCGTCCACATCGTCTTCATCATTACAAAGAACTGAAAGATCACAGTGCCACATCCAGGCTGAGACTTTGTAATTGAGGAAGAAGCTGCTGAGAGAGGAAGGAGGCCCCGCTGGGGAGGCTGGGAGCTGGAAGTTGCCCGGGCCGCTCGTCCACCCACCTCTCTGGCTTCCTTCACTCTCCTCCTTTTCATCTGCTTTCCCACGTCTCCAGCCTCTGCTTCAGTTATTCACCCAACTTCCTTTAATCTTTCATCCTTAACCCTAGACTCCAACCTATTTCCTGTTAGCAGACACTTGCAATTCATTGCTTTCCCCCATTTGCTCGTTCACTGAGTCCTTAATGCCTGCCTACCTGTCACGTCAGATGACTGTTGCCTGAGATGTGCCACGACAGGTACCAAAGATATTGCAAGGAAGCAGATCTGCTCTGCATACTCATGAAACCCACAACCTGGGAGAGGAGCGGCCAGCGGATTTATATCAGCAGGTCATTCACTCTTGCATTCATTCATGTGGTCAACAAGTAAGCATTGAGCTCCTACTGTGTGCCAGGGACTGAGCTATCCCCATGCACACCACTTTACCTTCTGCCAATACTTACCCTCTCCGTATGCGCCTTTGAAAGGAAAATAAAAGATAATTTGGCCCAGATAATGAATTATCATCATCATCACTGTCATCATCACCAAACGAGAGTTCATGATTGAACATGAGTGGCACAGCCCTTCCCTGGTGGGATTCATGGTCTCCTTGGGGAGCCACTCAAGGGATGATTGGGAGCTTAGGAGACTCCCCGAGGAGGGATCATGGGAAAATATTTTTGGGGGGGGATCTTGAGAAAATATTTTTCTTCTCCTTCTATTGCCGGTCTTTCTGTAAGTGCTTACTGCCAATTTCTGGAAGAGATTTTGGTTACCCATGGCAACATCTAAAGCAAGTAATAAGAGCCAAGGAGAAGCACACGTTCACACCCTAACATGAAATTATCCACACAGCCCTCTGAGTGTGTTGATCAGGACACAAAACAAGTTCCTTGCTAATTAGAAATGCTCTAGACTTCGTCGTTAAGAGTGGGTGTGTTGATTTTGGAAGGGGTCTTTTAAATTTTTTTTGATTTTACCCTAAAATTTGCAAAATGTGTTATTTGCATAAACTAAGTTATTTTTAATTTTGGAAGAGGAAGATGCATGGATTCTTTCAAGTTTAATAAGACAATTCCCTGCCCTCTTATTCCCTCAGAATGAATTTAAAACATCTTCAAAAGACCTGCAAGCATGTACATGAGCTGGACTCAGTCAGCTCGCCAATCTCACCCTTCACCACTTCTCAGGGTTTGGAAAAGTGCTCCTGTCCTCAATGGTCCTTGCTCCTCTAACCCCCTGATGTGACCTCCCCCCTTCCACTCTCACCCTCTCCTTCCCATGTCCTCCAATCCTGGTCTTTCACTTCACTCTCTCTTCAAATAGGACTCTACATCTTCCAGAGAGCTTCCCTGGACCTTAGACCCACAGCACCGCTGTTTCTCTATCTTCCCATGTTCTCCATTCGGGCAGTAGAAAAAGGTTACCATACTTCATTTAAGTAACCTCTTTCCCCACTAGGCTGGGAACTCCATGCCAACAGGCTCCCTGGGTCTATAGTGCTCACAAGTTACTCCTGAGTCAAGTACCTTAGCTGCCAAATCAATAGTAGTTGAACTAATTAATGACTCAGAGTCATCAGTAAACATCATCTACATGAAGGATAATTCCGTCAGTCATCTACTGCAGTGTAGCTACCCAGAACACAGTAGCACCAATGGTAAGTTTTCATCCTCAAACTTACTGCTCGACAGGCAGCTCTGGTGCCTTTGCTTCAACCTGCAGGTCAGAGGTCAGTCAGAACAGCCCTGTTCCACATGTCTGTCATTCATTGGGGACCTGCAGGTCACCTGGGGCAAGCATTTCTCATGGTAATTGAAGAAGTGCAAGAGGCAGAGCGTAATCACGTGAGGCTAGGTAGGCCAAGCTTTTGCCTGTTTCATGTCCATTAGCATCTCATTATCAAAAACAGTCATATGGACAAGCCCAGCTTCCACAGGAAGTAGGTGAGGGAGCAGAACAGCTGATTGACAGTGATCCAAAATATCATGATCATGAAGGCTCCGTCTCTGAAATATCCCACACTGGGTTCAAAGAAATTCTCTTTTGCTTCAAGGCAATTATTAAATAATTTCCACTCACAATGCAGAATGGCAGGATGCTTGTGAGATTCATAATTAGAAAATGAGTCACAGAACCTTCCACTAGACACATGCAAAGAGGGTAAAACATTTATACAGGCTGTGATCCCTTAAGAAGTTGGATCTTTATTAAAGACTGTCACAGTGGGGACAACAAAAGGTTTTGCAGGTAGACCTGGGTTCTGCCCTGTGCCAGCCATGTGATTCTGGTTCTCCTGGCCTCCTGGCTCAGGGGTATGGGGACAGAGCTGGCCTTGGGGTGGCCGCAGGGTAATATGGCACGTGGTCCATGTGCCCCCTCAGCTCTGCTCTCTCCTCACATCCTTATACTCTTTGGGCCCTTGTTAAGGCCAAGCTGTAGGGTGTGTGGCCCCACCATTTGCTAGGAATCGTGTGTCATAAGCTGCTCTGTTTTATCTCTCTTCTGGGGGCTATTATGACATGTGGTTCACTGAATGAAATCTTCAAGGGATGAAGTTTGACTTAGATCTCATTTCTTAGAGCTGATTATCTTACCCATCTAATTTGCATTACTTTCCCCCTCGTCCTGTCCCCTCAACATTTAACAACTCCAAAGGGCTTCCGAACCATCTCTGCCTACTTACAGCCTGGGGTGCTCACCCTGCCCTCTCTCCCCGCCACAATGGTGGCCTCACACTGGCACCCAATGGCTCTCGGCCCTACCCTCACCCCCACATGCCGGCACCCTGATGCTACTCTAACACTGTCTAAATCCAGAGATCCCATCTGTGAGCCAAACCTCTCACTGGATTTTCTGAATGTGCGTCAGGTTGGCATCTCAGATAAAATGTATTAAATACTTGGCTTAGTCTCCATTCCCCAAGCCTAAACCTCTTCCTGTGTTTCTTAACTCAATGAATGGCATCGTAAGCCACCCAACCACAAAGACCGGAATTGCAGGCTTGCCTGATTTGTCCTGTTCCCTCATTGTCTAATCCACCCAGTATTAAGTATAGTAGTCAAGATGGTTTTGACTATGGTGTAGCATAAAACCCCACCACAAACCAGCTTAAACAGGAAGAGAACATCATTATTTCATGTGACGATTAGTCTGGAGGAGGGCAGACCAGGCAGGCACTGGGTGTCCAGCTGCAGAACACTTCAATTCTCTTGGCTTCTGTCTCCACGCTGCCTGTGTGAGCTCCGTTGCCACACAGACCACAGATTGCCCACCACAACTGGGGGCATGGTTGTCTATAAAGACACCCAGCACTTCCCTTGGCAGAATGGGCTTTCCCAGGAGTGAGAGACCCTCCACAGACATCGCCTGGCCTTTGTGGGCTCCACGGTCCACCCCTGGACCACTCACCAGCACACAACGGGTCCATCCAGCTTGATGCAGGCCACCAGGCCGACGGCTCTCCCTCCCACGTCTTTGACAACAGCATCTAACGAGTCCCACACACATCGCCGCCTCGACCCTTTGGCTTTTTGTTGCTGGAGTCACTGGCTCAGTGAGGATTCAACACCTCTCACGTAATTATTAATTTTGGTCCTACTGATTTTCTCTCTCTGAGCTCACTACACCTCCCCATCTCAATCTTTCTTCAAATGTTCAGCAAATAGCCTAAGAGAGCTCACATCACGCCACTCACATCTCAGAAAACACTTGCCTCTTCTCCTGGGATGACATCTAGACTGAAGAACTGGCACTCAGACTCCTCAGACCGCAGCTCCCTGCCCTTCCCGCGGTGTGTCCTTGAATCCTGGGGGTGCATGCCTTCATTGGCATTAGCCAGGCGCTGTGCCACGTCCGCCCCTTGTGTTGCTCAGCGGCTCTGCATGGCTCTCTGTGAGGCAGACACTGTTGTCACTGTGCTTTAGAGAAAGGGAAGCTGAGATTCAGGCAGGTCAAGTAATTTTCCAAGGCCACCTCCAGAGTTCTATGAATGCCCAGTATGAGATGGAGTTTAGAATCAGGGAGGACTGATTGCAAAGCTGGTTCTCCCAACCCCTCCGGCAGTCACTCACCTCCTGCCTGCATCTGGAATCTACTTCTCATGCCACACTTCTTAAATCTTTCTTGAGGAAGCCCAGTGAAGTTCTCACTAAAGTTATCACTGAGAGGAACGCCTGCCTCTGCACTGTACCCTCCAGGCCCTATTTCTCCACCTCTCTGGCACCAACATCAGTCAGAGTGTGCAAGGACCCCTAGTTGGTTGTCAATAAGTGCATCGTTCTCACTTCCTCCTGACAAAAGACCAGCTCTTCTCTTAATTGCTTCATTCTTCACAGGGTTGTAGAGCAACAATCTACACTCTCAAAATTGTCTACTTATTTTTTGAGAACACACTCAGGAGAGGACCCCACCCACAGTCAGCATGTGATGAAGGTATTGAAGGTACAAGGAATTCATCCTCCAGTACAAGAGGTAGACATGCAAGCTAATGATTTCAGTTCTAAGGTTCTACATGAGCATCTTTGATTGAATTGGTTTCAGTACTGCACTCTGCAGGTTTGTACTTTGACCATGTATTGACCCCTAACTAGTGGCTTAAAAGTCTTGCATGCGCATTTTCAAAAGAATTAGGATATTACTCCTCCACTGAAGCTTCTTCTTTTGCCAGAGGAAGACTTACTAGTGAAATAAACCTGGCTTCTCTCCAATCCTACACCCACTGCTCCCTGGGACAACATGGGATTTGGAATCATGGGAAGTCAGGTGTGAGTAGACTTCCGCACACTCTCTGCTCTCTCCTGTGAACAGGCTTGCAGAGCCTGTGTGCTCTCTGCTGCTCTCACCCTGGGGGAGCTTGCCTCACGGCTCACTGAAGCATCCCACATTCGGTGTCTATCACGATTCTCTGCTTTTTGACTCAGAGCCTTCAGTGTGGCAGGAGCCTTATGGGTCTAAACTCAAGTGTAGCACTAAAGTGTGGGGGAATTGCCATCAGTGGAAAAACACAGCCTGTGCAAGTCAAGACCTCTGGATGGATGCCCCCGGCCTCCAGTTCTTCAGTGGACAGGTCTCCAGGGTGTGGCACAATCTGGCTGAATCAAATCTTCTTGGTTATTTTGCTGAAACATGAAAACCCATCCTGACATGGGATTTTCCTTTTTTTTCTCTTTCTTACTTTCCCCACTTCCTTGTTCCTTCTACTGGATGATTTCCCAAATAAACTTACCAGAACCCAGTACCATAATCTTAGTATTGGTTCCAATCCAAGAGGTCTCTTCCCATGAGCATCTGATAAACAGTGTGACCTCACTCTGTGGGGACCTTGCCCATCTCAGAGTGAATCTCGTGGCTGGATGGTTGGAACATGCCAGTTAGCTGAGACTGAGTCCTATGGTCAATCCAGGGATAAAAGTTGTAGTCAGCCCCTCCAATGTCACATATGCAGACAGTCAGTGTATGTTCCGATAGAAAAATCATAGATTTCCTGAAGAAATGACCACAAGTGCTAGGTACACTCAACAACTGATGTGCATTATGTGAGTCACTAAGAGTCCCCTCATTCATGGGAGCACAGGTGGCCCTGTAGGAAAAGGAGACCACAGCATCTTTACCATGGACAGGATATCATTGCCTGTTAGAGTTCAAAGTGACCTGGGGAATGACCTCAGACTTCTCAAGTTCTTGCAGAAGAAGTTCAGAGAGATTAAAGTCATTTGCCTCTAATTGTGCAGCCAACAACTGTGAGATCTAGGTGGGGGACCCAAGAGTCCAACTTTCCAGTGCTGAGTTAATCATATTGTAAAACTCACGGTGGTTCTGCCTGCCCACGCCTCCTGCAGGGGCTGCTTCCTCAGGGAGCCAGCAGCTCCCCTAGGAGGACTGCAGAATCAGCCTTAGAAGCATCCCTTTGTTATAAAAATGATGGTCTTGGCTCCAAGTCAGGCCCCCATTTCTGGATTTACTAATTCACTCCATTAAGTCTAATCTGTGTCTACAAAGAAAAATGTTGCCTCTTGATTTACTTAGCTTACAGGAACATATTTCTTTTTATACACAGAGCGCTTGGGACAGTCCCTGAGTCAGCTCCCGGCTGCCCTTCCTTCATGATGATTTAGGACACAGTACAGAAAACGGGCTTGAAGAGAAGGAGGCGCACACTTGTCTGGAAGCCTTCCCGACAGAGTGCGAGGGGCTCTTGGGTCTTGAAGGGCATGGGAAGGCGTGCGGTGGGATGGCAAGGTGGAGATCAGAGTGTTGGGGAAGGGGCATCTTTTTATTTTTATTTTTATTTTATTTATTTTATTTTTTATTGGTTGTTTTGAGATAAGGACCAAGAAATTCATTTGAATGACTTGATGTAACTATGAACATGAACAGCAGGGAAAGACGTCTCCAAAATGACCTGATGGCAGCTGCAGGGGAGGAAAAATTCAAGAAAGGGAAGGTAAATTTAATAAGCCATCAAAAGGAATAGAAAAAAGAGTTTCAGCTTATTATCAGAGTGGTAAAGACAGCCGACGCAACTATCAAATGCTGGGGAGAGGACAGCAGAGCAGGGGAAGCAATCCATCAGGAAATGGAGTTTAAGCACAGCACCTGGAGCCGCGGAGAACAGAATAAGAAAGAGCAGAGATGGAATGAAAAGAGCCTGTTTCTGAATAGTGGCATTAAGACTGGGGAGGGAACAGCATTCAATTCCGCCATGAGCTCTCTGTGCAATTGGAATCATTACTGTGTGCACACATTGCTTTGAAATTTGAAAAACAAATTCCACAATTCAGCAGTTAACCCCAGGGCACCCGTGTGGGTCCCTTCTCTGCATTAAGCCCTCTACCATGCATGGCCTGAGAGTCAGAGGAAGGACACAGCAAGGGGTTAAGTGCTGGAATGGAGGGGTCTTTCTGCTTGGGAGGAAAACAAGGACATGGGAGAGATTTCCCAATGAAATAAAACAGCAGGCAGATATTGAAAAATGAAGAAGAATCCACCAAATTAAAAAGGCAGCAAGGACACTCGAGGCAGAGACCAAAATACCGGAGGCAAGAAATGCAATGAAATCTTTGAGCACCTGCGGGCTGTACAATACTGCCGGTGTATTTGGTACTGGATTTTAAGTCTGCAGGGACAAATCAGGAAGGGCACCTAGGACATGTTAGAGGGGCTAAATTGTCTTCCGCAGGCCAGAGATCAAAAACTCAAATACACCCATCATTGGGCAGATGACAGAACTAAGAGGGAAAGGAAAGACTATGAGTAAAGGAGACAGCATATGTCCTGACCGGAGCAGATGTTTAGATTTTCTAATTTCTCAAATAAACCTCACATCAAACTTTCTATGCAAACTTTTTTAATTTCAAAGTGTTGGCAACTTTATGAGTTAGGCTGTGCTCTGCTCTGCTGTGATAACAAAGAAGCCCTCGATGCTCATAGTGCAACATGATACAGGTTTGTTTCCAACTCAGAGAAAGTCTAATGTGGGTGAAACAGCTCTCTTCCATGTTCATAGAAGAAGGAACCCAGGGTCATCAAGGTCATTGAAGCTGCAGCAGAGGTGCACCTTGCCTCTTGAGACCATTGGCCCAGGTCGCTTGCCCTCAATCTAATTTAAAGGGAGACTAGGAAACACGGGTATTCTGTGAATAGTTGCTTGTTTCTGCCCCAGCAACTAATGCAAAATGTATTTGTATATACTACGTGATCCTATGAATAATGATCGGTTTGGTAGAGGGTGGAAGACCTTTGGTAGAAGGTCTCTGCCATATTCAAAGAGTATTTTTTTAATAATCTCACATTTTTATTTTGTGAAAAATGATTCCAGAAACAGTGTGACAGAATGACCTGAAGGGGCATTACTAGGAGAGCTGCTGACATTGCCTTCAGGAGCAATACTTAGGGAAGAAACAGGACAGGCATGTGGGGATCGAGGAGAAGAGGATCTCACAGTGATATGGACCCTCTGGGTTTACAATTAAAGAGGAGGATGCTCATGAGGTGTGTGGGACTCGCCCAAGGTTGCCCAGTGTACAGCGGCTGGGCAGAGCCTCCCGTGGTCCAGCACACCCTTGTGTTGCATCGGTGGAATGGAAGGAAGGAAAACAGAAGGAAATGTGAGATGTCCCCTTTGGGAAAGAGGCTTTGGGGAGCGTATCTAATGCAAACACTCGGCGCCATTGGATTTTGTTCATAACTGATTTTAAATGCGAGCCTCCTCAAAGATATCACTTTCTTCTTAACTTATAAGACCTGCCAACGGGTAAACATCAAACAGATAATGTATTCATTTCTTAACCTTGATTTAGACTCTTTTCCTATTATCTTCTGGGAAATCCTCAGCTTAAGAAAGAAATATTTTTATCTTCCTCACCTCTAAACGTGTCCTGCGCTGGCACAGCATAAGCATTCTAATCAGCGCGGCTCCCAACCATCTGTGATGAGATTTCCACGGGAGGATTCATCTCAGTCTCTAATGCTCAGAAGTAGTTAATCCACTTGAGCCTAAAGCAGAAATAAAATGCAGAAAGGAAAATGTGGGAAGGAAAGAAAGTAGAAGTGAGTGTGTGAGTGTGTGTGTGTGTGTGTGTGTGTGCATGTGTGTACATGTATGTGAATGGATTAAGAATAACAGTGATTTTTTTTTAGCCTTAAAGCCTCAGAGAACATAATATATCCATATAAGAGCACAAAAGATTAGTGTTAAGCAAAAAATTTTGAAATTAATTATATGGAGCTTTTGTAGCAAGCCCAAGGCTGGTCTTTTTACGTCATCGTTTTAGTTAATCTGCTTTGCTCCCCCACATGATAGTATCACTCCCATTTTACAAATAAAGAAACAGAGATTCACAAACCTACCAGCTTTCAAGCTCACAGAGAATCTTTGCTATTTCAACTCAAAACTCGGCTTTTACTCCTTCCTTCATCCTTTGTGCAGTCTTATATTTGGGATCAACAAATATTTATCAAATCTTTACCATGAACCTCCAGTTCTGGCACAATCCATCTCCTTTCGTCTAACCCAGTCCTGGGAGGTCACTGTTGTTATGATAGCTGATGACAACAGAGGAACAGAGGAGCTCAGAAGGAGAGGGCACTGCCTGGGGGCTCATCCTAGGGGCCAGTGGAGGTGAGGGAGCTCAAGTTCCGAGGTCCTGGATCTCTTGATTGTGGTACTTTTCTGCTCTTTGGAAGAAGCTTCCTGATAAGGAAGACTCTCCAGGTCTCCTGGTCTTTCTGTTTGTCTAGAAGACCTGCTGAAAGAGAAAAGTGGGAGCTGGGAGCACCTGACCATCACAATTACCTGGGGACACACAGGTTATCAGTGTCTATCCTTCCAAAAGCAGAAAGCACGTTTTTAACGGAATGGCTGGTCATAATGACATGCTTAGGGGCCATATTTTTGGTGAAAAGACAAAAATATGGCGGTGTGAAGCTGGTCTCTAGGGCATCTTTGTTAGCAAGGTTTCAGCCAATATTGGAAATTTTAATTTTCTCTTACGCAAAAAGCCACTGTTGAGCAAAATCACATGGATTATGAATCTGGATCATAGGTCCATGAGGCCCAGCAGACCATAAAAAATATATGCTACAAAGGCAAAGAAGCAGGAAAATGTGACCTAGATACACATATGAATTGTTGTGCTCTGCATATGAGGGATCTGCCCAAAAAGCTCATGTGTGAACTACTGCAGGAATAAATAATTAGATTACAAGAGGTGACATAATTAGATTATAACAGTTATGACCTAATTAGTGGATTAATCCATTTTATGGGTCAATCATTTGAATAGACCACGGGGTTGTAACTACAGGCAGGTGAGTTATGGCTGGAGAAAGTAGGTCACGAGGGGCTTCCTGAAGATTATATTTTGTTCCTTTGTCCCTGAATACTCCCACACATTCTCCCTCTTTCTCTCTCTCTCTTCCCCAGTCCTCTGCTATAATACCCCTCCCGTATAACGTTCTGCCTCACCTTAAGCCCAGCGCAACGGAGTCAGCTGACTGTGGACCGACATCCCTGAAATCATGAGCTCAGATAAACTTGTCTTCCTCTTAGTTGCTCTGATCAGGTATTTCTGTCACAGCCACAAGAAGCTGACTAGCATGTAATCCACAGAAACTGTCTCTGAGACGCCTCCGATGATGGAAGGAGTTGACAAGAACTTTCAAAGAGCCATCAAAATTGTGTTCAAGAAAGGATGCACATTTAAAGGAACAGATTAGAAATCTCAGCAGAGAAATGAAAACTACATGGAAAAAAATACAGGGAAAATCTAGAACTTAAAAGGAGGATATCAGAAGTGGAAAATTCACCGAACGATTGTGCCAAGGTTTGGCTCCACCTATTGCACAAATTAATAAGAAAACGTAGGTAATATCGGCAACTGTGAATATAG
Organism: Ictidomys tridecemlineatus; assembly: GCF_052094955.1. Classification (NCBI taxonomy): domain Eukaryota; kingdom Metazoa; phylum Chordata; class Mammalia; order Rodentia; family Sciuridae; genus Ictidomys; species Ictidomys tridecemlineatus. Next base: position 8,187,723 of record NC_135483.1, on the reverse strand, counting down.
ATTTATATTTTTAGTTTTAGTATTATCCCATATTGTTTTGTAAAGATGAAACTCTGTTTTTAGATGCATAGTTGTGTTGCCCAATTTTATGTGACAACATGACTTGGTCATGAGATACCTGGATAATTGGTCCAACGTTTTCCTGGTGTCGGGGGTGGTTTGTGGATCTGTGATGGTGTTTGTGGATAAGATTTACACTTCTCTGTGTGATACACTACATCCTACAGTAAAATTGTTTTTTCTTTAAACAGTCAATTGCCAGAATTAGAAAAAAAGTCAATTATATGCTTACCCTCTTATTTAACATTTCTGTCGGGCTTCATCCCTTCTGTTAAATACACATTTCCTTGTGTTATTATTTCCCTGCAACTTAAGAAGTCCTTTAGGCTCTATAGATTGCAGGCACATCGACTTTGCACTCACTGAGCTTGACTTTTACCTAACATTGTGCGGGCTCCATCCCAGTCCTTGTGGGGTGTATATTTGCAGATAGGGATATTTTTATTCTACCTTCAGGCTTGCTCCATTGGCTCTTGGTCCCCAAGACTGGGTGGAAATTCAGCTACACCATTATTCTTATCATTACTTTCCTGTATGAAATGTGTTTTTTTATTCTCTAGTTAATATCCAGGTTTTCACTTATCTTTGCTTTCAACTGATTGTTGGAATTCTTTAAATTGTTTTGTTTTAAGCTTTCATTTGACTCTGAGCTTTCTGAGTTTTTCTTTGTATTTATCCTATTTGGAATCTGCTGCAAAATCTGGGTCTTCAGTTTGATGTTTCCGTCAACTTTGGGGACACTTTTGCCTTTATTGATTTACATATTTTTGCTTCACTGGCCTCATTCTCTTTTCTTTCTACAAATTCAATCACCAATTGTTAGGCCATTTTGTGTATGCTATCAAAAGTTCCCGTGGCTCTATTTCCTTTTCTTGTACTTTTATAAGATTGGAATTGGGTGGAAGAAATCTGATTTGAGTTTTGTTTTTCATTTAAATATTGGACATTCTAGCTGCCTGGAAACTCCGTGTAAATTTTAGAACTAATTTTTCAATGCTACAAAAGTAATCGGGTTGATGTTGCATTGAATCAATTGATAAATCAATATTATAATCCTATTGCAAATTCCAAGATACTAGAAAGATGAGAGATGATTTTTGATGCAAGAATTTTTTAAAATAGATTATCAACTTCATGAAATAAGCACAAATAGAACAGTTATCAAGAAAAAAACAAGTTTCATAGATATATATCTGAATATACATGTGATCACAATAAATATAAGCCAAATCAATCAACATTTTAATGGAGATTATCAAAACAACAATTAAAAATGATTTTCGCCTCTCATTGACCCAAGACATACCAAAAATAACTATAAAGAAACATTAGATATATAGGTAGGAAAAATGCATACGATACACATTCTAAGCAATACATTTTTTCTCAGAGGACATAAAAATAAGTTGTTTTTTTTTTTTAAAAAAAAAAGAATTTAAAGTAAACAGCTGCAATTGTTTGGATATGAGTTGACCCCTGAAAGGTCATATGTGAGACAATGAAGGAATGTTCAGAGGTGGAAGGGTTTGATGACAAAAGCTGTTAACAGTGGATTGATCCATTTCATAGATTAATTATTTGAATGGATTCCGGAGAGATAATTGGGAGCAGGCAGAGTGTGCCCGGAAGAGGTGCCCTTGGAGTGAGAGGACCCCATCTCCTGCTCCCAGGTGCGGTCTGTGCTCCCTACCTGCCGTGTCCTGAGCTGCTTTCCTCCACACGCTCTTCTCCATGACGTCTGCCTCACTTTGTGTCCACAGCAATGGAGTCATCCTGCCACGGACTGGTCCTCTGAAACCATGAGCTGAAATTACTTTTTCCTTCTCTAAGTCGCTCTCTTTGGATATATTGGTCACAGCAACAGAAAACTGACAAACACAATAGCATTAATAGAAGAGAAGTTGCTCACTACTTGCTATTAAACGGTACCTAATGGATATCAACGAATAGTTCTTGAATAAGTAAGTATAAAGACACATATACAAAGAAGAAAAGTCATGATTTCAATATTTTCCCAACAGAAACTTGTAAGAAACACTGAATAACTAGAAAGTACATAAATTTTTGAATAAGCAAATTAACAATGCACCCAACAAATAGAGGCATGAACTTTATAGAAATGACCATTCATTAAGTGTTGAAAGCAGTCAACGGTCAATGTCACTGAAGCCACCACTCCTCACACTTGTTGTGCATGAGAATCACCTAATGAGCGTATTAGGTCACATGGTACCTGGGGCGAATCCCTAGAGGCTCCACTCAGAACATTTTGTGGGAGCTTGAGAATCGACTTTTCTAATAAGCTCCCAGGGGATGACAAGGGTGCCGGCCCCAGAGCCATTCTGTGACAGCATATTCTCTGAGAGTGACTTCAATCACTTCAAAACCAGAAATGAACAAATATCTTTTTTAAGTTAACAAGCAAAAGCATATGACTGAAACTTTTAAAAAATATTCTCCCTTAATTACGTGGAGGTTAAGAAAAAATATCACAGTGAAAAATTGCAAAATAGTTTGAAATGAACCGTGAAAGCACTGAGTGAGAAGCTGAAAGATGGTGTGCGTGTGATATGGAGAAGGAAAGGGCCTGATAGGTTTTTATTTATAAAAACAAGCCATGTGGGAATTAAATGAGTCATGGGTTCAATTCAGGAAGCCAGGAACAAACAAACAAAAACATAGCTCAACTTGTGGTAATGAAGAGCCGGCTTGTCACAGGCCGGAACCCCCGTGGAGAGCACAGAGAACGAGTGGATTCATTATAAAAATAACTAAGATGGATGTATCTGAGAGCCACCGAGGGAGCAGCACGTGAGCCCCTGAGAGGAGGCCCTGAGGGTGAGCCTTTCTATGCCACTTTGTGTCCCATTGTCCTGCAAAGCACTGACAGACTTTTTACCCGTATTCCAGGTAAACAGGCCACACAATATGATACAAGGAAGTCCTAATGAGTGCCGAAAATGCCAATTTCAGCACTCTGCCAGGGCAGGAGAGAGCCAATGAACCCCATGGTTTCTGGGAGAGCTAATACTTGAGGATCAAAGATGCCACTGGTAGGAAAATACAGAGCCTGGCAGCCTCCGCCACCTCACCCAAGACGTTCCTAAGTGGGGAAGCCAAGGAGCTGGACAGGTGTGGTGCTGAGATATATAATTTACATTTCCTGGTGGCCAAGAAAGATGGATTCCAATGAGTAATCCAGATGTTATCTAGAGACCCCCGAAAAAAAAAATAAATGTTAGGAATATGAATGAAGAAAAGAAAAGCAAATTAAGTATTACAAAGAGTACAACCCAATTTCAAAACAGTTTAATTACTTATTTGGTTATGGAGGATCCATAAACGGAACCAATCAACATCTATAGGATGCCATATGCAGCCATTATGACAAACACAATCTTTTGAAATGTGCATTTATGTAACATTTACTACATTATGGGCAATAAAGCAGTCTCTGAAAATTTCAAAGATTAAAATAATTTATAGTCTCACTGAACTGGGAATAAGCTAGACAGCAATTATATAAAGACAAAATAGGTTCAAATGCAGACCCACTGGCATATCAATGGCCTCGGCAACTCAGGAGGCTGAGACAGGAAGATCACAAGTTAGAGGCCAGCCTCAGCAACCTAGGGAGAGCCTGTTCCCGTTTGTTCTATGGGTATATAGCACCAAATGAATTTAGAAAGTAAGGCAAACACTCAGAGCTGGGAAGGTAACTCAGAAGTAGAGCACTTGCCTAAAGTGTGGAGTCCTGTGTTCGATTCCCAGCACCACCAACAACAAAAAGAAAAGGCATGTTCTTATAAATAATGCACAGATCAATAAAATAATCCTAAAACTGAAATGAGAAAATAGTTTGAAGTAAATGGTAATGATGTTATGGGCCTGGCTATATGGGAAATGAACAGACTCCATTTTGCCCTGAGACTGCACATCAGGTAAGAAATGCTTCTCCCAGGGAAAGCCCCACCACTGTACCCATCAACAGTTGCCTAAAAGCATGTTTAGCAACACAAAATGGTGATTCTTATACAATGTAAAAGTGTTCTCTCTTTGGTTCCTATTTTTCTTGGACAATGTACCCTGTCAGAGATTGATTGTCTAGATGTTAACAACCATTCTTTACCTTGTACTCAACTAGGGAAGTTTTGGCTCACCCTCTTTTCTGTTTATGATTTTAGATCTCATGACATTTGTTTATGGTTTTGAGTCATAGCAACAACCACTTAGGCTTTAGTATTTTGAACTATAAAAGGTTACTCAAACCCCAGGAGGGGGTCGAAGGTGTAGACTTGCAGCCTATCCATTGGCCTACCAGCTGGTGAATAAAGTTTCCATCTCCTGCTTTAAGATCCTCTTGGGTGATTTATTGCAATCTGGCCTTAACAATGAAAATAAGATTATCAAAACGTATTGTAAAATTTTAATCAAATTTGTAATCCTCTAACATTAAACAGAGACGAGTGGTGGGAGGGAAAGGGAGAGAGAAGGGAAACTGTATGGAAATGGAAGGAGACCCTCATTGTTACACAGAATTACATATAAGAGATGGTGAGGTTCGGAAAGGGGAAAAAAAAACAAGGGAGAGAATTGAACAACAGCTGATGGGGTAGAGAGGGAAGATGGGAGGGGAGGGGAGGGGGGATAGTAGGGGATAGGAAAGGTAGCAGAATACAACAGTCACTAATATGGCATTATGGAAAAATGTGGATGTGTAACCGATGTGATTCTGCAATCTGTATACGGGGTAAAATTGGGAGTTCATAACCCACTTGAATCTAAAGTATGAAATATGATATGTCAAGAGCTTTGTAATGTTTTGAACAACCAATAAAAATATTCTCACATTTAAAAAAAAATTTTGTAATCCTGACCACATGCCTTAGGAAAGAAAAAAGTTGGAAATTCAAGAATCTTATGTGTTCATCTCAACAAGTTTGAAGAAGAATGGAAAATTAAGACTTTCTCAAAAAAGGAACAAAATTGGAACAAGTGTAGAAATTAACAAAATAGGGGACATAGGAGGTAAAATTAACACAAAAAACATTTGAAATGAAGCATGCAATCAATAGGTAGTTTGAAAAAATTATCAAGAAAAGAATGATGGAGCTATGAATTATAAATATGGGGAATGGAAATGGGATTTTGCTACAAATGGGACCAACATTATTTTGAAAAGTATAAATGACAGTTTGTCCATAGGTTTGAAAATTTACTATTTTCTGAAACTGACCTAAAAAAAAAATAGAAAATGTGTACAAACTTAAATCAATCCTATCAATGCTATAAGACATCTCTAATCTTCCTAAATAAAAATTATCTCAGTCAATGAATTCTTCCAAATGCTTAAGGAAGAAAAAGATCATAACAATTCTTCTAGATAGTAGTAAAATAAGAAATTATTTTCACCTCATTCTATCATACCTATTTAGACTTGACACACGTGGCAAGAAGATTACCAGAAAGGAAATAGCAAGTTAATCTGTCTAGAAATCATGAAAATTTCATATTTTATATCAATAAAACCATTGGTGAAATAATGACCATGTCACCAAATTAGGAATAAAATAAAATTTTCCCTTAAGGTAATAGGTGAAATCTACATTGAAATGTGGGAGCACCCCCCCCACACACACACACACAAACAAACAAAACAAACCCTGATTAAACAGTGTTATTGATGACAAGGTATTGAAAGTTTTCCTTCATGAAACTGGGAAAAAGTCAATAATGCACAAAACCAGTTTTATTAAACATTGTACATAAAGTCCTACAAGCCTGCAACTTCAGGTGCAAGTTCAAAATTACAAATAGGCATGTGAAAAGACGTTCAAAACAATGTGTCATTAACAATCATAAATTAAGACAGCCAGGAGATGTCACCACAGACCCACAAGGAAGGGCAAATCCAAGGGGCTGAGAATACTAAAAGCAGGTGGAGGGACCGTGGGAGGTGGGACATGGGTGAAAGGAACAAGCCCTTGGAGGCCTGCTTTTGGATATTATGTGTACCTCCCTTCCTCTCTCTCTCTCTCTCTCTCTCTCTCTCTCTCTCTCTCTCTCTCTCTGCTCTTGGCTACCAGCAGGTGAGACACTCTGCTCCCATCCTTCCGCCAGGATGTCCTGCCTTGCCTCAGGCCCACCTTGGAGCCGCCCACCATGGACCTAAACCTCGGAAACCATGAGTCAAAGGAAATCTTTCCTCCTTTTAAGTGGTTTATGCAACTGCAGTGAAAACCTGAAGGACACAACCAGGCTAAGGCTGCATGGCCAGTGAGTACTCAAGGTCACCAAAAATAAGAAAGGTCTGGGCAGCTTCCACCCCGGAAGAGCCTCAGGAGACACGTCAAGGCAGCGTGGGTCCAGGGCGAGTGCTGGACAGAGAAGGCCTCCAGGGGAAACCCAGGGCGCCTCATATGGGGAGAGCTGAGGAAACTGAACCAGCTTTGGGCTTCAGGAACAACTTCTTGATGTTACTGTATTAACTGTAACAATGTCCCACACTGATGTAAGGTGTTAATAAGAGGGGAGCTGGGTTAGTGGGGATTATGGGACCTCCATTTGGGCCTTCTCAATTCTTCTAAAAGTCTAAAATTTCCCCCAAAATGAAGTCCATTGAAATCTGTTAAAATAATCAAAGATATCTGCATTTCTTGTTGTAGCTCATTAGAAATTAATTTTTAAATATGCCATTTAGGATATCATTTTACAGTTCTCAGGAAAATATGTGCAATTAAATATACACGAGACTCCTAAATTAAAAACTTCAACACATTTTAACAAACTGAATAATATCTTAATAAATATTGTGTCTACAGAAAACCTAAGTGTCTAGCATTTTCTGCATCAGTGACTCAAGGTGGTAAAGGTGGCAACCCTCTCCGAAATAATCCACGTCATGAATGCAATTCAAATCAATATGACAGTATGTATTTTATTCAACCTTAAAAAGGTTTTATAAAATAAATTAAATGTGAAGAACTACTTGATAGCAAAAATTTTTATTATGCTGAAGACATTCAGATAATACATGTTGGTGCAAGAATAAACCATGGGACATAATTGGCTCTAGATTCACAGCCCCACACCCAAAGACAGTCTGCTTAGTTCCTGAATCAGTTCACTGTCCACATGAAAACACAACCTCACAATCAAAAAATAATAAGAACCCTGAGGGTCTCTCTCAGACCCTCATTGTTATACAAAATTACATATAAGAGGTTGTGAGGGGAATGGGATAACAAACATGGAGGGAATTGAATTACAGTAGATGGGGTAGAGAGAGAAGATGGGAGGGAAGGGGAGGGGGATAGTAGGGGATAGGAAAGGTAGCAGAATACAACAGTCACTAATATGGCAGTATGTAAAAATGTGGATGTGTAACCGATGTGATTCTGCAATCAGTATTTGGGGTAAAAATGGGAGTTCATAACCCACTTGAATCTAATGTATGAAATATGATATGTCAAGAGCTTTGTAATGTTGTGAACAACCAATAAAAAAAATAAAAAATAACTGCAGGAAAAAAAAAAAAAGAACCCTGACTTCCACCTGTCAGTCTGCAAAATGATCACAAATCTACATGTGAATTGCAAGGAAAGACAGCCACACTCCTGTGAGCCAACAGGGGAAAGTAATTTAGGGACCTTTGACCAAGGCAGAGTTCTTCATGTGAAAGTCACCGCTTCTGTAGGAGAAGACTAGAAACTAAAATATAGACGGCACTAAAATCAAGAACACTCACTTATATCCAAAAACACTGTTAAGAGAATGAAAAGAAAAGCCATTAGACAACAGAAAAGATAAAAACCTGGCCCAAAATGTACAGGCAATTTTCACAAATTGATGAATAAAAGACAAACAACCGAATTAAAAAGTCAATTTTAAAAAGTGGATATGTTTCAAAGAAAAGGCAACAAGCATTGAACAGGTGCTCGATGAATGGTTCGTTAGTGAACTGCAAATTTAAATTAAAGGAGATGTCCCTACCCAGCCCCAGAGCTGACACGCTAGAAAACCTCCGTTACAAGCTCTGTTACGGCTGTGAAACAGTCACCATTCCCCGCCTCTGGAAAACCGCCTGGCAGTATCCACGTAGACAGAAATCATGGCTCAACATTTCCACCTCCAGACATATATCCAGCCGACCTGCTTCCCAGTGAGCTCAAGGCAAGTGCAAGATTAGCCCCACTAACACCGTATCTATAATATCAAAAACGTGAACTTCCATGTAGTATGAAATGGAAAAAAAATCACAGCACAGTTACCTCCTAGTGTCTCTGGGGGATTGGTTGCAGAATTTCCTATGGATACCAAAATGCACGAATGCTTCAGTTTCTTATATAAAATGTATACTATTTGCACACACAAATACCTAACCTACACACATTGTCCCATATACTTTACATTATCTCTAGATGACTTATAATACCTAATACAAGGTAAATGCTATTAAATAGCTATTATACTATATTATTTTAGGAAATAGTGACAAAAAAGTCATAGATGTAATTTTTTGATATTTTAATCTACAGCTTATTGAATCTGTGAATAAGGATCCCAAGGATACAGAAAGCTGATGGTATGTTTATTATTTGTCACAAGCAATATTATATGTCAATGAAAAATATAATATACAAATATGTACAACAAAATGGGTTTAAATTACAACATACTATTGGATTGAAGGATCCAGATCCAAAGGAGTGAATACTCTCTAACTGATCAACACTCTTTGCAAAAAGTTCATGAGACTAGAAGGTCAGTTGGTGATTATTTTCACAAAGGAGGTGAAAGTGAGCAGGGCACGTGCTAAGTCAGTTTTTCACCTCTGAGACCAAAATATCTGACAAGAACAACTTAGGGGGAGAAGTTATTTTGGTTCCCAGTCTCCAAGGTTTAGTTCACATTGGTGAACAACAGTGGTAGAGGACTTGCCCAGCAAGCATGAGACCCCGGGTCCCTAAGGCAGGGTGGGACATCATGACATGAGGGTATGGTGGAGGAAAGCTGCTCAGCTCCTGAGAGCCAGGAGGGGGGTACTGGGGAAGGGGCCCAAGGGAAGATGCACCCTTCTAAGGCAGCCCTGGTCCCCACCTCCTCCATCCCTGCCCACCTGCCTGCAGTCATCAGCTGAGCAGTCCACTCAAACTACCGTGGGCTGTCCAGGTTACCTCACTGGGTTGCTTCTGAGTCTCCCTGCACCAACAGGACACTTGGGGTTTCCAGGCTGCTGATGCTCTCCCTGATCTCCTGATCGCTGCTGTGGTTACATGCATGTGTTCTTTTTTTTTTTTTTAATAATCAGGCTTATATTTATAATTTACATACATTTCTGTATGCATAAGACCTAAAAATAATAGAAATAGAAATGACAAAGATGGGAACAAAAATTCATGTGAGGAAAAATTAAAAATATAAAGGAGATCAATAAACCAAAATTTGTTGGAGGCGGGTAATAATACTCGAGAGGCAAATCTGGGGTATGGGGGAGAAGCTCAGTGGTAGAGCTCCTGATCAGCATGTACATGGGTCCCCAGCACATCTCCCCACCCCACACCCCAAAAGGAGGCAAACCTGTAACCAATCTGCTCAAAATATAAAGGGAAATAATGTTTTAAAATAATATTTTTTTTTGTTCCAAAAATAAAGAGAAAAATTTTAAAGTACTTTCCTGGGCTTTCTGATCTGGTGTGATAGCTGTGTTTGAGACATCTGTTCTCAAATGCTTTTAACTCATAGCTAAGGTTTATTTGTGTCTTTTCTTTCCATTAATCCAGAGTCCACGGTCTGTTGTCAGCGACTCCACATCCTGGATTTACATAATAGAAGACGTGCCGTTCACTCCAGAACCTCAATAAAAATTTCTCAGCACATTTGTCTCTCTCGCATCATTACCAGTTATGACGGTGACATCATGAAAAACACTCATCCTAAACAGTCCCAGTACTGAATTTAACTTGAAGTGCATCTGCTTCTCCTGAACAATAGCTGTGTATTTAGCTCCTGGTTTTCATCTGCTGTGCATTAATCCCATCAGCTCCTGAGTTTCCAGTCAGTGTTGGCCACAAGGCTAGACCTGTGATTAAACCAAACATAAATACGGCCCCTGTCTCTCAGGGCTTCTGCTTCTGTGGGACTAAGACACAGATGTACACAGAGTACAGAGTGCCACAGGCCACAACAAAAATATGTCTGGTGTCATCTGATGACTCAGAACAGAAGGTAAGTTTGTACAAAGGATGGAAGATGGTTGGAGGAAGCGTTCCCACCCTCTGAGCCTAAGCCCATGTGGATTTGGCCTGATAACCACAGGGGATGAGCTGGAGATAGGACAGGGAGAAGCATGAGCCTGCAGCCCCCAGCCCTGTACCGCGAGCAGGAAGGCTCAGAGCTACCTGCAGGAATGTTCGAAGGACAGGGTGAGAAGGTCCTGTGGGATTTTGAAAGACAACCTTCTGTTTGCTCTGCTCTCTGTGCCTGAGCTGTCTTACCATCACCAGATAACACCAAGAACATTCCTGCTTTTCCAAGGTAAAGGGCTATGCTTAATAACTTTTAACCTGCTGCCTACGAGCATAAACGCCAGGAGTCCCGGCAACTCTTCCTGAGCTTCTAGGCAACACGGGTTTCTCCCTCCTTCCTATTTGCATGTTGCCTTTCATGAAAGCTGAGGTGGGGTTATTTTCCATGAGGGCCCCTGCACTAGTGTTTGGGATCTCTGACAACTGGGGACCCTGCCTTCTTATTTGTGGTGCTCTGGAGAGCTCTAAGCAGGCAGTGAGCATTTAATATTTTTTTAATGTACCTCTCCATCACAGGGTTAACTGTGTTGAAGCAAATGATCTACCAAGTAGCCAAAATAAGGCAGAAGAATTTTTGCACTGTGAAATATCATTCCACAATATTTTTTGAGTTCTTAAAACCAGAGTCTGCCTATAATAAAATAAATTCATAAATTCTTGGAAAAGAAAGCCAAGAAAAGATCCTGACATTTATTGGATGCGCACTGGAAGCCAACACTGTACTAAAAATATTGCAGGCATGAATCATGGTTAATTTCATGTCAATTTGGCCAGGCTATGATCCCCACTAGTTTGGTTAAATACAAATCTCGGTGTTGCTGTGAAATTATTTCTAATATGATCGATATTTAAGTCTGAGTAAAACAGATTAGCCTCCATAGTGTGGGTGGGCCTCATCCAACCAGTTGAAGGCGTCAAGAGAGAAGACTGAGGTTCCGCAGAGAGGAAGGGAGTCCACTTCCAGGTCAACCGAGGCTCAAGTCTGCACCGTGAAAACATCAACTCTTGCCAGAATTTCCAGTCTACTGACCTGTCCTGAAGCTTCGTCATCGCGTGAATCCATCAGCCTGTGTCAAGTAACGCAGATGAGGCCCTGCATGCGCCACAACCGACTTACCGGGTAGGTATTATTTCCTTTTTCCAAGAAAGTTGCTCAGGCTCAAAAACAGTATGAATCTGGCAGAACAAATGTAGCAGATGCTGCATTCACCAGTATTCCTTTCTTCCAGTGAGACTAACTTCCTGTTTTCCCGAGTCGGCCTGGTTCTGGGGATGAAGCACACCTGCTGTCCCAGGCAACCAGGAGACTGGGTCTCTCTATCGCCCTCACCTGGTCTTCTGGGGAAGCTGCCTTGGCTGCGGCTTGGTGAGGCAGCCTGATTTGCTTTGGTCAGTGTGGGGCTGGGAGAGGCTTCCAGTGGAGGTATTGGGTTTCTGGTGTTTGTGTTCTGGCTTGTGCTGCCCTGTCATGGTGGGTGGCTGGTCGGTGGCTGCGTTGAGATGGAGGAGCAGCAAAGCCAAGCTGGCACAGAGGACATGCACTGGAACGTGGGGAAATCATGATCAGGAACTGAGGCCGGCAAGTCTTTGGCCACGTGCTTGGGAAATCATCCAGAGAGTCAGAGATGCTTCGAGGATGGGGAGAAATTCCTGCATTAAACTCAGGACAGCGCTAATAGGAGTCCACGGATCAAAACATTGACTCACTTTTCCTTTCTCCAAGTCTCTGGTCCCCCTCCTCTGAAGTACAGGCCCCCGCCCCATGCCCACTGAGATGCCTTCAGCTCCAAGCCTGTATGATGGCCAGGCCCTCCTCGGCATCCACACAGACCATCCCTGGATTTCCTGTATCACCAGGAGGCAAAGGAGAAAGTCTTAGAGAAACCTGGTGAGCAGGAACAATCAAGAAGACACGAGTCTGTGGGGGCTTTTTAATCAGCAGAATTCATTATGGCGACTCTGGATGGCTTTGGAGAGATCCTGATTTCCGGCTTCTCTCTTACTGTATCTGTGCCATAAATGACTTGACTTTTAGTTTGTCAACAAAAATAGACCAGGGTAATTAAGTAATTATAGACACTAAATGTTCTTGACGGCAAGTGAGCTAGACTCGAGGCCAAGCACTGTGAGGACAGCGACCCCAGCCAAAGCTCCTCTGTGGTCTTCTCGTCCAAGTCAAAGGGTAGCCGGTCCATGCTCACGCACGTCTTCTCCACTTAACCTGACAGCCAGCACCCATGTGCAGTGGCCCTCTGCCTCCCCTTGCCGTCAGCATCAGGTACAGAGTGTTTCTCCTGTTGCAAAGTGTGCACATTTTTTAATAGCGTCTGGTTGAATGATCTTCTAAAAAGGCATTGAAGTCTTCGCATTATACAATTTAATGTTCAGACCAAAGGTTTACTGATGTTGAATCCCTGGGTGTCAGAATTGGTGCAGTTCTTTATAGATGAGTCAGCAGCCTCAGAGCTGAATTAATTGACCTAAAGTCAAATGATGATCCACGTGGGGGGGTCTCTGTGAGGGCCAGGAAGGGAAGAGGTTTGTAGCGCGTTCTGTTCTCCCTCCTCCACAAACACTGTGTCTGGATCTTCAGACCAGGGAAGAGGAATCCAAGTCGGCCTGAAATGGGCATCGAAAGTGTCAAGAAGGAGCTTAGGAGGATGGGAAAGGATTCTGCATGACAAGCAAAGAGGGAGCGCATACAGGTCTTCAGGGTAAAGACACAGTGCTCCTCTGAAGCAGAGGACCACAGGCACCTTCACCTGGGGAGCCTCAAAGGCCTTGAGGCTGAGCCCTACCTGGACCTGCTGCCTTCACGGCAGGTAAGGGAAGCCCAAGCTTCCTCACACCTCCAACAGTGAGGACTGAGCACAGAAATGCCCTATAAAATAATCCCAAGGACGAAGGAAATCTTCGTACCACTCTGGTGATTTTACAAAGATGTGAACTAAAGAGAATTCACCTGCTACTAACATACTAAAAACTTCAATCAAGGCTGGCATGCTCTCAAGACACACATTTGCTATTTGCTGATATTTATTTTAGACATGAGCATAGGTAGCTCATGAGCACTCCTTAGACAGTGCAGGGGTCTGAGTACTGGTGTCCCTCTAGATCCATTCAGAAATTAATATCTAATCTGATGTTACAAAGAGGTGAGGCTTTTAGGAATTGAGCTTCCTCAAAAAACTAAAACAAGATCTACGAGATGCCCCAGCCATCCTGCTGTTTTGATTGTGTATTTGTCAGCTCAGGCTGCATAACAAAATATCACAGACCGAGTGTCTTAATAATAGCTAGCCCCTTTTTTCAGTTGTGGAGGCTGGAAGCAGGGATGGTTTCCATTCCTGGTGAGGCACTCTTGCTGACTTGCAGAAGGCCACATTCCTGCATGCTCTTATATGGCCTCTCCTTGGTACATGCAGAGGGAGAGGGAGAGATGGAGGGAAGGAGAGCGTGAGGTAGAGAAAGAGATTGATCTGTCTCTTCTTCTAGGGACACTAATCCAATAAGAACAGAATGCCACCTTTTGACCTCATTTAAATTTAATTACTTCTGATTCTTTCCCCAGGCGCCCAGTTTCCAAATGCAGGCACACACTGGGGAGTCGGGCCTCAACAGGAATTTGGGAGGGCACAACCTTCAATCCCAGGCAGGTTGCGTAAAACACGAAGCCAACTTGGAGTTTCCAGTGTGTGTGCCTCCAAATCTTTAAGCACAGAATCTTAAGTGAAGGTGAAGGTCAACTCTGTTTGATTTCTGACTCTGAGATTTTCCATTTGTAAGTGACTGCCTTTTGTTTGATGAATTAGGGGGGTTTCCTCTGAACACTGTCCTTGAAAGTTGTACTTTTGCTGTCTCTCAGGTACTGGGATACGAGCTAGGGTCTATGCAAAGGTCCATCTGGGTTTTCTTCCTTGCATTATGTGAATTTTTAAAATAAGATGAGTTATAAAATGCCCTGAATATTCGATAGTAGACTAATAAGATGTAGGAACTGCCCAGTGGGAATGGATGCTTCCCATTGAGAAATGAAAAAATAAAGAGAAAACAAAGGAAAACTTTTTTTTAGGTAAGTTTTAGCTGAATCACGACTGGCTAGAATGAACATAGGGATAGGCTTTTTAAAATGAACGGGACATAGTTTATACCTCAAGGGAGTCAAAATACTCCAGGGAACATCATACACAGAGCAGAATGAAATTCAGTGTAAAATGAAACTTAGTGTTATTGATCAATGTCAGCTGTGGTCTGGATGTTTACACCCCTCAAATCTACATGCTGAATCCTACCCCAAGGAGAAGGTACTAGGGGGTGGGGACCCAGGGGGTGAGTAGGTCTGGTGTGGAGCCCCCAAGAATGGGTTTAGTGGCTTTACAGAAGAGGTCCAGAGACCTGCATTCTCTTCCACCATTGGAGGACACAGTCCAGGGCGCCATCGTTAGCCAGGGAGTGGACCTCCACAGAGGAAAGATCTGCCTGTCCATTGATCTCCACCTTCCAGGTCGCCAACCGTTTTACTTAATACAAATTGGAGGAAACGAGTACGATCAAGAGAAGGTAGAAAATACCTACTCAGATTAAGAGTAAAAGGAGACCAGTTAAGAAACGCCTGACCCATCTCAGCCTTCATATTGTAACAGGGCACCCGTGTTTCGCTGGCTACCCTCTGGACACCTGTAATTTGTCACTGCTACTCAAACACTCAAAACAGTGTCAATGATCTAAACATCAGTATTGCCTTTATCAGGGAATCAAGCATGGCACTACCAATCCCCTTTGAACCTGCTAAGGAGGCAAGGCTACCTCTATTTTATCAGGTGAAAGCTAAAGGTCAGAGAGGTAAGGGAGTGGCCAGGGCGACCCGACATAGGGCAGGCCACTGTCCTGGGGGATCCAATGACTTCTGGAAGCTGCAGGGCAGCCGTTTCCCTTGCCTTGGTCTCATCTCCCATGAATTCGCTGAAACAGAAGACCAGGCTCTTCCTCTATGAAACAGCATCGCAACACGCGGGCGCCCCACCTCAAGGGGAAACAACGTCCTGTTTGCAAAGCTTTGAGGAAACGAGTGTTTGGCAGGATTAGAAACTGGGTTCCTGAAGAACTCCTCCCACTGTATTCATGTGTCACTGCAGAGCGGCCGACACTCGTCAAGCCCAGGGAGATTTGGTGGATGCCATTTAGAGTCTGCCCTACTCCAGAGGAAAAGGGACCTGAAATGCTGCCGACTGGAATGCGTTGCACATAGATCTGTGCCTCAGTCAAAGGGTCACTAACAGGAGAATAAAGGAAGTTTTTGCAGGAGCCTGCTCACCCGCCAAAACAGGTCCAGAGCGTAACCATTTTATGGTCTGATACAGAAGCATAGGAGAGCTGCCCCCTGAAACTGGCCAAGTGGGGTACACTGCAGTCAAGTCCAGACCAACAGGAGTGTGTGTGGGACTCAGTCTTTGACCCCACGTCTGTACCTGACACCAATTCTGAATTCCTACCCATCCTCTTCCTCACAGCCCCAACCTGTCTTGGTCTGGCTTGGTCAGGGGCCTTCCGATCTCCAGCTGCACCTGTCCTTCCAGGACTCCGGGCTTGCTGTCATGGGGTCAGCCTGGGATCCACCAGGCACTTGCTGCTTTGCCTCTGGAACATTTGGAGCTTGTAGGACTGAGTCATCCCAGGGAATTTCTTTACCCAGCTGCCTTCTCCTTGCTCTTTCCTGGACCCTACAAATTGCCATTTTTTTTACCTCTGCAATGAGCTCATGGGGTGGGGTGCAATAATCTCACATTCCAGGGCCCACACCAGAGGCCCACCGTGAGTTCTAATCCAGCAAGGAAACCTAAAGATCAGCACTAAGTCAAAAAACATGGCTGTGTGTCAGGAGAGGAGACCCAGAGAGCCAAGCTGAGCTAAAGTCACCCTTGCAAACAGCAGGGAGAAGAAATGGGACTAAAAAAAAAAAAAATGTGTGTGTGTGTGTGGGGGGACTCAACGGAGCTCAGTGCTCTTGTCACTAGAGACCACTTGCTGAAGGGCCTGTCTTCATTCATGCCGAGGGCTCTGACAGACCTGCTGCTGGCCAGCTGACCACAGGAGGGAACCTGGCACCCAGGAGCACCCACTCTCAGCAGACCCCCTCTCTACCAAAAGGAAGAAATGAGCAGTGGCCACGCTCTGGCTTTGGGGCAGCTCCTACAACACTGGAATCGAGGTGAACCAGCAACAGGGGTTGAGTAAGAACCAGGAGCCCTGCGGCCACACACGCCATTTGGCACAAGGCCCACCCCAAAAGCAGCATGAAGCTGCTCGGGGTCCACCCGTGGGCTGCGGCAAGTCTCTTACTGAAATGAAGAGGAACAGGAGCAGGTAACGCAGTAGCCTCCCTCAGAGGCAGAGGCCGGGCGACTGTGGTTTCAGACCCAGCTTTCTGGCAGCACCTGCAGAAATGTAACTGTCAATGGAAGGGGACCTTGTCATTACGCCTGGCAGAGGGGAAGAGTCTGGATGGAATAACCACTACCTGCCACGCTCGTCACTTTACGCCATCGTGCCATCGTTCCCACACCTTGGGAAAGAGGGAGACAGACAATGTACCCAAAGTCAGAGCAGCAGAGCAGAAAGAGCTGGGTCTGGGGGAGGAGCACCCCCATTCCGCCATCGCCGTTTCCCTAGGAGCAGCCCCGCCGACCCAGGGACAGTTGGCCACGGGTGATTAAGGCTGCTGTCTAATCATGGGTTCCCTGAACTCCACTGGGTAATTCGCTTAAAATATCCGCTCTGCTCTGTCCTGTGCCAGGAATACGGGGACAATTAGACAGCACAGCCCTTTGTCCTGGAGGGGCTCACGGTGACACACAGGGAGGTGGCCTGAGTCAATTGTTCCAGCCATTCCCAAGGTGTGGCTTTCCTGATGGTGACAAAGGAGATGTGGGTGCCAGTGGGGTCATGTCCCAGAGAAGGGAAAGACGGAAAGAAGGAGGCGGCCAAAGGCCATGAGAACCCTCCCAGGGATGGGGGCAGACTCTCCTGAAGCTGAGAGTGGGACAGAGGAGCACGCGATGCTGTCACGGTGGGTGACCTTCCCTTCTCAGAGCTGCTGCTGAGCGCCGGAGCTCTGCCTGGAGGGAGAGGTGGTGGGGAGCAGCAGCAAGTGAGCCAACATGACTTTTAGAAGGAAAAGCCCCAGTTTCCTCCCCGGTGCCCGTGCAGGCTGCGTCAGCAGTGTTCCTAGCGGGTGGAGAGCCAAGATTCATTTGCCGCTCGAGAAGGCACATGCCGGACGGTCAACACACTTGTTTGCTTTTAATAATGGATTAGAGGCTAAGTGGAGAATGCGAAGCTCCAAAGGAAACAGTTGGCACTCTGCCTGCTGTGAATCTCAACCCACTGCATCCCGGGAATCTCTTTCCAATAGGACCCAGAAGCAAGGGGAAAGCAGTTTGTCCTCAGAATCCTGGCAGGCAGGTGTGCTGGCCCTTTCCCTAGAGCACCTGAATGTCCTTACCTGGTCCATCCCCCATGGCTGCCACAGGGGGCCACCTGCACTGGGGAAAATGGTCCCCAACTGAATCTGCATTGACAGAGCAAAACTTTAAATCCCTTGTTCACTCCCTACTGGCTGTGTGACCTTGAGCAGATTCCTTGACCTTTCTGAACCTAAGATAAGTAAAACATCGGATGTGGCAGAGGCAGAAAATATTGAAGAGGGTAGCGGAGTGATAACCACCCGCTGACTGCCTACCGCTGGCTTGCTTCCTTCCATTCTCCTTACACCTGGAGAAAAGCATCTACAGCTTTGTTTAAAATAAAGAGACACTGAAATCCAGAGGTCTTCTTGCCCAAGACCTGGGAGTTAGCAAGGGGTGCAGCAGGGCTTGACCCTGCCTCAGCCAGCATTGTCTACGGCTGCCTCCCCGTGGGCCACGGGGCTGAATGAAATGTGAGCCAAGTGACCCTAGGAGCCTCCAGGTGCTGGCCATGTGCAGCAGTTGTCTGAGGAGGCTATGGGGAGCAGAGCACCCTGGGCACCCAGGGTGGGCTCAGGAGTCAGCCAAGCTTCCTGGTTTCTTGGTCCCTCCGGCTCTCCTCCCATTTTCCACTGGATAGGTGCCTGCACCACACTGTGCCACGCACTCTCCGTCTCTCTCCCCATGAAGGTCCCCCCCTGGGTGGCCTGGCCACGCTGGCCTGTTGCCTTTCTATTCTGTCGATGGTGCACAGACTCCATGGCCGTAGTGCATGCGGCTGCTCTTGATGGTGAACTCAGGGCTTGTCCAGTCCCTCTGCCCTCCCCTTCTCTTTTCCTGCCCTCCTCTCTATCCTGTTCCTTCCCCGGCTGCGTGCTGTCCTCAGTTACGTGCCAGTGTGTCCAGAATCAGGACTCCAGTCCCGGTTGTGGCTCTGAGATGGGCCCCTTACATCCAAGTCCTTCCGGAACATTTCCAGCTGGATGCCCACCGATGTCTGAAAATGAACATCTCAAAGCACAAACATGAAAAATGACATTGAACCCGTCTCACTGCCATTGTCGAACCTGCCTCTGCAGCCTGTGGCCAACCTAGACCCACAAAGAGGCAAATGTGACTCTGGTCTCTCTGAGGCCACAGGCACATGGCTGGATGCCCACCGTCTGGGGGTACAGGCTGTGCCTGTGATCTGGAGTGAGCAGCGGACGAGCCACACAATGCCCCACAGGCTGGGCACAGTGTGTCCTCTGGCTGTCTTACGTGTGAGGCTGGACACTTCCACCCATTCTCTTTGCACATGGTGGAGTGATTTTCAGCCCCTCTGTACTCAGCTGACTGTCCAGGTCTCAGATGACACCCTCTCACATCTTCCCCAGGCTTGGTCACGGTCCTGCATGTGCTCTCCACAACAGCCCTCACCCAACCCAAGAACTGGCTACTGTTCTCCAAGGCAGGTAGCCGCAGAAGAGAGATCAGGGCTGCTCTCACCACCTCCCCATGGCCTGGGGGAAACAAAGTGTCCACATCATTTCACATTTTCTAACAATAAGTAGGCAAGTGGTCAATGGATTTGCATGCCTATCAATTGGAAAGACTCGGAGTTAGAACGCACGTCTTGAGTTATGAGTACTGAGATGATGGTGGGGCCAGGAAGAGCTGGGATTGGCCAGGGAAGCGTGGAGGAGAGCACAGCCCTGAGGGATCCTAGCAGCCCCCGGAGGAGGGGAGGGCGACGCTGCCCCAGAGAAGACCTCGCCGTGGTTGCCAAGGCAATAGGAGAGGACCCCGAGACAGACCATGCTGGAAGCCGAAGAGGCAAGCCCTCCGTGGCAGGGGGAGGTCTACAGTGAAGTCCCGGGCAGGCTGTTTGGATGTAGCAGTGGGAAAAGGCCATCTCAGGGCAGGGCTTTCCCTCAGCTCCTCCCCCGAGTCACACCAGGTGCCTTCAGGCCTCTGAGCCTCTGCAACGCTCATCCCTTCACCTAGCCTGCCTTTCTGTCCCCATTTCTTCTCTTGGGAAACCGAGATGCACCTCGTAAAGCTCATTCATTCAATCAACAGTCCACTGTGCAGGGCCCTTCTGGGAATTCCTGGAATTTAAATCCTTTGCTTTATAGAATCACCGCTGATCCTTCTCCAGACAACCACTGCCCCCTGGACACCCTGCACCAGCTCCAGCCCCAGCCTGCTGAACTGTGGGCGGACGGCTGCTTACCCACTGTCACTAGAGCAAACCCTTGGGACACAGGATCAGTTTTACTCACCTCTGTAGTTAGAGCACAGTGCGGTGTGTTGAATCAATTCCCCTACTGACTCTTCTTATGTTGTTTTGTTGTGAATTTTATGCTGTTTTTGACCTCTGACCTCATGGCAGGTAACATGGAGCTTGATGGCAGGTAACATGGAGCTTGATGGCAGTTTCTTTGTCGTGAGAATTTGAAGAATGAATGAAGAGTGAGAGCTAAATAACTGGAATTATGTGGATAATAGAAAGAAAGCAGGGCTTCTGAAGAGGAAGCAGTCTCAAGAGAGGGTTGCCAATGGGTGTCTGTTTCATGGGTTTTTTAAGGTATATTGGACCTTCCAGGACAGGTGATTGGTGGAGTCTGTAAATGAGGATCATTAGCATGGACCAATCAAACTCTTCAAGCTCTGAGTTTAATAGATGAATCAAAAAAACACAAGTTTAACCCCTTAGTTACATAATTAATAGGACAGGCCTAACCTTAGGGTCTGGAACTTCTGAGGGACAAGGGTCGATTTTGTGGTTGGCCGCTGTTAGGGGCACAGGGTGGGTAACTAAGGAAGAGCCTTTATGGGTGAAGCAAGAGGATGTTCTCCAGGCCTAGTGTTTCCTTCCAGATTGGCATGGTCTCTTCCTCCTTTTCTCTTCTGAGACCCCTTTCCTGGTGTCCAGGGTGGCCCATCTTTCTGTCCCAGCAGGTATTGAGAACACAGCAATGGCTGTCCACTGTCCGGGTCTAGTGGATTCTTGTTGAGAACCCCCCATGCCTGCTGCGAGTACCTGGAGATGGATTTGGATGCAGGGCTAGATGTGGGTGTACACGTGCGGAGCAAGCTGTCGCTCTCCAGTTACCTGAGGGAGGGAAGAAGGCCAGTTAGCCTCTGGCACGTCAGAAGGAGTGGTGTCACCTCATCACCAATAAACCACTGTTCATGAAAATGGTGTAGCTCGCTCTGCACAGGTCTGCAGTGACACTGCGCTACCTCTACAAGGGCCCAGCTCTGCCGGTTCCAACATCTGCCCTGAGTGTGTCCCAACATTTGAAGAAATTGTCAATTACAGGGGGGAGAGCCACTCAATGGAGGCATAAAATGATTGCCAGATCGCTCTTCACTTTTTAAATTGCTTTGACACAGTAGCAACTGTGAAAAAGACACGTTTGGTATTTGTCAAACCAGGTGTGTGCTACAGAGTTCCTGAGAGGATTTTATGCATGGAATGACATGGGCTGACTGGCAGCCAGAGAGCAGTCACCAGCAAACCTGCCATTAAGGAAATTATTAAAACGCTGCAATTTGGAATGCATGGCTTGCTCCCTGTCCTCCCCGCATTGCAGGTTCTGCTGACCGACAATGGAGGTCCATCCAGGTAGCACCTGAACCAGGAAAAGCCTTCCTGAGCAGCCTCAACAGTCTCCAGAATGTAACCCCATTAAGGAACCATGTAATTCACATTCAACTCTCTTCCTGCTGGCTTGCTTCCCACATGAATTAATTTTTAAAATACCGACCATGAGATTGTCTCTGTGATAAGTTGTAGGATCACAGAGGCAGGTTGCACTGTAGCAAGTATCACAGAGCATTGTAATTATTTTCCTGTGAGCTTTATTTACCTAACATCTTTCTGCCTCTTCTGTGTACAGACCCCCCCCCCTTCATGTTTGCAAGGATGAGTCTGAAACGGAGACCTGGTCAATTGCAGTGATTTATCCCTCAGGTCACACAAGAGACTTAGGAATGTCCACATAATACATGCTGTACAAACTACAAGCCCTCACTGGGGATATTCTGCCAGAACTAACAACAAAGGCGTTTTCCTTTCCCTCCCATTTATTAAGTTATGATTCTGCCTGACAGCGCCTTTGCTGCCACGTGGAGAAACCTGCGAGAACCGAGGTGATCTGCAGAGAACAGTGGCCGTGGGAGACAGAGTAGATCCAGCCATGCCTAGCCGCTTCTTCCTGTCTCTTGTGTACTCAGATGTCTCTATTCAGTATTCTTGTAATTAGAGCGTGTGTTTGAGTCCTTCAGTTAGATCAAGTTTGGTTTTGGACATTTCAACTAAAAGAACACTAACCGAGAATGAGAAATTGGTGTCTGAAATGGGGATGAGCATTCTGGGGGGTGAGATGTGGAGCCGGCTTGTCAGGACAACAAGATCTTCATCACCTGTGCCTACTCCCCCTCCTCTCTAGCCAGAATTTGGAACTATTTTATAGAAAAAAAAATTTGGTTATAGGTTTCTAGCTAGCAGTGTCTTGAGATTTTAAATTTGTGCCTGAAAAACAACAACAACAACAACAACAACAAAAACCAGAACATTAATGACTTGGTAGACAAATGGGAGATGGTGGATTTCAGGCTGTGTTGTTAGTTTTCCATAAGCTTCTATAACAAGGAGGACATTTATCTATTTAAAAACAAAAAGGAAACGGTATATCCCTTTATATGAGAAAACTCTGTGGCTGGCCTTAGCGGTGCCAGACTGTGAGGCTCTAACAGGGAGGTGCTCTGTGGAACTGCAGAACCAGGATTTCTACTCCTCAACAAAGTGGTCTGAACAAAGACAGAGCCATGATCATTACGGAAGGCATCTGGATTCTCCCCACCTCGCAAGCACAAGCCTTCCCTGTAGCCCGGCATGGAGGAAGGCGGAGAGGAAGGAGGAGGATTGCCCTTGCTTGTCTCGCTAGCCTGGTCTTTGCGTTCCTCTGAGGCAAGAGTCAAGACAGAAGCCATTAATCTGGGGCCCAGGAGGATGGTCGGGACGTCAGGCCTATTGATAAGCCATCCAAAGGGCGGGTCCTGATTCAAAGGCAATGATCAGACATGGTTTGCCGCATCAGTCCCGCACTCTGTAGAAAATGAAACTGTCAGATAGCTGACTGGGATTTTAAAGAATATTTATGGTTAGAGAAACACTAAACATCATTAAAAAAAAAAAAAACAGTCTATATCATGTGCTCCCTGAGAGTGTCCCCAGGGTCATTCAGGCAGACTAAGTAAAGGCTTGGCAACAGCATGACATTTCTTCTCACTCCTGCACCTCTTAGGAATGGCCAGGCGATGCCACATGAGGGAAACCGCCTGGTAGGCAGGTCCCCTGGCAATCATGTCAGCTGGGTGGGGAACTCCATCTGCCATTCACAGGCAGGACAAGGTTTGGGAGTGGGTGTCCTTCTCTACACACCCAGGTTTGGGACATCTGGCCGGGGCCACTGCAGATCACTCCTTCCTTGTCCCTGTCCTCCGTGAGGTGTTTATTGTGACTCTGTGTTCTGCCTCAGGACTATATATGATGGAAGCAGACAGTCATATTTATCATTGGCCCAGAGTTTCCAGAATCTTTCCAAGCTCCAATTAGATTTCAGAGAGAAGAAAAATGGCATTTTAAAACCCTGAATTTGGGGAAGAAAGTATCATTTGGACATCATTTTGTAAGGAGGAATATTGTCTGTGAACCAGGTACACATTTATTAGACATGAATATTTGGGGGATTTTATATGTGCTGAGCATTTTTGTAAATACTGTTTATAATTAAATACTGGATTGTACATAGGACAAAAGGCCCCTTTCCTGTGATAATTAGAAATCTCCTCCACTGACCATAACAGATGTGAGGAAATTCAACTGAAGGCCTCTTAAATCATTCTATCCCCCGGGATTATTTTGGCACCAATCTCCATCTCTTTGGGGGACCATTGAGAGAGTTTTCTGGTCTCAGTTTTCAGGATGAATCCCTGGGTCATATGGTGGCCAATTGACCTTTGCAGAGAAGGCAGGATCGAAGAGGAAGAAGAGGTAAGGCTAGTGCAGGAGAGAGCTCTGATGTCCCCAAGAAACCTATTGTATTGCGTGACTCATCCTACAGCTGCGTGGACAAAGTTGGTGTCTTTCTAGGTAATTCCCTTTTTTCATTAAAATGGTTAAAAGTGGGTTTCTGTCACTTTTAAATTAAGGAGTCCTGAAAGATACTCTTATCTTTTCCATGGTGTCATTGAACATTAGTGCAACATAATGGACTTTTTTCAACTACTAGGAAAATTTAATTCAAATTAGTAATTCACTGAATACTGTTAATTAAGAAGGAATCACTATCAAAGGAAGAATATATATATCATTATTGATGGTGTTCCAATTAAAACATTTATAATCCTCACAAACCATATGATTCGTTCAGGTAGCATATGTTGCATTCAAAATATACTATCTAGCTAAAAGGCAATAGAGCACAGTGGTTAAGTTCCTGGGCTTCATAGTGGGCAGACCCTGGCTGGACACCACCCCATCATCTGCTCAAAGAGTGGCTTTGAACAGCCTAGCTCCTCCATTTTCCTCATCTTTGAAATTAGCATGATATTATGAATGTTGTAAGGTTAACACCCTTAGATTTAAACTGGCACAAGTTCCTAATGGGGGAATACTGTTCTCATTCATAATGGATAAATGCTGTCACTCAGTCAGACACTAACATGGTGGAGTCTCTCATCTCTATCAACACATCAAATTGGAAACATTGGTTTCCACAATGCTCCTGAGTCATTACTCTAATTCTAAAACCATCTTGGTGCCAGTCACTTGGTGCCAGTCACAGCCTCGGCAGCCCCCTGCATGGTGCCCAGTCCTTGGTGCTGTGGAGCAGGACAAGTCTGTGTAAGGGAAGGGCCCACACAAGGGTCCAGCGAAGAGCTAACTCAGCCACTCACACACTTGCTTCCCCATAAATCTCTCCCCATTTCCCATTTCCCATGTAACCAATGGAGCACAGTTATGAAAAACTCAATTAAGATAAGCTTGTCTTAAAAAAAAAATAAACACACATTCAATTTATGCCATTTCTTAGAATTAGTTTGGTTGGAAGAAATTCTCATAATACTGTTAAATTTCCTATTCAACTCTCAGCCAGAGAACAAGGGTTGCTGGCAATAATTGCTTTTTTTAATGATTCATTGCAATTCAGGGTAAAACCTGCTGTAATTGTAGCCTTGCAGAGGAAGTACCTTCTGATGAGACTTTGGACACAGCCAACATATCATTTTGTGCTTTCTGCCGCTTTCCATGAAAGCTTTCCAGGCTTTCATTTCTGACACTTATCAAGTGAGTCCATTTAGACCAATTATCATCTTCCCTTGAAAAGCTAAGTGGGCAAGGGCTTAGGTAGGAGAGCCACAAAATTGTCCTTCAAGTCAGCTTAGAGAGCTCACTCGGCTGTTAATTTTTGCCCTTGCCTTGCTCTGGGTACCTGCTTCATTGATCTCATTCTGCAAACCTGCTTTTTCTATTTCTCTGCTCTCATGGCAAGTAAATGACCTGTTTGCCCAGAAGTGGAACAACTTGAACTCTCAGTTAGGCACCGGCCCCAGCTACCCAGTTTCTCAATGCAATGTCCCAACTCTAAATTCCAGGAAAAGAGAATCAAATCATCCCAGCTTGGACCAGGACCACGCTTGTCACTGAGTTCAGCCAGCGAGGAAAGATCATTGAGCCAAACATTTCTTCCCCCCTGAGTGGGTGAGACAGGCAGTTATTGCATAAGAGCCTGTGGGTTGAAAACATTTCCCAAAAGGATCTGCTGCACCAGCTTTACCCCCGCTCTCCTGAGGAAGAAACTGAAACCTAGAAAATTGAGATTGATCGGGTCATCCAGCTGCTATGTGTACAGCTCTGAACTCAGATCTGTTTGACCATAAAGCTTGTGATTCTTAGTAAATTAATATTTCTTCTGGTGGGGTGTACAATGTAACCCAGAAGTTTAGGAAGAAAACGTTAGTAAGGATATGACCAAATTCAAGATACTCTAATGTTGTATTGGTAGTATCTAAATCATTTATATCTCTATTATAAAAGTTAAAAAGCAGAACTATTAAAAATAACTATAGCTATAATAATTTATTAAGGGATATTCAATATGAAAGTTTACATTTTGATATCAGAAACATTAAATGTGGGAGAAGAGAGTATAGAACTTTTATACATAGTCTAAGTTAAGTTATTCTCAGCTTAAAGTAGATGGCCATACTGTAAGATGTCTTATGTAAACCCATGGAAAGCACAAAGTGAGATACCTATAGTATATACACATAAAGTAAAGGAAGGAAAACATCACTGCAGGCAATCATCAGATCACAAAGGAAGGCAGCAAGAAAGGGGGGAAAAAAGGGAGAAAATTTACACCAGCCATCAGAAATTAATGGACAATGATATAAGAGTAAGCCCTCACCCATCACCAGTACCTTGAAGTACTTACCTATCCCTGAATTCATAAATGTGTATGGGTTTACATAAAACTTCTCCAAACAAAAGCCACAGAGTGGATGAATGGATTGAAATAAAAAGTCTCAACTCTGTGCTGCCTACAGGAGACACACTTCAGCTCTATGGGCACACAGATAGACAGTGAAGGACAGAGACTTTCCACAAGCAAAACCAAGGGGTGCAAGGGCAGCTATAGGTACATTAGGCAAAATATACTTTAGTCTGGGATGTAGCCCAGTTGGAGAGTGCATGCCTAGTAGTCATGAAGCCCCAGATTCAACTCCAAGCACCCCCAAAATGCAACAAAATAAAAGCCCACTTTAAACAAAAAATATAAAAACTGACAAAGCAAGAAAAGATAGCAACTCTGAATACATGTGCACTTAGTACTGGAGGACCTAAACATCTGAAAAAAGAATAGGCAACAATATGGTAAAAGTAGGGAATCTATACCCCACTATAGCAATGGCTAAATTCTGCAAACAGAAAACCAGCAAGTGAACCTCAGGTTTTCACTGCACAAGAATATGGAAGTACAACTTACCAAAACTTATGGGAAGCAGCAAAGCAATTCTAAGAGGAAATTTTATAGCATTAAGTGCCTATATTTAAAAAAAGAAGAAAGATCTCAAATAAACAAATCAACTTTATACCTCAGGAAACTATAGAGAGAGAAACAAGCTAAGCTCAGAATTAGCAGAAGAAAGGAAATGACAAAAAATCAAAGCGGAATTTTTCAAAAATCATATACTAGAAAAGTAAAAAGTAAAAAGGATAGATAAAACTAAGAGTATCTGGAAAAATTAAAATCAACACAACATTAACTGGACTTTTAAAAAGAAGAAAATTAAATAAAATCAGAATGAAAAAGAGACATTGTAACTGACAGCACAGAAATACAGAGTGTCATAAAAGACAAGTACATGCTAACAAATTAGATATCCTAGAAGAAATGGTTAAGTTCTTAAGCACATACAACCTGCCAAGACAGAATCAGAAAAGGAAATGCAAATAGACCAATAATGAGGCAAAGACAGAATCAGATGCAGAAAAGGCATTTGACAAAACTCAAAATCCATTTGTGGAACAAACTCTCAACATATTAAAGGTGTAAGGAATGGATTTCCACACAGGCCATATTGGACAAGTCCGCAGGTAACATGGAACCTGACAGTGGAAAGTGACAGCTGCTCTGTGAGATTAGAAACGGGACGTGGAGGCTGAGTCTCACCGTTTTCCATCCCATGTGGCACTGGACGTCCTGGCCAGAGCAAGAGGAAGAAACATAGACACCCAAGTCAGAAAGGAAGAAGCTAAATAGTCCCTGTTGGCAGACACAGAGAAAACCCTAAAGACTCCACCACAAAACTCTTAGAACTAGCGAATTTACTAATCCACTGAGTAAAATTACAAGATACAACAATAAAAAAGTGATATTGGTAAATTAGGTACTCACAGGCAAAGAAAAATATAATCTACAACGATCAACTCAAATGATTAAGACCTGACACTGTGAAATACCTGAAAGAAACAGGGATTAAAAACTCTGTGGCACTGGTTTTGGCAAAGATGTTTTTTGGGATGTGACACTGAAAGCACAGACAGCAAAAATAAAAAAATCAGTGAACAAGCGGAACAACATCAAGCTGAATTTTGGCACAAGGACAGAACAACAAACCAAATGGAAAGGCAGCTCATAAAATAAGATAAAATGTTATTTTAATGTTATATAAAATGTGGCAGAACTCATATTCAGTAAAGGGTGAACACTCAACATCTGTAAGGATCATAGCTAAGTAGCATATGAAGTTCAACAGCAATAAAGCAATCCAATTAGAAACATGTGCAGGGGCTGGTGCTGTAGCTCAGTGGTGGAGTGCTTGCCGGGCATAAAAAGACCTTAGGTTCAATCTTCAGCACTGCCACAAAAGGGGCGGGGGGCAAAGGACCCAAATAGATAGACATTTCTCCAATGGAGGTGTGCAAAAATCATACCCAACATCACTAATCATCAGGCAAATGCAATCAAAGCCATGGTGAGTTATCACCCCTTACCTGTTATAATGGCTGTTATCAAAAGTCAAAAGAGAACAAGTGTTGGAAAAGATAGGAGAAAGACGAACTCCTCCTACACACTGTTAGTGGCAATTTAAACTGGTCCAGCCATTGTGGAAAACAGTAGGAAGGATCCCCAAAATTTGAAAATGGACCACCAAATCATTATCTGAATTTTTTATTGAGGCATAATTAAAAAATAAAAATTGCAACCCAGCAATCCAGCAATCCCACTCTGGGGTGTACATACGAAGAAAAGGGAAGCGGGGTGTCGAAGAGCTACCTGCACTCCCAGGTCATCACAGCCTGTGGAGAATAATGACTCACAACTCTAAGGCACCTAAGTGTCCACCCAGGACTTAGGGCTGTTTAAAGAAACTGATCAACACACATGTAACAATGGAAAGAGAGGCGATTGGCTTTGAACAGGGGACTCTTACCATTGGTGACAACATGTATGGACCTGGAGGAGAGTGTGCCAAGTGAAATAAGCCAGACACCCGAAGACAAATGCCACACGATCTCACTTAGATGCAGAATCTAAAAATGCCAAAAGTATAGAAGCAGAAATCAGGATGGAGGCTTCCAGGGCCCAGATGCATAGGAAATTGGGAGACATTTGTCCAAGGGTACAAACCTTCCCTTGTACAATGTACAAGTCCTGGACAGCCAATGCACAGCATGATGACTGTGTTTGATGATGATGTTCACATACTTGATGGCTGCAAGGAAAATGGGTCTTCAGTGTTCTGGCTACACACAGACAAGGCGATGAGTAAAGTGACAGATATGTTGATTAGCCTGATTGTGGTAATCGTGACAATCATTTCACAATATGTATCAAAACATGCATTGTGCACCTTGAATATATGCAATTTTTATTTTTCAATTATACCTCAATAAAAAATTCAGATAATGATATTTTGGATCTTAGGGCTGAACTACATACTTCATTTTTCAAAGAAGAAAGTGTTAGGCATTATATATATATATATATATATATATATATATATATATATATATATATATATATATATATATATATATATTATTTAACATGAAAAATAAAAGTAAAGTTTCTGCCTACTTAACACTCA
The DNA here is from genome assembly GCF_052094955.1 of Ictidomys tridecemlineatus. Lineage (NCBI taxonomy): Eukaryota > Metazoa > Chordata > Mammalia > Rodentia > Sciuridae > Ictidomys > Ictidomys tridecemlineatus. The sequence continues at coordinate 8,158,241 of NC_135483.1, read as the reverse complement.
GACTGACTTTGAGACCTTAGTCCCTCTGTCAAGGGGTAACACGTCCTGCAGGGACAGGTGGCTATTTTCCATATGGAGAACATGAAAGTCACACTTACTTGCCTACAGGTTTTTCAGATGCTCTGTAGTCTGAAAAGCCTGGAGAGAAGTCTCACAATGATATATACATAGATGGATGGTCCAAAGTATTCCTGAAAAAAAAAATAAAGCTCATGGCTTGAACATCATAATGACAATTGAAAAAGAGACAATGAGAAAATGGCCCACTTACTTGAAACATGGTTTTATGAGCCACTATTCTTAATGATAAATCTTGCTTCAAGTGTATGGAAAGTCTTGAGATATCAGCTAACGAGAGTATAAAGCCATTACAATTAGAAGGACATTTAACATCTAAGTGTGCAGAACATTATTAATAATAACATGCTTCAGTGAAGAAAAAGGTTCTCTGTTCTAGGAAAAATAAAATGATATGGACTAATTTTAAATACATCATCTGTTTAATCTATATTATCCTTTTTGCCTTTATATTTTTGTACTTTATTACAATAACACATGAGGTTGAATTATTCTATATGTAATTGGGTGTTTCATAGATCAAAAGCTTGAACATTAGCAACTTAATATATATGTATACATACACTTGCATATATATATATATATATATATATATATATATATATATATATATATATATATTGCATGTAATTTGAAGTAAATACATATGTAGCTATTAGGGGAATTTCTAGAATTTTTTGATAGATGGGGTAAATAATCAACAATGCTTGTGGGCTGCCATCTTGAATTGTGTTAAACTGGGAGAAGGATTAGATGACACCAAGCATTGGGTTGATCCTAAAGAAATGATGAAGCTCTCAAGAGATGGGAACTTTAAAAAAAAAAAAGAGAGATAGAGAGAGAGAGAGAGAGAGAGAGAGAGAGAGAGAGAGAATTTTTTAATATTTATTGTTTAGTTTTCGGCAGACACAACATCTTTTTATTTTATTTGTATGTGGTGCTGAGGATTGAACCCAGTGCTGCGTGCATGCCAGGCGAGTGCGCTACCGCTTGAGTCACATCCCCAGCCCAAGATGGGGAACTTTTAAGACAGCAAAAGGTCCTGAATCTTGGAACAGTGGATGGAGACTATTCTGCAAGATTGCACTGGTCAAGATGGATGACATGGAATTACAGGTTGACTTGGGGAAAAGGACTGATCTCTTTGATAGAAACATGGAGGGTCAGGAGACACGTCCTTGACAGAGCACTTCTCTGGCATGAAGGTCACTTACCCAGTGGCTAAGCAGGATAGGGGACAATGCTAAAGGCACAGTTTTACAGTCCTGCCTGAGACTCTGCAGGACTCTTCTCCACGCCACATGCTACTGAAAGCCCTTGGAGGCAGAGGGAAGTGGCCGGTATCAGTGGAGAGCCCCTCTGTTCCCATAAACACAATTTACATATTTATCTGGGTAAGATAAAAAGTGTGCCCCTTGCTGCTCTGGGATCTCTCACTGGTGACCAGCCATTTTCTACCCTACACCAGTACATGATGCAGCCTCAGGAAGTCAAGTGTGGGTCTCCCGCTGCTCCTGGGGAAAACAAGGATGAGAAAAAAAGAAGGTTATTTTTTTTTTAAGTAAAAAAGTAAAAGTGATAATTTAATAGGATTGCCACAGTACAAATATTACATTCACAGCTTTAAGATATAACTTTTTTTTTCATGGACAAAACAGTGTCTCCAGGACACTTCTGCACTTGGAACTCTCTTTTGTGGAATAAGGGGTGACAGGCCACTTTTTTAGAACGTTATAGTTATACCTAAAGTTGGGTTCATTTGGACAAAATCGGTCCTCATTTCCCACTTTCCCTCCCCTCCTCCCTCCCCCTGTTCTCTTTCCCCTAGTGATCTTCCTTTTGCCCATTTCCTGATTTACTTTTGATTGGTGCTTTATAGACATACATAAAGGTGGATTCACTGTGTATATTTATAGATGCATGTATGTGATTTTGTTAAACTCATCCCGCATTTCCTCCCTGTCCCATCCCTCCCCGCATCTCCTTCTTCCACTCCACTGATCTTACCTGTCTCTATGATACTCAGCCCCCTGCGCCTTACCCTGCCATCTTCCCCTTATTTTCCTCCAGCTTCCTCATTTGAGAGAAAACATTTGACCCTTGACTTTCTGGCTCTGGCTTAGTTCACTTAGCTGGATGCTCTCCAGTTCCATCCACTCACCAGCAAATGTCGTAATGTCATTCTTCTTTGTGGCTGAGTAAGAATCCATTGTGTATAAATAGCACATTTTCTTAATCCACTCATCTATGGTGGGGCATCTGGGCTGATTCCATAATTTAGTTATTGTGAATTGTGCTGCTATAAACATTGAAGTGATTGTTTCGCTAGATCTTTTAAAAGGAGGAAGAAATCTGTTGGATGCTCTAGATGATATTAACTCCCACCACACATACACCCACCCACCCACACACACATGCATGCACAAGAGTTTGTAGTGGTGCGGTATTTCCCATCTTTCCTCTAAAAACTGATAGATTGTGCATTTAATTTTAGTCACTTACATGTTATACAATAAGTTAAAAACAAAAGGCTGGCTTAGAATTTGACTATAACATGACTTACATTTAGTAAGAAGGCAACCCTTTTATCCTTAGGTGTTCTTTTGCTTAACACTTCTGTGCGTCTGGAGTACTTTCCGGTTTCTAATTAGAAAGTGTGGTTAAATAATTTCTGTGCTTTTCTAAATTCTTCATGAAAACACTGATGAATTATTGAGTGACCTAGGCCAGCTCCCTCCTTGTATCTGTGCTTGAAATGAGTCCAAATGCGTAAACCATATTATCCTAATCAGGAACTACTGATCCCCCAAGTGCCCACCAGCAGCATGACTCACAGGAATTAACCAGCCCAGAGGTTGCTCGGACAGCATGGTCTCTGCCCCAGAGGGAGACGGCACTCATCAGGACTGCAGGCAACCTGAAGGCCTAGGAGGGTTCCTGTAGAAGACACGGCCAACCTCCAGCACTTAGAGAGATGGACTTGAGAGCAGAGCTCAGAAAAATAGCTATCATAACTGACATGTTTTCATTACTCTTCCCCAAATGCTTTTATAGTGTCGTCTCCTATCTAACCTGCATGCTCACTTTTTGAGAGAATTCTTGTTGTTGTTGTTGTTATTCCTATTTCAATTTTGCAAGTGGACATGGAAGCCCAATGTCTTCTCTTGACTATCTTCTTTTTTCAAATTTTTATGTCAAGAATCTTAACTGTACCAGCAAGCAATGGGCAGAGCTGGACCTCACGCCTACCGAGAGTCCTCCTTTGACTCTGTCTGAAACTACCCTCCTGAAGAGTCCTCCTGGGAGCCGCCCCCTCAGTCACTGCATAAAGGATGGCCACGTTCCTGAAGTGGAGGAGCGGGCATCCCCTCTAAGTTTATCATAGTGAAATGGCTGAATGTATTTCATTCGTATATTATGCCTCTTAGCTTTCAGGTTGTGCTGCAGAACAAAGGATCCCCAAAGGCCTAAGAGTTCAGAGCAACAAGGACTCTGTGGTCACTGTCCCTGTGAGTGGGATGCAGCTCCATGGATTTCTGCAGGCTCCAGGCTGAAGGGGCAGCTCCAGTCTCAGGCATGGAGGGCAGCAGAGCTGAGCTGCAGCCCCAGAACCACAGGATGGCTGTGGAGGTGTGGCCGGGACGCACCTGAAGCCTCCCCTGCCCTGGCACCAGTCTTAAAGGAACATCCCATGTCACCGCAGGGCAACTCTCCTTGTTCAGGGAGGGGCTCAGTGGCTGTGGACCTCTTAGAGTGGTAGCAAGTATTTCAAACCACAAGAGCAAAGTTTTATGTATGCACTGAAGGACAGCACACAGCCTTTGGAAAACGAGACCTTAAACCTAAGGCGAAGTTCCTCACGAGATATTCATGATTGATTTTGTTATCCATGAGAACTGCCCGTCTCCACCCACTGAAAGGTCAGATGCCCAGGACCATACTTCTGTCTGCTTTGTTCACTAATGTAAATAGCTGTTTTGAACACAATGAAAAAAAGCCTAGACCATCCTAAAAAGTTATTGAATTAATGCATAAATGGATTTCCCTCTGGTTGTTTAAATCAGTCTCTGTTACATAATATATTGCTAGATTAGCTCATTTATCCTCTTAGGAAAATTAGTTAATTATGTGCATTATCAGAGTATGCCAATCTTGTAGAAGGGCCTCAACAAAAAAAAATCATTAAGTAAAAAAAAATAAGTTTTTCTGATCATTGACATTCTTGTCTTTTATGATACCAATTATAATTAGGTATTTATATAAGTAATACTTATATAATCTGTTAAAGTATATAAGTATATTTATATAAGTAATACTTATATAAATATTTGAGTTAATTTCTACTATTTTATTTTGTTTTATATTTGACTTGTGTTTCTATGTTTTTTTTTCCTCCTATCATTTCTTTACTTTTGGTTACATAATATTTGTATTACTACTTTTTGTTTCTACAGCTCTCATATGAATATACTATATTTATTTCCTTTTAGTCATTGCTTTTTAAAACTTTTCCCCAAAATGAGTTAATGAAATAGACATTTAATCATATCTTTATCTATTACACAATACAAAGGTCAGTTCACCTGGTGGAATGAGATGGACATCATTACCCTAGGTACATGTGTAAAGACATGAACCATGTGGCTCTACTTTGTGTACAACCAGAGACATGAAAATTGGGCTTGAAATGCATTCTGCTTTCACGTAGAACAAATTAATTAATTAATTTTAAAAAATCAGTTCACCTCCTTTCCCTCCCCGTTGAAGACCTTGGTTGAGCATTTCTGTTCCACCTTGTTCTTCCCAAGCCATGTTCTCCCTCCGCTGGTTCTGTGCGCCCCAGGCTGCCACCAACTTACAGGCATGCTATGGGTTCTTTGCAGCTTCTCAGCCTCCTCTCCAGGCTCAGTTTCTTCGGCATGACATAGGTGTCCCCACTTCTTTCATCGAGGGTTCGTTGGTGACAGACTTCTGCTCATTTAAATGTCTTCACTCACCTTCACTCTGGGATGTTCGTGTTTCTGGGTATGAAATGTTACTGGAGAAGTTATTTCCCTCCACCTTTGAAGAGATCTGCTCTCTGTCTTCTGGCCTCCACAGGGAAAACTGGGGGCTGCCCACCATCCCATTTCAGCAATCTGACATTTCTCTGAGGTTGCCTTTCAGACTTTTATCTCTATCTTTGATGTCTAGCAGTTTAACTACAAAGCATCCAAGTTTGGGTTTCTTTTCCAGCAGGTTGGCTACCTAAATCTGGTGGTTTGGGAATTTCATCATCAATTCTTTTTGAAGAGTTCTCTCTCCCTGTATCCTTACGTGCCTTTTTGTTTTCTGAACCTATTAGGTGAGGCTAGACTTTCTCATTCTACCCGTTTTTCTTCTTCTCCTTCATATTTTATATTTCTTGATCTGTCTGTTCTGCATTCTTGGTAATTTCTTCCTGCCAAGTGATTATTTATTGATTCCCAAACTGTCTAATTTAATTTACTGTTCTTTATTTTGCTCAAAATATTTTTGATTTCAGTGATCACATTTCTTTTGCAAAGGCTCTGTATGCTCTCTTAAAGCATGTCCAAAATGCTATTGACCATGTAGTATACCTTTCTCATGTTTCCCATATTTTATTCCCTTCCCTTCATTATGTTTTGCATGTAGCAATTCAAAGCCGCACTTCTAGGGAGCCTAATCAGGTATGTTTCCTGCTGACTCACACCAAAGGCGAAGCCTGGCTTCCTGCACTCTACAGGAAGTAGAGCTCATCTCCTGAGAGACTTGGCCGGTGAGAATCTCTGGTGGTCTGGATTGCCGACAATCACCTCCGTAAGGGTTTGCATTTGTTTCTGTTCAGTGCCCAAGGCTACAATCAACCCACAAAGACTTTTTAAATTCTCTAGCTTCTGTCCTCCAGACTACAAAAGTAGGTTAACGAAGGGCAGAATCTAAAGCACTAGTGAACCAACTCTTCGGGAGATTTTTCCCACTGCAGCAGAGAGATGATCTCTCTTGGTTTTTTTCTTCACTGGCAAGCAGAACATTTTTCTCTGAAAGCCCTGGCGGTCATGGCCTTATTTGAGAGATCTCAGTTCCAATTCCCAACCCCACATCCATTTCTCAGTCTCTCACTCTCCCTCTGGCAGGATGGAAGGCTGTCTTACTCCCAGGCTCTCTCCAAAACACTGACCCCTGTTGGGCCCCCCTCTGGGGGGGTCCAGTCATGCTCTGTTACTGTGTGTACAGCCCGGATTAGCCTTCTCCTGGGGGTCATTGTCTTTGGCAATGTTTACCTCTGCTCAGGCCTTACCCTGTGTCCTAGCACTGACTTGGCTTAGGAAGGGGCTATGCACTTTGCATAAGAAGGGAATATATATGTATATGTGCTGTACATAAGAAGGGAAAAAATATATATGTACTGATTTTTTTCATTTCTTTTTAAAATGTGGTCTTGAAGGAAGAGGGTTGACTGACACCTGTCACCTCTGATTCATCCTTCAACAGCTCTTAAGAATAAGCAAGGTTTTAAAAATATTCTTTTTTTTTTCTTTTTCCTGTCCCACTGTTATCTGAAGTGGCAGAGAGCAGGGTAGCGATTCATCCACCAGTGATGTCAATCATGCTGCCCCTGGAAGGCAGAAGCAGCCCTGGCCGCTCTAGTGCTTGAGTCTGCCATGAAGCGCCCGTGTTCTTTCTTTCCCAGATTATGAAATCACGGCCACACAGGAGATCCCTGTGGTTCCAGAGGGAGCAGCACTATAACGCAGAGGCAGATAATCTAGTTAGCGTTCTTTATCTCTGGCGTTTAGTTCTTGCTCATCTCTTCTGAGACCAGCAATGAGCTAAACGCTGTGGCAGTAAGATAAACTGGACGTTCTCTCCCTCGCAGAGGCTCCTGCCAGTGAGGAGACAGGTCATCCGCAACTTCAAACCACGTAAGCAGGGGAGCAGGAAGATGCTTCCTGTGATGTGCCAAAGGATTTCCAGAGGAGATGAAGTGGGAAACAAATCCTCAGAGATTGCTGAGAGCCGTCCACGCCTCTAAGTATTTATTTGTACTGGGTTTTGTGTTATTGGTACTGAGCTTGGGGATAGGCCCTTCACATGAGTCTGCTAATGGCAAACCATGGCCCCATCATCATCTGCCGGCACAGTGGACAGCCGCAGGGGCTGCAGCACCCCGTGTGAGGGGCTACCTCCTCCTCGCCACGTGTCTTCTGACCCTCCTTCATCCTTTCTCGTGCCTCTAATTCAAGATGTCGGCATCTCCACTGTCTAAACCTTGCCAAGTTCAAGTTGGCATGGAGTGGCCGCCCTTGTTGGGAGGCAGGCAGCTACGTCACTGTGCCAAGGACTGGGGGCGCCAGGAGGTTGGACCTGGTCCTTCCGGTTATTGTTAAGTCAGCTCCCCTCAGCACAGCTCTCTTCAGTCTTACCTAATTGAGGCAGCACTCGCAAAATTTATGGGGATCTTTGGCCTCTTACTGTGGGGTCTCTAATAATCATTTTGAGGTTCATGTAAGAGAGGGAGCCACTGTGTTCTCCATTCAGCAACTCTAAGTGACCCTGGACAGAGTAGATTCATGATATGGACAGGAAACAATGAAAGAAAAGCCAGAGATTGCATTTTTTATTTTATTAAGTTCTATAGTTTGGCTGGATTCAGCTATTCCTCCAAAACTGCTCAGTAACACAGATAGGGAACTATAAAACTTGCAAAACTACAAAACTTGAAAACTAGAGAAGATGATCTTCAGTGCCTGTGACTTGACAAAAAGTTTTTAGGCTGGACATAGAAGCATAATTTGTAGAAGGATTTACTGAGAAATTGACCTTCATCTGAATGTAAAACTTACACTCTGCCAAATCTTCTGTCAGAGAATGGAAAGACAAGCTACATGTTGGGAGAATATATTTGCAAATTTGCAAACCATGTATCCAACAAAGGACTAGTATTTTTAATGTCAATAAAAAAAAGAAAAACTTTACAATTCAGTTTTAAAAACATAACTAAATCCAATTAAAAAACAATTGGGCAAAGGCATACACACGGCCATTTTACTGAAGAGCACATAAAGATGGCAAATACACATGTGAGAGGGTGGTCAACATCCCAGCCATTGGGGAAAAGCAAAGTAGAACCATAGTGCAAGATCATTGTCAACACTACTAAAGTGAAAAATAGTGAAAATATCAAAGGCAAAGAAACGTGAGCTGGGATTGGGGAATTGTAGAACACTTCAGAAAACACTGTAGAAAACCATCTGGCAATTTCTTTAAAACGTAGTCATAGATGTATTTACTCAACCCAGCATGTGCACCCCAGAATATTTTTCCTAGAAAAATGAAGACTATGCTCATAAAATCCTATATATGTACGTTTTACCAGCTTTCTTCACAACAGCCCCAGACTGGAAACAACCCCAAGGCTGTCCGCAAGAAAAGGGATAAACAGATGAAAGTCCATCCATAACATGGAACAGCACTTGGTTCATTCAAAGAAATAGACTCTGGACACAAAACCACCTCCACCAATTTCCAGAGAATTATGCTGAATGAACAAGTGAATCCCAAAAGGTTTGTAGCCTGTATCATTCTACTTACATAATGTTTTTGAAATGAATAGATGATAGATTTGCAGAGCAGCAGGTGAGTGGTTGCCGGGGTAGGGGTTTGTGGGTGGGGAAGAAATTGAAGGTGTTTAAAGAGCAGCAAGGTTCTTGTAACGATAAAGCTGCTTTCTGTCTTCACTGTGGAGGTGGCTCCGTGAACCCACACAGGTAAGAAAATTGCACAGAACTAAATAAACACACGAGTACAAGTAAAACCAGGGAAATCTAAATGAGATCAGCAGATTGCATCAATGTCAATATCCTGGCTGTGATGTTGCCTTACAGTTTCGCAAGACATTTTCATGGGGAGAAACTGGGTAAAGTGTACATAGAAATCTCTCTGCATGTGAGTCTATGATTATGCATATGAATCTGCAAGAGCATAAAAAAAATTAAAGTTTAACTGAAGCAATCTTTGAGAAAAGGCAGCAGGAACTTTCCACTTAGGTGGGGATGTGTCCTGAGCTGACATTTCAAGCTTCTCTCTGAGGCTCTCATCCTCTGCCTGCAGCGCCTCTGCCTCCAGCTGCTCCTGGAAAAGCTTTTGCCTGTGGCGGAGATGCCAGCCCTGAAGCTGAGCCTGCTGCATGCCTATTTCTCCAAAGCCGGAATTCTGGCCAAAGGCCTAATGCTCACGGATGAGTCCAAGTCACAGTACGGCAGGGCTGAGAGGTACAGGACAGGCACATCCATTGCTCCTGCGGGGGCTTCCCTCAGGCTGCTGGAGAAGGCACTGGACAGGGCTTCCCTGTAAGAAATGACAGCCGCCATGGAGGTCAAGGGGTCCCCTATATTGCTCCACAGGGCTTCATCTCTCCTGCTCTCTGTAGCTTGGATAAATAACCTGCGTGTGGAGCTGGCTGTGTGGGGATCCAGTTCCTGAGAAAGGCAACAGTCTTAACGAGCTTGGGCTCTGGGTAGAAAGAACTGGTTCAAATCCTGCATCTTCCTCTGAATGCCCATCTCCTAACATGATGACCTACCCCTTTCCACAGATTGTCAGAGGGTAAAATTAGGTAATGAGTAGCCCATGTGTTATTCAGCTCAGGCTCCACAACAAAACACAATGGTTGGGTGGTTCAGATGACAGAAGCTTGTTTTTCACAGTCTGAAAGCTGGAAAGTTCAAGATCGAGGCTCTGTGGCTGTGGTTCCTGGTGAAGGTGCCCCTCCTAGCTTGCAGACTGCAGATTCTGGCTCCTGCCCCAATGTGTGGGCACAGAGAATCTCTGTTTCCCTTATTAAAAAATTTTAAAATTTTAAAACCAATTTTAACAGGTTAGGTTCCTACCTACCCTTATGACCTCATTTAGCCCTAATTATGTCCCTAAAAGTCCTCTCTCCAAATACAGTCCTCCTGGGGATTAGGGCTTCAAAATATGATTTTGAGAGGACACAGCATAGCCCATCGCAGTCTACTTAGAGTCATTATCTGGCACATAGTAAACATTTAGAATACAAAGTTGCTTATAATTTGATTTTTTTATTTTTGTTAATGCTCTGATGGTAGATAGTAGAAGTCAGGTGGATTGTTCGAGTTAAGCAAAAAGAGGACTTTTAAATTTTTTTCACTGTTTTTGGTGTGGGGATTGAACCCAGGGGTGCTTAACCATTGAGCAACATCCCCAACACCATTTTTTATTCTTTATTTTATTTTTATTTCTAAGTTGCATAAAGCCTGGCTAAGTTGCTGAGGCTGGATTTGAACTTGTGATCCTCCTGTCTCAGCCCCCTGAGCTGCTGGATTACAGGCGTGAGCCACCACACCCAGCTAAGAGGATATTTTTATATAAAAGACACAATATGACGTTTCAGTTCCAGCATGGGGATGAAGCCAGGTTTCAGGAGGTTTCTGGAGATTGGAAACTGAAGCTGAATCCAGAGCCCAGAAGTCCCCGCTCCTGTCCCCATCTCTCCTCCTCACTGTGCTGCTATCCGATGGTTCTCTTCGCCCTTTAGGGTTCATAAAGTAGCCGAATGGCCATTCCCACAGCTTCCACAGTCCCCTCTCCTCTGTGCAGAGGCCAGCCCCAGCTCACTCCCGTTCAGATCCATCCCAAATTCCCGGGGAGGACCCCACTGCCTTGGGTGGGAGGTCCATGCCTGGTCTTATCCCCAGGGGCTGGGGACCCCAGCCTTGGCAGACCTGGGTGTCGGCTGCCTCAGGAGGGAAGGAGTTTCAGACAGTGACCATCATAAGCTAGATCACCCCACCATGTCTGTGACTTTCCAGTGACTTAGTCCTGCTCCACAGGCCTTGCATGCCCAGCTGTGAATGAGGATGTGGCCCCCATATCTGTCACAAGGCTGGGTTCATACAGCCCTGACCCCACCCTCTTTGCAGAGACGAGTCTTCCAAAGCCCATCTCAGGTAGGTGTGCTCAGTGCAGAATGCTCCCCCTCCCCCGGGACCCCTCTCCCCCTTTCTAGGTGGCCCTCTGGGTGTGGTGTGCTACCCAGGCTTTTAAAACTCATGAGTTTCCTTGGACATGACTGCATCAGGACGCGCTGGGGAACTTGCTGGGCCAATTGCACACCATTGTGGGGCCAGGTCTGAAGAGAGCACAGCGGGGTCTCACTCCTACGCCACAAAGTCCCTGCACTCTGGGAGTATGGAAGGGGGCAGCCAAGGGGTCATCTCTTTCCATCCCAAAGACTCATGACTCAGGATCCTCCGTGGCATGGCCACGTGGCTAGGTCTGATTCAGCAGCTCAGGCTGGACCTCTGCCCTTCCATGTCCTCACTGCCCTTGTACCCAGGCCCAAAGCAGCACGCTTGGCCAAGGGTGATGACTTCCCCTGTCAGCACGCCATCTGCCTCTCTCTTTTCTGCTTTCATTGGATGCCGCTGGCAACTGTAGCAGGTGACCACAGGCAAAGCACTGGTCTTCATGAGGCACGGTTGGGTGAGGTGAAGGACACTCTGTGTGGAGAAGAGCTGCTGTGAGACAAATCTCATCAGCAGTCAGGAAGACCCAAAGGACCGGAGGAGAAGGGAGGAGCAGCCGTACATCGCCCTCCTGTCTGTCTTCCCCTCTGCCCCTCCTCCAAGCATCCTGGGTCTGATGTGCCCAGTAATGGCTGTGACCTGGAATGGCTGTCCTCTTCAATCCAACTTAATTCAATCCAGAAAACATTGACAGCCAAAGCTCTCCCCAACCTGCCCCATTTAACTAACTCACTCGGTTAACCAAGAGGGCCCCATTCCCTGTGGAATATTCTAGACTCTGACTGCAGCTTGCCCAGGCGGCTCCATGGCTTCCCACAGGTCTGCCATGTGCTAGGGACGAAACTCAAGATATCACAGGGCACGAAGGGATGGTGTTGTTTCCATGAAAACTGCTGTGGAAAACCACGGGCCGCCATCACATCCTCTACACAAGAGCCAGACTCAGGAACACAAGGGCACGCGGTTGTCTCTCGTGTGGAATCTAGGAAAACCTTAAATAGACGACCGGAATGCAGACGGGAGACTCCGTGAAGAGGAAGGGGATGAGGAGGCCGGAGTGAGGGTGGGCCACAGGAGGGTGGGCTGGCAGGGCTCAGAACAGGTCACACACACACAGAATGTGGATCCAGGGAGGGCACCAGGCTGCACAGTCCATACGCAGTAACTTAGAAAACCGCACCTGCTGAAGACTCAGAAAAAACAGGCCTGCTGCTTTAAAACTGCTGAAGAGGAAGGAGTCAGAGGATGCTGTGGATGGAGTTTACACAAGACGGGGCAGAACTTCCACCAAATAAAGGAAAAAGAAGAGGCTCAGAGATCAGCCTGGCTCTGCCTCGAAGGTCATGGGATACGTCTCTTAGTGTTAATATTTTCCTAAGTTGAAACGAAGTGCTCAAGCTTAATATGCATTTAAGAACATCCCCTACCTTATTTTTTCCCCTTTAACTAATAAGCCTCTGGTTCCAAACACTTGTACCAGAGAGGTCAGGGGCGGTCTCTATATTTATGGCACTAATCTGCAAGACTGTGTGAAGCCGTGAGGAGCAGGGGCTGTGGGGTGTGAATATCATGGGTCATTTGGATGCTCTAAGTCCCAGTTGCCTCTTCTATAAAGTGGGGGTTCACGTATCTTCTATGGATGGTTCAATGAATACAATAATTTCTGTGGTGTGCTGAGCACCTTTCCTAGCACATACTGAGCAAACGCTGGGGGCAATGAAGATGACGATGCCTGTGAGTCAACTTGCAGTTACTAACTACTGGACACTATCCCAGATGCTGAGCTCACAAGATGACTGAGCGCAGTGCCTGTCCTGCAAAGCCCACAGCCTGCCAGGAAGAAGAGGTGCAGCGGATGAGCTGGAGAGGTATGTTCACCAACCACTATTGGCTGAGTATCTATCACACATCAATAAATGGCTGCACTGACAGCTGTCGTTATAAAAACCTGCCCTAGCCATCGTAATGCTCAAGTCCAGTGGAGGAGAGAGTCACTGAATAAATCCACATGGGGTCCCATGGAAGGATTCACTGCCCACTGGGGTGCACGTGCCAGGACAGGATTCCCTGAGAAACTTGTGTGCAGTTGAGACTTAGAACTGACTGGAGCTGTCACTGAGGACTGGGAGGGCTGGTACCGCAGGCTTAGACCACCACAGTAGGGCAGCATCCATGGGCATTTTGATAGAGCTGCTCTGGGGGCCATAAGGCAGAGAAGGAGCAAGTTTTTCTGGATTTGGGAAAGTGGTATGACCTGGGAAGGCTTCTCAGAGGAGAAGAACAAGCAGATGTTCTCCCAACAGACAAGTTGAGAGGGGCTGTCCGAGGCTACCTAAGAGAGGTGCTGTGCACAGGTGCTGGAGCCGGGACAGTCCAAGGAACAAGGAGGGGTAGCCTGGGCCAGGCAGCTGGGCCCAAGGAGATTCCCAGGGAAAGCAGCACCAGGATCCAGGAGGCAGGAAGCTAGACCCTGACACTGAGCATGTCGGGAGAGATGGCTGAGCCACTGTGCTTCCTGCAGGTGAGGGAGGGATGGGGAAGACGGGTCACAGGCTCTGGACAGCCTGGTCCTCGGACAGGATCATACAAGGTGGACTCCCAGGGAAAGGACACATCTCCCTGTGCCTGGAGAAGTACATGATATTATGAGTAGGAATCATGGAACAGTGGTACCTAAGCCGTGCCTTCCACCGGGAGTAAGCTGTGTCTCCCACCTTGAGTGACGTTTGGGCAGACAAGGTTTGAGAAGTGAAATCAAGACAGGCTGAAAAGCGGGAGGCGGAAGCACTGGGGGGTGACGCGGACTTCCCATTAGCATTTGACCATCTCTGAATTTTTCTCTTCTACATTCTGCCTCTGTAGTTTAATCTCCAGCAACATTATTTTGAGCTAATTAATATAAAATTAATCCAGGCATTATCTAAAGTGGATAATGACTTAATATTTTTCCTTATCCCAGACAATAAATTTTTGAAAGTACTTCCAACCCTCCTCATAAAAATCTTCCACAAAATTAGTGAAAGAGAAATTTGGAGGCTGTTTTAATTTGTATCCAAAAGTATCAAGTGTTTCTGGGAAAATGTATAGATTATAGTTCTGCTTTACTTTGGGTCAAAGATTTTCAGTGGGGAGGTTTTTGTCCACAAGGGGTCTTTGGCAATGTCTGAGGACACTTGGTTATTGCCACTAGGAGGTGGGGGTGTTGTTACTGGCCTTAAGTGGGCAGAGGCTAGGGATGATGCTCACCATCCTATGAGTCACAAAGTATCAGCGGTGCCAAGTTCAAGATCCTACCCCGTCTGTTTTAGACCATAAAAGAATCGCTAATATTCTGCATTTCAAATTCCTAATTCTGCAGCTATGATATATAGAGTTAAAGTCCTGAGATGCTCTACATGTGGCTGGCTGGTCAACAGCACATGGGGCTGGAACCCAGTTTTCCCACATCAGCTCTTTCCTTTTGGGGTGCACCAGGTGCCTTGCAGGACTCTATGAAATGACAGTGTGTTTAAATGTCATGAGCCCTTAATTTGGGAAAATGGAATGACCTGGGAAGTCTTCTCAGAGGAGGTGACTTTGGGCTGACTTGAGAAGAACAAGCAGATGTCCCCCCAGCAGACAAGTTGAGAGGGGCTGTCCAGGGCCATCTAAGAGAGGTGGTGGTGTGCACAGGTGCTGGAGCTGAGCCCAGGAACAAGGAGGAGTGTATAGAGAGCTGTTGTTGCCACTAGGAGGTATATAGAGAGAGGGGTTACATATCAGTGCTGACCACACAGGTGACAGGTGGCTTCTATGACCTGGACGGCTGCTTCTGCTAGGCACTCAAGCCAGCCACCTCCTAGATCCGCAGTGGAGCTGACCAGGAGAATGGCCATGTGGAGTCCAGCCATGCTGCCGCTCTCTTTAACTGTGAGGAAAGGCTGAGTAGTTCACTTCTGTTTTCCCTCAGGAGATGAGGGACTTATTTGAAGCATGAGCATTTTATAAACGATTGGACAAATGCAAACCACCGATGAACAAGACAAGCTGTGAGCAGGAGGACCAGGAGCCCCGAGGAGACGCAGCTTCCAAAGTCCTCCCTGCACCACGGAATGTGATTGGTCCTCCTGTTTGCAAAGGGTGGGCTGTGCCCAGAGAGGACGGGCCCTGGGGGACGGAGTGTGGAAGGGTTATGTCCTGGCTTTAGTTCTGTCACTTGCTGGCCATGTCAATCTGGGAAAGACCTTTTAGTTGTAAGGCCTTAGTCTCCCAGCTGGGAGAGGCTGGGCGGGGCTGGGAGAGGCTGGGAGAGGCTGGGAGAGGCTGGGAGAGGCTGGGAGAGGCTGGGAGAGGCTGAGACTTGAGTTTATGTCTGGGATCATCAGGTTGAGTGAGAGCCATGATCCCAACTGAGGCTCAGAAGAGTCCAGCTAGGTTTCCAGGTTGAAGCCTTGTTTGAGGTGGAGGGACACATGTCCCGATCCCTGGTGACCTGTATTTACTCTATATTTAATTCTTGGGAGCAATTTTCAGGGTTTTCCTGTATTAGCAGAAAAGACTGGAGACATTAGGGACGTCTTCTGCTGCAGTGGCTTGGGTCATTGCCAGCTCCTCCGAGCTGCCCTTCCTCTCTGAGGTTGACTATGGGTATCCGAGTGTCCCTCAGCTGGCTTCCTCATGCTAGTTCCCCCAAATGGGCATCATTCTTAAACCTACCAGGACGCAGGACAGTGGCTCCTTCTCATATCTGCTCCCCACCCCCACAGTCATAGACATGTCACTCAAGCCAGGACAAGCCCGGGGGGGACTAAGGAAGCCTAATGTTGGATGGTGGCTGAATACCTGACCCTGGGCAGAGACTTGTTGAGGGAACGGAGGTTTCAAACCAGAATCAGGAGCAGGTCAAAACCAGAAAAATGGCATGGCGGACACACTAATTAGCGAACTTCCATGTGGTCTAATTAACAGTGCTTCTGAGACTTGCCAGATGAGACGGGCTGCTGGATGACAGGCTGCTGAAAACCGGAGTCACTGGTGCCCTGCGATTGCTTTCTGTGCTCTTAAGATGAGACAAGACTAATAAAGACTGTCTGCACCTCCAGAGTCAGCAAACATTAGGGAGATCAAATAAAATCCCAGGCACTGAAGCGTCCTGCCTCTGTGGCAAATGGGGGCTGGGTCCTTTGAAATCCTCAGGCCTGCAGCTGGGGACCGCTTAGTCACATCACGAGGCCAGGGACCTAACCCCACGTTTGGGTGGGGCAGAGGCGGAGCCAGCGAGGCCTGCAGGAGAGAGCACACCAGCCGTGGAGTCAGGAGGGCTTTGTGGCTGGTCTGAGGCCGTCCCACTGGCTGAGGCCAATTTGAGCTTCAAGCATTTTTCTTTTCTTTCCTGTTCATATTAGCTTTTTCCAATTTATTGTACAACATGGACCTTCCCAACCCTCTCCTAGAAGTTGCCAGCTGGTCTCAGAAAAGCAGAGTGACCTTCTCTCGTGCAGAGGAGGTAGCAGGCATGGCTACCTCCCCATGGGGGCTTACGCTTAACCAGGGGGTGCATAAATTCGGACTTTGTTGAAGCTGATTCAGCAAAGATAAAACAGGGCCCATTAGAAGACTCAAGAGACGCTTTCTGGAAAAGCCAGGGCTACAGCCAGGACTACATTTTGTCCTTCTTGATTTAAACAAAACAACAACAACAAAAAAACCTTGTCTCATTGTGGCAATACTTTTCAAAGGAAGTACAAAGATAATACACTTTTTTTCATTTACTTTTTTAATGTTTAAATCATAAATGACAATAAAAAGTGAAACAGAATCAAGATCTTTTCAAGAAAGCCAGGCATTTGCATAAGAAAACCAAGTAGAACTTGCAGAAGGGAAAAATGGAGCCACTTGGACTAAAGTCCCAGGGGGCAGGTTAGACAGCCCACATGCGCAGAGCTGAAGAACTCAGCAGGAAACTGAAGAGAGAGCAGTACGCACAGGTCCACAAAGCAGCAAGGAGAATGGCAGGAGGCTATAAGAGAGGCCAGAAGATAGGAAAACAAAAATGAGCCCTCGAGCCTTCTTTGTCCGTCAGGAGTCCAAGGGGTGGCAGAGGGGGAGGGGGTAGAGAGAAGGAGGCTGAGAAGGCGTCCAGATGGCTGCGGATCTTCGAGTTGGTGAAAGATGGGTGCCCTGTCCAGGAAGCACTGAAGACTCAAGCAGGGACCCTGAGCCCCATCTGACCCTTGTACACAGACTCGCTGCCCAGGACACTGACCAAGACCAAGCAGAGAACACAGCTTCTTCAACACAACTTGGAACAAACTGACTGCGGGCCCACCCCAAGCCAGCCGCGTCCGTCAGCACGCGGACCACCCAGCCTGACCTCAACAGCAGTAAGTCAGATGTAAGCACCAAAATATGATTCCGCTATTGACCTCTTGAGAATGCCGACGTCACTGATGATTTTACACTCCCCTCTGATGGCACATGGGCATCTGTATGATGTAGAGCTGATGGCTCAGGCTCCCCAAAATACCTGATCACTGAGGAGGTCCAACCTGAGGTGTTTTCTTCTCCTGCCCAGACAGTTACCCCTCACTGCTTTGTTGTTTTAATGCTTATATAGGAGCCAAACTAAATGGGTCCCTGCCTACTAGTCGTGCTGCCTTGTGTGAATGAAGAAAATTCTTTGTGCTATGTTTCCTCATTCACAGAATGGAAACAATAATAGTACCTGACTCTTACTCATTAAAAGGATTAAATTTAATAATATGTATTAATTTCTCAGGGTACTGTTTATCATTGTCTTTTCCTGTGTTGTGTCACTGTAATGAAACACCTGAGACCTGGTAGTGCATAAAGAAAAGAAGCTTATTTGGCTTATAGTTCTGAAAGCTGAGCAGTCCCAGAGCACAGTGCTGTCATCACCTCAGTACTTCTTGCTGCATCATAACACAGCTAAGGGCATCAAATGGTGAGACAGCAGGTGTGCTAGTTAAGGTCTTTCTTCCTTTCCTTATAAAGCCACCAATGCTGTCAAGAGGCACACATGATTTATCCAGTTCCATTACCTCCCAAAGGTCCACCACCAAATATCAGGAACAGAAGATTTGGGAGATTGAGTCTCCAACACGTGAACTTGGGGAGGACATATTCAAGCCAAATAACTGATCAAGTTAAAAATATATTTTGATGAATACATCCCACCCTAGCCAGAGATTCTGGTGAGGGGGGAAGAGGAAGGGGAGAGAGGCAGCCAAGGGCAGGACCAGGGCAGAGGGTGCAGATTCTGTGACTGAACCCCTGGAACATCTGGGGGAGGACTTCACACGAGGACCTGCCCCAATCCTTTAATCTGCTCACCTAGACTCATCTTCACACCCCTTCGATCCGTCACTTACAGGTCAGCAGCTGCGAGACTGTCCCTTGAGAAACCCTGGAATGCGCTCGCTGTGGACGGGCTCAGCCAGGGAGCAAGGCAGAGGTCTTACCTGTGTCCTCTGCGATCCGTCCTGGAGCCCTGTCTGGGCAGGTCCTCCATGCTCACCATCACACTGGATTTCCAAAAGGTCTGTGAGAGTGAAACTCAAGAGCGCGACAGGCCTGAGTCCCGTCTTGATGCTTTAGCTCCAGGGTCCTGACCCTCCCCTGGCTCTCACCCGCCACCCGCTGAGCTACAAGAGACTATGAACTCCTGAGGGGCAGGATCTGAACGCTTGAATGAGTGTAGCAGGCCTAAAGAATTCCTAAAAATTATAACGAGGACTTGAAACAGGATTTTCTGTCTGATGCTACATTTATATTTAACAGTCTTCTGATCTCACTAATAACTGAGTCATAACGTCTCCATGTGAGGATGTGAAGAGTTGGGCTTTGCAGAGTGAACTTCAGAGAAAGTGCAGAACTGTCCCTGGAGCCAGTGAACCAGTCCTGGAGTCCAGGTTCCTCTGCTGTGGACCACGGGACCCTGGACAAGGCACAGGGTATTAAGATATTTTCTTAAATCTGTTAGTCTCATCTGCAAAATGGGTTTTATAAACATAGCTAAGACACATAACTGCTGGGAAAACTGAAGAAGATAATGTGTGGTGGAAACAGAAAATCAGCTTAAAAAATGCATCCTCCAAAATACAGGGACTGAAATACTTTCCTAAAGTCCTGTACAAATAAAGCCAAAAACCCAAGTTAACCAACATTTAGCCCAGCATCTTCCAACTTCACTTCATCACAGAATCATCTTCAAAAAGATAGTGTCATTAATATCCACAAAATAATGATTATTTGTGGGATGAGTTTGGAGGAGGATTCCTGCAGATCCTTAACTCTGCTGGAAGGCACAGACCACCTCCCCACCTGCACCCTGCCCTCTGCCTGCAGCTGGCCCTGGGGAACTGCCATGTCTCTCTGGGTTCTGACAAGTATTCACATTGTGGGTCATAAGCCAATGATGGCAGATGGTGGGAAACCTGATGGATCTTCAGCAGCCGGGGTCACTCTGCTGGCAGGGGATGGAGCAGCTCTGACAGCAGAGAGGACGGAGCTGGAGGGTCCCCACCTGGGTGCCCCTGGCTTACAGGCACAGGTGCTCTGAGCTCCCAGGGCCTGGGTTTCTGGAGGAGACCTTCATACATGGCCATCCAGGTCTGCCAGGAAGATGACTAGCACGGAGGACAACCCTGTGCAGTCACACTGGCAGTGAGGGGTCAGAAGGGAGCCTGGACTTGAGTCAGGGTCAGGTTGCATACTGACTCCAGAGCCCGTCATCATGGCCTCATGTGGCTTAGGCTGTGCCTAAGATCCTGGGATTGGCTGTGGCAGAGGCACTGCAAGGACCCTCAGGTTATGGGAGGCATGGACGGCGAGTAGGTGTGTGTTCAAATCAAGGTCCACCTCTGAGCACCAGCAGCACAAAGGCATCTCCTTTGGACACCTCCATAGATCCTGTGGGTGCCCATGGGCACTGGACACTCAGTAGGGAGAAGTAAATTGATAGCCTTCCTGGGACACTGCCCCTCTGATGCCCATCTGCTGACCAAGACTCAGTGCTGATGGTTCACAGCCAGCCAAGTTCCTCCCCTCCTCCATCACTGTCCCCACCCAGCAAGAGCATGCAGTGGCTGGTCACTGAAAGCCTCTAAGAGTCCAGCCCCTTCATCCCAACTCCTGAGCATCACCCAGCCCCTATACCCTCTGAGGTCAGCCAAGGCCTCAATGCATCACAGCTCCCCTCGCTATCTGCCCAGTCCCCCATCCCTCCCTTCACCGCAGGTGCTGTCCCTGGAGCACCCCTGTAAACCTGCTGCTCCCGTATCACAGTCCCCCGCAGAATGGTGTCTCAGGCAACCCAGCCTTCAGTGAGTAGGGCCCACTCCTCCAGGGCTGCACAGCCTTCAGGGAAGACCTCCCCTGATCTCCTCAGGCGTCGGGACAGAGCTGTGTGATGCATCCCAGCTGAAGAAGGCTGTAACAGGGCATGGCCATGTGCTGCAGACTTCCCATGCGCCATGCTGTGTGGTGGCACAAGAACAGGAAGTGGGGGAGCGCAGGGAGAGGAGGCCCACCCCTTCTTCCCTGCGTTAGACCTGATGCTCTGCTTCCAGCCCATCATCTGTGGCTCCCTGTTCTGTGTGCGTGCTTGTTGAGCTTGCCTTTTTGGCATTACGAGCTCCATTTAAGCAGGAACTGTGCTTGTCTTGCTCACGACTGGATCCATCACCATATGAGATATGATGAATTTCACATCCTACCACGTCGCTGGCTCCCCTTCTCCATCAAATGCCTGCTCCATGCAAACAAGGGCTGTGCCTGTTTGACTCACTACTTACATCTTCAGATCTCGCACAGAGATGGACACATAGACTTAATAACCATTTTTTTAGTGGGTAGATTATGAATGAATGAAGTTACTAAGCATAATACTGGTAAATGGATTTACAAGAATAGACCACTGAAGCTATTGATGACCGACAGCAACTGACACTACGTTTTTAGAAATGCATCAGGATTTGAGCTGGCACTAACCACCCACCTTACACACATCCCCAACGCTGTTTGTACTGTATCCCATTGCAGAAGAGTGTATTATTAAAGAAAAAAAATAACTAGGATGAATATCTTCCAAGCCAATAGGAAAGCATGCGTGGGGGTTCCTCATTCATTCACTAAGCATTTCTTTGAGAGCATCAGGGATATGATGGTAAGTGAGCCGTCCAAGGCTCTCAGTCCAGCAGAGGATACAAATCCTTCTCCCTTCATTACACGATTCAAAAGAAAGTCATTTGCATTGTTGCATGAGGGGGTCAGGATCAAACTGTAATCCTGAGGGGCCTGTCAGGAGGCCCATCTGGAGGGCACAGCACCCCCAGGCCCACCCAGAGTGAGAATGCCCATCAGCCCCTGCTCAGGACCTCTGGGAGCCCGCTGTCTCTTCAGGAGGCAAATCTAAGCAATTCTATGTGGTAGAGTCTGGGGGCATAGACAAGAGTCTACCGAAGGGAGACTGCGTAGATTCCAGAAACACCTAACCAAGGGCACCTACAAAAACCAAACACCTGAACAGGCAGGAGGAGGAGGAGGCGGCCATGTCTGACTTGGTTCAATAATAAGTCCCGCTTTACATTTTTCTGTAAGAAAGAGACAAGACATGTAATGTTTGCAGTCCTCTTGTGAACAGTTCTTTTTCGTTTAACCACCCTGTGAATGAGTTTGGATTTTTAGAACATGAGAAGTCTTTGTTTAGGGTTCAACTCCACGTGTAGAGTCTGACTAAATCCCTGGCTTTGACCATGACTGTGGAAATACAGCTTTCTATTCTGCCTTCAGCTTGTGAGAGCTAGAGACAATGGATTTTATTGCTTGAATGCTGTGGTTTACAGCCCTGGACTGTCACATTTCAGGGGAGGAGATTCAAGGCCCTTGCTTTGCTTCACAGGAAGGATAAACCACAGCATTGCCTTATTGAGAGTGGAAGAGATCACCTTTTTCTCTCTTCTCTGGTACCTGTTTCGGGGATAGGGGACTTTCAGAAGAGGGGATTTTCTTGAGGGCTAAAGGTGGGAGCTAATCTAATCCTGCCGTCTCTGCTGCAGCTGACAATCTTTGTGAGATTTAGCTGGGACCCAGAAACCCACCCAGGTGACAGGTGATGGGAGGCTCTGCACAATACTGCTCCATCAGAGGAGCAGAGCACAGGGTATGCAGTTACCTCTGGGAGGGGACATGCTCTCTCCATTTTCTTCTCTGCCTAAATGATGGAGCTTCCAGAAAGATGTCAGCAGCCCTCCCAACTCCAAAAACCACTCAGTCAACAGGTTCCCGACAGTTCAGGCAGCAAGGAGCATGGGGTCTCTGCAGACCCTGGCATCTCCCAGAAATGAGCACTTCCTGAGGCTGGGCGGGAGGGGAGAGGCCTGAGGTGCCTCCGAGATCAAGCAGCAGGGGCTCCGGAAGAGGCAGACTCTGAGCAGATGGCTGCAGCAAATAAAAAGCTATGTTTTCATTTCAAGGCACCTGGAATCTTCTCAGAAAGTAAGCAGGGTAAACATTATGAATTAAAGAATGAATAAAACAAATTGCAGAGGTATATGAATTGCAGGTTATTACAGACTGCACTTGATGTGAAGACTAGAAAAATCCTCGTGGGTAGGATTATGGTGGGAAGGTGAAGAAGTTCAGAAAAGAAAGATAAGGGGGGAAAGACAGCGATCGTAAAGGATTTGCAGCAAGGAAAGGAAAGCACCGAGGATGGAGTATGAGCTTTCCAAAGCCCACTCTCCCCTTCTGCCCCAGAGATGGTTCAAAAGAACTTCTGTGTCAGCGTGCACCCCTTGCTCTTTCCTCTCACTGGCCGCAATCTCCACCTGCAGTAGGTGCTGAGAGGCCTGCTGCACCTTAGCCTCAGCCACGTTCTCAGGTACAGATGGGAACCAGAAGCTCAAGGTCTTGAGGACAGAGGTTTTCGGGTGAGGTAAGCAGGTCAGTGAAGCTGACTGTCAAAGAGAAAATAGTATTGAGAGGAGATTTCAGATCTGCTGGAGTTCAAGGCACGAATTAATGACAGGTCCCAAGAAGAGCAAGGAGAACATGTGATTAAACAAACAAAAATTAAAAGTCAATGATTTAACATAAAGACATATAATTGTAGCACACTACTCGACTCAGCAAAGAACACTATTTCCATAGTCATATCAATTTAAACATTGCATATTGACTTATCTGAAATTTTGGTGTTATCTGGAGAGTTTCAGGTAAAGAGAAGCTCATTCAGGCCTTTCAGTGGTATTTTGTTGAGAGCCACAGCCGAAGGGGCCCCAGCAAACTTCCAGCTGCCAGCAAACTTCCAGCTGCCAGCTGATTGGCTCCTCTGACGTGATGCTCATTGGGCTGTTTCCCCGCCCTTTCAGACCACAGAGCTGCTCATTGGGGGACTTTTTTTTGGCTCCGCCCACGCGACCCAGCCAATCAGCCTCAAGAGCAGGAGGAGTGGGGCGGTTGAGAGGCTTGTGGGAAGCCAGTGGTGGCAGTTGGGCTCTGAGGGAATTCCTGAAGAGCTTGTGTGGTGCTGTGTGTGTTCTAAAAATAAAGTTCGTTTCTGCTTGATAAGTGGCTCCTGAATTGTGGCCAGCCAGACTGCGGCAGTACTTAAGAAAATTAAATGCTCTAACACAAATGAAGATAAGAAAAAAGATCTAAATAAACATAATGCGACATAGTGGTGCAAGCATGTTATTTAACTTAAATGCTAGAACAAATAGCCACGAGTGTATGAAGTGGTGGCCCCTGGGGAACGGGGGACTGGCAGTTGCCAGGTAAGGAGTGTGAGGAATGTAGCTCAGAGACACAGTGCTCTTTGACTTTGATAGTGACAAAACGATGTGCATCTGCTCCCTTGGAAATAATAAAAATTGACCATAAAAATACCTTCTCTAGGAGGAAATTTACTGTTCCCAATATGTTTTCCTTCTTGTTGGCCAAAGCAACTTTCTGGTAGAACATCACAAAATTAATTATTTTTCCTTTGGAAACACATTACACTTTAAATATAGATTGATGCATTGTTTTTAATTTTCAAAATATTTGAAAATTGTATGGAATATAGGTGCCTATTTATAGAACTTTGATAATTTATATTGAATCAGAAATATTTTATAAAATTTCTAGATGTATTGGAGTAGCCAGTGTGTGCTCCTGAAGATGGTTTACTTTGAAATGGAATTTTACATAAACATCATGTCCAGAGAAGAAAAGAATAGAAAAGAAACCCCCTCTGTGAGAAATAATAGCCAGTTTCCTGTGAGTTTTACAAATATCTGAGACAGAGTCAACCAAACTTCTGCTTCACCTTTCCTGGTAGCACTGAACTTCTCAAATGGAAAGTCGTAGCAGCCAAACATTTTTGCTGGACCAAGCTTGAGTCAGGCTTCTGAGTGGTCTCTGACCCATCTGTGCTCTTCCCTGTGAGAATCTTAGCAAGATCCTCAACCCTTGGAATCTGATCACCTTCAACATCTGATCAGCCTCATCTCTACCACCTACAGGGGATGTCTGATCACTGTGTCCTGCCATTAGCAAGAATTCTGTTAGTCCTGGTGTGCCCTTTTAGGAATTTTCCATCCCCTGGCTACTCTCATCCTGTTTCTTAGCTATGAATTCCTGATAAACCGTCCTTTATTCAGAGTTGAGGCCAATCTCCCTCTTCCACAGGAAAACCCATTGCTGTCACAATGGTCCTGAATAAACTCTGCATGGCTATGTTTAACAAGTGTCATTAAGTATGTATGTGCTTGTGTGTGTGTGTGTGTGTGCCTCTCTCTCTCTCTCTCTCTCTCTCTATATATATATATATATATATATAATGTATATTATGTATGCATATATAATATATATTATATATCATAGAAATTATATAATACTATAATATTATATATATACTACATATCTGCAATGTGAGACCGGAAACCAAAAAAATTCTACAAGAAACAGAAGTGGAAATAAAGCAGTGGGCTACATGAGACTTAATAAAAAATTCTGCACAGCAAAGAAAGCAATCAACACACTGAAGAGACCGCCTACCAATCACCAGGACATAGGTGTGAGCCAGAAGAGGGTTGACACACACACAACACTAGTCTGCCTTTTACAGGACAGCTTTCACTGCCACGTGCCACAAAGGATGAACCTAGGGGACATTGTTCTAAGTGAAGTAGGCCAGTCACAGAAAGAAAACACTGCACCATCTCACTTCTAAGTGAAATCTTAAAAAAGAAAAAATGCATAGACACAGGATGGAGGTGGGGGATGAGGTGGGAGGGTGGAGAGATTCAGGTCAAGGGCCACAAAGTTGCTGTTACACAGGCTGAATAAGTCTAGAAGTCCAATGCACAGCATGAGGACTTTTTTTGAATATTGCATTATATGCTGAAAATTTGCCCCCCGCCCCAGCCTTCTTGGTCTGCATTTCCCTCTGT
Organism: Ictidomys tridecemlineatus; assembly: GCF_052094955.1. Taxonomy (NCBI): domain Eukaryota; kingdom Metazoa; phylum Chordata; class Mammalia; order Rodentia; family Sciuridae; genus Ictidomys; species Ictidomys tridecemlineatus. The sequence continues at coordinate 8,132,677 of NC_135483.1, read as the reverse complement.
CTCCACCCCTCTTTAGTTAAGATTTGTGCCATCACATTTCTGCATCGCCGCAGCGGCACGGGGGAGGTTTATCTCTACTAGGCGAGTCTCATTCATTCTCCTCACTCAAGCCACAGCAGTGTTGCTACAACTCACATCTATCAATAGCCTTTAGCAAAAGTGCAATTACTTAGTGCTGTATACAAGGTCCTCTTGTCCCTGGTGGCTGCTTCATTATTTCTTTTGTCACATCCTATAGTCACTTCAAATAACTGCCAGCTGACCGGCAGCCAGCCCAGGATGAAACCCTGCCATGTCTGTAGGGCTGGTTCTGGGGTTTAAAATGCTAATCACACATTACACAGTCCTGCTGTGCTATTAGCTTACTAAGTGCTATTGCATGCCAACCAGCTTCCACCAGAAGAATCCAGAGAAAGAAGATCAAATGGAGAGAAAATTAAATGGAAAGAAGCAGAAACAAGAAGAATACAGACAAATGTGAACATGGAGGGGGGGAACTATGGCACATAGAAAACCAGTGACATCAGAAGCTTCAGAAAGATCAATGAGTGTGATAAGGCCCTGGCCAAAGTAATCAAGGAAAATAAATGATAGGTGTTGCCAAGATCAGAATGAAAGAAGGGATAATGCCTTAGCTCCTAGGGCATTAAAATCACAGAGAGGAACCATCATAAATGACATAACCAATGGAACAGTAAAAATGCAGAAGTTTCTTGAAAGATGAAAATAACCAACAATGACAAAAATGTAGACAAAATCTAAAAAGAAAATTACAGGCCATGATCCCTTATGGACATCCATGCCAAAATTCTAAAAAATTTTTTTAAAAACACTAACAAATTGACTACAAGAGTGTGATGGGGCTGAAAAAAATGATACCCTAAAATGTGTCACTTTGAACTTTAATCTAAAAGCACCTGGAGCCAGTCAATGCAGGAGAGGGCTCTTGATGATGGTCCTTCTCCAACCAGCCACAGCAGAACATGTTCTCCTTCGATCCTTTCATGGAAATGTTAGTCACCAAGAAAGGTTAACTCATGTCACTGGGGAAGAAGCACCACCCCACACCCAGAGACCAGAAGTACTTTGTCTCAGAACTCTGTATGATCTTCAGGCCCACTCACTTCCCCTAAAACTCAGTTATCACCCACTCTGAATTGCCTGCACCCCACTTCCCTCTACTCTAGGAAGAGGCTATTTAAGTCTCAACCATCAGGCCTGTCTCTGAGGTTTAATACTTTGTGTGACTCCTTTGCACATGCACATGTTATTAAATAGGCATGCTTTCTCTCTTGTTATCTGCCTAGTGTCAGTCCACTTGAGCAGAACCAAGTATCGAACTTTTCTGGGGAAGTTTGTCTTCCTTATAAGTATATAAAATAGATAACATATTGTGACCAAGTAAGGTTTACTCTAATGAGAACAAAACTTGTTCAACACTGAAAAATCGATCCATAAACCCACCATGTCAACAGATAAAATAAGGGGAAAAAAGATCATTCAATAGATTTTTTAAAAGCCTTTAAAAAATTCAATATTATTCCTGTTTTTTTTAGTATCTCTCAAGAAATTAAATTACAGGTGGATTTCTTTTAAATGGATAAAGGACACATAAAAACTGGAACTAACATAATACTCAAAGGTGAAAAACTGAATCCCTTCAATCTGAAACAATGTAACTCATAATTCTTATTCAAAGTTATATTAGAGATTTTAGTCAGTGCAATGAGATAAAAAAGAAAAGAAGAAGAGATATATATATTAAAAAGAAAGAGATAAACCTGTATCTTTTCACATATAATAGGATAGCCCATGTACAAAATCCCAAAGAATCTGTGAAATAATAAATGAATTTAGCAAGATTTAAAAATTCCAGATCATTTTTATATAATAACAATAAACAACTGAAAATTGAAATAAAGCATCACCATTATAATAGAACCAAAGAACCAAAATACTTACATATAGTTCTTACAAAATATCTGCAAAACATGTGTGCTAAAAGTTATAAAACCTTGGTTAAAGAAATCAAAGAAGACCTTATTAATAAGTGGACAGATTTGCTATGTTCATGAATTGTGGATATCAATTTTAAGATGTGAATGCTCTTTGCACATTCAATGCAATGTCAAATGGAATTCCAGAAGGATTTTTTATAGAAACCAACAAGCTAGTTGTAAAGTTAATATGCAAAGGAAAAGAAGACAAAATAGACAAAACAATTTTGAAAGCACAATGCTAACACACAGTAAATTTTTTCCAATTTACTGTGAGGGAAGAGTAGTCAAATCAGTGCAGTATGAGAGAAAAGAGAAGAGATAAACATGTAAATCAAAGAAAAAGAATAAAATGTGCAGAAGGAGATTCACAAGTACAGAGACAATCAATTTTCAATAAAGATGCAAAAGCAATTCAATGAAGAAGAATAGCCTTCTTGACAAATGCTGTTGGAATAACTGGATGTTCATACACAACATGATGCTTCATAATGTAAGCCTTGAATCCATGGGGAAAAGTAAGTCAAAATCATAACAGATGTAAATGTAAAACCTAAAACAATAAGAGCTCCAAAATAAAACCAGGGAGAAAACCTGTGACACATTGGACTGCACAAGGACTTCTCAGAAACCACACAAATAGAATGAGTCATTGACAAAAATTAATAACGTTGGGTTTCAGCAAATAATAACACATCTATTTTTAATTTACATTACTAAGAAAATGAAAAGATAACCTACAGACAGAAAATATTTACAAATTAATTATCTGAGAAAAGACTTGTCCAAAAGACACAAAGGACTCTTAAGACTCAAGAAGAAATAACAAAATCAATTTTTAAATGGGTAAAAAGTTGGAATACAAACTTTACCACAAGAAAATACATTCACTTAAATAAATGATCCTCAACATCACTGGTCAATATTAAAATGTAAATAAAATCCATAAAAAAATCTATTAAAGTGACTAAAATAAATAAACCTGGCAATGTCAAGTGTGGTCGGACATGTAGAGATGGTGGGCTTCCCATATGCAGCTGGAGCACGGGCAAATCCTACAACCACTTACATAAACTTTTTTTTTTTAAAATAGTCAAATGTAAGTGACTCAGCAATCTCAATCATGGATTTTTACCCAAGTGAAATGAAAGCCTATATTCTCACAAAAACTATATAGAAATGGAGTTTTGTGATTGCCTCAAACTGGAAACAACTCAAGTGCAGGACATCCATACAGTGAAATATGACTACACAGCTAAAATAAGCACCTCAGCTGTCCATGCACTAGCGTGGGTGGGTCTCAAGGGCATCCTGCTAAGAGAAGAAAGCTGCATTCAAAAGTTTGCTTACTACATGATTCCATTCCTATGGCTTCTGGAGAAGGTACAATTACCAGATTAAAGAACAGAGCAGCCGAGGCCAGGGTTGAGGGCAAGGTTGACAACCAGTAGTATAGTGGAATTGTGGAATGATGAAACTGTTCCATATCTCAGTTGTGATGCATGTTACATGACTGCATGATTGAACCACAGAACCATACACTAAAAAAAGGTGAATTTTACTTAGAATAAATTGTTTGCTATACGATAAAGAAAAAAAAATTAAATAAAAATAAGAATTCTAAAGAACAAAAGAAATATAAAAGCCAGATAGCCTCAATCTAGTAAAGAAATACATTTGACAAATCGAAACTACACTAAATTCCGCCTCAATCCTGTCAGAATGACGATCATCAAGAATACAAATCATAAATGCTGACAAGGAGGCGAGGGAAGAGGAACACTTATACACTGTTTGTGGGACTTCAAATTAGTGCAATCACTCTAGAAAGCAGTATGGAAATTCCTCAAAAAACTAACAATAAAACCACCATATGTGCCAGCTATCTCACTCCTCAGTATTTAACCAAAATAACCAAAATCCGTATACTAGAGCAATGTAGCCGCATCAGTATTTATAGCAGCACCATTCACATTAGCCAAATATGAATTATGAAACAAGCCCAGATGCCCATCAAAAGAAAATGTGGTATGTGTGTGTGTGTGTGTGCGTGTGTGTGTGAGTGTGAGTGTGTGTGTGTGTGTGTGTGTGCATGTGTGTGTGTGAGTGTGAGTGTGTGTGTGTGTGTGAGTGTGAGTGTGTATGTGTGTGTGTATACACACACATGCTAAGTGAAATAAGACAGACACAGAAAATCTAGAGTCAAATGTTTTCTCTCGTAAGAGGAAGCTGGAGCAAAATAAGGGAAAGAAGCCCCCTTCTTTGGAGGGCATGAGATATCATAGAGATAAAGATCACTGGAGTAGAAAAGGAGATCTAGAGGGAGGAGAAAGGACAGGAAAGGGGAGGAAAGGCACAATGAATTTAACAAAGTCGATTTATGTGCCTTTATATATACTCCACAGTGAATTCCACCTTTATGTATATAGAGAACGCACTCATCAAGAATAAATAAATAAATGAGCAAAAGGGAATTTGTAGAGTAGAGGAAGGAGAGTTAGGAGAAGAAAAGCAGGGAGCAGGGGATGGTGGTGGGGAGTGGGGACTGAAATGGAGTCTGCTAAAGTCTGTTAAAGTCCATGTCTAATTTTGTCACAGTGAACCCAACTAATACGTATAACTAGAGTGCTCCAATTAAAAATACTGGAAAATAAAAGAAAATGCATTGGAAATTAAATACTTTCCCAGGAAGAAAACTACAAGCCCGGGCAGTTTCTGTGATGATGTCTAATAATTTAGGAAAGAAGTTTATTTATTTAACACAAAAATAAATAAATTATCTCTCTGAACCAAAAATCTATAGCAAAATAAGAAAAAAATAACAAAATATTAAATACAGAAAATTTAACATGAGGTATGTTCTAAATTTATATTGACACTAAGGACATATTGCTCAGAGAAGTTAAGAGAATAATTAAAATAAGATCTATCATGGGGCTGGGGATGTGGCTCAAGCAGTAACATGCTTGCCTGGCATGTGCGGGGTACTGGGTTCAATCCTTAGCACCACATAAAAATAAAATACGGATGTTGTGTCCACCGAAAACTAAAAAATAAATATTAAAAAAAGATCTATCATTTTCATGGATCAGGAGACTGAGTATTATTAAGATGTCAATTTTTCCCAAATTTAAATATAGACTTAAAATGATCCCAACCAAAAGCCTTGAATTTTTAATTTTATTAGTAAAAAAACCCTATAATATCCAAAACATTTTGAAAAGAAGAAAAATTTCAGACTTATGATACTTAGTTCAAAACTTACTCTAAGGTTATAATCATCAGGTGTAAGGATGGTCAAATAGCTGAGTGGAAGATAATAATTGAAATATTTTGACATGGAAGCTAAAGTGATTGAATATGAAAAACAATAATTGGATATCCAAATAGAAAAAAAAATGTCTCTCTCTCTTTCTTAGTTGTAGATGAACACAATACCTTTTTTAAAAATTTTTAAACCCAGTGCCTTCCACATGCAAAGTGAGCACTCTACCACTGAGCTACGACCCCAACCCAGAAAAAATGTCTCTTAACTCATATCATGTAAAAAAAAATTCAAAATGGATTATCAACATCTAGCAGTGGCCATTTTAATTCTGGAATTAAATTAAATCTGCAAATTATTGGTTATACAAAAAAAATTTATATTTAAAATTGGATTATTAATCTCTTAAACATCAAAGTTATAACAATGTAGTATCAATCTCTTCAGAACCTCCCAGAGTAACCTGTTTTCCTTGAAAACTTTCTTAAATCCCAGGAATGATGGTTGGACCCCACCTTCTAAAAAACACTTTCCTCCTCCACAGGTTAGAAGTATCTAGTCGAGGCACGGACTTCTGATCCGCCAGCAAGGGGCTCCAGGTGGGTCTCGGTCCACTGCCTGGACCTTAGGCAGTTTTGATTTCATGTAGGGACCCAGAGCTTTTGCTTCCCTGGGGCAGTGGATCCCACAGCATGGAAAGAGCTTCTGCTTTCACTCACCTTATAATCCTGATGCGTTTGGCATAGATATTTACCATTGCCACTGCCTTTGAAGCAGAAATACCTGCAACCTAAAATGTTGATTTCATAAAAGCAGAGAGCAGAATAGTGTTGGCCAGAGGTCAAGGGGTTGGAAGATGCTGGGCGCAGAATTTAGACAGGAAAAATTAGTGTTAGTGATTTGTTGCACAGCATGATTGCCAAAGCTAATAACAATGTGTACTTCAAAGTTGCTAAAGAGTAGATTTTAAATGTCTCAACTCAAAATGACAACACGATGAGTTGATAGATCTATTAATTAGCCTCATCAAATTGTTCTACAATGATGAGCACATGTATCAAAACATTACATTGTATTCCATCAATAGATGTAATTGTCAAGTAAAAATTTTCAAAACACAAAATTTGAAGAAAAAAGTTAAATATTCATAAACTCCCTCTTCCTTTTCTGTGTTTTTCATTGATTTTTCTATGCATGTAAGAGCCAAAATATAGAAATAGGTTTTGGTTCTCTTTGACAAGCCTTACCTAAGCAGAATACATAATAAAAGTTGACTTAACTGACCCAAGGTATGAGTTTATTTTCTCTGATGGAAAAGCAATATGCACCTTCCTCACCTCTCCTAACAGTCTGAAGTTTCCTCGTTGGTAATATGCCACAAGAGAGATGATTATTTTGCAGACAGTTTTGTAAAATTCATCCGATTAGTTTAATAAAGATGTGTCCTTATTTGCAGTATCTTCCGTTTAGTCCTGGAACGTTGAGAGCCTCCCCTGAGGCCACAGCCCCACGTGTCCTTGTTGGAAGAGGAACATCTTCCCATTCTCCAGTACTCTTCACTCCCTGCCGACCCTGGATGGCTGGATTTTTCACAGTAGCATTTAACACAGGGTATAGGGGAAACTCCCCTACGTGGTTTTTGAATGCTCTTTCCATCATTGAACATCCCATCATCATTAAGAAGGGTCTGGGGTAGCATCCTGACTTCTTGTCTCTATTCTCAATGTCTGTTCCTCCAAAACTCTCAACCCTACTTGAGCAGTGGGTTTCCAACAGATTTTGCAAAACAAGCTCCTATGGCGAAGGAATACGAGGTGATAGGACCCTGAGATCAGAAGGCTGGAAATGCCCATACCCTGGAAAAGGATGTCCAATACTTAATCCCTGGAACCCACGCATCATACCTTGTGTGGCAAAAGGGCTTTGAACATGTCATTAATGTAAAGATCTTGAGGTGAGCAGATTGTCCAAGGGGTGTCAATGTCACCCCAGGGGTCTTTATAAGAGGGATAAATGGAGATCAGCCAAAGAGAAGGAGATGCAATGACTAGCTGACTAGTGAGGTGATGAAGATGCTTTCAGGTCCACGTAGTTCACCGACAGAGAGGAGAAATCAGTTGTGGTATTCTCCTGCAGGGTAGGATGACTTTAGTCAGTGATATTGTTCTACATTGTACACGAAAGTACATAGTACAAAGTACAAAAAAAAATAGTATATAGTACAAAAATAAAAAGCTAGAAGAAAAGATCTTGGATGTTGTTTTGGTTTGGAAATGAGGTGGCCCCCAAAAGCTCATGTGTGAGACAATGCAAGAAGGTTCAGAGAAGAAGAGGTTAGTTTGTGAAAACCTTAACCAAGCAGTGAATTTCTCCCCTGATGGGATGAACTGGGTGGGGACTGAAGGTGTGTAGGGTGTGGCTGGAGGAGGTGGGCGTCAGGGGCGTGCCTTTGGGATAGACATTGTATGGGTGAGTGGAGCCTCTTTCTCTGCTCCCTGATCATCCTGTGAGCTGCTTCCCTCTGCCACTTTTTGCCACCACAATGTTTGGCCTTTCCTCAAGCCCAGAGGAATGGAGCCTGCTGTCTAGGGACTGAGACCTCCAAAACCATGAGCTCTCGAATAAACTTTTTCTCCCCCAAGGTGATCTTTTAGTCACAGCAGTGAAAAAGCTGACCAAAACAGATGTTGTCAGCATAGGGACATAATAAATGTTTGGGGAAATAGACACACTTAACCTGATATAAACATCACACATTGTATACATGTCTCAAATGCCATATACTCCATAAATGTATGTGATTTTTAACGTGTCAATTTAAAATTAAAATTGACAGGGAAGAACATTCTGCTACGAGGCACAGAATGTTCCTGGGCCCCCCTTCTTGGGAACTCATGTGCCCTTCACTGCCAGTTCCCACAGGGCATTCAAGAACAGGGTGCCAGGGCCAACCAGCAGCTGTGTGACACATGGATGCTCTTGTCACATTACTTCCATTTCATTTGCTACAGCTTTGCTCAGCATGTCCTGAGGAAGAGCGGGCCTCTCCGAAGCCTCTCTCTGATTTACACTCTTTCTGTTGCCATCTATTATATTTTTTTCTTCCTTGTACCTATAGAAAAAAGCATTTTGCCAGAGGTAGGGTCAAGGCCAGGGGCTCACGTGGTCAGAAAATTGGAGCTCTTCTTGTAAAGGTTCAGGTGAGTCTTGTCCCTTCCCACCTCTGCCCCCTCAGGGAATGGTTTTCAAGTACTTCTTAGCTTTTCACTGAAATCTACCAAAGTAGGGTCAAGGGCCTTTGTACTTTTTCCCTGCTCTGCAACCCAACGGACGTGAGACTCCCACCCGCTGACAGGCAGGACAGATCACAGCAGCAATGCCAGGCCTCAATGTCACAGAGGTCTCTTTAGCAATATTTATAAGCAGCGATGAGCCAGGAGCCTCAGAAAAGAAGTATTCATGAGGGACAATCACCGTGGTGACAAGATCGCTAAACTGGGAGTGGAGAACCTGTCCTGGAGCAGCTGTGTGAACACGACGGGGTAGGATAAGTGCAGGGGTTTCCTGGAGGGAGGCTGATGGAGAACATCAAAGCCCTGGAGCCATCGGTGGGCACCAAGATTTGAGCTGTCTTCAGCAGATCACGGGAAGGTCAGAGGATGCGGAGAGGTACAGGTTCATCCTGGGCGCAGTGAACTTGGTAAGGACGTCAGAGTTAGAGTTCTCTGAAAAAGCTGTGCATCCCGAAGATGGGAAGTTGAGAACAGGGCTGGGGACAGCACCCCTGGGACGGTAGAGAAGATGGTGGCCACAGCCTCTGAATCCTTGGATCATTGTTTCTGCATATTTTCCAGCATCGGGCTGGTTCCCACCTCTTACTGAACACTGTCTGTGAACGGGGACCACTCTCAAGGCTTCGTCTGCGTTGATAGATGTGGTGCTTACGATGCCATGCTTCGTGCTCTGTTATAATTCCTGCTTTACGGATGGGAAAGATGGATTTTCAGTTGAAGTCTTTCCCAAAATCACCCCATGAGGGGAGGAAACAAAGAGGGAAGCCTAGCAATTGAACCAGGCGTCCCTCTACAAGGGCCATAGCAAGGGACAGATGAAACAGGAGGCCGATGTGACGAGTTGTGATGTGGGCACACCAGAAAGGGAGCCAGCACCTGGAGTGGATGGGCTTATGCCAAGAAGAGAAGAGAAGGCAGGAGCAGGGAGGACGATGGACAGGTGAGAGGGCCACTCGGCGCTCAGCGTAGGGGGAGGAAGGCTGAGCCCACTCAGTGGCAGAGCTGTGGAGAGAGGGCGGGAAGAGGGGATCCCATGGCTCTGGCACTGCCTCCTCCTTTCCTGTGGTGCATGGGGCCCAGCTGTCATGGTGCTGCTGGTCCACAATCCAACCACATGGCCTTCCCCCACCCACGCGCCTCTGAAGTGAGACAGCATTTCAGGATGCCTGAAGATTCTCGCCTGAGCATGAGTTAAGTGGGAGGGATGTCTATGCCTGCCCATGAGAGCAATCATCCGCTGTGGGCTTTGTGGGTACCAGGCACCGAGAGCGCACTTTCCCCGTCTTGTTTCTTAAACTTATGGCAAAACTACAAGGGAAGGAGTGCAATTTCTGGGTTGCCCATGAGGTAACTGAGATGCAAAGAAGCTAAGTAGCCCTCCAGTGGTCACCAGCTTGAAGAGCCAGAGAAATGCTGGTTGGCTGGCCACTAGAGCCCAAAGGGCAGACCTAAGACCCCCTAAGCTCCCCCAGCAGCCACTGGTGCCCTGCACACCAGCACTCAGAAATGCATCCTCCATCCCTCTGTTCACATTGATGCCGTATTTTCTGGGCAGCATCTGTGCTGGACACTGGACATTCAATGAAAGAAAAAGATACAGCTTCTCTCATGAGTGACCCCACGGCCTGGGGCATACTGATGTTCAGAGAGTGGACACCAAAGAGGACTAAGAGGACTGTAAAAGAGTGATCAGAGAGGGTGGAGGCTTTCTAGGGTCATGGCCACGGCTCATTCTGGAAATTATTTTCCTAAAGGGCACATTGAGAAGCAAAGAGATGTCGGGAAAATGTAAGTCTAGCTTCTGAAGTCAAGAGACCACAATAAAGCATTCCAAGTTATTAAGAGATATTACACAAGACCAGGATTAGGGCTTTTTCTCCTAAATTCTCTTATATCCCTTAGCCCTCGCCTACAAAACACAACCAATAAACAAGTTGGCTCTCAGCTCTCATTTAGTGCTCGGAATCAGAATTTCAATGTGAACATGGAGACCCAAAGGAATACCATTTGACATCATCCCCATCAATCCAAGGTTTATTTGCCTGCAGGCCTGTGACAGATATAGCTGTCTCAACTGGGCCCTGGGACTTTATGAGGGAGTTTGGGCAAGAAATGCTATTTTAAGCACGGCTTACGCTGTGCTCAGATTGTTTTTACGGGGAAAGTTATGATTCTTGGTAATTGCCAGAGTTTACTTCAGACGCCTCCTTGGTAGATGGAAGCGGGGGCTCCTTCGCCTCTCTGAAATCTCATCATGGTTTTTGTTGCATGGCACCCTCCCTCCGTCTCCGGACTGATGTGATTTATAAACTAACGACAGGGCAATAAATACTGTAGTAAGTGGTTGTGGGGTGACATTTGCCGAGCCAGAGTTAGAGGCGGTTAGAGAATGTTCCCATGTGAAATTGCTTACACCACTCTCCCCATTACAGTGATCTACAGCACAGAGAAAAATGCTTCCGCCCCTCCCCAAATGCACTGCCATTTCCTTATCAGATCAGGAGACCCCTAAGTGGAAATCTCTGCATCTGCATTCCGACCTGTGAGAATCCCTCACCAAGCTGCATCTAAAATCTAGGAAGGACGCATCCATATCCCAAATGGGAGCATTTCTAACTTATTGCATGGGTCCAATTAGCCACGTTTATACTGCCTACTAGGTGTGAGTCACCCTGTTGGTTGGTGTGATGGGCGGCATAGTGCTTTTTTTAAACAAGACTTCAAACATTAAAAAGGGGAGGAGAATCAGATGTAAGCAATTCAATACACACTAGGGTCATCTTTATAAGGTACAGAGAAAGTAAGAGATGAAAACAAATCATCTTTTAACTCTCTAAGCTGGAGGAGTACTCCCGAGGGGATCCATGCTTATCCTCTCCCTCCAGAAACCAGGGTCCTCCCCTTCCTCCTGTGCCCACCCTGCCCCTGCTGTGTGACTCACTCCTTTGGTTTCCCATGTGCTTCACTTCAGGAGTCAGGGGAGGCATCGGCCCCTGCAGGAAGTCTCCCCGGGTGACCCCGGGGTGGCCAGGTACCCAGGGCTGCCACAGGCGGCATGTCCGTGCGTTCTCACACCATCTTGTAATGTGTGTCTTGCCCACCCTGTTGTCAATCTTTCAAAATACACACGATAGTTCACTCACTCTGTGGCAGCACAGCTCTTGTCACATGGTGGAACTCAATCAGCATGTATTGACCAGAGCCTCATGGCTGGGCGACTAGGTGGAAATGAAGGGCACTGCAAGTGGGTGGAGCTCTAGGAGCAAAAGACATAGAGCCGGAAGTTCAGGGTGTATGAACAAAATAGTAACAGACAGGCAAGGTCCTAAAGGAAACTTGGAGTGAAATCCTGGGGTGACAGGCTGAAAATTAGGATATCTATCTGGGACATACAGGTGACCATAGTTCATTGCTTGGGATAGTTGTGCAGATCAACAGAATTGTACCCTGAAGTTGTGCCTGTAACTTCTCCACTCCTTTGGAGAAGAGCTACCTCTACCTCTGCTTGCCAGAGGACCCAAAAGGGAGCTGCATCATTTGTGCATGGGCCCAAGCTTCAGCAAATGATCAAGGGGTGGACCCTAAACCAGTCAAAGAACTTTCACAGTTGATCCAAGGCTGAGCACACAACCCAAGGCAGGCCAGTAGAGGCTTCTTTGAGAGTGATCTCCAACAGGCACCAGGCAGGCAAGTGTATTCCCCTGCCATAGATTGTGCCTGCCACATGCAAAAAGTAAATCAAAAGTTTAAGAGACTCAACACAATAGGCAAAGAGGAGAATGATGAGGAGAGGGAGAAGTCCCTGGTGCCCGCTGTCAGGCTCAGTGGTCTTTCCTGGCTGGGCAGCTGGAGTGACCCAGTGCTCCTGATCATTCAGCCTCTCTCGCTCCGCCAGCAACAGGCGGGCTTTGAAGAGAAGCCAGAAGACCCTGTCAGGCTGGAGACCAGCAGCCTCACCACTCCATGCTGCCCAGAGACCCATTCCAGAAGGAAGACTGTCACACAAAGTGGGGCCCTCCCCAAGAGGGCTCAGGAAGGGGCTCTTCAGGTCCACAACCTGTTCACCACTCTCACCGTATCCTGGGGATGTTCATGCGTCACCTCCTATAGTCTCAGTGGCTCATGAGATTGTCAATGAGACGCAGAAACAGAAACCATTTTCCTGCGCCACAGCTTCCAACTAAAGGTGTGTTTACCCACCATCTTGGTCTTCTCTTGTGTAAGGTGAGTGACCTGATCCTGTTCTTAAAGTTGATCTCCCCACATTCCACTGGGCCCCCTCTCCTCTCACCCAAGAGGGTTTGGTTCTTGTATTCATCTTCTTTCCTTCGGAGCTGTCAAACTGTCTTCCTCCTCCTCCTGGGTCAACCCCAGGTCCTTAAAAGCCTATTGTAATAGCGCCCAATGTCACCCAATGGGGAAAATGCTAAACTCCTGTTTACCAATCATCTATTTTCCTTTACATAGTTAGAAATAGTTAAGATTTCAAACCAGAGAAATGATGCATAGATAAACTAAACCAGATTAAGGATTGAAAAGATATAACACAATGACATCTTCTTCTCTGGGTTTTTAGAGACCAACAGGGCATCAGAACCATGCCTTGAGAGTCTAACAATATAGACAGATTTCTTTACCTATTTTGGGTTTTAGGCTATGGAACTCAGTAACAGGAAGAAAAGAAGCAAGAACTAGTTGAGTGATATAATTATAAAAAAAAAGACATTTCAGACGCTTGTCTTGGCATGAATTTGCATGTCATTAACATTGAGCGATAAGAGGTCTTATTTCCACATTATTATGGAAAGAATTATCTCTCTTCAGTGGTACTTGAGTCCAATATCGTACACATATCACATGAAATTCAGATGAAGTTTTAAGCCCATCATATCCAAGGTTTGACGAGAAGAAATGAGATGATAACAATTATGCATAATTTCTGAAGCCTTGGATTAAATGTCATTTAATCTACGTAGCCTTTTCTAATAACTCTGGCAGAATTAATTGCTTCCTCTTTCTGATCCTATAAAATATACAATAAGGTAGACTGTACCGGAAGAAACACAGTCCCAGGTTGAAATGTATGGTGGTTTTCCTTAATTATAAAATGGTCTATTACAGAATCTTCCATTTACAAATGGAGGAAGGATCTTTAAAAAATAAAAATAAAAAGCAATATGAGGTAATTATAAAAATCCCTGGGGGGGCTGGGGTTGTGGCTCAGCGGTAGAGCACTCGCCTAGTGCATGCAAGGCCTTGGGTGTGATCCTCAGCACCACATAAAAATAAATAAATAAAACAAAGATATTAAAAAATAATAATTAAAAAAATCCCTGGCACCAAGTAAATGCTTCTTAATTTCACTATTAATATAGTGCTTCTGAATTTCATTATTAATACAGTGCTTCTGAATTTAATTACCTAATATAGTACTTCCCACCCTTCCTTTCAGATAGGAGACTTGGCCAGCACCCCTGGGCCCATGACACGTCACTCTAAAATAATTACAGTTGGAATGGGAGCCTGTTTTTATTTTTTTTCCAAGAAAACAGGAAGTACCATGCTTCACATCATAATCGTTTCACCCTATTTTCTGATACCCCAAATTAGTTTATGGTCATGCATTGTATAACCATTGCATGGCATACCTCTGTTCCACAGGCCACTTACAATAATGACATCTGGATGTGCATTTGTCTCCTCGAACAGGTGGAGCACAGCCTGGCATTCTCTGTGAGCATGTGTGGTGTCCCTGGAAGCTGCAGCACTAACGGGAAAAGCCCTTTACAGGTGTGGTGCCAAGGATGGTCATCAGATAAGGAAACCAATGACAGAGGTGCAGAATCTTTGGACACAAAAGATTAAATTTGGTTAAGTCCATTCTTCCCAATACTATCGTAATTTTCCCCAAGTGTAATACTTTGACTATGATGCACACATTATTAACTAATAGCTTAAATTATTTTTTTCCAGATTGGCAAAATGTTCACTAAACTGTCATGAAGAAACAATGTGTGTCTACTTGGATTATTCACTTTTAACCTATATTCCCAAGTATTCCATGCATCCTAATCTTGCACCAAAGATAGATTAGTAATAAGTGATTTTTAAGTAATACCATCATGATTTAAAAAAAAAAAAAAAGCTTCACGTAATGGTCACACCCCACTGTTTTACAAAAATAAAAAATAAAAATAAAAACAATTGGCATAAGATCTGTGACAATTATGCAGTAAAATTTGGTAAGGTGAGAAATAAACCCAAAACTCTTTTGAAAAGTCTCTCCTCAATACGTACCAGATTTTGTAGAACCAAATTGCATAATTAATTCCCCCAGGAGAGAGAGAGCATGAGCAAACAGTGAGAGACGGCACTGCGGCAGCAACCTTGGCCACGCTTCTCCCTTCCACGTGGCTGTGGGGACCCACGTCTGTTCATCAGTGCAAAGCAGGTGTTGCAAAGTCCAGCCATGTGTTCAGAATGGAACGCAGGTGCACATGTGACTCTGGCTATTGTAGAGAGAGTATGTAGATGGAAAAACTGTCCCTAAACAAAACAGTCTTGGCTTATTGTGAGTTTTTGTGACTTTCCTTTATAACCCAAATTCTTAAATATTATATCAACTGTCAGTTGCTGCTCAAGTCTATCTGCCTTAACCAATACTGTGTGTGTTATTACTGTCTTAAGGAAAGAGCAAATAGGTTGCAAATGAGGCCTGGGAGCATTCATCTATCACTATCAATAAAGAAAAAAAAAGTGTGTGTCGTGCATTTTGTGATGTATCTTTGGGCTCCTGTTCACCATTTCCACTTTGACTAATTCAGGTTGACTAAAGAAACACTTCTGCTGCCGTGTTCCTACGTGTTTACAACCTCTTTGCCAGCTGTGCTATCTCGGATGATAGAAAGCACCTCTGGCAAAAAGATGCCACTTAACACTGTGCTCCTGCTAGCAGAGAGGAGTCAGAGTCCAGGCACATGGTGCGTCCATGGGATGGGACACATGGCAGCCAGCCTCAGCCTCCCTCCCATCCTGGATGATTAGCATTTCCCCACCTGGGGCTTCACACACAGCAGTAAACAAACTCCAGGTTTAATTTCCATAAATGATGGAGAAAGATGGGTCCCCTGAGTGAAGGCCGCCTTCCACCCTTCATCTGAGGAATTTAGACCAGCAGATTTGATAATAAATGTTAAGGGTGTGCAATTAACATACAAAGTGGCAGCTAGAAAGGGCACAGCAGACAGGCTTCTGGCTGGAGTCACTTCTGCGCCCGAGAGACTCAAAAGAGCTAATAAATGCGGTTCTCTATTTATGTGCTGCCTCTGAGACACTCTGCTGGAGTGTTTTCATCTGATCTCAAGAACTCAGCCCCCAAGGAGGGAAAGGCCACTGTCTTTGCCCTAGATTGGTAGGTAGACCAAATGCAGAACTAAGAAATTATGCAAAGCCCCCAAAGAGAAGGGAAGGGCTAGGTGACCCCTTTTATGTTAGGTAGAGATGAGGGCGTCTGCGGTTTTTCAGCTGAAGCAGCCACTGACATAGAAAACGCACAGAGAGTGCCTGCCCCCCGTGAGGGCGGGATATCCAACACAGTCACCAGCAGCAGCACGTGCCACTCAGCTGCCAAGCAAATATCAAACACACACGCAAGTCAAGCAACCTCGTGTCTTCAAACTACATGTGTGTGCAAAGCTAGCAAGTCCTGTCCTTGTAGGAGAAACAAGTGTAGAGAATCCCCGAGAACCACAGTTAGGCCAACTGGAGCAGTGAGGAAACACCACCCGAGGACCTGTCCACCAGCAGGAGGAAGAAGAAAGACTCATCAACAAGGTAGAAGCCAGCACAGCCAGGCCAACTTTTCAAGGAGGGCATACCACAGTACAATAATAGTCCCATCAATTTGAAAAAAATATATATGTATATCTACTATTTAAACTCCCTACATTGACGCTCTCACCAATGAAGTGAAGGTTATTCTGGATAGGAGGAGGAACTGATAGAAACAGAGTGATTGGAACCCTCCAGGGAGGCACAGAGTTTCATATTAGCATCAACTGCTTGACCAAAGCAGGATGGGATGACTCTAATCACATGTCCAGCCCTTGGCCTGTCTGAGTCTAATAGCAGTAGGATATGTTTAAGACACTGGCAATGGGCTGTCACAAACGTCATAATGTCATACAGAGTGCACTCCAGTCATTGTTGTCCCAGATGAAGTCATTCTGGTGAGTCAAATAAACATAGTGCCTGGAACCCAGGATAGTTCAATAATTACAGAAAACAATTGTTTATGTCTGTCTTAGGGGTTCACATATCCCATCAGTAGACAAAATCTGGCCTCCCGTTTTTGTAAATAGTTTTATAGAAATACAACCATGCCCCTTAATTGACATACTGTCTATGGCTACCCTCACGCTATCGTGATGAGTTGAATAGTTGCAACAGAAACTGTCTGACTCACAAAGCCTGAACTATTTACTATCTATATTTTCAAAAATAGATTTGTTGACCCTTGCTCTATCTAATAGATAAGCCATGACATGCTACTTTTGCTTTGAATGGACAGCAGTATACTTACCCCAAACTATCCCAGGCCATGATACCTCTCGTTCTCTCTTCACAGAAATGTTGATGTTCCACAGAACATCTTGCTGGGATGCTTAGACACTTGATATCTTTCTGATGGGAAATAGAAATTGGAAAGTAGAAAGTGTCTGAGAAGGGCACACACAGTGCTGAGATTACTTGTACATGGAATCAGAAAGTAGAATGGTGGTTACCAGGAGCTCAGGAGGACTGGGGAGATGTTGGCCAAAAGATGAAAAACTTCAGTGAAGCTAAAGCAAAAGGTCCAGGAGATCTACAATATGGTGACCATGGTTAATAATAATGAACACTTGAAAAAATTTAAGAGAGATTTCAAGTGGTCTCACCACAAAAAAGAAATGGTAAGTAAATGAGGTAATGGATATGTTACTAGTTAGATTTAGTCATTTTGTGATATATATAAACATATCAAACCATCACATTGTACACCATAAATATATACAATTTTTATTTGTCAATTAATGAAATAGAAATTAAAAATAAAAGCATCTTAAATATCTTGGTACACAAGATGTGTTAAAGAAAGATAGGTCTTTTAAAACCAATCATGCTAATGATGGTCTGACCTTTGCTAAGTAACTCTAAGGCTGTCAGGTATAAATAGGGCTCAGAAAAGATTTTCCAACCAGGATGGATAGCAGTTAAAGCAGGTGTCTTATGAACCATCAAACCCAATGGTGCTCAATGATCCATAGCAGGTTACAAAATATATGAAGCCTATTGCACGCGGCACTAGAAGAATTAGCAATGCCTGCCTAGAATTTTGGAGCAATACCAGGCACTATAAAGCAATAGAAAATTCTTTTGATGACAAAGATTTCTGAACTTGTTACTAGACCCTAGTGGAAATGAGTCAGAACCATAAACCTGAATATGCTATTATTTTATTGTTGTTGTTTTTCCTCCTTCCATCTTCCTGTATCAAAAGCAGATAAAAACTTGAAATCTATATGGCAGGGTTGGTGCAGGGGTGAGTTGAGAGGAGCTTGTATCTGTGAGGACTTCTTGGAGCAGAGCTGCCTCACAAGGCCCTGCCCTTCAGGAAGACTCTGTGGCTCTCTGGGGTAACACGCTGGAAAACACAGAAACAAGAAATCACTGCCTTCTATCTATAAGGGGGCATTGAACAGTAATGCCTGTTCTCCATAAAGAGGTTTTCACTTAATGAACATGTGTAAACAGAAGAACACAGGTGTCTTAGTCAGATTTTGCATGGCTTTGACCAAAATATCTAACAAGAACAATTTCAGAGGAGGAAAAGTTTATTTGGCACTCACAGTTTCAGTCTTAGTCCATAGATGGCCAAATCCACTGCTCTGGCCCAAGAGGAGGAAGAACATCATGGCAGAAGGGTGTGGAGGAAGAAAACAATTCAGGACATGGCAACCAGGAAACAGAGGGAGGGAGAAAGATGGCTCTGCTGACTAGGGACAAAATATAAATCCCCAAAGCACGCCCCCAGTGACCCACCTCCTCCAGCCACACTGTACCTGCCTATAGTTACCGCCAGTTAATGCATATCAGTGGATTAAGGCACTGATTAGGCTAAGGCTCTCATATCCCTATCATTTCACCTCTAAACTTTCTTGCATTGTCTTACACATAAGCTTTTGTATTGATATAACACAATGCCTGAGTCTGGGGTGACTTTAAACAGTACATGCTCTGTTGGCTCATGGTTCTGGACTCTGGGCACCTGCGTCATGCAGGGAGAGCTTTCTTCTACGCCATCCACAGTAGAAGGCGGAAGGAAGGGCTGGGAGCACGTGCAAAAGATATGAAAGCAAGAGGAGGTCACTTTCATAAGTTCACTCTTGCAATAAATAATGCACTCCCATGGTAATGGCACTAGTCCACTCGAGAAGGCAGAGCCCTGTGACATCCCTCAAAGGCCCTATCTTCAAATGCCATTAATATATGAACTTGGGGATTAAGTTTCCACCACATGAATTTTTGGGAACATATTCAAAACAGCACCATCAAGGTCACAGCAATGTGTGAAGAGGAACTGAAATAACCCTGGTGAATTTTTAGCACCAAAACTGGTATAGGGCTAGTGTCCAATAAGTGACAGCTACTTATTTTGTTTAAGATCAACATACATGGTAATGAAGGGCATAAACTTTGGAATCAGAGAAGTTTTAATGCTGGTTCTTCCATTTATTTTCTCTGTTTCTCTGGACAAAACATCTTTCTTAATTGCTGTTCTTTCATATGTCAGATGATGAAATTAATAGTACCCATCTCATGAGATCATTGAGAACCAATCCTTAAAGCAGTCAATAAATGTATGCTCTTGCTGTTATTATCAGTGGTTAGCAACTGCTAACAAGTATTAAGCACTTACTATGTAACAGATTTGTATAAAAACACTCTTCATGTACTATTTTATTTAGCTCTCACAGAAACTAAATGAAATAGATAATAGCATTATCCCTTTTTGAGTAATAAGGAAACCAAGACAGAGTAATTGCATAACACGTTCAAGTCTCACATTGTTAGAGTTGGTATCCAAATATACTCTGAAATGCTAGAAAAAAAGAGAAAATTAAACCTAAAATGAAGGGAATAATTAAAATAATGATATAGATGAAAAGCCAATGAAATAGAAAATGGATGATTGTTTCTTTAAAAATACTAATATCATTGTAAAATCACCAGGAAGAATGGACAAAGAGAGAATTCCAGGAATTAAAAAAGTGGCATCACTACAAATCATACAGAAAGTAAAAGGAGAATTAGAAAATATTAGAAACAACCTTACACCTATAAATTTGGCATCTCATATAAAAAAACCAAATTCCTTTTAAAACCACAACTTATAAAACAGAATAAGAAATAGAAAATAAGAATAAATGTATATCCTTTAAAGAAATTGATTTGTTCATTAAAACACGTTTCCGCAAAGAACACTCTAGATCCATATCACTTTATTGCTTGATTCTCTAAAACATTTATAAAATGAAGAATTCAAAGCTTAAATATGTGTTTCAAGTATAAAATCATCACAGCCCTGTGGTAACCAAACCCAAACAAGACAGTAAAAGAAAACTTCAGGCTAATATCTGCAAGAGCATTGGCACAGAATTTCTGGACAGAATATTAGTTAACCAAATCAACAGTATACATGGAACTCTGCACCCTGACCAAACACAGATGGGGATAGCAGGGTGGTGGGACCCAAGGGAATCAGTTATGTAACTCACACAGTAAATGTATCCGTGGGGAAGTCAGGGGATTGTTTACATGAATGTGGAAAAGATCCAAAAAGTCAAGTCCTCATGATATAAACGTCCACAAATCAGATTGCCTTAATTCAGGAAGGACCCCTGAGATTTCTCTACAGCCTGCTCCACACTTAATCATGAAATATTGAGCTTTGCCCTGTAAGATCAGCCACAAAGCAATGTCTGCTCTCACCATTTGTATTTAATAAGCCTGTTCACATTCCCCCACCCTTACAATAAGGTCAAATAGAGAAGAAAAAAAAAAAGTAGATAGACCTGGTCTGAGACCACCATCGCGAAGACAGCGTGTGTTGTAGCTGACAGAGCAGATGACGCCTCCCTAGGACTGGAGGGAAGGCCAGGGCCAACCCACACCCTTACCACAGGCCCACTGCAACTTCACGGGAGGAAGACAGACTCCAGTAAGGGACAAAAATGAGTTTCAACTCTTCTTTTATACTGTACGAGAAACTAAACTGAAATGGGTCATAAATCTAGGCATGGAAGTTAAACTAATTTTATTCTTTTCTTTATTGCAGAACTGGGGCCTCCTCTAGGCTACAGAGCTCTTTGGCACTGAGTTACATCCTCAGCCCTTCCATTTTATTTTATTATTTTTTGTGATATTTTGAAACAGGGTCTCACTGTTTGCCCAGGCTGGCAACTCTGTCCTTGAACTTGCAATTCTCCTACCTCAGTCTCCGGAGTAGCTGGGATTCTAACTGTATGCCGCATGGCCTGGCTAACACCACGTTTTCTAGAACAAAGGATGATGAGGTAATTTTTTTGTAAAATCGGAGTAGGTGGCTATGTTGATAGAGGTCTTAGGAAGCACTCAGCACTAAAAAATAAATAAATAAAATTTTATAAAACCTTTTAAAATTGCTCGTGAGAAGGTTTTGTTAGAAGATGAATAGAGAACCACAGCCTGAGGGAATGTATGTGCAACAAATATATATGAAAAATATTATTTCTTACCCAGAACACATAAAGAAATCTTATAACTCAATAATAATAAAATGGCAACCCATATAAAAGTATATTGGGCAAGACTAAAGAGACATTTTTTTCCCCCCTTTGGTACTGGGAATTGAACCCAGGGCACTTAACCTCTGAGCCACATCCCCAGCACTTTTTATTTTCTATTTTGAGACAGAGTATCGCTAAGTTGCTAAGGCTGACCCAGATCTTGCAATCCTCCTACCTCAGCCTCCTGAAGCATCTCAATTACAAGCGTGCGCCACAACATCTGGCCGAAGAGAGACACTTTTCTAAAGAGGATATTCTAATGACCTGGAAGCACATCACAAGGTGTTTGGCATCATTCATCACCAGGGCAACAAAACCTGAACCTGCAGTGGGTTTCCGCTGCACGCACCCACTGAACCCACAAGCTGAGTGCCAGCACAGGAGAGAGGCAGCAGGGACTCTTGCTCAGTGCTGGTCAGAGGGAGCCGTTCAGGGAAACCGCTTGCCCTGTCCTTCACGTGGCCTCTAGACCTAGAAGTTAGGCATACACATCTTCAGTTCTCAGAAAGCAAGGCAAAGGCAGAAACCGCAGTG
Organism: Ictidomys tridecemlineatus; assembly: GCF_052094955.1. NCBI lineage: Eukaryota > Metazoa > Chordata > Mammalia > Rodentia > Sciuridae > Ictidomys > Ictidomys tridecemlineatus. The sequence continues at coordinate 8,110,722 of NC_135483.1, read as the reverse complement.
GCCACTGAGGAGACAGGGACGTGCTGCCCAGTAACTCTCTCCACCCAGCTGGGAACTTTGCGGTAAGAGGGGTGAGAGACGGGTGGTAATGTAGGACAAGGAGAAATGCGAAGGCGGGGCACAGAGGAAAAGGGGGCTCCAGAGAAGAGAATAAAGGAAAAATGCAATAATTGACTACTATTTATTGAATGCTAGTGGAAGAGGCCTCCCAATATTTCCTCCTTGGGGGGCAGTGAAAGAAGCCCTTGAAGAATTAGGTTAACAGCGTCCACCATGGCTTTAACTCCTAAACCACAGGTTTATGACATGGATGTTTAGACCCGTACCATGCAGGTACAGAGCTCTCTTCCATCCCCTACGTGCCCTCCACTGCTCAGAATGGGCTTTGGCTCACTGTGTGCCCAGGTCCATCCCGTTGAGTCAATCATTACGTTAGGAACAGGTGTGCATGTCTACAGCCTCAGTCTGGCTCAGGCTCAGAGCAGGCTCAGCTCCCTGAAGTGTGGGGTCTGGAATACTGGATTCAGAGTCACCTCAACTGAACTGGGAAACTCTCAAGCACATAGGCTGAGCCCTTCACTCTGGACCACAGCTGTACGATCAGGCTAGTCTGCCATTTTGCTTCATTTCCCCCCCAAACCCACTTCCCAGCTGTTGGCCCTGGACCTTGTACATTTAGCATTGTCCCAGGGATTGTCTTTTTTCCTTGAAACCCATGTCCCCATCGGGACCTGCTGGGTGGAAGTCTCCTGGGTGGAAGCTGGGTGTCCATGCTGCACTCACAAGGTCAGCACTCTCAGCAGCATGGACACCCTCCACACTCAGTGTCCTGCTTCCACCCAGGGGACTCCCACCTAGCAGGCCGACCCAAGCACACTAGGCTACAGGAAGTCTGTGCTGCGTGGAGGAGGTACATGACACAGTGACTGAGATCTGGCCTTTCCCCCACAAGCCATGGCCTCGAGTGACTTTCCCGGAGTCATTCATCATGGGGCTAAACTTTGCTTATGTTTTAAAAAAATACTGACTTTTTAAATAAAAAATGATGTCTGCTTATTATTTTTTAAATGCAAGAGCAAAATCTTTATGTTTTTTTTCCTAATGCTCCTCTCTCCAAACTCAGACTGTGAATTCCTCCAGTCATTAGTCTACTGTTGGGAAGCGCATCTGAGCCAGCCAGACTTTGTGGCCAGCTCTTGTGAGAAGTGTTCAGGAGCCTTGTGTGTGGGCGGAGTCCACCCATGGCCTTTGCCTGATGGGCAACTTGGCATGAAATGACTGGGTACAATTTTATCTCAGAACATGTCTTCCTAAAGTGCATAAAGCCATTTTGAAAAGTGTTCCTCGTTCTCCAGGGTAGTTTTCTTCTATTAGAAAATGGAATGTACGTGGGCTTCTCGCATCCTATCGTCCTCCGAAGGGCCCTGAGTCCCTTCACAGTGGGACTCGCTTTCCTGCATTCAGTCCTCCGCTTCCTTCACCCTTATTCCCTCCGCTCTTCTCCTCATGGTTAGGAGCCACCCAAGGACAGCACAGGTGTGGCCAGCTGCTTCCAATTGCATTTCTTTTGTTGCTTCTAAGGCAGCTTTAAGGGTGTCGAGATTTATCATTTAATCTCGTTTTCTCTCAGCCTTCTGGCGGGTTTGATTGATTTGACCCTATTCTCTTGCCGTTACATTTACTTCTTTGTAATCCTGCAGCTTTTATTCATCGCTTTGTGTTTTGTTTTGTACTGCAAAACCCTTTTATCTAAAATGGCTTAATGGGTAGTTAGGCAAACCCCTCCACAATTTGTTTGGGCAATTAAGTCTTAGGATAGATTTCCTTTTCATCTCCCTTCTACTAAATGATTTTTTTTTTTCAGTTTTTGCGCCAAAGACCAGGACTGGCTCCTTTTTGGTTCTGGCTTAATTTTAAAAGGGCTTAGTTCCTAGGGATACAGTGGGAGGGCAGAGAGCCCAGAGGAGGGAGCCAGGTGAGTCCTGCTCCAGCATGGCCGTCTCCCCCCCTTTCATGAAAGCCTCAATGTGTACTTCCTGGGAAGCGTGTCAGGAAATTTCAGACACAGCTCTTTCATTCATTCATTATTTATTCAACAATACATGTTGCCCGTGTTGATGAAGCCTCTCCATGACAACTCTTGTTCCCAATTTGGTTGCTGGTTGGAATGAGCCAGGACTCCCCAGCTAGGTTTAAAGGTTGGACAGGTGAATTGAAAAACCACATTTGCACTTTCATCTCATGGCCACGACAGCTGCTCTAGAAACTTGCTGCTGTGTGTTAGGCTCTGTGAGGCGACCAGGGCAAGTCCCTGGAGCTCTCATTTCCCAATTAAGAACATAAAAACCAAATTGTGCTCCGATGGTTTTGATGAGTCTTAAGCAGGACAATATATGACTGTCCTTTGGTATCTACAGGGGGTTGGCGTATACCAAAACCTCACGTAAAACAGTGCAGCATTTACATATGACCTAAGCACTTCCTCCCACATGCTGCAAATCATCTCTGCATTACTTGCAATACGTAAAGCAATGCCTACACAGGACTCATACACATGAATTTAGCATGGTTCTTAATGCACAACAATTTTATATTTTGGAATTTTCTGGAATTTTTTATACTGCTGTTTTCCATCCACCATTAATTGAAATCCAGGATGCAGATTCTGGGGACTCAGGAGGCCTGCTATTTGTGTACAGGCTTTAGAAATAAATCGTAAGACCTCGAACATAGCTAAGCTGCTCTTCTCCCAGCAGTACTTGCAGGTGTCTTCTCACCTGGCTAACGACAGGTAAATAAATGTATGCACATGTGGGAGAAAGACAGGGCAGCGCCTGCCCTTGAACACCTCCCCTCCTCCAGCTCCCGGGCTCTGGGGGCAGATGGTGCTTCTGAGGCCCCGAGCCACTTCACTGTGAGTTACTGCTGACGCAGCGCCATGCTCATCTTCCACCAGGACCCAGAACCGAGACGCGCTGACTCTGGACAATTCTCAGGGAGAATTATGAAGAGAATGTGATAATTTATCAATCGGTTTGACTTGAGGTTACTTAATGGAAATCAGTTCCCCAGCATTTAATTATTCACAGCGAAGCGGCACCAATGCTGTGTGAATCTGCAATCTTGGGAACCATGGCATGATCTGGTTCAGAGCTGCCAGTTCCCTCCACCTCAGACCTCTAATAGAACACGCCCGACAGAGAGTCCCAGGTAAACCAGAGCCACAGAGAAGCTTTTGAAGGGGGAGTGTAGATGCCCGGACAGGTTCTGTACACTGCTCCCTTGCCACAGAGGGCAGGAGGTGGTGGCAGAAGGGAGGGTACATTAGTATGTGCCAGCCCCCTGTAGATACCAAAGGACAGTCATACATTGTCCTACTTAAGATTCATCAAAACCATCACTGTTCCTAGAGGAACAATGGTCCAGAGGTTGTCAGGTACGACTGGCAGCAATGGCTTCACCATTGGCACCCAGATTGTGTGGCTAGAAGGGGAGGATGCCATTCACTTTTGAGCACCTGCTGTATTCTAGTCCTTATAGGTAAATAATTTCTTCCTGTGCTTTAAGGTTGGAACAGAAATTCTCCATATAAAGCATGGAGGAATGACAGAGGCCTTCGGGAGTCCAGATCCCTGCCTGCTGGGGCCAGGGGAGAGTTTTCCCAAGGGCTGACTTTTGACCTAATCTTAAAAGTGATTTGATATTTTCACACCGAGAAGGGGGAGAGAAGTTCCAAGGCAGCCCCTGGGTGGCACGTGTGCCCATGAAGAGAGTCTCTGAGTGTGAGGAGAAAGGAAGGGGGAACCAGGCCAGGAAGAGCCTGGAGCATGGGGTTTGGTGTGGTATTCAGGTCTAACTCGGGAACCATTTGAAAACCCAGGCAGAGAATTGATGTGGTTCAGCGCCTAATGGAAAGATGAGAGTCAGAGCAGAACGGTCTGCAGAGCAAGAGCAGGCCTGAGGCCAGCCAGGTGGTGGGACGGCCCAGGGAGAGGCACCAGCTGGCCAGTGCTGAGCAGCAGCTGGCCTCAGAGCACCATGCCAAGCACTCTGCACCCACTGTCCCCCTCACTTTCACGGCCCCAGGAAGCTCATAGTCTCCCACAGTGCAGATGAGGATGCTGAGACCTAGGGGAACAATGGCCCAGCAGGAAACCGGGGAGTAGACCATGAGCTGCAGGTTAAGCCCAGGTTGCTGGCATCCAGGTTACAGCACTTGATCTTTTGGGAGAAAGTTATCTTTGCAAAATAAATAAAGACTTTGTAGCAGACCTAAGTCATCATCCTCCATGAATAATAAATAAGATCACGTACTTGGAGATCCAAGATAGCAGGCCAGAGGGAGGCAGCATTGTGAGTCACTCTGTGACCTGGGACTCAAGTAGTGAGAATACTGCTTCTCTGCTAGTGATGGAGGACATCCCCACAGAAGCTTCCATGCAGGAATCACAGCCACGTGCCAGTAGGTCTCCCAAATACTCGACCATGCAGGACTACCAGGTGCCCGAGCGAGACCGCCAGCATCAGCACCCGCGCAGAACTTTCAGCCACTCACCTGAGCAGAAATCCCAGACACCGCTCCAACGCAAGACACCCAGCAGCTACCCATGAGCAGGAACTCCAGCCGCCACTCCCATGTGGACCCCCATCTACCAATATGGGGTTCCCTGGGTTGCCTTCATCTTGGGACTTTGCAGAGACAGTCCCCTATGCACAGTAGCCTGCCTGCACCTGGGAACATCACACAGGCTCTGAAGATAGCTGACAGGCACCTGCTGTATCCACAGAGCTCGACTCTGCACACATCATCCAATGCCAGCACCCGGTGTCCCCGACGCGACCCGATACCCCATTGCTGAAAGTAGTGGCCTCCTTCTTGGGTCACCTTCATCACCATCTTTAGTGGGGGCCACTCTGGCTGGCCAGGTGCCCATAGTTTCTAACTCCCCCTCTCCCAGCCGCTAAGCTGGCACAGTGACTGCCCAACACCAAACAGCTCCAAGCAGCAGGTGTTCAGCACCCAAAGGAGAGAAAGGTCCCCTATTAGGAAGTAGAAAGAGGGTGGGCGAGTGTGATACAGCTTAGAGACTAACAGGGACCAGGGACTGGGAGGTCTTCAGGCGAGATAAGGAGACAAGACCAGGCGCCCACATCACACGAGGGACCCCAAAGAGATCCTTGAGGTGCAGACTCCCTTCTGGGACTGGCAGGTGCCACACCCCACTTCCAGGTGCCCTCCACCCAAGACCAACCCTCCCTCCCTGGTACCTTCACCATCCTGAGGGTGGAGATACCAGCAAACATCAGATGACTCCACCTATGGGACCAAGAAGGGAAGCAGGAAAGACACTGATCTCCAACCAAAACAATCCTGGTGTCTTCCTTGGAGATTTTTTTTCTTCTCCCTCTCTAGTCTCCTGCCCCCCATCCCCAAAATAGGTGAAACCAAGTACTTGGCATGAAGTAGGATACTGAGGGCTGGGGTGTCTGAATAGTATGTTACAGTTGTGTTGTATATTTTTTTTCTTACTCCAAATATTTACTATTTGAACATTTTTATTTTTCTTGCTATATATGTGTGATTGTTTCAGGTACTGTACTGTCTTCCAACTTACTTGTCTACCCAAAATTACTTCCTCTCTCTCTTCCTACTACTAATCTTCTTTAGATTTCTCTTTCATACTTCCTAAGATATAATAACCCTATATCCTCACCTCCTGCCTCCTCGGCATATCATCCTACTTCACCACCCTTATTCTTGGTCCACCATCAGAAAATGTAAATCTTTTTACAACCCTATTGATTATATTGTAGATAATAATTGAAATCACCATTTCTGTACATTGTGATGAAATTGTGAATTTCTTAATAGCAACTATAAGATTTAAGGTTGTGTATTGTTTATATTGGGATCTATTAACATTGTCCTTCCCCTCAAAGGAGAGATATTGGAACCCTACAATAAACCCATAAAGTAAAAACAGTAACGCCTTGGATCCCCAGAGCTAGAAGGGAAGTCACACAAACAACATGAAAAGACAAGGGAAGAAAGTGTCCAAACAAATCAAGATATCTCACTGTTAGAATCCAGGGCCAGCACGGCAGAAATAATGACAGAGAAGGAGTTCAAGATGTACTAATTAAAATGTTCTGTGAATTAAAAGATGATATAAGAGAGCAAATACTGGCAGCAAAAGAACATTTCAATAAAGAGCTACATAAACAAATACAGGAAGCAAAGATTACTTTGATAGGGAGATAAAGTTTCTTTAAAAAGCCAAACAAAAATCCTTGAAATGAAAGAAACAATAAACCAAATTAAAAGTTTAGTTGAAAGCATCACCAACAGATTAGACCACTTGGAAGACCAACAGATTAGACTACACCTCAAACATTGAAGACAAAATATATAATTTTGAAAAGAATATGGACCACACAGTAAAAATGGTAAGAAACCATGAGCAGAACATTCAAGAAATATGGGATAGCATAAAAAGGCCAAATCTAAGAGTTATAGGGATAGAGGAAGGCCTAGAGGTTCAAACCAACAGAATGAACATTCTATTCAATGAAATAATATCAGAAAATTTTCCTAACGTGAAGAATGAATCGGAAAACCAAATATAAGAGGTTTAGAGAAGCCAAATGTACAATATCACAACAGATCCACACCAAGGTATATTATAATGAAAATGCTTAACATACAGAATAAGGAGAGAATTTTAAAAGCCAGGAGAGAAAGGAATCAGATTACATCTAGACCAATTAGATTATGTGTAGATTTTTCAACCCAGACTCTGAAAGCTAGAAGATCCTGGAACAGCATAGATCAAGTTCTGAAAGAAAATGGATACCAACCAAGAATCTTTTTTTTAAAATTTATTTTATTTTTCCAGCCAAGAATTTTATATCCAGCAAAATTAAGTTTTACATTTGATGGGAAATAAAAACCTTCCACGAATAAACAAAAGTTAAAAGAATTTACAACTAGAAAGCCTGCACTACAGAACATCCTTGGAAAAATATTCCAAGAAGAGGAAATGAAAAACAACAATGAAAATCAGCAGAGGGAGGTATTACACTAAAGGAAGAACTAATCAAAGGAGAAACTAAGTCAAGTTAAATAACACAAATGGCTAGGAATACAAATAATATCTCAATAATAACCTCATGTTCTGGCCTAACCTCACTAATCAAAAGACATAAGCTAGTAGATTGGATATAAAAAAAAAAAAAACTTGCTGCCTCCAAGAGACTCATCTCATAGGAAAAGATATACACAGACTGAAGGTGAAGGGTTGGGACTGCAGAAGCAAGCAGAGGTTCCATCCTCACATCAAATGATGTCGACTTGCCTAGCCTGTGTGAGCTTTGGGTTTGATCCTCAGCACTACATAAAAAATGAACAAAATAAAGCTATTGTGTCCATCTACAACTAATATATATATATATATACACACACATATATACACACACACTTTTTTTAAAAAAAGAAGGATATTTAATACTGCTCAAGGGAAACATACACCAACAAAACAATAAGTATAAATATATATGCCCCAAACAATGGAGGATTTATGTTCATCAAACAAACTCTTCTCAAGTTCAAGAGTCAAATTGACCACAACACAATAATTCTGGGAGACTGTAACACACCTCTTTCATCACTGGATAGATCTTCCAAACAAAAGCTGACAAAGAAACTATAGAACTAAATAATGTAATCAATAACTTATATTTAACTGACATATAAAAATATTTCATCCTTCAATGAGTGAATACACTTTCTTCTCAGCAGCACATGGAACTTTCTCTAAAATAGACCATATATTGTGCCACAAAGCAACTCTTAGCAAATATAAACATGTAGAGATACTAACCTGCATTCTATCAGATCATAATAGAATGAAATTAGAAATCAATGATAAAATAAAAAATAAAAACACCTGGAGACTAAATAATATGCTACTGAATAAACAATGGGTTGCAAAAGACATCAAGGAGGAGTTTAAAAAATCCTTAGAGGTAAATGCGAATACATATTAAAATCTTGGATACACTATGAGGGCAGTAGTAAGAGGAAAGTTCATTGCATGGAGTTCATCTCTTAAAAGAAGAAAAAAGTTAACAAATAAACGACCTAACATTACATCTCAAAGCCCTTGAAAAAGAACAACAAATTAACACCCAAAGCAGTAAAAGACAGGTCATAATTAAAATCAAAGCTGATATCAATGAAACTGAAACTTCACATGAAACTTCTGATCCTCACAAGACATGTTGCATGTGAACCCAGGTCCACCAGAAGCCCCCCTGGATTTACTGTACACAAGGAAGGCTCTACTACTCCTTACCAGGGCCCAGGAAGAAAGGATCTCTCTCTACTAAAATAAGTCTCTATTCCATCCTGTGGACATTTTGAATTATAAGCACCTCCTTCCTTATTTCATCCCTGTTTAGAAAAGAAAACTGAACCAGAATCTAAATGAAACTCAGTTAGCTGTTAATAAAGAACCTTTAAAAGTTGAGAGTCTGTTGACTCAGATACTTTGAGAAGATTAGCCCTGAGCTATCCAATATATCTTCTTAGATTAAAAAGGAAAATATTCGCAAATATAAGCATACCTGTTAGCATAAAAATTAAGTTAAATCTGTATTTGTTCTGTATCTTGTCATCTTAGAGTTGAGTTTCTAGCTCACTTGCTAAAATAGGCAAAGACCTTTCATATCACATTGAAAGGTTTGCCGTTGCTCTGCAGTCACAGGGACCTGTGGCCTGCAACCTGAGACCGTGCTGTAGCTGTATTTCCCAGGTAACAAATGTTCTTAGAATGTATGTTCCATAACACCATATTTATAGCCTCACAGTACAAATTATGTCTGTCACAAAAGGCCAGTTGTTCCCACCTGCTATGGTGACAAATGGCCTCATTATGATTGCCCCGCTACGCATTTGTGATCCAGCCCTAATCCACTTGGTGTTTATAAAAAGACTTAAAGGAAGTCTTAGAATGAGGCAAATGGCTGAAATCATAGCCTACGTGAAAAACATGTACAAGTGACAGCCGGAGACACAGATTCACTTGTAAATATAAATGAAACCTCAGGCTGGCCTGCAGTCCTTCCGCAGAGGGCAGCTCTGTTAAAGGTGGGAGTTCCGACTCAGCGTGGATTAGACCCTGAGCCTCCTGCCCTGGCCACCTTAGTTCTAAGACTCAAGCCACACGTTTCTGTGGTGGCCTTACACTCACCAACTGCTCAGCTGGCACCGCATCTCCCAGAACCCCTCCCCTGGGTGGTTCTTGGTCAACACTGCCCTCGAGAAACACTGGGTTCAAGACTCAGAAGGTGGGAGTGAGGCAGCAGCCGTGCTAGTGTGCCGAAGGTATGCACGGTGACCTGCGTGGTGACCTGCATTGTGTTCTGCTGGCTCGTTGTGTGGGCATGGGGCGGCACTGGCCTTTCTTGCTCCAGCCCTCTCAAGACACCCTCCTTCAGCTTCCTTGAAGTCTCCGCCACCTCCCTGCCAGAGGACCCCAGCTTCTTCCTCAGGCCCCCCGCATCACTGCAAGTGGAACCCTGGCTGGAGGTAGAGTCCAGGGCTGCTCCCTTCATCCTCAGAGGTCCCCAGGCGCCCCTCTGTGCCCATTTCCTGTCCGTCTTCCTTCCCAGCAGCCAGAGCAAGCTCACTTCCTCTCAGCGCAGGGTGCAGAGACATGGCTCTGTGCAGTCTCACCAGCTCCTGCCTGTGCATAAGGTCAGATCCCGAGACCAGCTCCTATTCCCCAGCCAGAGGGGTTCTGCATCTTACCCACACCCTGCCTGATGGGGACCCCAAACGCCCCTGGCAGCAGCTCCAGCATCCACACCTGTGTTCCCCACTAAGTTTCAGTTTTTGCTTCTTTTCTGACACCTGGATGTTTTGTTCTCTTTATCACAAGCTTGTATGTGCATTCATTGAAATGGATTCTTTTTATTAAAACCTTGTCCCTGGTGTCACAGGAGCATTTCAAGGTTAGCTGAGATCCACCACATTGTCAGAAAAAAGAAGTCCCACCTGACCATCTGACCTGCTGCCCCCTGCCGTCCTCCCCAACACCCTGGCTCTAGGAGCCTGTTAGCTGCACTGGCATCCATGGGAAGCAGCCCACACGAGCACCCTCCTGTGGCCCCCTCCACATGCTAGTATTTAATGGAGACCCTCTTTTTCACCAGTTTTAGCTCTGCAGGGGTCAGGCATGGGCGGATTCTTGGGGCAAAAGGAAGACAGAAACGCTGGAGCTGTTTTCCTGAGCTACCCAGGAGGGACAGTTCCCATCCCAGAGCTTTAACTTCCCTTGGAAAGCAACCCAGCTTAATTTCTCCTAGTGAATATGCGGCCCTCCCGCTAACATCCCCGAGGCTGACCCCTTGCTGAGGTTTTACTACTTCCAGAGGGTCACTGAAGTACTTGAGGACGGCTCCTGTGCACCTCTGCGATGAGCAGACCATCCCCAACATGTACATCAGAGTGTGTTTCCCATAGGAAGTTATTTGCTCCGGGTCGTGTGCACAGGACAGAGGGAGCTGGGGAGAGGGTGCTCGGGAGGTCTCAGTTCACCTCCCCACTGGAGTTCTCCCAGGACTCGCACATCTAGTTTTGTGTCTTTGATGGATTCTGTTTCATCTACCTTAAACACTGTTTCCCCAGGCCTATTTGATGCCTAAAAACATCTCCTTGCTTTCACCAAATAGGTGGGATCCCTCTTTGAGATCTTCCTGGGTCTTTATAGGCAAGCTCTCCCCACCTCCATCAGAGCCGGATAGAATAATCTCCCTTTTCCTCCCACAGCGCCTGTCGTGTCTTCCTTATGGGAATCTTATGAGCACATCTCTCTTCCCAAATCCTTCTTTAAAACTATGAGGGGGAGAGAAAGAGAAATCAGAGCCAAAAGGAAACGAGAAAAACAAAGTGAGGGCAAGATGTCTTTCAAATTGTGAGAAAGTAGTGAAATCTACACAATTATGAACAGTCTACATTAGACACCAGCAATGTCCCCACCAACAGTCATTGTGCTCACAGACTCCAGTGACTTCTCTTTTCACCCTTGACTAGATAGAAATCCAGGAGGGAAGTCAGATAGTGCCTCCTCCATAGAATTTTGTAACTAAGAGGACTGAGGCTCATGCAGGTGAAGAATTGTCCTCTTAATTAGCAAGGGACAAGCTAGACCTAAAAATATTGACTCCTGTTCTGGTAATCTGCCTGTTACACATGGGCTAGCTGCAGGTTGAACCATCTAGGAGGTAACCAGGAACCCTGGAAAAGCTGAGGTTATTTGAAGGAGAAGGCGGAGCAGGGAGAATGACCGTGCAGGTCTGGGCAGCAGCGACTCACACTATCCTCAGCCCTGGGAGAAGACATCTTGGGCCAGGGGCTGCTCCCCCTACAGCTGGTCTATGACGTGGCCCACTGCACACCGGCTGGGACCACCCAGAGCAGGGGGCCTGTGTTAAGGTCTGTAAACAAGTCAAAATAACACCTGGTATTTTGCCAGGGGAATGTTAGAGTTCGTAAACAAGTCTGGATGGTGCCTGGCAAAATGCCAGAGGGAGTGGTTTGAGAAGTAACAAAAGCGAGCCATTAAGTGTGGAGATTCCCTATTGGTTGACTGATGTATCTAGTTTATGCTAATTAAGATAAGCTGTGCAAAATGTATAAATAGCTCTGTTGTCCTACAATCAACGGCTCCCTCTCCTGCTGTATCAATGTACACAAGTTATTCGTCACCTCCCGGTTATTTTGCTGCAGCCCGACTGCGGCAGGCCTGGGCATCAGGGGGCAGGGTTCCATGGTTCTGGGGCCACAGGGAGTCTTAAGAGCTACCAGAAGGGCCTTGGCAGGTTGAGAGCTTCCCGTGGCCACGGGAGGGCTTGGGAAGACCTGTCCTAGAGAGACTGGGCTTGAGCCAGTGCTATTGCCACAGCTGCCCTGCCACCTCACTGAGCCTCTGTTTGCTCATCCATGGGTGAGAATGAGATCTGCACCTCGCTGGGAAAATTCCATGAGGTTTTCTAGTGAAACACCCATTACAAAATAGGAGGATAATGAATCCTAGGGAGGGGGAAATAAAGCATAAATAAATAAGCTCCTATATGCACTAGGGAATTTTGCAAGGCCAGTTCACTTCTTGTATTTCATTATGTGATCATCCAAATAGTTAATAATCTTAGCTGAGTAGCCTATAAATGCCCACACTATAGCAGTTATGCAGACTTGTGAGTACTTTAACTTTTGTAGTGACTGAGATTTCTTTTGCTCTTAATTCCCTGTAAGTAAAACCTGTCTTGGTGCACAAAAGACGATTTCTTCCAACACTTTGCTCGGGGAAGCTCACTGAAGCAATTGTAGATACGCAGCTCTGCACCCCAGATCAACGCTGAGCTTCATTCTGGGTCTGCATTCAGTTACATGACGATGGAGTCCTGCATGTCCAGCCCCTGGCTAACCCCAGTGCCCCTCAGGACCTGCAGAGTCGGCTACGTGTGAAATGCATGTTCTGGGTTACAAAGGCTCCAGCTCTCTGTGAAAATGAAGGGGGCCTTGCTTCTGCGTGGTGCGTGCTACAGAGTGAAGAAACTTAACCACGGCCACGTGTGAAATGCATGTTCTGGGTTACAAAGGCTCCAGCTCTCTGTGAAAATGAAGGGGACCTTGCTTCTGCGTGGTGCGTGCTACAGAGTGAAGAAACTTAACCACGGCCACGTGACACAGAGAACTAACTCAGAAAAGCAGAGGAGGGGCGGCGGAAGAGATGAAGCTTGCCTCAAGGGATTTCAGCAAAAAGCTCCTTCAGAGTAATGAGAAAGGAAATTTTTAGAAATTGGTAGTGGAGGCTCTGCTAGAGATTAAAGTAAGACCCTGGGAAGAGGAGGGGTTGACTCAACTTCGGCAGCAGGGCTACGTGCCAGGTGGCTTGAGCAGAGCAGAACTGAGCATCAACAGTGGTCAGCTCCTGCTGCCCACAGACCTCAGGAAACAGCGGCGTCCAGCCTTTCTCCCTCCGTGTCCCCATCTATAATGTGGAAGGGTTGAAGGAGCCCAGCCTGGGCATCAGGCAGAGCAGGGTTCAGAGCTCAGTGTCACTACCAGCTGTGCAGTTGGGCAGGTGAGAGTCAGCGTCCCTGGCTGAGTGTCTCTAAACCGCCTTCCTCGTCCCCATCCAACAGTGCTTCCTCGTCCCCATCCGACAGTGGTGCAGCATCCGACAGTGGTGCCGTGGCTGCACATGCTCAGCCTGGAAAGCTCTCGCTAGGCTGGTCTCAGTGAACTATGCTAGAAAAGAAGGACACTCTGATGTTTATTTGACTTGTTGCCCCATAATCTGCCCTCCGCCTGTCTCCTCACTTCTGCCCTGGCTATGTGCACCACGCGTCAACCGGAGGGGAGTCACCACTCTCGACTCTGTGCGGGTTCTATCACTCACCAGCTGGGGGATGAGGACAGGTTGCTTAACCTCTCTGAGCATCGTATTTTCATCTTCAAAAGAAGAATGGCAGAGTTATCCACCTTTACAGGTTGTTCTGTATAGCAAAGAGAGTCAGCCCGGGGGAGCATTTCTCAGCATGTGGAGACCCTATCCGTACATATAAGCAGGAGAGGAAACAAAATCTTCAGGACCTCAAGTGAATTGTTCAGAGTCACACACAAGAACAAAGACTTGTGAGAACGAGGATTGGGCTAGAAACTTTAAAGAACCCGAGAGAATAAAATTTTATCACTTAGACTCAAGTGGCCCTGGGTGATGCTAAGTGTTACGTGGCGACGTGACTCTTAAAGCACTTAGGTAACACGTGACGCATTTTTGTGCATATTGTAGATATACGCTCATGGTACACACATGTACATTTCACATGAATGTGTATTGACATGTATGATCGATGCACATAATATTGACACATCTACACATAAAGAGAACGAGGAATGCACTTCTAGGGTTATTTTGTAGAAGGCAAATTTCTATTTTAAAACTCAGAAGCAGATTCTGCTTCCAGGGTGGCAACTGGGACTTGGGTTTAAGCCAGAGCCTTCCCTCACCGGGGGCAGGCTGTGAGGCAGGGGAGTTCCCCAAATGGCAGCTTCCTCCTGAGACTGTGCCTCAGGGAAGGCCACTGCGCACAGAGGCTGTGTCGCACCCCGGGTGTCTTCAGGCTCTTTCCTCTGCCCTGTCTGTCATGGGCCGCATTCCCGCGAGCAGAGGAAGCACTCTTCAAGGCAGTGGCTCCTGCCAGGGGCTGGGGAAGGGCGTGAGGAGAGCCAATGGGGCCAGAGGCAGGTGGGGAGCAGGCCTGGGTCCTGGCTGGATCTGAGAGCTGTCAGGTTCCCCTCTAGTGCTCCTACCATGCCCCATTCTTTAGTTTCTTTTTTCTTTGTCACAAATCTGAATGGGATAACTCTGAAATAAATGGTTTAATTTTAACTGAAAACAAAATGATAGGGGCTGCAACTCAGTGGTAGAGCACCCCTGGCCGCTCCTAGCAGATGGGCAAGACTATTGACTATTATAGCTATTGTTTACAAAACCAAAAAGTTTTAATTGCATATACATCCACAAGACAGGAGACATACTTTATAACCTGACAATACAGCTGCTTCACAGAATGACACACATTACTATGTAGCTATCTTAAAATGGCATATATTAATATATCGTTTTCACTCCCTCCTGTTGGAATGCTTGTTATAGATGACTCTTTCCCTTGAGTAAATCTGAATGCTTTACTACGGGTTTGATTTCCCATCCCCACCCAAGTCAACTTCTAGGTAACCTATTGTTTTGCTTTGTTTGGGCGACATAAGGTGTTCGACACTCTTTTCATCTTTCAGAGCCTCTCCTTGGCTCTAGTTGATGGGATGCCTACTACTGTTGCTAACTTGCCATGATGGTGACGATCGACAGCACTGAGTTCAAATGAGTAGTCAAAACCAAGTAAGGGCTCACACCCATCCTTTTTTGGAGGATTCTATTTAGTTCCATCCTTTTAGTTGATTGCAATTTTATTATGGGACATACGTTTTAGAATATTTAATTCTTTTTTTTAAAGAGGGGGGCGGGAGAGAGAGAGAGAGAGAGAGAGAGAGAGAGAGAGAGAGAGAGAGAATTTTCAATATTTATTTTCTAGTTCTCGGCGGACACAACATTCTTGTTTGTATGTGGTGCTGAGGATCGAACCCGGGCCGCACGCATGCCAGGCGAGCACACTACCGCTTGAGCAACATCCCCAGCCCTAGAACATTTAATTCTTAACTTGAATAATAAAAAAAAAATCTTAAAATCTTCAAGATTTGGTCTCATCAGAGATCTTGCCCACCACACACACACACACACACACACACACACACACACACACACACACACGACAGGGGAATAGGAAGAGACTCCCATCTGCATGGAAATGTGCCCTTTGGATTCTCCTCATCTCATTAGTCTGCTTGTGCCGGAGAGGGCTGTCCAGGCCAGCAAAGAGCACATCAGGGGGCCGCCTACAGGGGCTTGAGTGACATTAATGGGCCAGTGGGCAGGCAGTGTGGCCTGCTGTCCACTCAGGTGAATGAAGGGCAGATGTGAAAGAGAATGACGGTCATCGTGGGGTGTGGAGGCAACGCTGTGGCCTCTCAGGGTCCCTGTGAGAATCTGCCCTCGGCTGGATCTGAGCTGGGTGTACCAGCTGAATGTCACAGAACTACAGGCACAGAACTAAGCCAGGGAGCACAGTGTCTCTGTCGGACTCTGAGCTAGATCCTGTGCTTGGATAGAAGATGAGACCAGGAAACACTGAGGAGACAGGGGCCCGCGCACTCTCTGCCTTGCGGAGGCCCAGAGTGACAGGCACAGCAGGCACAGGACTGAGGGAACTGAGGCTTCTCCTCATAGCCAGGGACGGAGGGACGCTGTCCTCTGCTTTGTTAAGGGTCCAGAGAACTGCTTCTCAGTTATTTACACAGAGGCTACTGCCTTTTAAAAAAATTGTTCACTTATTTTAATTTGTTATACACGACAGCAGAATGCATTTCAATTCATAGTACACACATAGAGCACAATTTTTCATGTCTCTGTACACAAAGTAGAGTCACACCATTCATGTCTTCATATGTGTACTTCGGTTGAAGATTTCCATCTCATTCCACCTACTTTCCTACCCCCAAGCCCTCTCCCTCTCCCTCCCTCCCTTTTGCCCTATCTAGAGTTCTCCATTCCACCCATGCTCCCCCTCCCCTCCGTCCCCATTACGAGTTAGCATCCTCAGATCAGAGAAGACATCCAGCATTTGATTTTTGGGGGGACTGGCTAACTTCACTCAGCATTATATTCTCCAGCTCCATCCATTTACCTGCGAATGCCATGATTTTGTTCTCTTTTAATGCGTATATATATATATATATATATATATATATATATATATATATATACCACATTTTCCCTATCCATTCATCTACTAAAGAGCATCTGTGTTGGTTCCACAGCTTAGCTATTGTGAATTGTGCTGTTATAAACATTGATGTGGCTGTGTCCCTGTAGTAAGCTGTTTTTAATTCCTTTGGGTATAAACTGGAGAGTGGGATAGCTGGGTCAAATGGTGGCTCCATTCCCAGTTTTCCAAGGAATTTCCATACTGCTTTCCAGATTGGCTGCACCAATTTGCAGTCCCACCAGCAATGATTGAGTGTGCCTTTTTCCCCACATCCTCACCAACACTTATTGCTGTTTGTCTTCATAATAGCTGCCATTCTGACTGGAGTGGGATGAAATCTTAGAGTGGTTTTGATATGCATTTTAATTGTTAGTGATTAGAGAAATTTCATCCACTTGTTGATTGATTGTAAATTCTCTTCTGAGAAGTGTCTGTTCAGTTCCTTGGCCCATTTATTGATTGGGTCATTTGGGTTTTTTTGGTGTTTAGCTTTTTGAGTTCTTTATACACCCTAGAGATTATTGCTCTATCTGATGTGCATGTGGTAAAAATTTGCTCCCATTCTATAGGCTCTCTATTCACCTCACTGATTGTTTCTTTTGCTGAGAAGAAGCTTTTTATTTAGAATCCATCCCATTGATTGATTCTTGGTTTTAATTCCTATGCTATAGGAGTCTTATTAAGGAAGTTGGGGCCTAATCCCACATGACAGAGATTGGGGCCTACTTTTTCTTCTAGTAGGTGCAAGGCCTCTAGTTGAATTCCTAGGTAGGAGACTGCCTTTTTGTGGGGAAGTTTGGACAAGACCACATTCAGAAGGGAGCATTTGAACTGGGTCCTGACAGTTAAGTTGGAATTTGCCAGGTGGAGAGGGGCACCACCCTAGGAAGGCCCATAACTAAAGCGACACTGTTTGATTTGCTCATTACCATATCCCCAGGACCTGGGAGCAGTGCTTGGCACATACTAAGTGTTCAATAAATATTTGATGAGTGTACTATGTGCAGAGAAGTGTGGTGTGCTGGCAGGAGGGCCCCCTTCCCGGGGGCAGAGGAATGGCGATGAGGATCATCAGGAATTTAGGTGATGAAAAGGGAGGTGGGAAAGTTCAGAAGGGTGTGCTGTGAGAGGTGAGCAGCTTCCTGTAGGTGCCCTCCAGAAAAACTCATGCCCAACACAGTGGATCTGGGCAGGACACCAGGCATCTGCAGAGCTCCTGCTTATGGCTCTCCAGCTGTGGGAGGCCAGATAGTAACCTCCCAAGAGGCACAGCAACACCCCTTCCTAGAAATCTGCGAATATGTTACCCACATGGCTACAAATGGCTCTGCAGACGAACTTAAGGCATAGAACTCAAAACATAAAACTTTAAACACTTATCCAGGTGATGGGAGAAGCCAAATCTAACCTACAGGACTTCCTCCGACTGCAGACAGGTGCAGCAGAGGAGGAAGCCAGGGGACTCCAGGAAGTGAAGTGACTGATGTGGTACTGCTGGCTCTGAGATGCAGGGACCCAGGAGGCGATGCGGAGCCCATGGAAAGTGCAAGAAGAAATGTGGGTCCCTGTGGGAGGGGACACAACCGCTTGCCTACAGGCACGGAAGCCCAACCCTCATCCTTACCTTTCTCTGTGACGGTCCCCTCACCTGTCCCCTTGTGCATTTTTTCTGATGGTCAGCCCTCACTGGCCTTTCCCTTGACCCTGCACCTGTTCCACAGGAGCGAGCACTATTTTTTCCTGGCTGTATCTTCAGTTCTAGAAGAAGGAATGTTCTGTGACTGCTGCTCAGTAAATAGCTAACTGGATGACTGATTGACATCATCTCGTCCTCCCCTGAACCCCAAGAGGCAGGCATTAGTATCACTGCCATGGAAGATGGCCATGGGGCTGTCCTCAGTTCTCATACCTAAAGCACCTGGGAAAGGCCGGTGCCTGCGCACCTTTGCTGCTGACTAACCCTGGCGGTGGCCGTGTTTGAGCCCAGGCCTGCACCAAGGGTGCCGGCAACCTGCAGCCTGCCCTGTTCTAGCGGCGGGAGAAGCACCCGTGCCATGTGGGTCTTTGTCCGCCAGGCTCCATTCCTCTCCGGAAGAAACTTCCTCCTTCTTTAGTTTCCATTTCCTTCCTCGGTGAAGATTCAGTTTATTTCATGCCAGAGTAAGCCTCAGCCTTGAATCACAGCAGCCAATGCTATCTGACATCAATTGCCACAGCTTAAAGAGGTTTAGGCTTGACAGACTGTAAAGTCGTTTGCAAGAGCTGGAGCTGAGTGACAAAACGCCCGTCATGAGGCGTAAACCTGTCAACCACAATTACCCGCGAGGGATTCCAGAGGAGCAGGAGAATTAAACCTTGTAAATCCAAAAGGCCCAATTGGAAAGATGTATTTATTGGGCATGATTCCAGGATGACTTCCACATGGACTTTGCTCCTCTGCTTTGGACTTGACATAGGACAGATCTACACATGGAAGAGGAGAGGACAGAAAGGTGCCCTAAACTTGACAGTGATAGGTCAGTACCAGAGAGCCCAAGGCTTACCAAAGTCCAGTCCCCATACACAGGACTAATCTAGATTTCCCTGTCTCACCTGCAATGAGCAAAGTTCACGTGCCTAGATCTCATAGGCAGTGACTCTCACATCCCCTCTCCCCTGGTTCTCGTTCCTCTCATCTGCATCCTGGTGTGTGCTCCCAGCAGCTGGAGAGTGTCAGGCAGAATGCTCCGTGACCTTGGGGTTGGAGGAGCTGCCCTGTGGGAGGCACTTGAGTCCCTTACAGCTGCAGGGAGCTGCATTCTCCTAGTGACCCTCACTGCAGTAAATATCAAATGAGTGGTAGCCACGGACAAGGGAGGGTGCCAAGGAATTTTGAAGAACAGGTAGGGCCTAAGTGGAGAGGAAAGACCAACATGATGTTTGTGCTGGAGGAAAAGGCATTAGATAGCAGGAAACAGGTGCCATAGGAAAGGACTAAGTGACACTTGGTGTGGATCATCTCCTTCTCAATTGCATGTCTAATAGGATCTCAGATCACCCCATTCCCACCCAAATGCTTGTCCTCAGCTTTTCTGCCCTTTCTATCACCCAAAAGACTGTCTCTTCTCTTCTCTCCTCTCCCCTCCCCTCCCCTCATCTCCCCTCCTCTCCTCTCCTCTTCTCTTCCAACTTAGAAGATGCAATTCCACTTTGGCCAAGAAGAGGCCATGATTCTGGGAAACAACCTGAGCCTCTCCTTTTCTCAGAACCCACGTGCAATCTGCCAGCAAATTTGTTTAATTCTATCTTCAAATTATACCCAGATCCAACCATTTCCACTGCATGACACTGACTGAAGCCACCATTTGCCACCTATCTTTCCACTTAAATCATAGACTTTTTACCACATGGTTTATAAACACAAAAGTCTTCCTAAGTCTGGGGCCCTTAGCAGTCACCTCTAAGAGCGAGAAACCCTTCAGCACGTGGGGAGCACTAGCCCAGATGGAACAAACCACGTGGCATTGAATGCAATGCTCATGGTGTGAGACGCCCACGTGTGTCACTTACTGCTGAGTCCTCAGTACTGAGGACATGCCTAGTGCACAGCGAAACTCAATAGATGGAATAAGTGGAGTCTTGGGGAGAGGCATACTCATTGGCTAACTCGGGGCAGACCACATGCACATGCTTCATACCGAGGTGATTGGGAGTTACATTAGTCAGGACACCCTTGATGGCAATTTCCAGAAGCTCAACTGGCTTAGAGGAAGAGGGAAATTAAGCAGATGAATACCAGGATTATTCCAGGGGAGCGGGACTTGGGCTGAGCAGTAGGTCAGTGTCCTCCAGCCCAAGACTATCAGGAGCGCACTGGTATTTAAACAAATTGGGTTTCTTGCGGAACTGCTGGGTGTCTCAGGAGGAAGTGTTGGAAAGAAATTACTGTGAGATTTGGGCTTTAGTTGGGTGATCTTGAGGAGATTTTGGGGCGTGTCCTGGATAGGATGCTGTCAGGTAGCAAGGGTGCCTCTAAGATTATCTTAGTAAATTTCTTCTGTTGGGAGGCCGATTAGAGCAAGGGTGAGAAGCAATTGACAAAATAGAGCAGTCCCTCATGTTGGCCAAGATGGGGACACCTGTTATTCTGTGGCTTGTACAAAGTTCATGCTCAGAATTAGAAAAAGATTGTTTCATCTTTGATCCATCGTGGTCAGAGAGTGGCCTCCTCTCAGGTTGGTATTTGGTTTCTCTTGGACAGGTGAGCCCCCAAGTTGCAAGCCCAGACAGCTCCCAGATCATCAGCTGGCTTCCTCTTTCTCAGGTATAATGAGGGAGCATCAGGGGTTCCAGTAAGAACCAAAACACATGAGGTCTTTACCCTGTGTCTCCTTTCCTCCCGTCTCCCTGGATCCAGTGTCATCCCTGTCGTGGTAAAATTCCCCTGGTCTAGGAAATCTGCCACCTGGGAGCTTACAAATTTCTCATTTGGGAACCCTCATGCATGAAGAATGGCACACTGAATTTCTCACTTCAAGGTGAAGGAAATTCTCGCAAGAGATGATCAGACAAGCCTGGGTCAGGTGCCCAGCACTAAATCATCAGCTATTACAAATTAGTGTGGTAGTCAAGGGGGATTCCCTGGGAAAACAGCAGTTCTCAATTCTTATTCAAACCAAATTAACTCAAATATCCTCTGCAGGTAGGAAAACCTGAAAGAATCATTTTCCCAAAAGTCTTCCTTAAGAATCCACCATAGGAATGCAGCAATGTATGCATGGTGAATTTTTCTCAAAGCCTGCCACTTTTCCTACGAGCTCAGCTCATCAGGAAGCAAGTAGTTGCCTCATGTCGGGGCCAAGGTAACACACGGGCTCTCTGCCCTAAAAGCTTCACTTGTGCTTTTTCTCTGAAATTGCTGTATTTTCTTCTTTGCTGGCGGTGATTTGCTACACTGGACAGTAACCTTCTCCCTGAAGCAATCTGCAGCAGCTCCTCAATGAGATCACAGGCCATTGCATCCCATAATAGGGTTCTTTTATTATTCCCCCAAGCATGCAAATCAAATGGTATCTGGGGCTCAAATCTTTGCTCAGCAAAGACATCTAGCAGTGGTGCCAAGTGGAAAATGTCTCTGCCACAGCGGCTGCATCTGTTAATGGAACTGTCCCTGCCTCTGCCCTCCGTTCCATAAGCCTCTTTGCCTTCCTCCAGAGCAGACAGCCTCCATGTCAACTTGCCTTGAGGACAAGAAAAGGGGCATCTTCAGGGGCAGGGAAACGATGGAGAATTTATTGAGTACTTACCGTGTAACAAGAGCTGCCTGGCTGTTGTTCCATTTAATCTGCCCAGTGGCCCTCTGGAGGTAAATTTAACCCCTGATGGGAAGAGGCAGAAAATAACACTGAGTTGAAGTTTCCTGCTCAAGTGTGCACAGGTTGAGCAGGGACTTCACCACCTGCATGTTCTGAGGACATTATCTAGGGACAGGAAAGGACACACATGTTAAGATGAAGAAGACATCCCTCGGTCAGGCAGGATCTGGCATCCAAACTCCAAAAGGACTCAGTGGGAGAGGAGGACATCCCTTCCTGTAGTTCAGCAGTGTGGAGAGAAGAGAATAAATTCAGAAAAATCCAAAACACAGCGACTATTAGGCTGGGGGGAAAAAAAAAAGCCTGTGTTAGTCAGCTTTTCATTGCTGGGACCAAAATACCTGACAGAGCAACTTAGAGAAGAAAAAGTCCTTTTGGACTCATGGTTTCCGAGATTCAGTTCATGGTTAGCCAATCCATGGCTCTGGGCCTGGGGTGAGAGAGCACATCATGGCAGAAGGGTGTGGCAAAGGAGAGCTACTCACTCAGGGCAGCCAGGAGGCAGAGAGAGAGAGGAGGAGATAGTGACAAAATATGGAATCCCCAGGGACCAACTTCCTCCAGTCACACCTCATCGGCCTACAGTCATTTACTAGTCATCATTCAAATTATTAAGGCATCAAATGGATTAATCCATGAGTAGGTTATGGCTTCCGTAATCTAATCATCTCACCTCCTGCATTAACAAGGGAGCTTTGGAGAACACCTCATGTACAAATCATAACAACCCGCCTCTCTCTTCCTCTCTTTCTTCCCTCCCTCTCTTTTTCTTCCCTTTATCTTCCTCCCTCCTTTCTTCCCCCCATCCCCATTCATTTCTCTTTTCTTTCCCATCCTCCCCACCTTTTCCCCTCCCTCTCTCCTTCCTTCTTTCCTACAAATCAATGCCCTAAGTCAAATATTATGGTAGGGATCAGTATGCTGGAGTGAATTCATGAAATCCCAGAGCTTCAGTGCCACTGAGCTGCAGACGTTAGGGTCTGGGATCAGTCTCCCAATAAACTAATGTGGGATTCAGACCCAGAATGATATTTTATCAAAAGCAATTCTTGGGAGGATGAGGGAAGTAGGTGTGCAATGGGAGATTTGTGCAGGGGTGCCCAGTAAAACCACAGAATCAACTCGCCAGAGAAGAGGAGATAGACTCCCAAACCTCCTGTGAGTGGGAAAGGGTGGGTTCTGACCTGCTAAGACGGGCCTCTGGTCCTCTGAGGCCTGGGAAGTGGGGGATGGACCTTCAGAGACTTTCTGATGGACTGATGGAGCAAACCAGTGCTGACAGGAACAGTTCCATGGCCTCCACTGTGGAGACCCAGTTCCATCCAGTTCTTTTATCTCTTTGGTTTCACCTGCTCTGATTTCTGCCTTGGTTCAGGTTACCCTTAGTTTCTTCCTTGCTTTAGGTTATGCCCTTCATTTAAGTATGTTTACTGAGCGTTGGCTTCATGCATTAGCCATTCCATCGTCATGGGTTATATGATGATGAATAAGATGGAAATGGTCCCTGTAGTCATATAACACAGTGAAGGAGTCAGAAAATGAGCAAGTATATACGTAAATAAAATAAATCAGCCCTGCTCGTCAGGAGAGCTAGAAGGAAGGAAGCAGAACTTGGTCCTCAGGTGCAGGGTGCGGGTCTCCTTGTGTCCCTGCCTTCCCTCTGCCTTACCTGGCGGGAACTGGAGCACTGCTCATCTCTGTCCCACTGCAATGGGCTCCACTCACATTAAACTTCTGCAGGGCGTGAGGACCTGCCTTCCTCTTCCCCAAAGGTGCTGGGACCTATCGGAGCTTTACCAGAAAATCTCCCCCTGTAAGGACGGACCTGGAAGACTCTTGCCCACACTCCTGATGTTCCAGATTGCACCTGAATCTTCTCAACAGTAATCCTGCCAAGTACAGAGTCCTTAGAAATGTATTCTTCAAATTGGGCTGGATTGACTCTTCACCCACTGGTCCTTGATCGACCCTTGGGGTCTGTAGGAATACGCTATTTAACCAATGTCTGCGCCGTTCCCTACATAGGATCAGATGTTTACATATTTCAAGATGGTTCTTGTCAATTCTCACTTGTTCTCTGGATAAATCAAAGGGGAAATTTTATTTCCCTTCAAAAATTTGAGTTTATTAGTGGTCAACAACATGAGAATGAAATCAACTGCCATCAGAAGCATCCCTTATAGATATAAGTAGAAATCCTGAAACCCAGCACAGGTAGGTTTTTCTTCAACAGCATGAAAGAAGGAGCCCTGGCTTTGGGGTCCGAGTTCTCTCTGGGTCACAGCATATGCTGCCTCACTTCCAAGCTATGCAAACTTTGGCAAGTGCTGAATATCACCCATTCTCATGTTCCTTATCTATAAAACAGAAAAATAGAGATCAGTGCTACAATAAGAATCAGAGATTAGTTAAGTAAAACACATGACCCAGGACCTTGAGAAGCAGCTGTTAATATTAACTCTGAGCACAACCCTTATTTGCAGAAAGGAATCTATTTGAATTCAGAGGACAGTGCAGTAAGGAGGGGTTTCCAAGATCCTTTAGTCAAGCATGCCTAACTCAGCAGATGATGAAATTGAACCTGCAATGCTTTGCCTAAGGCCAGGCAGCCAACTCCGAGAAAGGACTCCTAACCTAGTGCTCACCTCACCGTCCTGTCTGCTCCAAAGTCTTGGGACTTGGCATGGAAGATTGGCTGCATTGGAATGGATCTAGGGAGATTCCAAGGGGGCCTGCCTTGCCCTGGTACCCCAGGGCGGCTCTAAATCAACCCTTTCAATATGTCAATGTTGTCCAAAAGGCTTTATTTGGGGGAAAGGATGGATTTGACAGCTTGGAAACAAGCATCTCGGCACATCTCTCTGAACACAGTGTTCCAACACCTTGAGGAAGGCTATAGACACTGGGCTAATACGCCCCCCTGTCAGTTCTATCTCTGGAGAGCTAGACTTTTTAAATGTGCATAATCACAAATGCTGTCAAGCTCTCATTAGTCTGCCTTCGATTGTGAGACACTTTACTTACTAAGATCCACTTATTCTCCACTGCTGGGTTCTCCCACTAAAAACCCATTTTAAAGGTTTAGCTCAATTATCTGGGTTGAATAGTTGATAGGGAACTATTTCAAATGATAGGGGCAGGCAGATAATTAGAAGCATTTTTCATGGGTGAGATAAGAAGTGGAATATAGAGGCCTTCTCAGCATAGAGTATGGGATTTTTCTCATAACTTTCATTTGAAAAGATCTTTCCATGGAGTACAAAGAACCCACTGCCATCCAAAGTCACAGAGCTTGCTGCCCAAGAAAGCACACATTTGGATAGAAAAAAAATAGATCTGAACTTAATGGGAAAATATGGTGTAAGGAATGAAATTTAATTCTATATAATTTTTTTTCTTTCTTAGCAACCCTGGAAGAGAGAAAGATAAAGAAATGATTTCTAACATGGCAGATGTGTCTGGCTCTCTCACCCACCTTCTCGAGAGCCCAGTGGTCAAGTCACTTTGTCCAGCCACGATAACTCTTGGAAATCCCGTGAGCAGTGCCCCCTGCAGCACCATCTCTCCTGAAAGTCTTACCCTTTGTCTAAAATGCACTTTATCCACTTCCCCACCGAGTAACCCTGGGACAAATGATTCCCTGGCTCTTGCAGCACACCAGGAGCCTCACTTGATTGCACTGGTCATACCTGGCTGCTTCTTCCTTATTGCACTTATCAGTCCCTATGATCGCAATTTAAATATAACTGTAATAGTAATGGTCACCAGAGTTTCTCCTGTTCTTCACACCAATCCACTGTGATCCGCTTTGTTATTTTCATCTGATGATGCGGGAAAGTGGAGCTGACAGGGCTAAGGGAAATAGCTCAAGGGCACACAGCTGGTGGTCGGTGAAGACCAGACATGGGTCCCACGTCGAGCTGTGCGTGAACATCCCTGCCTTCCCTCCAGGAAACATCAGGTTCTGAAGAGCAGCCCACTCTACTCTCAAGCCAGGAAAATTGTTGGGGGTACTCAACAAACCCTGGCTGAAGTCTTGGGATTCTGCCCACTGGGGTTATGCACATCTTCACTGGAGATGTGTAAGTGTGCAACATGGCCACCTCTCCTGGAAGGGAGTCGTCTTCTGAAGTTCCTTGGCTCTTGCAATAATAGGAGTTAAAGTAGAAAGGCTTACCTCAGTCACTCCGATTCCGATTCCCTGTGATTTCCCAAGGGAATAACAACTTTCTGTATGTAACCACTTCCTCTAAAACTACAAGTGCACTAGTCATAATCTGCAACCCAAGTTCCCACCAATAAAAAATTGTCAGCACTATGTACAATAGATCTCTGTTTTCCAGCCTCCAATAATAGCTTCCTCTTGCCCAGCAGACAACCTATAAGCCAGTAACACTTTGTTTTTTGGTTTTTGTAATGTAAACGCCTTCACTTTTAGGTGTCAATTTCTGTATCAATCAAAATAGACTGTACCATGATAACAAAAAGCCCCCAAATCCCCACATTAAGACCACAGAAATCTGCTGCTTGTTCATGCCACTTTGCACAAAGCAGACAGACGGAGGTTCCATGCATTGGTGTTACCAATAAGATGCAAGAAATCTTCCTTCAGTTCTGGAATCATTTTTCTGAAGTGTCACATGACACTTTTCACTAACATCCCACTGGCCAAAGCAAGTTATATGGCTATACCTTCTCAATTCTTTTTCTAGGAAGAGAGCCCCAGAATACTTGTGGACACTCTTTACAAAATCATGTCTTAATCCACAATGACAAGACATCAAACAGCTTGAGTGATATGGCACGAACCTGGGAAGATTTCCAAGGGATTTGTGGTTTGAGGTAAGATTGAGCACCATGATCTTATCCCAGAAAGAAGATTGGAACTCAGCTCTAGAGGTAAAATCCAAGACACAGCAAAGGTACCTGAAGGACCAGGTTTTCCAACAAATAACTACAGATCAAAATAATTTATGGATATCTAAGGACCATTAAAGATGACAGTCAACAAAGCCCTGCTGCGGACTTTTGAAACTGGCTGTTTATTGACTTTCCTTTAATACCAAATACCATCTACCATCACCTGTGAGGGCAAGACATAGACTCTGAGTTTTCTTTTATTTCAATTTTTTGTTTTTTTCCAAGCAACAGCTCCCCCCACACACATTCATAATCTGTGACATTTGGCAAATCACATAAACTCTTTCCTAGTCTGTAAATGGGGAAAGATGATCCCAGTCCTACCAAGATGACCTAATGGTGCTGTTAATAAGATTAAATGTGATCACATATTGGTAATGTTCTATCAACCTGGAACAAATGCAGCACTATGACAGTGATGGGGAAGACACGCATGCCATCATCAACCAGATGCTCAACCACTTGTCACTGAGTGGAAAGACTTATGATTAGGATTCAATATTATTAATTGTAAAGTACAAATTTTTAAGGTAAAATTCCAACCAACCCACATAGTAATCATGTCAAAGAATTTATGAAAATGTGTTTGAAACTGTTATTTTTTACTTCACACCTAAATTCTCAAATTTGTCTGCATGGTAATATATTGATGAATATTAGAATTCTAGTCTTATCTGGACTAAAATAATAAAACCGCCTAATACTATTTACTGGTTGCTATTCCCAATTTACATGTATTAACTACTTTAGTTCTTATAACAAACTCCTGTGGAAAGTATTGTAATCATTATCTTCAATTCACAGATGGGAAAACTGAGGCCCAGACGGGTTGAGAAATTTCTAATGTCACATATTCAGGATCCAATTCTGATTCCATCCTCTTCATGTAGAGTCACCTTTCTAAATCACTGGTCGTCCCACTGAAATAGGAAAGTAAGATTCTGTTTGTTTGTTTTAGCATTGTACTTACATATGATAGCTGGGTTCATTTTGACAAAATGATACACACATGGAATTTGATTCACTCCATTTCTGTCCCTGGTCCACCCGTTCTCCTCCCTTCCCCCACCCCATCCTATTCTACTCCTCTTCCTATTCTACTCCTCTTCCTATTCTACTCCTCTTCCTCTCATTCACTTACTTCCTTTGGTTGGTGCTGTGTAGTAGACATAAAGATGGAATTCACTGTGGAGTATTTATATAAGCACATAGAGAGACTTTTTTAGATTTGTTCTGCATTTCCTCCCGTTTTTCTCCCTCCTCCCTCACTCTCCATCTCCTTCCACTCCATGCATCTTCCCTGTGCCTTTTTGAAATCCATCCTTCACCACACACACACACCTTGTTACCCTTAGTTTGTTCAAGGGGAATCTCGAGGGCAACTTTCAAGCACAAGAGTAAGAAAATAATCCAGAAAAGATAGACAAGGACTGGGTCACAGGGGGGTGAGTGGGTCATGGCAAAGACTCCCGAGTGCTATGCTGATCGCAGAGCTCAGTATCCTGGCATTAAATGCCGCTCCAGTTTAGAATGAGGAAGCGAGGTCTAAAGATATGACTGGCCTGTTCCATCTTCACACTAGGGAGTGGCGAGCCAGGATCAGTCTCAGTTCTACCTCATGACAACAGAGGTGCTCCCAATTGTGTAAGATTTCAGATGTAGGAGCTCAAGGAAAACCGAGAGGGCTGCCAAAGGAAGACAGAACCAATGGGCATAGAAAACAACATGGACGTTCCAGGAGACTGGAATTATTATCCTAGCTCAGAAAACGTCCAAGGGGAGTCCAGGACCCTGTGAGCAAACCCCTCTCACTGGTGTTAACTGTGCCATACACAGTATGTGGGCACAGGCACCTCCACTGGGCTGCTATCACAGGGTGTGGCCTGGCCATGGGGGATAGCAGGGAATATGGAATAGTAATCAATAGCACTGAATGATGATGTGGCATGACATGGTCGATGGCATGAGAACAACCACTTTCGGATGCATAGTAGAAGGACTCACATACAAAGAATTGAGGACAGAGGAGGTAAATCAATTGGAAAGTGGTCACTGTTCCACCATAACATGCCAGTTAATGTGGAATGTAAGATTTGCTCAACTGAGCCATGCCTAGAATCTTGACTTACAAAATGTTGATGTAAAATAAAATGGTTGTTGTATTGAGACATAAATTGGAGGGACAGTTGTCGTGTGCCAACAGACAAGTGGAAAAAAAAAATGCCCACGTGGGTCAGACCATTAAATAAAGTAAATATGCAGAGAGGACCACTAGTGAGGAGACAAAAGGAAATGTTGGGGACTGTGACAAAATCAGGGATCTGTACCTTATTTTGGCCATATGACAATCTGAGTCTTATGTTGCTGTATCTACTGATGTTTCAAGATGATATATCGATTTTTATTTTTATGTGGAGTCTTTGAATGTTTAAATGTTTGCAAAAATATTTTTAAATCACTAACTTGACAAAATACACACGTTTGGAATGCAGCCTTTAATACTGAGCCCATCTCCTGGTTAGATAGATAAAGCATTCTTGATCCACACTTCCTCTCTGTCTTCCCCCTCCAGTTATCTCTATTCCTGAATGTTCCTGGTGGGACAAGAATAAGTGTCACTTCTGATTTTAGATTCAGGGTCCTTTCTACCACAACATTTCCCAGCAAGTTCTTGGAATATAGGATCACATATTTTATATCTTCTCTAGTGCATCTATGTCTGAGAGTGGGATTTCTGATATGTGCTCTGCAGGCATCTACTGAAGGTTAAAGAGCACCTGAATTTGCAGCAAACAGGAAAGTCCTGCTTCCCCAATGAGGCTATTTGGAACTGAAGCCAAGAATCTAAGTGGCATGTAGAATGATTGGAACTGATGGCTGGATCAAATTGGGGAGCCTGCTGTCTAATCTCTGGATAGGATTTGCTCCAGTGGGAACCCAGACACAACACTAAAAGCAATATTAGAATGCCCTTGAATAGGAAGGGGTTCCAGCTCTCTGAGTCTTCGTTAAACAAACCTTGCACATGTGAAAGCACTGTTCTTATTTTAGATCTTGGCTTGTACATTTTCATTTCCTATGGGAAACTTCCACTGAAATAATGGCCCCTCCATGCACCCTATGCACATGTACCCTATGCACATGCACCCTGTGCCCATGCACCCTGCAGCTCTGAGCTCCAGCAGCACTCTAGCCCTCCTCTGTGTGAATCGAGGTGACCCTCTCTACATGTCTTCCTCCAGTTAGCCTGACTGCTCCACATGGTGTTGATCAGGGTTGCTCAGCATTGTCCAGTTGGTGACTGGGAATCTGGAGGGTCCAAATCAGCCACAGCCATGCCTGGTATCTGAGGGGGTTATTACAAGTTAGGGCTCGGCTGAGCCCCTTTTTTTCTTGATGTAATCTCAGGACTTCCACAGGTGTTCTCTTCAGTAGAACATTTGCATGCTTTACAGGTGGACCCATGAGTCCAAGAGATCAAAGCTGAAGCCCACAGCTCTTCTTAAGACCCAGAATTGGGAAAGCTCAGCTTCTGCCATACTCTGCTGATCACAGTCGCACAGACCAGCCTAGATTCAGTGGGAGAGGTAGACCCCATGTTTTATTGGGATAATGCCAAGAAATCTTATGATATCTTCAATCTGCTGTAATATATGAATTTACATCTCTATATTATCCCATGCACAATCAGCAGAGAGCCAAGCAGGAGAGAGAGAGTGCTCAATCACCGTGGGTCACGGACAGGAGAGGTGTGAAGCCAGAATCAGGAAACCAGTTAGGGACACCTTCAATCCTAAGGGCAAGAGATGATGGCAGCTCTAATGAAGAGTAAAAGTGGGATGTGAGAGAAGGAGACAGAATCAAGAGAGCATGGGAGACTAGAGACCAGGAAGAATCAAGGGCAGCTCCCAGGTGAGAGAACTTGGGGACTGCTGGCTGAGGGACTCAAGGAAGGGCAGAGCCTCTCATCAACAGCTGAGTATGCGTCACCCCCACAGCTGGGACACTGGGCTCAGCCTGTAGTCCTCTCCCAAAACCCAAAACATAGCCACAAGCAGTAACTTATAACAACAAAAATTATATATATATATATATATCTCCCTTTTGGTCAGCATTAATGAAATGGAGCTGAAATATCAGCACTTGGGGTGCATTTGGGTTCTGCTTGAAATTGAATTCCCTCTTCTTTCCTTTCTGTTTGCTTAGTAAAAGAAGAACCTGTGGGAGAAAAAGGATCCACTTTCTATTCCCACCTCTTGACACCCATTCACACTGGGGGAATGCCTGCTTTTCAGCCCCAGAGGGGTAGTTAGGGCTCATATTTTAATGCTCATAAAGCTCGTTGAGGATGGAAATTGGTGCATTATGTGGTGATTATTATTCTGCTACAACTGGAACTTCATTTTCATCGCTGAGCTCTCAGGGAATTAGCTGCGCCACCTTCATTAACTTAATGGGCAGTGCGGGCCCGGTTCTTCTCTCGGGCATCCTTTGCACATCCACCTGTAAGATGGAAGCTTAAGAGTGTAACCGGGCGACAGGAAGACGGTGGGAAGGACCATTAGTTTGGCTTCCCTGCCATGCCCCTTTGTCCCCTGCTTACAGGGGGTTTGTGAACCAGAAGCAGAAGGTATGAGGCCACAGACAGACTCTGAGATGGAGTGAGCACTGGGAGAGGGGGTTTGGGTTTAGAAGTCCGGGTTCCAATGGCATGGACATGCTATTGATGAAAATGGACAAGTTTGCACAGTGCCTTACTTAACGAACAACAAAACATCTCTCAGACCCAAGATTCTTAGTCTCTAAATCTAGAATGCTTGGTCTCCTGTCTTGGGAAAATGTGGGGTAGTAACTTAGCATCTGTGCTCCTTCAGATAACAATGGTATCCTTAGAGGCAGAGGTCATTATGGGAAGTAAAGGGTTAGAAAAATGGGAATCCCTGTGAGTGCTAGCAGCGTTGGCAGCAGCAGAGTGTGAGGGGATGGTGGTGGGAGTGTACCCACACCACAAATGTCACAAGCATCCAGTGACCTCCACCGGGGTCCTGCTATGATCCAGGCACAGCAGTCACTGACAATAAAAAGAGAAATAAAATCAGCCCATCTCCAGGGAACTCACACCAGTCTCTCATTCATTCCCTCGAGGGTGTTCATGCAGCGGAGGGAGATGCATTTAGTAAGCACCTTTGAAAAGCAGCACTCTTCTAAGCACTGGAGAACTTACCAAAAGAAGAGAGAAAACAAAAGGAACATTCTCTCCCCACAAGGGAAACAAAACTGCTTTATTGACTCACCCATTGATTTGACCTACACATATTTAGTACTTCCAGTAGGTAGGCAATCAGATATTCTACCAAACCTCTGAAATGTTTGGCTTCAGAAAACTTCATTTAGAATCCAGAGCTGCCACTAACTTGAGCAAAGCCAGGTATAAGCCTTCTCCAGCCTCAGTTTCCCCATCTGTACATTGATGATGTATTCACTCAGAAGCCTTCACATAAATGTCCCGTGTGTTGGTGGTGCATATCAATCCTAGTGTGATGAAGAGTCAGGATCAAGAGCCCAGATATGAGCAGCCTGCCTCCAGGTACCAGGAGGATTCCCCGACTACAGGATGATGATGAAGGTGGATACCAACAGCACTGATATTCTTGCTATGAGCACGCAAGATAACATTTATGGTAAAATCAAAAAGACCTGAGTCCACAGTTGTGTGCACCACTATCTGGCTATCAGGTTTGGATAAATTGATTCACTTTCCTGAGCCCTAATTTCATCATAAATAAAATGGAGATGATAATCAGAATCATGTCACCGGGTTGTTTGTAAAGATTAAATTACATAACTGCATGCATTTTGCTTATGGCTATCTGCACACAGAGTGTGAAATTGGTGGCTACTCATAGGACGCTTACACCCGTAGGGAACTATTGACTACACTTCTCACAAGTTAGAAAAACACAGTTTGGAAATCCAAACTAGAAAGGGCACATAAATGAGTACACTTCATCCAATCTAAAACTGCACCACAGGTGAGTACATCCAAGATATGAAATTACAACCGCCCCCTATACTGAACATTGCAATGCAGTCTGGAATCACGTGTGGAAACGGAGCAAAGAGTTGGTCCAGGGCAAACGCAGCAGAGGAGCAGAAGCCCTATTCCCACCCCAGGCTGCGTTTCTATATCTGGACTCCTGACCACAGAGCCCAAGGGAGCCTCCTTGCTGTGCACTACAAACTAAAAATAGCCTCACATAGCAATGTCTAGAGCACCTCCGGATTTTGAAGACATTGGTGATTAGGAAGAGGGAGGAGAGACTCGGCGTCTTGCGTCATGCCATTAAAACACGAGGCAGAGGGGCATCCTTTAATCACTCAAGTCCTGCTGCATTTTTACTGAAGCAACAAAAGCCCAAGGAGCCTGGAGTCTGGCCTCTTCCCTGTGGCTTTCCTTCTCAGAGTGCCTCGCTCAGGGGACAGCAGTTGGTTTTCCTGTATTTCCAGTAGCTGTTTGCCAGCCATTCCAGCAGAATAAAGGCTTTCTACACTCACTACTTTCATAGTGGACAATTATCTATCCTGGAGGACAGAGAGTGAATTTTTTTACTTTTGATTCCAAATAAATTTTCTTGAAAGCTATGACAAAGGAATAGGCTTAAAAACCAAGACCGCAAGATGATCTGTCACAGGAGGCTCAGAAAGGGACAGCAGCTCTGTGTGTTCAGGGAAATCTTAATATTTTCCTAACTTTTAAGCTGGACACACAATTCTTTTTTTTTTCCTAGAGTGGGGTACCAGGGATTGAACTGAGGGGCACTCAACCACTGAGCCACATCCCCAGCCCTATTTTGCATTTTATTTAGAGATAGGGTCTCACTGAGTTGCTTAGCACCTTGCTTTCACTGAGGTTGACTTTGAACTCACGATCCTCCTGCCTCAGCCTCCCAAGACACTGGGATTACAGTGGACATACAATTCTATACTTCCTGTAAAATAGCATGTTACCCTTCTGGCTCCATGTGTCCAAACAACCACACAGCACCACTGTTGAAAGTAAGGCTCCAACTTATTTCTCCTTTGGCAAGTGATCTGATTTTTCTTTAAAAAAAAAGTTTCTGGAACTTTTCTCTGTGATCTTCCAAATTTTCACCTTTTTGTGACAAAATGTGGCTTCTTCAACTGGAGAAAATTAAAGGTGACTCTCACAAGGTCAGAGGGCAAGCAAAGGGCAAATGGGACTGGCGGTGGGTGTTTCTAAGTGTGATTCATTTTTCTACATCAAAGGGAAGCATACTTTTCTATAAGGAATGAGAGAGTAAATATTTTAGTATTTTAGGTGCATTACGGTCCCTAACACAATTGCTAAGCTCTGTGGTTGAAATGTAAAAGCTGGTTGTTTCCAAAAAGCTTTATTTATGGGCACTAAAGCTTGAAAATCAAATAATTTTCATGTGTCTCAAAAACACTACTCTCATTTTCATTTCTTTTATCCATTTAACGTGTAAAAGCCACTGTCAGCTTATAGGCCTTATGAAAACAAACAGTGGGCAGACTTGGCTCCTGGGCCACTCACTGTACCAACCCTGGGTCCATCTAACTATGGAAGGACCAGGAGGCACCATGAGCAATGGACGCAACAGAGCAGCATGTCCTGATTCTGGAGGAAACCCCAGGCCATGGGAGAACCATCCTGGTTGGGAAAATTAGGGGTAGGAAGCAACTAAAAAAATCCAAATGTCATGGTAACAATCGTAGCTGAGTAGGAAAACTGCAGTCAATTCTGAAGCTACTGGAGGGAAAAAAAATCCCTGCTGGTTATTGTTAAGAAAAGCAAATTTCCAATATCAAATGTTTGGAGAGCTATCCAAAGTACTTAGGCTTTCATGCCTAGATCCAGGGTTGAGGAATATTGTCTATACTGAATTCATAAAGGAAAAGAAATCATCTTCAGAGAGAAAGAATATTACCTTTGCAGCGGAAGGAAGCAAAATGCAGTTGGAAGTGGTCTTCTTAGTTGTCCTGAACTCTTCTCTGTCTAGAAGAAGGAGTTGGGGTGGGGACCTCCCAGTCTTTGCAAGGTGGGCGATGTGATACTGAAGGTAAGAGGAACATTTCCTTTGATAATCAAATAGATGACAGTATGCATCCTGAAATAAGTTTTGCTACACATATTTATTCCTTGACCCTTCTTGCTCCCCATGGTGTTAAGTGCTAGAAAGGTTCAATGCAAACATCGTTAGCTCTAGAAGTTTGGAAAGGCCTTCAAGGTTGGCAGTGGTCGCAGAGGGACCATGGCTAGGAAGCAGATCTGAATCCAGACCCATGTTCCAAGCCCACATTCCTTTGTGATATCAGAAAGAATCATATTAAAATACTGACCACAGCATCCTTGGTGACAGAGAGGAAGACAAACAAATCTATCTTTCCAGCTGCTACTAGTTTTCAGGGAATGGGCTATGGGATATGTGTTTGGAGCAGAATTGTGAATATTCGGCTCTGATCCCTCTCTGCCCATGGTGCTTCGTCAGAACCATGGGACTCCAGGTCATGAGAACACTCAGCTCACCTCTTCTTGGAAGAGGAAGAAGGGGAGGGTGTGCCTTTGATTGGTCAGACTCCAGGTTGTTGATGGGGCCAACCAACCTCCAGCAGGGCCTAAGGGCCTTCGAGGTTTGGGCTTCTCTTTCCTCTGCCATCCGGGAGAAGGGCACAGCAAGGCCACAGGTGCTGTCCTCCTCGTGCTGAGAGCCAGCCATCTCCCCCTTCTCTCCTTACCTGAGGCCTGGCCTCCCCACAGCACCTCTGGTCCACACCTTCCACTTCCTCCTCCACCGGGTCACACCTGTGCCGTGCCTTCACCTTTCCTGTGTGGCTCTTCTGTCACTCTTTGATCTTCCTTCTCTCCATGATATTGCCTGGAAAGTGGTAAAATAGAGACTCAGGTTAGGGCTCAGCAAGGGGAGTGGAGACCCCCTTAGGCACGGAACCCAGATCATGAACTCTGGACAGACACAGAATTCAGGTAAAGTGGAACCTATCGTCTCCTCATCTGTTTCTGCTTCCTGTGTGCACATCTCCTTCCTAACTGCATAGGGAGAACAAACAAATAATAAATACAGAATAAAGACAAGATCCCAGGATCCCTTCAATTCCCCAGGATTCTACACACAATAATGTTAACGTAATAATTAACATTATCAAGCATTCTAAGAAGATGGTGAGAGTGGAAATCCATTCCACCAAAAGGAAATAGTTTCTATAAACAATAATGGTGTAGAATTTTCACAATGTATTTCCATTTCTTTGAGCATGTTTCTTGGGTCTAATCTAACCCAAAATTTATTTCTAACTTATCCACCAAAGAAAAAAATCTCTGGAATGCAGTTCATGAAATCTGAGTATTGAAGTGATATTCATAAATGTTTTAAAGTTTTTATTGATTTTTTTAATTTGTAAACTTGAATTAAAAAACTTGCCCATCAAATTCACAAATTATTATGGGGATAAAACACAAGAAGAGGTTAGAAAATGCTTGGAAAACTGAGAAAGGATACAAATTAGAGAACATTTAAAACAATGAAAACATGGTACTATATAATGCAATATGTCTAATAAATAAGAACGGCAGTATAAAAGGAAATGTAGAAAGCTAATTCTATTTCCTCAAATAGGAGAATTTCTGGCTCCTTATTAACTCTCTGCAGTCCCAGCATTGAACTTTTCAAATCTAATTTATTTTTGCATTCAGGGAGTTGTTAAATTATTTGGAACAGAGCTCCTTAAACATAAACTCGGCATCAATGGCTCCAAATTGTTTTATTCTTGTCTTGATAAACCTTTTTTTCCTCCAAAGCAGGGGAGATTGAGAAGTGATCAAATATAGAAAAAGAAATTACAGACCTTAAAACGGCTGCTAACTTGCAGAGGGTACCAGCTGCTGTGGGGAAATATGTTTCTCTGAAAGTCAGAGAGGGGAATCGCTCTCTAGTCCCTGCTATCAAGTCCCAAGCCCACATGATACATGAGCTGAATACCAGCTGGATCAGAAACTAAGCCCTCGGTGGCTGAGCTCTCATTCCAGTTGAGAGGAATTTTTGAGAGTGCACATTCTTGTTTTCTGCTTTGACCCAGTAGGGGCTTCACAGATGTTGGAGAATCTAGCTTGAGATTCTGGCTCTGCCCTAAAACAGACAGAATGCTGTTGAGAAGCAGGCACCAGCTACAATAAAAGGCAGCCTGTTCTTCGCATCTGAGCATCATGGTGGGCACTCTTCTGCTGCTTGCTGGCCTCAAGGAGAGACAGGAGCTGACCAGCAGCAGGCAGAGGGGGAGCACTCCAGAAGAGAGCATGGGAAGGTGGTTGGCTCTGATCACCTGAGTTAACTGAGTGGAGGCACAGCGCAGGTCAGGTGACCCTTCGAGTACAAGGAGCGGACCTGCTGGGTCCGTGCTAGGTAGGGTGCTGACACTCCACTGGATCCTGAAGGTGTCCCTTCCTGTGTGCACACCGCACACCTTCCTCACGCCACACCTGCCTGGCTCCAACCTTGAATCTCTGCTTTTTACCTAGACCTTGGAGTTTTGCTCAGTCGTCACTGAGTCTAGAGAACGCCTTGTCGTTGAGCTTTGCTTTTTAAGCTTTTTGTTTGTCTAAGTTTACTTTTCAATGGTAGTTTAAAAAGTGGGGACTCTTAAAGAAGCCTGACCACCTTTTGGGTATTCAACAATAATATGATTTTATTTGTGTTAATTCATC
The DNA here is from genome assembly GCF_052094955.1 of Ictidomys tridecemlineatus. NCBI lineage: Eukaryota > Metazoa > Chordata > Mammalia > Rodentia > Sciuridae > Ictidomys > Ictidomys tridecemlineatus. The sequence goes on along the minus strand of NC_135483.1, from coordinate 8,073,237 downwards.
TTAGATTTCTGAATATTCTGTATTCATCTACCACACTTTGTATTGTTCAGTGAGACTGATTTTTTTTAAACATGTAAATAAACTATAACACCAGCATTCTTAAAACTATACAATATAATTTGGTCATTTTCAATTATGTTTTGTGCCCATTTGAATACGTAACAATGAAGCCCACTAATGTGTGTAATCATACCGTACCAACAAAAACTTAAAAAAAAAAGAAAATTCTACAACATTTCTCTATGAATTCAAAATTCTGCTCAGTCAGACTATTATTTACCTCCCAAGCCTCAATCTCTTCCTTTTGTGAAAGATAACTAGTGCCAGACACTGAAATGGTAAAGAGAAATTTTATTCAAAAAACATCTTAATGAGGGGAAAATACTTCAATCTAGAATTGAGCTCAGTTCAGAAACCAACAAGGAGAAGGCAGCCTGAGGGTGGAAAATCACTCAGGAGAGGCATCGGGGTGGGGGATTCTCCCTAAACCAACCTAACAGGACCCTTACTGAGGATGGCCCAGGGTGACCCCATTTCAAGAGTGGAGGGGGCTGGGGAGTTTGATAGGATATGGAGCATGGTCAGCTACCAATGGTGGGGGATCCTTGTTCTAGTGACGTGGCAGGTTCTTGCTACAACCAGGCTCTGCAGGTCCCACAAGGACAGAGGCCAACATTGACTCAAGGAGAGGACTCAGAGGAGCCTGACCACAGTGTGGTCCAGGAGAGCCGCCCCTTTCACCTGTGCAGGCCTACATTCCGGTTGTATCACCCCTCTTCCCTCTCTCTACTCCAGGCTCTGGCTCTCAGTGAGCTCCTGCCCTGGCCCCTCTTCCTCCCACTTTCCAGTCTGGATGCTCCCTCACATCTCAGGCTAGGTGCACCTTTCCCAGGATTCCTCATCCAGTGCCTTCAAGTCCTGGCCAGCAGCTTCTCCCAAGAGCTCCACCGTCGTCCATCGTAGAGCTTCTCCTCCGTGGTTGAAAGCACTTATTTCCACAAAGCCACCTGCTCCTTGAAGGCAGGGGCCAAGTGTTTCTCGTCCACCACCATCTCCTGGGAAAGCAATTGAGTATCTGGCAACAACAGGTATCCAGCACATATTTGTTAAATAAATGGGTGACGCCTGTTATGACCCTCACTTTACCCCAAGTCCCCGCGGGGTGACTGAACATGAGGATGAGCAGCAGTTGGGAGAGAAGCAGATCCCCCTTCAGGATTGAGGAAGGCCTCACTCAGGCATCCAAGACTGGGAGTTCCCAGGGAGAGATTCCAGGAGGCAGAGAGGGCCAGTCTGCCTGGTTTTGATAGGACTCAGGGAGTGCGGAGGCCCAGCCTCACTGGAGGGCCCCGGGAAATCCTGCCAAGGTACCAAAAAAGGCAATTTTGTCTCATCACACTGAGAAGGACCTCTTTCTATGGCTCCTTACTAGGGTGTTTCAGTCAGGTCTGGCAACCCTGTGTCCAAAATGCCCGACAAGGACATCTTAGAGGAGGGATAGTTTATCTTGGCTCGCAGTTCCTGAGGTTTGGTCGGTGGTTGGCTGAGTCCATCCCTCCGGGCTCAGTGTGAGACGGAACACCATGGCAGAAGGGCAGGGTGGAGCAGCCCTGATCTGCTCATGGCAGCCAGGAAGCTGAGAGAGGAGGGAGGGGGCCGCAGGGAAGATGCACCCTTCCAGGGCAGCCCCAGTAACCCACCCCCTCTAGCCTGCCTACGGTCACCACCCAGTCAGTCCATTCAAACGAGGGTGGACTGATTAAGTTGGGGCTCACACCATCCATTCTTTCACCTCTGAACTATCACAAGAGCTTTTAAGGGACACACTATATCCAGACCATAACCCAGGTGACTGTGCATTGGAGGAACAGAAATAGTCAGACCTCCTGGGGAGTATTGGACAAAAGCTCTGAGCTGATACTGATTCAGGGAGACCCAAAATGCCACTGTGGCCCAGCAGTCAGAGTAGAAGGCACATAGAGTGACATGAGCAATGGAGTCTTAGCCCAGACCCTCAGTGATCCCAGTGGGTCCCCAATCCCATCCTATGATTATTTCCCCAACTGCAAAATGCACAATTTAACAGACATGCAAAGATGGGGGAAGAATCCACTGGTCAGGCAGAAGCTCACGGACCCCTCTTGTCAAGGAACCTTGCTTCAGAGAGAAAAATGACAATTGTTTGCTCATTTCAGAACTTCAGTCATCAAAACTCCAGTTTCCTAGCAATGTGTAAATACATCAAATTACCCCGTCAGTACTTCACAAGGGCATTATGTCAGTGTCAAAAGACATCAGGATCAGAAAAGGAAAAAAGAGTAAGTCTGCACTTTTAAAATTCCTTCAAGCAAAATAATCTGATTTTATACTGTGTTCAAAAAATTAGACCAAGAAGCCTTGTAGGTAAAAAATAATTTTTATTTAAATTTTAATGCTTCTGTGTATGTGTGATGAGCTAAATTTGCACAATAAAATTATCTCTCATGTAAAAATAAGTTAAAAAGGAGCATCCTCACTTAAAGTGTTGGCCAAATACCACTTGGTTTTCAGACATCTGCATCCAGCTCCTTAGGAGGGAGATAACCAGATGCAGCACACTCCCCGGTGGTCCTTGATCAAGGAGAGTATCACAGATGCTCTCTTCCAAACTCTGACCTCACAACAAAGCAAGCTACAGGACATTTCTGGAAGACTGGGTCTAACAGATCAAGAAATAAATTAAATCAGTTTGAAAAATTTTACAAAATCAGAGATGGAAGAGGCTTTCAGAATTACCTAGTTCCACCTTCTCCAAGCACACATGAAAAACTGAGAATCATAGAGATAGACTCAAATGATCCAAGTCAGAGAAGATGCTGTCCATGGCAGCAGCCCAAACCATGAAACCTGGATGCATTTTTTCTTCATTATAAGGATTTACTTTGAACAAAACATAAAATAAATTTGCCAGTCACTTCCTTTCTGATAAAAATTAATCCATGTGTTGTTTAATTGCTTTACTGACATATAATTTATATGTAAGTCACCAATTATAAATATGCAGTTCTATAATTTTTGGTAAAAGTTTACAATTACAACCATCAACACAACCCATTTTTAATACATTCTCTGAATTTCCAAACTTTCCCTTTATGTTCCTTTACAGTTAAGTATCCCCACCCCGGTGCCTAGAAAAGCACTGATCTTCTGTCTGTGTAACTTTGCTATTTATGGTCATTTCATAAAAATGGAAACAGGTGTCCCTGTCTGGCTGCTTCCCGTTAGCATGGCATGTTTGAAGTTCATCCAGGGACCAGTTTTTATTGGTGAACAGTACCCCTGGGCATATGGCGTATCACATTTTATATCCATTCAACTAAGTGTTTGGGTTTCTCATGAAGAATGTTGCTCTGAACATTCACATACATGTTTTTGTGAACATGCATCTTTATTTCTCTGGGGTAGATTCCAAAGAGTAGAATTTTTGTAATTTATATAGATAAAGAGGTAGATACAGATACATAGAAAGATTTAAATTTTTCCATTGCCAAGATGCTTTCCAAAGTGGTTGCACCTTTTTCCATTCTCACCAGGATTGTGTTAAGGTTTCACCCAACTTTGTACATTCTGCTGTCATGCACTGAAGGTCTGTATTGCTCCCAAAATTTACAGACTGAGACCATGCCCCCAACACGATGGTATTTAGAGGTGACGCCTACAGTTGGTCACTAGATGAGGTTGTAATGGTAGGGACTCCACAAGATTCTCTATCTCTCTCTCTCTCTCTCTCTCATTAATAGGATGAGAAATAGGGGTCTGACTGTCAGAGAGGCTGAGCTAAACTGGTGGGGAAAACTGCTGGAGCAGACAACTCTAAGTGAGTTTTGCAAGTGACAATAAAACAATAGTGGTTGTTTCTCAAGCATCTCCATCTACCCATCGTGGTCTAACCTCTCATCATACCTGAGCCTACTTAATTTTGCAGACAATGCTGGTTTCTAGTCTTCCCCTTTCTTACTGTCTTTAGAAACCAAGGCAGTAAAGTAGCTTGCTAAAACTCACACAGTAAATGGCAGAGCTCAGACCTGGGACCACCAGGAAGCCGACCCCAAGCCCAGGTCCTCAGTCACCACGCTCAGCGACACTCAGAGTCATATGGTATCAAGAAGGAAGAGTTCCACTGTAAAGTGGCTCAGTTAAGAAAGGGTGATTTCGTGGTGTGATTTAGAAATATGGAGGCAACATCCAACCTCTCTAAACAGAGAGTGAGAGATCTTTGCCTCTGAAGAGCAGCATTCTGAATGGGAAGTCAGGGCAAAAGTGGCAGTTGTTATCAGAAGACAGAAGAAAGCGGTTCATTATTCAATAACTCCAAGCATGTTCATGATTTCTTTAAGAAATTAAAATGAACAGTATTAACACTACCAAAGGAGTTTAAAATGGTCAGAATCACAGCCTTTGGGACATGAGTCCCCTGTGTCTCTCCTTTGCTAGAGAGCAATAAATCTTCTTTTTCCTTTTCCTCAAAACCATGTCCTTGTTAATGGGTTGGCCATCAGGGACAAGGACTGAGCTTTTGGTGACAAGGGCAGGGTGTGAAACAGGCGCACGGCTGCCAGTTCTGAAGTAATAAAGATGGGTATCACTGCCATACCAGCAACCTCCCGTCAGCCCTGGTGCGTCCGTGCTCTGAGATGAATGATGAAGGCAATCACTGTCTAAGCATGTAGCACACTCCATGTCCATCGACTCATTTGACTTTCTATGAAGCGGATCCTCTTTTCTTCTCTTTTAGCTACTCATTGGAAGGATACTAGGGAAAGGGTATTGATTTTGGAGGACGACTTGAAAATAAATATTGGAAAAGGTCTTTATAATAGGCATCACCTTTAACGTTCACTTCCGTTTCTAGGATTTCAGACTCAGCAATTAATCAGATGTATAATAGAATAGATATACAGAAATCTTTAAAATAGCAAAAAAAAAAGACCAAAACAAAACAAAAAGCAGAAAAACCTGGGAACAATCTAACACACCTTTGTTTTTTTGTTTTTTGTTTTTTGTTTTTTTGAGAAAAAGGAAAAGGAAAATGTATCTGCTTTGCTAGCAGAAACACAAGGGACTCCTGTCCCAGAGGCTGTGTTCTGCCTCATTGGCAGGAACGGGGGCTTTAAAAGAGGTGATTCCAAGGCGACTTTCCACATGTTGTCTGCTGGAGTTGTCATTTGGGAGATATCCATTTCTAAGATCTTCTAGTACCATCCCCAAAGTCTGGATTACTTCATTCCTATGGTGGATGTGTACTCAAGGACAGATAAATCTGCCTAAAATGGGGAAGAAAGTTAATCCCATTTCCCTGAGATTAGGGAGGGGCCAAATTTCCATTTATTTAAATAAATCCTGTAAGCTAAACTATAGACAGTCAATGTTGTGAGTTATTTCATAGTGAGTTAAATCATGCTGGAGAGCTGTTTGTTGCAATATATAATGTCAATAATATATTAACAATTCCAGGTTTCTAAAAATATGAATAAGTAGCTAATCTTTGAGATGAATACTTAACTGTGGAATTATGAATCACTTTTGTTTGCTTTTGACTGCATAAAATTTCTTGCCTTTTTAAATAAAACTGCATTTTTTTCCTTTTGCACTAATTAAAAGTTATTCACTTAATAAATGCATACCAGTTATTCATTTAATTAATGTGCACTCTAAGTTCTCCTTCATGTGCAAATGATTCCTTGGATAAACCCCATGTTTCCTCTAGAATCTTCTTTAAGTCTAGAGGAAAACTTTAGAAATCAGGATGGAGACCTGAAAGGCATTTGGAAATCCTGATGTCATCTGAAGCTGAATATCTAGGAGTCCATCATCCAGTTTAAGGGATAGATGGTTTGGCTATTTGGGGCTGTGGCCAAATTCAAAGAAAGCTTAATTCAGGGGACAGTTTCAGAAGGACATTCGCAAACCGGAGTCCTTCAATTGAGGCCAGCATAGATATGGTCCTAAGAGAAATATCCAAGGCAAGCTGGGAGAGTTGGCCACGAGAAGGCCCTCTGTTCTGAGGGAGACAGAACATATTTATCGGTAGGCCTCATGAGAGAAGGGCAGGCTTCACTGAGATATGTAGATGTGCGGGGTGTTTCACAGGACTTACCAATGACCATTCTTCCTCTTACACTTTCCTCCAAGTTCTCTAATCTAGTTAGAAAGCTAAATTAAATGCTGGTGTCCAATAGCTTCTCATCGAATTAGAACAAAGTCTTAATGTCATACAACCTGGAGACCATCATGCCACCCTGAGCTCAAACGCCTCTTTCCTCCTTCACGGGTCTCTGAATCCCGGGGGTAACCTCCCTCCTGTCACCCTCCGTCACGTGCCACTTTCAGTTCTCTCGTAATCCACCTGCCTTATGATCCCAAACCGCCCTGTTATTTGTTTACTAAGCTGATCAGGTGTGAACTCTTGCTGCCATACGTGCTGAAACAACACGCATGGGTCATGCTCATGCAGGAACGGAGTGGAATGATGAGGGAAGGGAAAGGCAGATCTCGGAAGAGCAAAGGACGAATGGGAGTTTTCTCCTTTAACCTTAAATAATCTTCCCAAGGCCTAAAGCAGATCACAGTACCCTCTTCACATAGATGAACAAGAAGGGAGATTAGCTAACCCAGTGAGAGTGCAAGCCAGAGGGATTAAAGATGGCGGTTGGAGGAAGGCTGCATTTCCAGTTGCTCCATGGCTCAAGATTTAAGCAGCAGGACTGCTTCTGAGCAAGGCAGGTGAAAGAGGGAATTCACTGAAATTCAATATGAGACAGCCAAGAGTCTCAGAGACTTGGAAATTTGGGAGCATTGAACAAATAAGAAAGTGTACATTGGAGCCCAGCTGGTTATGACAGCGACAGCAGCAGCAGCACAGGTTAACCACAGAGGGGAGGGATGGCACAGAGAGAGGGCACAGACAGATTGAGCATGGAAAAGCTTGTCGATCAGAAAAGCAGCCTGAACTTCACTGATCCAGAGAATCCCCAGCAACCTGGTGTTCAGAAAGTGCTCCCTGGTGTTTCTCAACTGGTCATGGAGGGCTGAGGCAGGAGCCGTCTTGAGGAGGCCATATTACAGCTTCTCCTGCAGGAACCCTGGGGATCCTAGCGAACTCTGCCATACTGTCCTGGTGACTGCCTACTTTCTGACATAGGGTGTACATAGCAGAACATGAGTAAAACAGCCACAGGTTGTACCCAGGAGCAAGAAACATGAAAACAGAAAGGGAGTGTAGCTCACTTTCCCTTTGAGTTTGGCAACTCAATTGTCCAGCTGAAGGAGGTCAGGAAACTGAACAGATAAGTGTGAATGAACTCAGGGACTAAGCCTGGGAAGGCCACATTCATGGGCAGTGGAGTGTGTGAGACCCGCGGAGGGTCGGCTCCCTGCCCAGTGGGTAAGATCCTTGGGAGGCTCCTGAGATACAGATTCCCTGTGGATATCAGCACCTGTATGGCCCTTGAGGTGTGTTGACCTGACCTTTCCAGAGCAGATACCACCCAACAGACCTCTGAGGCACGATTAGACCTAAGTCTCAGCTACTGGAACTCAAGACCCTCAAAGAACTCAACAGCAGCCCCACCCTAGGAGCCCACAGATCTGTTCTGTCTGCACAAAGCTCCAATTAATAGTACTTTCCACTCAATCCCACCTCATACTGGTGAGAAGAGAAGCTGAGAAGTAATTCAACCAGGTTCAGTTTTAGGCCACACCATCTGGCATCTGGGTGAGCAACACAAAAGAGGAAGGGGTTAACAACCCCAGGCCTTGCTCACTTTCTGTCTCTCTCAATGTGTAGCCTAAGAAGAAATAGAAAGAACATTCAGGCATAGGCAGTGACTATCCATCCTTACTGACAGTTTGACCATTTCAATGGGCATTTTTTTTCATTTTTCATTAAGAATCTTTGTTCCTTTGTTTCTTTTCTTTTTTTTTTATGGTGCTCTTGAATTGATACGATGTATATATACACACACATGTTTATTTCTTTTTTTTCTCATTTTTATGATATTTTTCCTTTTGAAAATTGGGGGATTGTTTGTATTTTGTTTTTATTTTTTATTTTCTTGTTTCCCTTTCTCTCCTTTCTTCTGCCAACACCCAAATTCTCTTGTTCTCTTTCTCTTTGCCTTTAGGTCTTTCAATTATTTCTTCTTTTTCTTTATAGCCATCACTTGCTACATGTCTGCTGTATTCTCTCTTTTTATATATTGAACACTATAAGTATTCTTTTACCCCACTTTCACAATCTCTTTTCTGTTATTGAACTGTGTTTTTACCACCTTTTAGAATTAGTTATTTCATGTCATTCTTAACCCCAACATGCATGTTGTTAGAGTTATTAGTATTGTGGGTGACATATTTGACATCTGCTGTTTGCTTTGATGCCAAATCTAGTTCATGGTCATTTATTGTTTTGTCTGTTGGCAATTAAATTGATACCTCCATTCCTATTTCATGTAGTAGTGGATATCAAAATAGGCATTGGCTATTTATTTTAATGCTCTATATAGTTTAATTCAGTTGTTACTGTTGTTTACTTTCCCCATTCCTGTGAGATGCTGGGAATCTACTTGGATGCCACATTCACAGGATAGAGACTCTCTTGTTCAACTAAACTCACCAAAAAAATAGAGCATCTTGCTCCATGCACACATTAACAACACTTGAACTTTAGTAACACATTAATTCCAAGAATAAAAGAGACAAAACCCCAAACTCATGATGAGACCCATGTAAGAAGAGATAGGGAGACCCTTAGATACCACTCATGAACACTACACATACAGAAAAAGCATAATTAACATGAAGTCCATAGGTACAACACTTAAAAGGAGTCTCAATCTAGTTCATTCTAGGAATACATTGGCAATAGAAAGTTGTGATTTCAAAATGCCCACAAATAATAGTGGAAAAGAAATAATCCCAACAGATGCAAAAAACTAAAACAAAAAAAAATACAAGAAATCTGAAAAAAAAGTTAACACAATACTTTCTAGAGTTCATAAGTCATCTGCCTCAAAAGTTATTGAAGTGGATGAAATATCACATAAAGTATTCAAAATAATGATTATAAAAGTTATTAATGAATTCCAAGAGAATGGAAAAAAATGAATGAATTAAGGAAGTAAGCACAGAATACAAATGAGAAATTCAACAAGAAGATATAGATATTAAAAAAGAACCAAAAAGAATCTTGGAAATGAAAGATGCAAAAAGTCAAATAAAAGGTTCAGTTGAAAGTCTGATACAGTAGACCACAATGAAGACAGAACCTAAGAACTGGAAGACAAAGTGGCTGACCTTGAACATTCAGACAGTATTAAATAAAAGAAAATAAGTAGTCATGTTCAGAATATACAAGAACTATGAGATGGCATTTAAAATCCCAATTTAAGAATCATAAGAATTGACAAGGATTGAGAGGTACAGACTAATGGCATGGATAACCTTGTTAGAGAAATAATAACATAAAAATTTCCCAATGTTGAGAATGAGGTGGAAATCCAGATACAGAATGCATTCAAAACCCCAAATACATAAGATCAAAAAGAACCTCTCAAAGATAATCTATAATTAAAATGCCTAACATACAAAATAAGGAAACAATTTTAAATATCTCAAGGGGAAAATGTCAGGTCATATGTAGAGGCAAGGCAATCAGAATTACTTATAATTTCTCAGCACAAACTCTAAAATCCAAGAGGGCTTGGAATAATGTATTTCAAACCCAGAAGGAAAATAACTGTCCACTAAGATTACTATATACAGTAAAACTATCCTTAAAAATTAAATAAGAATTAAAAACTTTGGCTGGATGCAGTGGCACAATCCTGTAACTCCAATGGCTAGGAACATTGAAGCAGGAGAATTGCAGGTTCAAAGCCAGCCTCAGCAACTTAGTGATGCCCTAAACAACTTTGTGAGACCCTGTCTCAAAATAAAAAATTTTTTAAAAAAAATTTAAAGGGCCGAGGATGTGGCTTACTGGTTAAGCACCTCTAGTTCAATCCCCAGTACAAAAGAAAGAAATACAAACTTGGCAAGATAAGCAAGAAGTAATGAATTCATTACTACTAAGTGAACACTACAGAAAATACTTAAAGAAATAGTTCACTCAGAAAAAATCAAAACCAAACTCTAGAGCTCACAAATAAATAAATCTCATTTGAAGAGTAATTAAACAAATGAGAAACATGACCAAATTAAACATTAGAAAGAAATCAAAACATCAGGAATTAATAAACATTTCTCTGTAATACCATTGAATATAAATAAATGGTCTCAATTCTCCACATAAATAACATAGACTGGTAGAATGAATTTTAAAACAAGACCCAGCTCTATGTTGTTTTCAAGAGACTCACATTGTAAGCACAGAGATCTATAGACTGGAAATGAATATATCAAACATACGGATCCTGAAAACAGTAGGAACAGCTATTATCATCCCCAATGAACCAGACTTCAAGCCAAAATTAATCAGAAGAAACAAAGAAGGTAACTTCATACCAATAAAGGGTACAATCCAGCAAGAAGTTCTAACTATAGTAAATATTTATGTTCCAATTGTTAGTGCACTTAATTTTATAAAATAGATACTACTCAAAGATTCAGATGGATTTCAGTACAATGATACTAAATGATTTCAATACTCCTCTGATCAGCAAAGGAAACAATTAAGAATGTGAAGAGAGAACTTACAGAATGGGAGAAAAATCTTTTGACAGAATATTAATATCCTGAATATATAATAATCAAAATTTGTAACATCAGAAAAATCCAAATAACCCAATTAATAAATTGGAAAATTAACAGAACTAACTAAAAAAAGAAATAAAAATGGCAACAAATATTTGAAAATATGTTCAACATAATCATTAATTAGAGAAATGTCAGTCAAAACCACACTGAGATTTTATCTCACTCCAGTTAAAATGGCAGTCATCAAGAATACAAATAATAAATGCTGGAGAGGATGTGGGGGAAAAACACTTTTAGACTGTTGGTGGAATTGTTAATGAGTACAATCACTATAGAAATCCATATGGAGGTTCCTAAAAAGACTAAGAATGAAACCACCAAATGACCCAGCTATACCACCTTCTGGCATCTATCTTAAAGACTAAAAGTCATTATAGTGATGCAGGTATACACATGTTATAGCTGTACAACTCACAATAACCAAACTATGGAACCAGCTAGATGTCTGTCAAAAGATGACTGATAAAGAAAATGTGGTATATACAAAATGAATTTGTATTTGGCCATAAAGAAGAATGAAATTATGGCATTTGTAGGCAAATGGACGGAATCTGAGAACAAAGTAAATCAAACTCAGAAAAGTCAAGGTTTGTATGTGTTCTCTCATGTGGAAGTTAGAGAAGAAAAGGGAAAATAAAGGTATGCAGGATTTCATGACTATAAAAGGGATATCAGTAGAGTGGAGGAAAGGGAGCAGGGGAGGGAGAGGAGAAGAGGGGAAGGATGAGAAATGATATTGGTCAAATTGTGTTATGTTATGTGTACGTACAAATGTATAACATGTCCTGCCATGTGTGTAACTACAGTGCACCAATAAATACGTGTAAATAAGAGGAGCCGCCAATGGGAAGAATCAGAGCAGGGGGAACCTGCTGGTGTTGCTGGGTGTGTCCTATTTAAAGCTCTGCTTTCAGAAGCATCATAATGGCTTCTAATACTGAGAGCTGCCCAACAGTGGAAGGAAGAGCCCCCTCCCAAGATGCCTCAATAGGAGCCAAGATATCCTATGTGTCAATCAAATCAGTGATATCCAGAGAAACAGAACAGAGAGAGAGAGTTTACATACATGAGATAGAGACAGGCAAATAGAGACAGAGAGAGGATTGATGTGCATGATTTTGGAGACTGGCAAGTCCTAAATCTGTAGAGCAAGTAGAGAGTCTAGACACTGAAACAGGGGCTGATATTAAAGCATTGAGACAAAATTTCTTCTTTTTTAGGAAATTTCAGTGTTCATTCTTTCAACCTTCCCCTCATAGTAGGATAAAGTCCACCCACATTATCCAAGATAATCTCCTTTACTTAAAGACAACTGATTGAGATATCAACCATGTCTACAAAATACTTTAATAGAAACACCTAAAATATTATTTGATTGAACAGCTGTGTCCTAAAGCCTAGCCTAGTTTGCATGTAGAATTAACCATCACATCCTATAGGAAAGAAATACACTAGCCACTTAGACTGTCAGATCTTTGTTTTTCCATCACTGAGTCTCTGATTTATCTTTTCTCTTTTTTTGCAGTGTCCCATTTAAAACACTGAGGTGTACAGTTAGAACTAACCAACTTCAACAACTGTAATTTTTTTCCCTGGATATTTAAGTGAAGCTTGACTGACAGAGATCCCTTGAAGGTTACCTTAGTGAGGTAATTATTAGATCTTGAAGGCTATAATTCCATGAGGAAGACCCATCCATTCCTTCCATCATTTCTCATCGGGTAAATAGAGAATGAAGATGTTGGAGGCTGTTCCATGCTCCACTCCACCATTTCCTCTGAGAGACAGTCACTATTTTGCAAGGAAAGCATACGATTTCTGACAGTAATGTGGTTGGATATCCCACTTATATCATTCAGTAAATATTTATTTTTGACCCACCAGATAATATGCTGGGAAAAGGTACCAAATGTAGAATTCATCCCCACAATAATGCTGTGGGTTGGGCATTATTACACCCATTTCACTTGTGGTTAATCTGAGACACAAAGGAATTATCAGTGCAAACAGTTTTTACACCCAGATGGGAGCCTCTGATTCCTGTGACCACTGCACTGTGCCATGCTGATTCCTCTGTGAGCTGCAAACAATGGGGAGAAAAGGAAAAGCCAGTCCCTCCCTGAAAATCCCCACACCCTGGATGCTGGCTTCGGAGTGCTGTGCTGGAAGGTGGGTGTCCCTCTGCAGAGCTCCCCCATGCTGCCTGCTCACCCAGAGCAGGCGACCTGAGCTTCACTCCCAGCCCTGCCTGGCAGACTCTTGGTGCCCCCCCCCCACTGTCTGCCTGAGGACAAGAGTGGTGGCTTCCACATCCATATCCCCTATGATGGAAGAGGATGTAAAGACGCCCTGCCCAGTACTGTCCCTCCCTTCTCCAATTTCCTGTAGAACACATTTTGCAAAATGGAATGGTATTTGTTTACTTTCTTACTGAAAAATCTTTATTCCCGAGGCATAGAGAAGAATGGCCAGTATGCAGTCCCTGGTATTGGTGACTGAGTGGTTGGAGGGGTGAGGAGGTGAGTGAATGGCACAGGAGTGCACACAGAGCAGGAGGGCAGACATGCCCGTCAGCTCCTCCACCTCTGTTCTCACAAGGACTTCTTGAACCAGCCCACTTGGCTTTGTCTTCATTCTTAGAGCAAGGGTTATATTAAAATTTGCCCTTCCGCGGAAGCTAACGAGATGGTGAACTTGGCACATTGTCTTTTAACTAATGACCCATGAGTCTTCCTCTCATGATGGTGGATCCGTTTTATTCAAATTTGGATCCCCAGAACTTCTGATAAGAATGAACAGAATGAACTCTTGGCATATATTTTTAAGTGAGAAAAAGAACAAAAAATAAAAAGACACCTCATTTGCCCTGCATAAGTGAGTACAGTATTGTACAGTGCTTTGGGCATATTTGATATCAGCAAAGAACATGGACCTTGAAGTCGCAGGCTCTGGGGCTGCCCCTCCTTTTACTAACCCTTTGATTAGGACCATGGTGATCAGATGACAGCTTTCATACCAGTTAATAACAAGTCAGGGAAAGGGGATCATTATTTTTTCAAGCAGAGAGGGGTGTGGTGTCAGGAATTGTTTCTAATAGCATTGGAGGACTGAAGAAGGAGAGAGAAAGAAGAAGAAGAGAGAAGAGGAAAGAAGAGAAGGGAAGGGAAGAGAAGAGAAGAGGGGGATTGCCGCCCCACAGTCAGAAGTCTGACCATCTCTGAGCTGGAGCCCAGGAGCACCTGTGGCCCTGCACCACTGCTTTTGTCACTGAATGGCATGAGAACAATGAGCACAATCCAGAAAGCCCCATGCATCCTGACGCTCATCAAAGTGTGACCAAGTGACTGCAGCCCCCATTATTTCCTCAACTCCCCGCCCCCACTAGGACCTCTGTAGGAAGATGCTTCCCAGGCAGGTTCCTCCTGCCTTCTCCCTTCTCACCTTCTTCTGTGACACTTCCTGTTAGTAAATAAAGGAAGCTTGCTGGTCGTGGAGTCTGAGAAATGCCATCTTCAGTTCCTGGCATTCTCAAGCTGTCTCCTGGGGGATCTGGTTGAACTGTGGATTCTGATTCAGACCATCTGGAGAAAGCGCTGGGAGTTTGCACTTCTGTCAGCTGCCAGGTGGGGATAATGCAGCCGGACCTCCCGCCACACTTTGAGATACGAAGGCAGCCTGAGGAGATGCTCTGGAGTGCACCTGTGGAGTGGAGAGTCCAGGACAGCCCAGCAGTCACCTTGGACGTGCTTTCTCCCCGAGCTTCAGCTTCCTAATGAACAAAGCTGAGATAACAGCATCATCTTATCTTCCCCAGATGTCCTTTAACCTCAGACTGCCTCAAATTCCCTGGACAGCTCCTGAAAAAGAGAGATCTCTTGTTTCTAGGACAGACATTCTGACACAACCAGTCTTGAGTGCCACTAAATTGATTCTCAGTGGCAACTGGGATTATGAACAACGGTGTTAAACCAGGCATCCTGCAAACCTCCTAGCAGGGTGCCTGGTGCATAGCATAAGTAGCTGGGTGGCTATTGTTACCATTATTTTAATTTTCCTGTAACTGAAATGGTGCATTTGAAAACACCTAACCCTATGCCTGCCCTGAATTTCCCCCAGATCAGCCAGCCCAAAGTCCCACCAATAGGAAGGACTCTGAGATGGACCGATGGCAGCACACAGAATTTCACTTCATCTGATAACATGCACATGTGTGTGCATACAAACGCATGAAAATTAAATAGCATCTTAAATTATCTATAAGACATACTAAACATATGGAGTGTGAAATTCTATGAAAAATAGCAAGATGACTGTGAGGATGTAGTGTGAATGGCTTCTAGGCAGATGGTTGAAAGTCTAAGTCTCTCTTTCTAGAAATACATTTTTGAGCTGAATATCCATTTCTGAGTCTGTGGTATGTTGCTGGCAACAGAATGAATTTGGGGTCCCTTGGCTCAGTGCTGTTGTTACTACTGTTGACCAGTGAGAGTCCTTGCTTCCCCGATGTTGAAGAATAACACCAAAGAAGCACGCCGAGGCAAGGTCAGAGTAGAAATTAGAAGTTTATTAAAGGACAGCAGAAAAGACTTCTCCAGGAGGAAGAAGGGGACCCAAGAGGTGGAATCCGTGGAAGTGTGGTTGTTTCCCCTTTTTATAGTTTTGGTGATGGAATGTAGGTTGGAAGGCCCGAGGGGTGGGACACAGGTGGGTCAAAGAAGTAGTCTGAGCAGGAAGGACTTCAGTAACACTTCTTTGAGCTGGGCTTTGGCCTAGGGCCTTTTCAGGACTTCATTAACATTCCATGAGTTGTCCTGTGTTTTCCCTAAGTCATTCCCAGCATGGCCTCCATTTTAGATTTCACTCGATATTAGAACCAATTTACCTAACTACACTGACTACCTAACTTTAAATCTGGCTTCACTGGCCTTGTCCTGATCACCTTATACTCCTCTGGATCCATATGCATGAACTGTCAAGAGGCCTGTCCCTCCTGGTGTCTATAAAACATCATGAGGACTTCTTCCCCTTTCTGTGCTGACTGGTGTGTTTGCTTCAATAGTACATTTCCAAGACTCCAGGTAATCAAAGTTGCGGTGGGGATGTCGGCTCAATGAATCCTAAGATAGAGATTTTACATCATGTGCTTCTTAAAAATCTTTAGAACTTCTGTTAGATGAATGATGTGAAAATGTACCCTGTGAAAAAAGTGCCTCATTAATAGACATTAAGGAATCATGAGATGGAAATAACACCATCTTGTAAGATATTGTATAATATATTTAAAAGGAAGGAAAAAAGGAAACCATGTAAGGAAACTCAGAGTTGGCCTTTGGCAAACTTCTACAGTAGAGAAAACTCCTCTGTGATGAGTGTCTGGTCTCTCCCTCAGTGTCCTTTAGGAGGCCTCTTCCCACACTGTCAAGGTCCAATAGCATCTAATAGCCCAACAGAGGAAGAAGTATCGACGGCTCCAGCAGTGGAGGCCCTGCAATCAAACAGGCAGCTTTGCATCCCAGGTGCACCACTGACTAACAGGAGGGAGACGTGGACAGATCTGTTGTCCTATCTGTAATTGGGGTTAAACAATCTAATACAGAAAGTGCATTACACAAAGAAGTTTGCTACATTCTACGCCTCTAATGGCCTTTAATCTTGGCTCTTCCAAAAGATAAAGGTCTTCAAAGAGAAGAATTATCCTCTCTGCTCTAACGCCTTCATCTAGTCAACAGGGGAGATAACCCGTGCCTAACTGGATTGTTGGGAAGGTCAAGGGATGTGTGGATTCACTTTGAAAAGGGCTGGGCATGGACATGGGCAGCAATGACACCGTCTGTTTCATTAATGGATTGCCACAGCTCTGTGGGAAGCAAGGAATCACACACTTCTTCCACCCTCCACTCCAGTGAGTGGTAGGAAGCCCATGTTGGGCACCTTTCTTGAGAAGAGGAGACAGGGAAAGGGGTAACCATGGAGAACAATTAGCAGGGGTGCACTTCAGTGTCTGCAGGATGATTGTTTCTAGGCTAAGGCATTCTTACCATCCTCAAGTCATCTTCAGACCAGTGCCACTGATATCACTGTAGCCTCTTCTGGTGTTCTAGCAAGCTCTGCATTGCTATGACCAAAAGGCACAAGAACAATCAAGAGAAAGAAAAGTTTATTTTGGCCTGTGGTTTTAGAGGTTCAGTCCATGGTCAACCAACCCCATACCTCTAGTCCCAAAGGCGAGGCAGAATATCTTGGTGGAAGGGCATCTTTTGGTCATAGCAATGCAAAGCTTACTATAACACCAGAAGAGGCTGCCATGATATCAATGGCACTGGTCTGAGGATGATTTAAACATGGTAAGAATGCCTTAGCCTAGAAACAATCATTCTGCAGACAGTTAAATGCACCCCTGCTAATTAATTGTTTGTCAGGGGCTAGAAGGAAGTTCTCCTTCTAAGAATAGCCTGACACTTACAAGAAACAGCCCCCTGGGAGACATCCTGCCTGGGAGACATCCTGCAGCTACCTATGTTCCTGAAACCTCCTGTGGTTATCAGGATCATCAGACATCCTGCAGCTGGCAGTTTTACCACCCACATCCAGCAACTGCGGATAAGAGAGCTTCCCCATCCCCAGCATATAAATACCCCTGTGTGAACAATAAAAGTTTGCAGCTTAATCAGAACTCCTGTCTTGCTGTCATCCCTCCTGTCTCTTGTCCCTTCATTCCTCCCCACCTAGGTTTGCAGCCTCGTTGATGTGTCCTGCTGGTCGGGACAATTGTTCTCCATAGAAAGCAGCTGGGGACATGGCAACCTGGAAGCAGAAAGAGAGCTGCACTCACCAGGGACAAAATATAAACACCAAAGGTGAACACCCAGTGACCAACTTCCTCCCACCACAACCTATCCCTCAGTGATCCATATCAGTGGGTTAATCCACTGAGGTTACAGCTATGCCTTGCCAAGGTCAAAAGGCACTTAAGAATAACCTAGAAGGGAAAAAAAGTTTATTTTTGCTCACAGTTTTAAAGATTCAGTCCATGGTCAACTGACTCCATAGCTCTGGGCCCAAGGTGAGGCAGAACTTCATAGTGGAAGGAAAAGATGGAGGAAAGCAGCTCAGGACATAGCAACCAGGAAACATAAAGAGAACTCTGCTGGGAGGGGGATATAAACCCCAAAGTCACACCCCAGTGACTGGCTTCCTCCCACCACACCCTATTTGCATATAGTTGCCACCCAGTTAATCCATTTCAGTGGTAACAGCTTTCATAATCTTTGAACATTCTTGAATTGTCTCACACATGGACTTCTGGGGTCACCTCATATCAAAACCATAACATCAGGTTAAGACAATTCCTAACAGATTTATTTTTCTCTAACTGTTTCTGAAATTTTTAGCATTCGAAATTTCAAATAAAATTCAGGGAGCTGTGTTAGTCAGTTTTTTCACTTCTATGACCAAAAGAACTGACAAGAAATATTAGAGGTGGAAACGTTTATTTGGGGGCTCACAGTTTCAGAGATCTCAACCCATAGACAGCTGATTCCATTCCTTGGAGCACAAGGTGAGGTAGACTCTCATGGCAAAGAACTTGGTGGAAGAAGCAGAGAGCTCTCCTCACCACAACAAAATATATACCCCAAAGGCATGCAACCAGGGACCCACCTCTCCAGCCACACCACATCTGCCTCCAGTTACCACTCAGTCAATCCCTATCAGGTAAGATCTCATAACCCAATCATTTCACCTCTGAACCTCCTTGCATTGTTTCACACGTGAGCTCTGGTGGACATCTAAGATCCAAACCATAACGGGATCCTTGCACAGTAATTCCTCAGCATCTGTGGGGGACTGGTTCCAGGACACCATGGATACCAAATCCATGGATGCTCAAGTTTCATAAAATGGTGTAGTGTTTGTTCATAACCTACCTTTAACCCATATACTTGCAATCTTCTCTAGACCACCTAGATACCTAATACAATATAAACACTATGTAAATTACTGTTATACTAGATTGTTCGGGGTATGAGGACAAGAAAAAATCTGCTCATGTTTAATTCATTTTTTCCCTGAAAAGTTTTGATCCACAACTGGTTGAATCCATGGATGTAGAAACTGCAAATACAAAGGAACGACTGTGTTTTATTATTTTGGGGTAAAATCAAGAATGTGATTTCTTTGCAGCACAGGAATAAGAAAAGAACAATCACATGAAAACATGTATTTCTACATTGCTTTTATGATCCTCTCATAATAAAACTGTCTCCAAATTGTGTGTCACATAATGCCTTTTAAAAGTTATGTAACAGGTATTTATTCCAAAAGGATTGTATTGAAATTACTTTGGGGAAATTCTGTGTTAAAAACCCAGTAGATCTTTGCAGGACTCTGGGAGACTTTGATAGTCAGAAGTGCTTTGTAAATCTATAAACATGACTACAGTATTCAGCAGCCTTCACACTTTCTGGTCACTGAACCTCTCCCACCTCCTTATGGTGTTTTATTGGGCACCCATGTCCCTCTGAAACTTGCTGCTCAAATGTGACTTGTGAGCCATCAGCCTCAGCTTTTACTAGGACGTCCTTTGACATAGAGACTCCTGGGCAACATCCCCAAACAGATTTTAACAAAAGAGCCTGGCTGGTGTGAGTACATATTAAAATTTGAAGCATGTCTTGCACAGTTTCAAACCTCGATTACAAATTGTAGCAATGATGAGTTCAAGGGCTTCCCTGGAGATCCTTTTCAAGGGTGTAGACTGATTCGTGATCTCTCTGAAGACAGAAACCACCCACTTTAAGTGTTTCCAAACCATGTCTTAGTGGCGTTAGGGGACCCTACATGGACACCAAGTATAAAAGCAGAGAGTCAGCAGATCTCCTCTGGTTAAAGCCAGGAATGTCTCCTTCCTCCTTATTTCACCCCTCCCACTTCACCCTGGGGCCTCACCTGTACCACAAGCATGCTGCCAGTCCCCCCTGTCCACTCAAGCATGTAACCCAAGGTACTCCAGAGAAGGGAAATGACTTGCCAACTTCTCCCCAGCCTTACAGGAGCAAAGTTGAGACTCTCACCTAGCTCTCCCAAATCCAGCCTCCATCTTCAAAGATGCCCTGTCATAATCTCATGAGTCATCCCTTGACCACAGCCCAACCTGTGCCACTGGCCACACCTCATTGCCTGTTCAGGAAAACTGGAGCCTTGCAGAAACCCCAAACAGTCAATGTCCATTTTTTTGGTCAGAAGTCAGCCACATCTTTTAACTCCATCTACATCTTCCCCACTCTGATGAGAACCATCCTCCCTTAGTGTGCATGTCACAGTAACAAGCACAGATTTTGTCCATCCCATAATTCTCAGGGGGGATCGCATCACTGAGACGTGACTGAAGACACATGTGCAGAACAGGAAGGAAGAAGGAGGCTGCACCTAAGGTCAGCATGGTTCAGAGCAGGGAACAGAGAACACATCATGATGCTAGGACACTGTCTCACGTGTTAATAGTCGTTTTATGAGGAATCATGGAAGGCAATGATTTGAAGAGCTGAAATGGGAAGGTGAAGGGTTCTGAATTCTATAACCAGAATTTTATCCTCTGTTTCCCAAAGTATGTTCTGCAGAACGCTAGTTTCTCTACACCCCTGGAGCACAAAGGGTTTTGCGGCTAAACATGTTGGCAACCTTCTGTACATCTCTCCTCTTAGAAACTCCTATAACACATTGCTTTCTTTTAAAGCTCCAAGAAGTACTGCAGTGTAAAAGGTATTATTTCTAAAAGCTTTCTTTCATTAATTCCACATACTCTTTTTTGGTAACACCTACTGTCATCTGAGGAAATGTGACTTGGGAAACACTACTCTAGACAAAGGGACGACATTAGATGCTCAGCCCTGGGCAAGTCTGGAAGCCCTCATCCAGATAAGTGTGCACTCTCTGCCATCGCTTCCGGACACTTCACCAAGTCTCTATCATGATTGTCCTCCCACTGTCCCCTTTACTAAGGACAATATCTGAGAACCTTAGAACTGGCATAGATTTATATTATTAAATGGGGTTTAGATGTAAAAAATTAAAATTTGTATTTTTCTGCTGACATGTCCTATCTTTTTAATTTTTGTAAGCTTATTTGATTTACTTCTTTGAACATAATTATAATAACTTCTTTAAAATTTTTATCTAGTAACTCCAGCACAAATTATCTTAAGATTGTTTTATATACATTGTTTTTCTCTTGCCAGTGGATGACATTCCTGGGCCTTCATCTGTTGAGAAGGATATTTTTTGTATCAGGTCCTGGACATGATATGCTATATTTGGAGGCCCTAGATTCTGTTATATTCTTGTGAAATGTGATTTTATTTTATTGCTTTTCTGTTTGCTTTGTCTTACAAGGCGCTCAATTTGATTGGACTCCCATTGCAAAAGCTAGCTCCCTTGAAAAAACCCAACTTCTGCTTTCTTTTGTGTTTTCTCCTTAGCTAGGACTCTGTCCCACACTTAGTTAGCTCATGAGTCACCTGTGAGATTTGGGCAGAGTGAAGCTAACTCCAAAGAGGAATTTCAGGCTTCTCTCTTTCTGCCACCTTGCAGGTACCCTCCCTCACTTCCCCGTGGCTGCAGTTACCAGGCTGTGTCTTCTCTTCTTGCCAGACAGAAAAACACGAGGTTGCATTGGTTTTGTTTCAGGGTTTGTTTCTTTGTTGTGTTGTTTGGCTGTAGCCACCCAGCCTGGCCTTGACATTAGCCTGCTGTCACCCCTCACTCCACACCCTCGGGTCCCTCACCAGCAACCATCTGCTTTAATTCCTCCCCCAGTCACTTGAGGTGATAGTTAGTTTCTGTCCCATCATTTATTACAGTTATCCGTGAAAGAGTTACATTGGTAGGGACTACCCAGCCATATCATAAGACAAAATTCTCCATCTCTGAAATTTTTTTCTGTAAGTGCATAAAGCAAATTTCAATCAATTGGTTTAGACAAATCATTGATTAAAACTTTATTGAACCAGCATTTTGTGAACAATACAATGTCACAAACAAGGGGACCAGAAGTTCGAACATGACAGAATTCTTTATGGGTTTGGTTTCCTCTTCTGAGTTGGGTTAATATTTTTTCTTGGGCTTCCAAGACACAGGTGGAAAGAACGTTTTTGTGGGAGAGAGGCCTAGTAGTCTGTCCTGGGTTGTAATGCATAAGGCAGGGTGCTTTGTCAGCAGAGGTGTATTTGGCCCAGGGTTCTGGTGGAGGGAGAGTCCAAACAGCATTGTGCCAGCCCCCTGGTGAGAGCCCTTGCCTGTGTCACAAGTGGCAGAGAAGTGTAAAGGAAGCTGGCTGCATGCATGCAGAAGGGACGTACCTGAGAGCAAGGAGGGAACAGAAACTCGGGGAGGTGCCACACCTGCTCTTGTGGGACATGTTGTGGGACCCAGAGAGCATTCCTGTTGAGGAAAGCATCAATCCCCCTTGAAGACCTGCTCACATCCCTCCGGGCCCCACCAAGAAAAGGTCTCACCACCTGTCAGCATCGCACACTGGACCAGGCTTTCAGCACATTAGGAGGATAAACCATAGAAACAGTAAATGGGATCTATCATCTGATATGAGAATCTCTGATTTCCTGTTGGGCCTGATCCTCTCCTATTTTACTGAAGCCAAGTAGCTCATGCTTGGATCCGGATGCCTGGAGAGTTGTAATTAGGACTCTTTTAATGATCTTGATTCTGCACATTCAGGGTTATTAGGCACAACATCATACTGGGAAGACACCAAGAAGAGGTCTTCCCTCCTCTGAGGCTCACACACAGCACGACGGTTCTTCTAACTGGGTAGGTCACCTAGAAGACCCCCTGTACTTTCACAGGGTGGGGGTAGAGGACCACGTGCAGACCCAGGGACCGCATGGAGAGAGGTACGGGACCAAAGTCAGGTTATAACACAAGGAAGGTGCAGCTCAGGAATTAAATCCAATGTCATTTAGTTCTTTATGAAGGAAGAGTTTTGCCATCAGAAATGTCAAGGTTTATATCTTATTTCACTACTTAATAACGGAGTGCCTTGAGTAAATTATTTCAACTTTCTGAGCATCAGTTTCTTCAAATTAAAATGGAAATAACCATGCCAGCAGCCTTTGATCAGTGCCTCAGGCACCACCTCACACACGCTCGCTCTGGGCAAGGAAACAAAAGAAGGAATGAAAGAGAAGCTTCACTGGAAGGATTTGCAATCACACTTAGGAGACAGAAATACTACGTAATCAGGCAACATCTAAGATAGATCCTGGACAAGCTGTGAGTTGTGTAGACTTTAGATAATTTGCTATATCACAGCTCATTAGAATGTACCCATAAACCTTTGCAGCCCGGATATATTATTTCTATTTTTTTCCTTTTTTTTTTTCAATTGAACCCAGGGGTACACACTCCCAGCCATTTGTTATTTACTTATTTATTGTATTTTGAGACAGGGTCTCACAGAGTTGCTTAGGGCCTCGATAAGTTGCTCAGGCTGGCTTTTGAAATTTTATTTCACAGGCATCCTTCACATACATTATTTTGTTGAAGGCACAGGACTACACCATGATGAAAACAAGAGACTTATTATCTTCTCCATGTTGTAGTTAAGGAAACTAAAATTTAGATGGGTCAAGAGACTCATCCAACATTTCCTAACTAGAGGGCAGAAGAACTGCACCTGGATTTCAAGTTTTTCTTCCCTGAGCCCATCTCATTTTCCCTGTCCCAGAGTTGCAGCAACTTCATACACTGAGCAATCTTGTTCATGTTCAACTCCACTGTGTATAAACTGAAGTCTCATAAAATAAAGCACCTAACATTTCCTAGACCATTTCCAGAACAAGAACCTGCCTTCTCCCCACCCTACCCATTCTTCTTTATTGTACTCCAGACTTAAATGCTCCTTGTAGCTTGCTACTACTGCTTTTTGATTAAACTGAATGAGCCAAGCCCCCTGACCCCCACTTCCTGGCTGACCCCTGCTTGTGACTCCTCCCTGTGTTCTGGTCCTCCATGTTTCTCTCCTGGACTTCATTCATCTGCACCATGCCCATCACACTGCCATCAGAGTGAGGGTCAGACAAAGGTGCTGATGAAGCCAGCCTCATTCTGCACCACAGACTCCTGGCATCATGAACAGGAGCCCCTTCTTTGCAAGATGTAGGAGGTCCTCCATGAGTTGGGCCCCTCCCAATGCTCTAGTTTTACCTAATTTTCTAGTTTTACCTGTTACCCTTTGTCCCCACTCCACCGTCTCTGTTCTGCCCACCTTAACCCTTGGTATGACCTAAAGCCCCTTGTTTGGTTCCCAAATGACACCCCTCGCCATCTCCTCTATGGTAAATGACTTTGAAGCCACAGCTCATGCATCCTGAATTCAGTCCGGATCTCTTGCACCTCAGACAGACCTCCCATGTCCCTGCTCCTCTGTGGTGACATAGTGGCAGCAGCATGGGTCCTATCAGGAAAGGCTATGTACATACTAACAGACCCTCTAAAGAGACTTTACAAATTTACATTTCTGACAAAGTGCCTGGAAGTATCTATTTCTATACATTGTCACTCACACTTTAATATTGTCCATCCTTTCAGACACAACCTCACCATTATGATAGGTCAAAATGATAGCAATTCCCTAATTACTACAGAAATTAATCATCTTTTCATTTGATTAGTTTTTCACTAACAGTTTCCCTTCTGGAAATTGCTTATCAAATCCCTTTAAATGGGTGTGACATTTTGTTGAGAGCCACAGCCCAAGGGGCCCCAGCAAACTTCCAGCTGTCAACTGATTGGCTCCTCTGCAGTGATGCTCATTGGGCTGTTTCCCCGCCCTTTCAGACCACAGAGCTGCTCATTGGGGGACTTTGTTTGGCTCTGCCCACCGACCCAGCCAATCAGCCTCAAGAGCACGAGGAGTGGGGGAGGTGGAGAGGCTTGTGGGAAGCCCGGTGGTGGCAGTTGGGCTCTGAAGGTTTTTCCTGAGGAGCTGTGTGGTTTGGTGTGTGTGTTCTAAAAATAAAGTTTGTTTCTTTTGACAAGTGGCTCCTGAATTGTGCCCAGCCAGACTGCAGCAGCATTTGCCTTATTGCTACATAAGAATAGCTTACATCTTCTGACTTTTATAGTATCTGTTTCTAGCTCCATCTCTCTCAAGCTATATCAGGTGTATTCTTGTAGTCCATCACCTGACTCTGTATTTTGTTTATGGGCTTTCTGTGAACCAGAAGACTTTAATTTTTCTGTAGCAGTCAGAGAGATCATTATTTTTCTTTCTGATTCTTTATCTTATGAGTTGCTTAAAAACTTTTCCTACCCTGAATTTCTCCTATAATTGTTTCACTACTGATTATAAACCCACATGAACTGTGTTGTACAATATGAAGTAAAAGTTCTCTTCCCCAAATACCTATTTGTCCCAACACCAATAATCAAGTCACTCATCTTTTTCTCACTGATTTGATACAATAACTTTTGAAATATTAGATTCCCATAGAGTCATAGGGTCTACTTAAAAGCAGACTCTCAATTCTGCTATCTATTTTTCATTTTAACAAGCATACTATAGTATACAATGCAGATGTAATTTAATTTAGACGAATATACTAGCACCCAGTTTAAGCACCATAATGAAATGAGGATTTATAAGTCTCACACAAGTCCAAGGGTGGTCAGCCTAAGCCATAAATGGACTGGACTTGCCTTCCTTAGCAGGAATGGCTGCCTCTGCAATCTCACAGCATCGCCACCAGGTCTCTGCTCACACCCCACTGGCCAACAGTGAGTCAGGGGCACCATTCCTTCCACTTAGAGTATATGCTGGAGAAATGACAGGTTTGGCTTTCTGTCTGCCGTATTAGAAGAAAGAAAAATGGGAAGGAGGTAAAGACAGGTATCAAAAGGACAGACCAGCATATTGGCACATGGTTGAAATAATTACAGTGGTAGAGTAAGCTTTTCAACTACTAAAGATAGACACTTTCGTTGTTCTTCTTTTTCAAATATTTCTTACTTACTTGCATTTTCACTTTCCAGAAGCATTTTATTTTATTTTTTTCTTCTTAGGTGTACATGAGAGTAGGGTGTATTTTGACATACATAAATGGAGTATAACGTATTCTAATTAGGATCCCATTCTTGTGGTTGTACATGATATGGAGTCTCACAAGTCGTGTATTCACCTATGAACATAGGAAGTTCATTCCCTTGTCTTTCATTCTATTGTCTTTCCTGTTCCCATCCCCGCTCTCTTTCCCACATTCCCCTTTTCAGTGTGATGAGCATGATCTTATTCAGATCTCCTTCAAAGAATTTGCTGTGGGGTTTGCAAAACACCCTACCTGCTGGAAAATTAGAGCTAGAATATTTTTACCTAATAGGGAACCCTCTGGTGGGCAGTCTGTGCTTGAAAAGTCCTTATCAGTCTCACGAAGAGTCACAAATATACAGTGCTTGAGTATCAACTTTTATTTTCTTCTCTCATTCCTCAGATGTAAGACCCACATCATGGCTTATAAAGTCTGCCTGCCTCATACCAGGCCTTTTACCTATCTCAGGATTTTCACTCGATTTTTTTTTCACATCTAACCCTATATTGGTCCAAGCTTCTAGGAGGTTTAGAATTGATAGAAATGTCACTGGGAATAGTCTGGGGAAACAGGATAGAATACAGCCTGAGAACAGGTTCATTCACCACCTGGCTAACAAAGAAGAGACGTGGGAGGCACAGAGTTTCTGGGATAAACTGGAGACTGAATTGGTAGCATTCATCATCAGAAAAAAAAAAAAAACGGTCCTTGTGTCCTTTGTAGGGTGATTATTCAAGAATTTGAAACATATGAGGACAAGGCCTACAAAAATAGTGGACTTATAATTACTGTTATATTGAAGTCCTACAGAGAATTAATGAGACACTAACAGTTTAAGGTCAAGTGGGACAGCCAATTTGCTCTTCAGTAGCTCATAAAGGAACCCTTAACTCTGAAGCACAAGAGATGTCACAACTGAGAAGCAGACTCAAAACCTCATAGTTAGAGTCACAGAGGCCCAGAGGTTTCCAGGTGCTCAATAAAGGAAGCTCCACTGTGTACATCAGGGACAGCAACATAGGTGACCTTGAGAATGTTGACAACCTTGACCTCAAATGATTAGAGGTCACTGTGGGTCACCCTACCCTATGAAGAGTTAACAGTCTCCATTAAAGGAAGTTATTTCAAGACTTCTCCCCAACCAGGCAGCAAGAGTCCCTTCTCAGGAGTTGCACTCTCCTCTCTGCCGTCTGTGTCATTAGTCATGGGGAAATCTCAGCATTATTTAGCCAGGGACATGCAGGGGTGGATAAAGGAGTGAAGATCACACAACTCTCATGTTCACTCGTGAGGGACAGTTTGTCAGAGCGACAGCGAGTCTGGGCTGACACTGTTTCCTTCAGCACTCTGAGGACCGCTTTCTGGCCTCCAAATTTTCTAACAATAGAGCTGTGGACATTGCATTAGGATCCACCCTCTGGGAGGGGTCACTTACCTCTTGCCACTTTAAGCAATCTCTTTTGTCTTTGGCTTTGAACCCTTCCATCATGACGTGGGCTTCTTTGTGGAGCTCGTGAAGGTCCTTAGACATTTGTATTCATGTCCTTTACAAAACTGAAGAAGTGTTCAGTCGTTATTTCTTCAAATAATCTTTCCGTCCCTTTCTCTCTGTTCTTGGATGCCCCCAATGCGTCTGCTTGATGATGTCGTCTGGGTGCTGTCGGGTAGGTCGGCTTTCCTACTTTTCCTTTCTGAGTCTCAGATGGGATGGCCTCCATTGCACTGTGTCTTCCAGCTCATTAACGCTTGCTTTCTTACCTCTGCTGTCTCAAATCTTCTTCTGAATTCACCTAATGAATTTAGCATTTGGGTTATTGTATTTTTCAGCTTTGGAATTTTTTTGTTATTCCTTTTCCTTTCTTTTTATTGATATTTGAATTTTGTTCCTAAATTGTCAACTTAACTTCATTCTTCTTTAACTGTTCAAGCATTTGCATGACAATTGTCTGAAAATCTGTCCAGGAAAATGGCCTTTTTCGGGGACAGTTCCTATTAATTTTTTCCTTCTCCTTTGAGGAGACCCCAATTTCCTGTTTCTTTGTATATCTCCTGACTTTTTCTTTATTTGAAACTCACTATTTAGTTCCTCTTATGTGATAGTTCTATAGATCCAATTTTCTCTTTTGCCAGAGTTTGTTGCGTTTGTGGTTGTTTTGATTGTTATAAGGCATCTCTGTGCCAGAGGCAGACCAGGATGCAAATTTAAGCTCTCCTCAGTCCTTTCCTGGGCCCAGGCCTTTCCCTGGGCATGCACAATAACTTTAAATTTCTTGCTATATGTGGTTACCTTTGAATGTTCTACTCTTAAATGTCTGGCTTTCAAAAGGGGAAATGAGGAAAATGAAGGAGAAATGAAAATACACTGGCTGCTAGACCTTTAAGTCCTCTGAAAGTTGCAACTCCCAGAAGGGGAGGGATTTGTAAAAATGATTGCCACCTCCGTGCCTGCACCTGAGATCAGAAGCAACAATCAGGGATCAGAACAGCAATCCGGCCCTCTAGAGAACAAGGTCCTTTACTTCCCACCCTGGCTCCTGCAAACGACATGCAAATTTCTCTTTGAATATGTATACAGCTGCCTGTACAGGGCTGGAGGTGAAAGATGGGCAGCTAACACCATTATTAAGATCTGAAATTGACCAAAATTAACCACAATTTACCATGCAAACCTTCCCCTGGAAGTCCCAGGCCTTCAATAGATTTAAGTTCCAAAATCATTACAGCTGACAGATTTTGCTTATTGCAACTGTCCAGCTGAGGAGGTAGGTCCCTGGGTGCTTTCTACTCTGTCATTTTCCCTCCAGTTCCACGTTTGGGTTACATTTAAGCTTTTAATAGCTTTGTCACGGTTGTGAAAATATCGTTTTATAATAGCTGATTTTTCATTTGTTACACCGTGTTTGGATGATCTGTTTATTTGTCTCCACCATATTAAATTCCTTGAGATCAAGGACTAGACTTGAATTATTCACCAGTGGATCCCCATGGCTAAGTGCACTGTTTGGCACATAATTGGAGCTTTAATGTGCTTTTGTTTAATCACTCATTTAATAAAATAATACCTGAACTATGTGATACCAAAACCCATCTTTCCACCATTAGAAGGAAAACCTAGTGCCCATATTTTCAACATTTTTTGCCCAGCCTTTGTAACTAATCCTTTAGCTGAAGGGAAAATTGAGTACTAAATAATGGAGTCAAACACATGAGCTCTACAAGGTATTTATCTTTGTACATAATAAAAATAGTTCTGTGCCTTCGTGTTGGACACTGTGACAAAGTGGCTGTAAGGAATTAGCTATGTTTTCATGCTTGCCTGTCCCCTAGACCTGGCGAATGTTTCACTGAAATGCCCAGTATGAAGTCACTGACCCTTATCTTCATGTTCAATCCTGTTCTTCTTTTAAGACTTGGTTCAATTACCACTGTCACATTAACCCCAAGAAATTCTTCTAGTCCACTGAGCTTCAAGGGATTGCTTACTCTTCTGCAAATACAGGCAATTAAAGTGCACACTTACAGCTAATATAAACATGAATGTTTATATACATTAACTAGTTTCTTTGCATGCATGAAATATTTTATTTTTAATGAAACAGAAAAATTATCAAGTAAAGTTAAATGAAATTAAATGATGTGAAGTGAAGTTAAATAAATTATAATGAAATCATGCAAAGTGAAAGTTTTTTGGGGGTCTATATAACCACGTTTAACTCCATCACTGTCCATCACCTCAAGGGCAGATAGTCGAGGAAACAAAGACAGTTAAGAACAAACTTGCACCGAACATTAATGATATGCCAAGTACTGCACCATATCTTTTAATTTTTCATAAGTAGTAGTAAGGATAATTCTGTGACACGTTTGACCACAATGTTGGCTTCCATTCCAGACCTCCTTCCATGTGTGAGGCATTTTGCCTGTGCCATTCCGTGTGAGTTCACTCATTTTATGTGACAGATGACATTTCAAGGCTAAATGGAAGCTTCAGGATGTTCATGCACTTGCTCAAGATAATTCAGCTAACAAATTCCAAAGCTGAGCCCCTACTCTGGGTCATTCTAATCCTAATTCTCCATACTCTTAAAGCATCCTGTTATACCCTTTTCTATTTAGCCAAAGGACTAAACTATCTAAAAATTTAGGCTCTATACAAATATTCATCTTTGTTGTGATCTGGCACAACATTATTTTCCTTGTGGGAAAAATAATAATAATGGGATTATTATGAAAATTATAAATAAGTGATACTGATTTCATAGAATATAGCAGATTCCAATGAAAGGCTTTGCATTGTTTCTATATTGCCATATTTCTTATTGAAATCTTTTTTTGCTTTGTCACTTAATTTGAAAATTTATTTCAAATGCAATGGAAAGAAAAATCATTAAGCACTTACTTTGTGGTAGGTTTTCACAGAGATTTGAAATAGATAAGACATTGTTGCTGCCATTGAGGGTGCAAAGCCCCCACTCCTGTGTTTCTTTCTTTGTCATTTTGCTTTTTCTTTAAAAATCTTTTTATTAGTGCATTATAGTTGTACACAATAGTGGGTTCATTTCCACATAATGCCACATGCATGGAAGATAACGTGCTCCACTCCATTACCCAGGGCTTCCTCTTACCCTCACGCGCTCCCTCCCCATTCCCCTTCCTCTACTGGTCACCCTTCAATTACTTTATTGTTGTTTTAATTGGTGCTTTATAGACATACAACAGATGAATAGATAAAGACAATGTTATTTTGATCTTATCCAATGTTAAGATTTTAATAACTAGTTGAATTTTAAGAGGCTGCTGTGTAAATTTTGGTGACATGAAAGGAAGCCTTTGGTGATATGTCTATGCAGGACATCTGGCACTTTAGGTTTGCCTGGCTGGAAGTACGTTGCTCACAGTCAATAAAATAGCCTGCTTCCATTGAAGGACAAAGTAGTCATCATGCTCTGTTCCCTGCTCTTTCAGAACCATTATTGTATAATTGCACAAACAAAACCTAGGGTGTAACTGGAAACTAAAGTTGAGTCATTTTCTCAGTAAGTAAAACAGAAAAGCTACCAAAGGAAAATAAAGAAACCATAGGACAATTAGAAGTTCAACCAAGAGGTTGCAAAAGAACAGAGAAAGTGGAGTAGGAGAAATGATCAGTGGGAAAAATAATAATAAAAAATAATCCAAGTGGGATCCAGGGGCTGAAACATGGAGGTGCGCCTGTGGAACTTCCAGATCCGAGAGCCTAAACATGGATGCCTAAGGCATTCCAGATCCTGGGGCCTAAACATGGATGCCTGAGGCACTTCTGAATCCCAGAGCCTAAACATGGATGCCTAAGGCATTCCAGATCCCAGAGCCTAAACATGGATGCCTGAGGCACTTCTGGATCCCAGAGCCTAAACATGGATGCCTAAGGCATTCCAGATCCCAGAGCCTAAACATGGATGCCTGAGGCACTTCTGGATCCAGGGCCTTAAACATGGAGGTGCACCTGAGGAATTTACGGATGCTACGGCCTAAACATGGAGGACTGACAAACTTCCGGATCCTAGAGCCTAAACATGGACATGCACCAAAGGAACTTCCCTGTGTCCAGGGGCCTAAACATGGACGTGTGCCTGAGGAACTGCCTGGTGCTATGGCCTAAACATGGATGTGCACCCGAGGAACTTCCGGATCCGGGCTCCTAAACATGGATGTGCACCTTTGAAACTTCGGGATCTGGATCTGGGGGCCTAAGCATGGATGTGTGCCTGAGAACTTCCGGTTTCTATGGCCTAAACATGGAGGACTGATGAACTTCTAGATCCGAGGGCCTAAACATGGACGCCTGAGGCACACGGATGCTGAGGAACTTCCGGACTCTGGGGCTTAAACATGGACGTGCATCTGAGGAACCTCCAGATCCGTGGGCCTAAATATAGATGCCTGCGGATCTTCTGGATCCGGAGACCTAAACATGGACACCTGAGGAACTTCCAGATCCTACAGCCTAAACATGGACATGCATCTGAGGCACTTCTGGATGCTATGGCCTAAACATGGATGTGCACCCGAGGAACTTCCAGATCCAGGTGCCTAAACATGGACATGCACCTTTGAAACTTTGGGATCTGGATCCGGGGGCCTAAGCATGGATGTCTGAGGAACTTCCGGATCTGAGGGCCTAAACATGGAAGTGTCCCTGGAACTTCTGGGTCCCTGTGCCTATAAAGGGCAGGGAGTTACTGTCAGAAGGGACGTGGCCCATGAAGAGGAGCCGAGTATGGGGCCTGTTGGGGGGCAGACTGAGCTGTCGCACCCTGAACTTGAATGTGACGGTGGCCTCACTTCCCGGCCTTCCCCAGGGTATACTTCCTCCCCTTCCAGGCGCTGCCAGGGAGGAAGTGAGACCAGGTGCAGGGGCCAGGCCCTGAGGAGGGACTCCTTCTTTCTCCTCGCTTAGCCAGGCGCCTGGCCTGGCTGGGGACGGGGATGTCTTATGACACTAGCTGCCTCCTACATCCCTGCCCCAGGACCTCAGGGACCACAGGCAGGTACAGTCGTTGACATGATTCTCCCCTGGCCGCTGACCCTCAGCCCCGGGGTCTGCCCAGGGAGAGCTCTGTCTCCCAGAGAGTCAGAGGGCCCCTGTGACCTGCTGCTTCTTACCCACCGTCATCCTGGGCGAGCTCAGGTCAGGATACCAGACGCTACTGAGAGTGACATCTCCTGGATGGGCGGCTGGGGACTTTGCCTCTGTCTCCAGGCCTCGGACACTGGATGATCCCTTCCAGAGACAGAAAATAACCCCACACTGCCCAAGACTTATTTTTAAGCTTTGGATTCTGAAATTTTCCTGCTGCTACCTTCTTTGTGAAGCCAGTTTTTCAACAGAGACAATATTCCAGGGGGAAAGAACAACAACATGGAGTTAATCAAACCAAGCTGACCCATCTGGTCCTCCAAGAGAAACCTGGATTGGAGGGAGAACAGCCATTCTCAACTGGAGAAATAGTAAAGTTCCCTTGTCCTTATTTTGTGTAAGCAAAATAAATAATCTGATGTTAACTCATCAAATTATTTTTGATGAGTGCTTGGCTCATAGGAAAACTAATTCTGTTTTATGGAATGAAGCGCTACCTGATTTTAAAATTAAAAACGAAGCCAATTAGGATTGTTAAATTACACTGTCATAATTCTGTTCTTTGATAGCAGAAATAAATAAAACTTTTTAAAAATAATAATCCAAGCATAGAACTGAAAGATTTTAATTATCAGAGGGAAAGAGTCCACTTAAATCTCTGAACCACGGGAGCCAAAGAGCACACACATGCATCTACACTCTGGCCAGCACACTTCCATGAGGACCTTCAAGACTCCTCCCTCCAAATTACACCTATTTTCAGTGACACAGTCTTCTTCCTAGAAGATCTTACAGTCTGTCAGAAAACTCCTGGAGCCAATTAAAAAATTCAACAAAATATTAGGATACAAAATAGTTTTTCTATCCATCAATTGTGAATTCACTGAGAAAGAAATCAGGAAAGTATTTCCATTCACGATAGTTTCAAAAAATAAATAAAACATTAGAAATAAACCTAACTAGGGAGGTGAAATACTCTACAAGGAAACACAGAACACTGAAGAAAGAAATTGAAGAAGACCCAAGAAGACAGAAAGACCTCACATGTTCATAGATAGGCAAAATTAATAATACTAGGATGACCAGATTTCAAACACAGTATATAAATTCAACGTGATCCCTATCAAAACACCAATGAAATTCACAAAACTAAAAAAAAAAAAAATCCTAAAATTTATATAGAAGATAAAAAGACTCGGAATATCAAAAGCAATCCTGAGTAAGAAAGCGATGCTGAAGATATCACATACCCAATTTTAAATCATACTACAGAGCTATAGCAAAGAATAAAAAAAGGGGCTGGAGGATGTAGCTCGGTGGCAAAGTGTCCGTCCCTGGTTCAATCTCTAGTACCAAAAAAAAAAAAAAAAAAGTAAAGAAAAAAGGAAGAAGAAGAAGAGGTGGAGGAGGAGGAGGAAGAAATAGCAGTGGGAGGAGGAGGAGGAGGAGGAGGAGGAGGAAGTAGTAGTGGGAGGAGGAGGAGGAGGAGGGGGAGGAGGAGGAGGGACCTACAATTATTTGAAAAAGTGTTCAACATCTTTTGCCCTCAGGAAAATGCAAAATCAAGACTACCCTGAAAGTCCATCTCACCCCAGTCAGAAGGGCAATCATCAAGAACACAAATCCCGATCCTGGTGAGAATGCAGAGAAAAAGAGCCCTCACACTGTAGGTGGGAATGTATCTGTATGCAGTGTCCTCAGAAAGCTAAAAGCAGAACCACCATATGATCCAACTACACCACTCCTTGGGAGTTATCCCAAAGATTTAAAGTCACATCCTTCAGAAATACATGCACGTCGTGCACATTTATCACAGCCCGATTTACAATAGCCACACTAGGAGACCAAGCTAGGTGTTCATCAGATATGAACGCATAAAAAAGGTCAGCGTATATACACAACAGAGTTTTAGTCAGCCATTAAAAAGAACAAAATCGCCAGCCGCGGTGGCACACGCCTATAATCCCAGAGGCTCTGAAGGCTGAGGCAGAAGGATCGTGAGTTCAAAGCCAGCCTCAGCAAAAGTGAGGTGCTGTGCAATTCAGTGAGTCCCTGTCTCTATAACACAAAATAGGGCTGGGAATGTGGCTCTGTGGTCAAGTGTCCCTGAGTTCAATCCCTAGTACCCACCCTCCAAAAAGGGAGAACAAAATTATGTTATTTACAGGAAAATGGATAGAACTGGACACCACAAGTATTTGAGCAAAACAAGTCAGAAAAGTATCATGTTTTCTCTCCTATGCGAAAGCTAGAGGGGAAAAACAGAAGACCAAGGGGTGTCCTGAGGGTGGTCAGAAGGCCATTAAGGCAGAGGAAAGGGATGAGGGACAGGGAGAGGGTGGGGGAGGCCTGAAATGGGTCAGATTATATTTTCATGTTGATCCAAATATGCCGCTATACAACCCAGAACTCTATATAAATAATAGGCACCAAGAATAGGTAGATGATAGACAGATAGATAAAAAGATCCCTCTGCTCCTTGTACAATGATGCCCCAGACTATAAACATAATATAAACATGATAGACTTTACTCTTGTGATTAGATTCTGTTATCAGGCAAAGTTAACAGTGAAATGGGGGGATTATCCCCGTGGGCTGGATCTACCAGCAGGAGCCCGGCTGGCCTCCAGATGAAAGAAGCTGATGTCACAGGATATGGGCAGCCCTCACCGACATTCAGAGGACAAGGGTGACGAGACCACAGGAAACCAAATCCAAAAATGACCTTGAAGACCCCCGCCGCCCCCAACCTCCAGTTAAGAACTCAGCTGGCTGACATTTGGACTTTGCTCACAGTAGTGAGCAAAGAAGAAAATCTGCCCTGGCAGACTCCGGACCTGGAGAGTGTGAAACCAAAACAGCTCTGGTTGTAAGCCCCTAAGTTTAAGGAAATTTGTTATGAGGTCTTGGGAAAGAATGACGCAACTCTGAAGCTATGCAGAAGAGCTTTGGTGAGATCCAGGAGACATGGAGCAGGGAACTTCCAATTCTGAAGACAGAATTATTTCAGATTAAATATTGGGTGAGAAAAAAGTTGTGATGGACCATCTCCAGTACTTTTCATCCCGTGCAACGATGATCAGGAAATGTGTGGTGCACAACAGGAGAGAGAGTTTGATGTGAGATAGGCACAGGGAATCCCCAGGGCTAAGAACAGCGATGATCCAAGTTGATGGATGTACCTGGACAGCATCTAGGCAAATTGGAAACAGCACCAGGCTGCAGGAAAGATTCTTTCCAAGGAGACAAAATTGACAGATTACCTAATGGGTTGGACATTTTGAGAAATTTTTTTACAAGGGTAGAATCTGAGACAGAACTGGTTAATATTTTTAAAGTCTGCAAACAGGCAAACCAAACAATGACTTAGAGGAAAATAAAATAATCAGAGTGTAGAAGATATAGTATACATGACGTGGTGCATAGGCATCAGCTGTGAATGTCTGGAGAGCAGTAACACATAAACACAGTGTGCCAGCCCTGGGGAGGCAGGGTGAGCATGCGGGAGGAGGGTTAAAAGTCCGGGATGTGAAAGCAAATTCCTCTCCTTCTGTCGTGGGGAGTATACGTGCACTATTTGAGTAGGTAAGGAGCAGGCAGCCGTACTCACAGGCCATGTGGAGATGGGAATCGGGTGCACACATTCAATGTGGGCTGCTGCTGCTGCAGAAGGGGTGGTGGGTAGGGGTGGTTTGTGGGCTTTATTTTCTCTAGCAAGCCTGGGGGAGCTGCAGGACTTGGTAAATTAAGCACACACTTCAACAAAGATAAACATAGAAATGAATGAGAGGAAGGAAGGGAGGGAGAGAAGGAGGCAGTGGGAGCCCAGGCTGCTCAGAGGAACGCCTTCCTGATTCAGTGGATTTCCTCCTGGGATTCTGTTCCCACGAGCCGGGAAACATTTCTGAAACCACACAGACTGGCAAACGCTTAATGGGGGGGCAACAGGGCAGCCTGTCGTGTTTGATCATCTCTCCTGACACAGATTCCAGTTTTCCTAAGACAAACTGGGGAACCAAGGGGTGCAGTCTACAAAGAAACCACTTGCTTAAAATATCTGGGCCTCAGAGAGGTTGGGGGGGGGAGGTTCCGCGTCGTGGGAGACGCCCAGCAGAGGTTCTGATGTTTTCCTTGGGATCCGTTAGCATGCAGCGCGTTCTGGGGATCTGATCTGTGGATGACCCAGCGGGCATTTCCTTGCCGGAATGTGTAATTTTCTAACATGACGACTTCGCAGCTGCACTGTCATGAAGCTGTGCTCACCAAGATGGAGACATTTTGGGGAGAGCTCTGACTAAATAGGGCTGTGGATGAAAGAGAAAAGACGTGAAAGGAGTACCCTGCTTCCAGCGAACCCTGAGGGGAAGAAGGATATTTGGGACCAGGTCGTATGCGGGTTGGAGAGTCAAGATGCTTAACCAAGACGGACTTTAAAACCTACCGACGGTGGGTTTGCTGGCTGAACCGGGCCTGGGGACCTAGGGCAAGGAAAGGCTCCACTTTGCTCATCTACTGCTATCTTCTCTGTGAAATGAAAAGTACAACCTATACCTTAGGAGACTGTGAACATTAGGAAATTTGATTTAAAAGGCTTAATGTTGTACCCAGTAGACGTTCAGTACACATCATTCCACATGTGTGCATACTCACAGAGGCACCTGCTTCTACCTGTATGGCTCTGTCTCCCTGCTCTGCTTCTGTATCCCTTAAATGTCTATCTCCACTGCCTCTTACTGTCTCATACTGTTCTCTTAAAATATCACCAAGAGTTTGCAGAGTTCATGATTCAATATGGGACACATAATGCAAAATAAATGTATAGTCAAAACCCAGCAATGATGCAATATCATTGTTCTGCTAAGCCTAAGCGTAAGGTGCGGTTAGCAGGATGCGGGACTCTCAGCTCAGGATGGACCACAGAGCATCTCAACCATGGGAAGGGATTGGGGTGGAGGAGCCTGGGGAAGGGGGAGCTGACTATGGGTTTTGTCCCTTTTGTTTTTAAGATGTGCTAATGGAATAATCTGGCACATATGTGCCTGGACACTGCCTAAATACAAGGCTGCTTTGAGACCCGTGTAAAGAACAATCCCCCCCCTTTTTTTTTTAAAGAGAAAGTGAGAGAGAGAGGGAGAGAAAGAGAGAGAGAATTTTAATATTTATTTTTTAGTTTTTGGCGGACACAACATCTTTGTTTGTATGTGGTGCTGAGGATCCAACCCAGGCCGCACGCATGCCAGGCAAGCGCGCTACCGCTTGAGCCACATCCCTAGCCCCAAGAACAATCCCTTTAATGCAGGATTGAAGGCTGTTCGTTTGGATTTATTTGATTCTCTCTTTTTATTCTTCCACCTTTCTTTTTCCTTTTCTCTTTTTCTTCCTTACTTTTAACATATGTTTTGAGAGTCACAAACCAAGAAGCAACAAAGGTGAACAAAAACAGCCTTTGCCCTTGAAAGATTAAATTGTTAGCAAAGAAGACTTCCAATATCTTAAATCATCAGCAACATGGAGACAAGTCATGTTCAGAATAATACAAAGACCAAGGAACTTGCCTTAGTGTAGGACTATCTGGAGGCTTCTGTGTAGGTGAGTGGAGGTCTGAAGTCTCTGTGGGATTTCTCTGAAAGGCATGTGAGTAATGAGACTTTGGCAGGCGCTCGTGCAAAGGAAGATCAGTACAGGCTCAGGAAACAGGTTAAATGAAGACCTGGATTTGAGCAAACAGAGAATTGCATGGGTCATGTCAAATGAAATATTTTCCAAAAAATAATGATCGTATCAGAAGCCACCTTTGAAGTGCCCAGCTCTTTCTAGTCCTGACATCAGACACAGATGAGCTCATCCTGATGGCTGGCAAAGCCCATCACAGCATAGACGGTGCTGCGTCGACTCAGACACTGATAAGTACAGGTGAAATAATTTGCATCTTTTCATAATGGCTTCCTAGTAATAGCATTGCCCCTTAAAAACTGAGCTTCAATTTATGAAAATTGTCCACATTTAATCATCTCTTACTGTCTGGGTGATTGGTAACATTATTCCCATTTCACAAATGAGTTATAGATGAGAACAAGCCACCAGCCATTTAACTGTAAGGGCCATATAAAACCATAATCCAGACTCATGTGAAGAGCCAAACACAGCTGGAAATGGTCGTACACCTTGATAGTTTGGACAATTTTGAAGTTAGAAATTTAAAATTGATTGAGCTATGCTGAAAAGAAGCTGTTGTCAAAATTCAGCTGAGGATGATCATTTTCTGCTGCTATAACAAAATGACAGAGACTGGATAACTTATAAATACTAGAGGTTTATTCAGCTTATAGTGCTAGAATTGGGAAGTTTAAGCACATGGTGCCAGCATCTGCTCACCATCTAGTAAGGGCCTTCCTGCTGCATCATAGCATGGCCTAGGGCATCACATGGTGAGACAGAGCGAGCATGCTATCTCAAGTCTCTGTTCCTGTTTTGATACAGCCATATGTGCCTGTATCATGAAGGCCCCACTCTCATAACCTCACCTCATCCTAATTGCTTCCCAAAGCTCAACCTCCAAATATGAGCATATGAACTTAGATACTGATGTTTTAACACGTGAACTTTGAAGGGATACTTTCAAACCATGGCCTCTACCTTTAAAGAACTGTGACAGCTGGGCCAGATTTTAGGCCTACTCAGAGAATCGGTAGGAAATTCTAAGAGGAAATGGGCAGTTTTGAGTTGAATGTGGTGCGTGGTGAATGGAAATGCATTGCACAAGAAAATGGAAGGAGGCCCTCAGAAGATGACCTCTGGATGAAGAACCATTTGTCAGGACGGCTCAGGGTGGAGGCAGATGGAACCTGAATGCACTCGGGGCTTCTTATTCTCACGATGGTTCCTGGTGGACAGAGAAAGCCAATAAATAGCACGCTGAATGGTAATTGCAAAAATGCAGAGTGGACTCAATCTTCTTTCCTTATTTTCTCCATTTTGTCTCATTTATACCTTTTGGTGGGATCAAGATGGGAATTCCAGCTCCAAGCTTTCTTGTTGACCTATTCCATTTCCCATGTACCCTCTAGAGACATCCTGCCTGTTTTCTTTTTTGCCAGATGATCTATAATCTAAAGTATCACCTCTTGCTTACCAGAGTAATATCCACCATCTTGGTGTTCTCCGTGTTAAACTTCCAGTTCTTAGAAAATCATTGGATCTCAGGCATCAAAGGGGCATTAAAAGTTTACCTAGCCCAATCGCTCATCCAGTGATTGACTTTTGTCTGCACCGTCCTTGACAGAGTGTCTGATGGAACTCTCCTTGAACAGCTACGGTAATAGGAAACACAGTCCTAACCAATTTCTCTTGTTCCTCTACTGGGCAGCTATTATTCGTCACTGTAAATCCGTGCCTGCTGCGCCCAGAGAGCAGGTCTGCTGTGACTGCTGCCTTACGGTTCTTCAGTTGAGTGATGCAGTACTATCCCCCTCCAGCCCTGATACAAAGCACTAAAAGCTCCCTCTGGCTGAACCTGCCCCGTTCTTCTATTTTTATATGACATCTTTTAGTTTGTTCCCACCCCACCTCAAATGGACTACTCTGTCCACCGTGGGCTCAGTTCAATGTAATGGGCCAGATGGATTCGACCGGCTCAGAGCAGGCCATGACGGCTACTTTCTTTATCATTCAGTATTTCTAAGAAAATATTTTAATACTTAATCTGGGTAAAATTGAGTCAGTGCACCAGTCATGAATGCTTGGTCTGTCACTGCCCACACTCCTGGGATGAATCAATGAATCTTGATACTTGGAGGTGTGCACCCCCTAACTTTCATGCCATGGTCTGGGTGGGTGCAGCATCCTGGACTGGGAGAACAGGGAAGCACACCTATCCCGGTTGGGAGGTTCCATTGTGTGTCTCGACAGTGGCTCTGACACGAGTCCATGTAGACATGGCATGACTACAGACATCAGAAGAGCGGGCATTAATCCTCCTTTCCCTTATCATTGGATCCAGTACTTGAGATTTGAAGGAGCTATGTAGAGGCAACTGTGTGTTGACTCTCAAGAACAGAAAATAAAATCATTGTGCCCTTGGAACCCACCTAGAACCTAACATGTAGTGTGCTCTTAAAAATGCAGATCAAATGAACAATAGATGACTGATCATTTTTACCTTTCACTGATCCTTCTTCCAAGCCTAGATCTTTAGAACAAATACATATTCAAAGATAGAAAAATGCATAAGTTATTTTCTTACACGCAGGCTCCAGGAGAGAGGTTGCTCTATTGTGCTTCCATGACAACTCCCCCTGGCAACATGGCGGGTGGTCTTAGGGAGGGACAGTACCCTGGCAAAGAGGCCTGGAGAAGAGCAAAGCATAGTTATCCGTGATGGACCAAGGCCACACCTACCGTGCACCTGTTTCCAGAAGCCCGCTCTGACCTCCCAACACTGTCGGACACCCAATACCCCAGGAGGTGAGACAGGCAGAGGGACCCATGAGAAAGGTAGAGGACCCCCCACAAGGGCCTGGAACACGCATGCTCTCAACGGGAGCATCGTCTCCCAGCTGTTGCCACGCCTCTGGCCTCGAATGGGGCAGAGCGATGGCGCCTTGTAAATTACATGGGCTCACTCTGACTTAGAGGACTTAGTGCATTTTTACAAATGAAAATAATAAACCCAGAGGAAATATTATGAAAATGAATCTGTAAACATTTAAATTGAATGTAATCATGAGCAAGTCCCAGCTTAGACTAATGAAGAATAAATTATGCTGGGATGCAGAACAGGATTTGTTCCTCAGCATGACTGGGGGGGGGGGGGGAACTGTCGGTGGAAGTCAAAGCCCACATGACTGTACCACCTCGGCAGAACTTCCCTCTGTTTGTCTGGGAAAACAGGTCAATCACCTGAGCTGAAAATAATAACAGTGTTATGACTTCATTGCTGGAGCAATATCTCTTGCTTAAAACCTCTGTTATTTTTTTTTTCTCCCTCCTCCACTGTTTTCGGCTCACAAAAAGATGTAGGCTTATTTAAATTTTGGGATGTATTTCACTCAGATTTGCTGATCCACATACCATAATTTTCCCTCCAGAAGATATTGCTGGTAGCAATTTTGGATTTTGGAACCAGGGCTTTATTACTTCCTCATTATCACAATGTCTTTTCTCCTTTTATTTCTACTTAAACTGCAGATAGAATCCAGTGACACCATCTATTAGGCTAGTTATTGGCATTTTCTGAAATACATTGTCTTTTTTATCTTTGCTGATGAGACCATTAACTTTTAAACTCTGTTCCGAAGGGTTTGCTTTGCTTACAGATTTCCCCTCTGCCTATCAGAAATGAAAGCAATCTGTGCTACGCAGGGTCCCGGCACCCACTCTTCCCAGTTTTCAAAGAAACTCTGTCCCTACCTAGATAGATCACCTAAGCAATGGCTCCCACCCTCTGTCACACACCCATAGCCACCTAAGGCCTGGTCTCTGTCACTTTTACATTGCTCATACCCTTCGTCCTGGTCCGCTCACCCCACCCACCCTGAGCCTCACCAACTTCTGGGTAGATTTGTCCTTGTGCTCTTTCTGGTTCCATCTTGCTCTTGACCCAGCTATGGTCCCCAGTCTCCGCAGTGACTCTCACCTCTGATGTCCATGCTCCTGAACAGACCTAAAACAGAAGGAGCAGTGCAAAAATAACTGAGTGTGACTTTCAAGGAGGAGGTCATAAAAGTGAAGTGGCTTTTTCCTTGGTTTTTCTGGAATCGCTCAATCGGGCAGACGCCAGCTGCCATGTTGTGAGGAACCTCGAGCCACCCCACGGAGAAAGCAGGGACTTGAAGCCTCCTGCCAGCCACCAGCACTGACTCATCACAGGTCAGAGGGAGCTGCCTTGGAGCAGGTCCTGAGTCCCAAGCCAGTCTTCAAATATCAGCACCCCAGACAAAACGTTGACCATAATTTTGTGAATGATTCCAAGCCAGACGCACCCAACCCAGCTGCTTCTAGGTTCCTGACCCAGAGAACCAAGTGAACTAAGCCACGCTGATTGCTGTTTGAAGCCACTAAATTCTGGGGTAGTTATATAACAACAGAAGACTAACTTATGTATGGAATGTTTGGCTCATAGGTGGCAGTAATAATAAGAATTATTATTGTTAATCACTATTTTATTATTAATATCATGATGTGCAGAAAATTAATTGACTGGAACAAGTTCCTGGTGGGTGGTAAGAGATTAAGGCCAGAACCCAGGACTCTCAGGCCCATGCCCAGGCCCTTAGTAATCAATTTGTTACAACTCTATGGACTGCTACTGAGTCAAGCACCATTTTATGCCTTTGGGATCGAAAGAAAAATAACTTTCTCCCTGCTCAATGTCTTATTGTGCAGCAAAGTGCCCACCAATTTTGAAGAGCATCCGTATGAAAGCCGGGTGGCACAGAACGAGGGCCCGAGGGAGAAGGGCTTCCTTTCCCCGGGCCGTCTTCACCAGGCCTCTCCAGACCTGCGCCGTCACCCTGCCCGTTCCCTGCAGGTCTCCCTGCACCAGCTGGGGCTGCAGCTCTCCCGGGCTCCCCTGCTTCCTGACACCTCACCAACCAAAATGCTCACTCCCTTTTTCAGAAAGGACTTATTGCACCAAAAACTATATGGTTCAAGGGGTGAGCCCATTTGGGTCTTGGACTTTGGGACAAACCTCGGTGGCCTGTGTCCTCGTCCACTCTCTGCAGCTTGGCCTGTCTTGGACTGGGCTGTGGAGAAGACAAGTTCTTCAGGAGGCCAACGGTAGGTCGGCTGCCTACCAGCCTTGAAGGACTAGCTGTGTGACTTGGATGAAGTCACATCCTTGCAAGGCCCACCCTCCCTTCCTGTAGAACCTCATTGTGGCTCAGTCAATTTCCCCTCCCTGCTCTGA
Source organism: Ictidomys tridecemlineatus (assembly GCF_052094955.1). Taxonomy (NCBI): domain Eukaryota; kingdom Metazoa; phylum Chordata; class Mammalia; order Rodentia; family Sciuridae; genus Ictidomys; species Ictidomys tridecemlineatus. The sequence continues at coordinate 8,029,819 of NC_135483.1, read as the reverse complement.
AAGACAAAAATCTTTTCTTATTCTTCAAAGGAGGTGAAGCCCAGGAATGGGGCACTTTGACTTAGCGAGGGGTCTTGTTCTCAGCACCCACAACTTCCTACAGGCACAATGTGCTGAGCCAGAGCGTCCATGTCCACTAGGGGCCAATGCCAACATATCCAGCCCTTGTGGCCAATGACAATTGAAACTAAAAACTCCCAAACATCCTTTACCATACCAAGCCGCCCTGACTAGAAAACGAATGTGTCAATGGCACAGGGCGAGGTCCGGGCCACCGAGTCCACCACTGTCCAAGTAGTCATCACACACTCCCCTTGTGTCCCAGGTGGTAAGACTAAGACAGGCAGAGGGACCCATGTACGATCTGCGTACAGAGGGCAGATGGGTGTTCAAGTCCAGAGGACACAGAAAATCAAAGTGGCAAATGGGGAGAAGAGCATCTCTCGCCTTGTAAACTCAAACCATTTGATCTGTGGGACACTGACAGACAATAAATCTGGGACTGCGTGAAGTCATTTTTATAGGCATTTTATGAGTATAATAACCCAGAGAAGGATTGCCCGGGACTGAGACACAGTTGAGGTTTATGGAAATGATCATTCGACGTGTTCTTTCTCCATACCCTCCTCTTGTATTCTGCACAAATAAATGATTTAGTTGTTCCTAGTTATATGTAAATATATAAATATGTTGCTTCCTATCCTTCTGAGGAGAGCCAAAATGAACTTGAAATCTTGCTCTTTTTTTGCTGTTTTTAGACTAATTAATGCGTTTTTATTGCAACCCATTTATACTTAATGATGCATTCACTAGCACTGCAAATTGGAAGATGTAAATGATGTTATATTTTTTTATAGGTTTTGCTGCTTTTTTGGTGACCTCATAATATGTCATGGGGTAAAAAGAGTAAATTATCAGCCTTGGTTCATTTTCTAGGTTAGAAAAGAACACTTTGCAACTCCCTTTGTTAATTGAAAGTTTGGTTCCTCCGAGGTCCTACTTAATTCCTTCAAGCCCATTCAGACCGCCAGAGAGGCGTCTGAGCAAGTCATTACCGCATGTGAATGCATTAACTTGGAAATTGATCAATCCATCATGTGAATGTTTCCAGCCACTCCAAGGCAGGCCACAAAATCCTAATGAAAGCCCGCCGTACATGGTGAGGGACGCCACCTTCGACAAGCACTTGCAATCAATCCAAGGGCCTCCGCTAACCTTTGCTGGAGTTGGTTTTGTTGGGTGTGTAGTTTAACAAGATTGAAGACGTGACTGGGTCAAATTAAGGAGGACGTCACCTGTGCAGCGGAGTGGAATTGTCTGCCATGTAGTGTTGAGAGCCACAGCCAAAGGGGCCCCAGCAAACTTCCAGCTGCCAGCAAGCTTCAGACTGCCCCAGCAACATCTAGCTGATTGACTCCTCTGCGGTGATGTTCATTGGGCTGTTTCCCTGCCCTTCAGACTGCCAGCTGATGATTGGCTCACAGCGGCCCCAGCAACATCTAGCTGATTGGCTCCTCCACGGAGCTGCTCATTGGGTGACTTCTTTGGCTCTGCCCACGCAACCCAGCCAATCGGCCTCAAGAGAGGAGGATTGTGGGAGGTTGAGAGGCTGGTGTGGGGCAGTCTGAAGCTTGCTGGCAGCTGGAAGTTTGCTGGGGCCCCTTTGGCTGTGGCTCTCAACAATGTAGGTGGCTAGAGCAAGGAGTAAGCATTTTAGGTATCCAAAAGTGTCGCCTTCCTTAACGGATGCAAAACAAAACACTCCCCCATGCACCCTTTTCCTTCCCTCCATCTCTCCCTTCCCTCCTTCCTCGGGAACCAGCTCCTTTAGCAATTTCATAAATTATATTTTATATGGTATATTAGAATGAGCACTCGCAAATATGAATCTTTTAAAGCCAACTTCTAAGAAAGGATTTATCATTCCAGATCATTATCTCCAGTTTTATTGATGAGGGAAAAGGTTGAGAGAATTTAAGGGACTTGCCCAAGGTCATAAACAAGTAAGGGCTAAGTAGGAACCTGAACCTAATTTTACAGCATGTAACAATCTTCTTAATTATACGTGTCATCCTCCTTTTATTAAAGAAATGGACACAGGAGAGTTAAAACCTTTCCCACAATTAACCAACTGTTTAAACAGAAAATTGGTATTTGAATCTCTAAACCTAAAGAATGAATCAATTTGCACTACTGGGTCTGAGCCACATATCACTACTAAAAACTCATTAAAGCAGAGTAGTGCTTTAAAAGTCCAGATTACACCAGAATCCATGTTAGACTTGGGCATTTGATAAATATGAAATAATAGATCAACAGACAAAAAGTAATTTTTCAAAAAATGGTAGTAGGAAAAGTGGTAGTGATTTGGAGTTGAATATTTCCAACTTTATTCCAAAATAAATACAGATGATATGAAGACATGGGTTTCTGCAAGCTTACAAATACTCTTTGGGGTGTATATGTGTAATCACACTGTGCAGAAGGCATATGTATGGCCTAAAATTCAAAATCTAAAAGTTTGATAAATTTGACAGCACAAAAATATGTCTACAATGCAAAAAAGAAAAGTACAAACTGAAGAAGTAGTACAATTTAAGGCAAAAATAAAAGACTTGTTTCTTTAATATATAAAGAGTACTACAAATCAATAAGAAAAAGCATTCTGGTGGAAAGCAAAGGCAAATCAGATAAATCACTGATTCTCAAAGACTAAAAACATAAACAGCCTATTCCAAAGTAGATATTAATTTCACACATAAAAAGAGAAAAGCAATTGAGAATGTAACAACGTTTTTTAGCTACGAGGTGGGAAAAGATTGAATAGTCTGATAAGATACTGTGTTGAAGAGGAAATGGATTAATTAACAGCTCTGAACATTGATGCCATCTCCAGGGAAGGCAGCTGATTCTTCTCTACTTTTTAATCGCCCTCCTCTGGTACTTTCTCTGTTTGGGGTTGGGGTGCTGCTCTGGGTTCTAAGAGGCTGATTTCCGTGGTTGCACCTCCTCACTTCTTGGATACTTGGCTTCTGCTTGACATCAACAAGTAGGAGGTGCTAGAGAGGTCAGGGGGTCTCAGCCCTGGAAGGTGCACCCAACAGGCAAACAATTCAACTCGGCTGCGCATTAGCAATACTTAACTTTCACTGGGAGGAAGGACTGGTCTCTGGGGAGGGTCGATTTGGAATCGTCTTGGAGGATGTGCCCAGGCCTCTTGCCTTCAGCAATTCCTCCCAAACACACAAAACCCTCCAGCCAAAGTTCCACTGCAGAGACGCGTGGACTTCCTCTGTGGACAACTATTGCCCATCTCTTCTCCCCAAATGCTTCACTCTTCAGTGGCTTTCCAAGACATTCTCCAAACTCAGGAAGGAGTCTCCGTGGTGAGAGTTGTGTGTCAGCTGTTTTGGTTTGGATTTTAATCTGAATTCTATTCCACCGCAGTTTTAGTGCCATGGCCATGGTCCACCACTGAAGTGACCTTGGTGCCACCCAACCTCCCACCTTGCCTGTGCTGGTCTGCATTTGGAGGTCCCACCACAGCTCTGTCCGGCAGCCATGCTCCTGTAGAGGTGGCTGCAAAGCTGGGTTCTGAAGACGTCAGGCTGTACCCCGAGGAGTGAGGAGAAATGGCCTTTGAAGAAAGAAAGCATGTGTTGAGCCTCAGGGGGAAGCAGATGTTCAAGGATGACAAGAAACTCTGAGTGACTGTGACCGATGGGGATGTGGACAGGGAGAGGAGCACCAAGCAGGAGCACCAGCGCCCAGCTGAACGAGGACTGGGAAGCCCTCTGCAGGAGACAGGCAGGTGAGGAGCTCTGTGGAGGCGGCGTTTCCTGTCCACCGGGTGGACAGTGGAGCACCAGGTTGCCTTCTTAGAAGGCCATACAGAAAGCCCTGGGAGGTCCTGCCACCTCACACCTGAGCTCTCTTCAATCTGCAGTTCCATGTTTTTATTGTATGGGAATCTCATCAGAAAATGGGGAGACTGCAGCGGTATTGGCAAGTGTCATGAGCAGCACATAAGTCATGGCTTTGAACTGGTAAACCCTGGACTCTGGGCTTCTGGGAAGCTGCCATGAGAGGGTCTCAGGGGAACAGCGCTTTGCAAGACAGCTCCTGCTGCCAGGGAGGATTCCTGCTGGTCCTGGAATTCACCAGGTCCAAATCACGATTTCCCAGCTGCCCAGAGAGAGAAGAGATGGGCATAAACTGCTCAGCCCCCACCAAGGTGTTGTTCTCAACTTCCTCCTGTTCACCTCCAGAAGTTCCTCACACTGAAACCCTTGAACGCTCACGTAACAAAGGAGCAGGCTTTCGTCCCCTTGTTAGATCAGTCTCCATCCGAGCCTGGATCACCACGGGCTCCATTTTCCTGTCCTGTGCCCTTATTTCTTAATGTCTCTTTTGACTTTTATTTTCTGAAGCCGGCTCACAGCCTGCGTTAGGTGAACTGTTTGTCTGCGTCCCAGGCTGCGCTGGACAGGCAAGGGCAGAGCCTCTTGGACAACATGATGCTAGAGGCAGAACCCTAAGCAACATGCTCAGGACCCCTGTAAGCAAGGTCAAGAACTTTCTGGAAACAGTAGGCAGGGGACTGAGGACTCTGAACTGAGAAAATGAATTTTTCAGTGCCTATTTTGTGGAAATAGAAGCATCCGGAAGAGGATCCATAGACTCTAGAGAAGAAATTAAAATTAGATTATTATACAATACATCCTTCATCTGTTCCTCCATGAGGAGGATTTAATGCTGTATGTAATTATAGTTTATTATATAAAATTCAGCTTAAGATAACTACCTAGTAAACGGCTGATTGATTTCCGTTTGAGAGGCTGCTTCCCTTTGCTGTTTATGCTTCTGCCACCGGGGACCAGGCTGAGTAGGAAGGCAGGGACAGGCCAGGGAGTCTCAATTGAGGACCCAGAAACTGACAGGGGGTCTCCTCTTCTCCTTCATTACATTTTTCTTTTCTGTTCTCCTCCTGCCAGTCCTCTCAACACAGACCATCTGTCCCTTCTTCCCAAGGGTTAAAAGTAACCTACATCAGGTAGAAACGGATAAAAAGATAAATCAACACCCCTCTGCTGAACACGGAAAGCTAAAAGGGAGAAAGAAATTGCATTTGCCTTTGCGCTCAATATATCAAAGTAATTTATGTCAGAACCACTCTGACTGCTTTCATACATATTCGGTTTTAAATAAAATCAATCTCGGCAAAAACCTGTAATAGCTTTCTTTGTAAGCCTCTTTTTTAAAAAAAAAAAAAAGGAAAAAGAAAAGTTGCTGATATCTGGTTCCATTAGAGGCAAATTTGGTTTATTGCCTCACAGAATCACTCATCCTAATGAGGCATGAGGTTAAGAGAACACATTAAACAGTTAATGAGCACACAGGAGCTGGGAACCAGGCAGAGAGTCCCCCCAACAGGACGGCGGAGGGTTAACCCAGCCTTCCAGCCAGTGGGAGGGGGCAGGCCTAGCCCAGCCGGGCTGGAGCCCACTCTGGGAGGTGGAGACCAGGAGAGGCTAGGAAGGGTTTTCCCCAAGTAGAGAGCACGGTGAGGACCAGCAGTGGCCCAGCCCAGCCCTCTGGAACCTCCCCCAGGGGGAAGATGGGCAGTGAGGCAGCAGAGGCAAACCCCTGCTGGGACCGCTCTGCTCCTGGTGATCCCCATAACTGGAGATCACCAGAGGTTAAGTAATGGTCCAGGGTTACCCCCAGCAAGCAGACTGCAGATCTGGAACACAGACCCAGGCTGCACAGTCCCAGGTCACCCGTGCTTAACCAATCCGCTCTCCTGCCTCATTCGCATCCACTGACCTCTGCGCATATGGCTCCATTTTGATCACCACAAAGATATTCTGTCACACAGGGAAGGTGAGGCTCCCAAGGTTGGAGTTCCTCGTCCTCTGTCTCCTATTCCAAAGTGTTCCTCCTGACTTTCAAAGTGCTGGTAAGAGAGCACAAGAAACAGACTCTCACTCCAGATATGCCTACCACTGGCTCAGTGCAGACATGAGTAGGTTCCATGGTCACATTATACTGAGAAAGAAAGAGGAAGCCCAGGTCACAGGGAGCTGATTAGCCCTGGACTGGTCCTATTGGCTCAGCTTCAGTGTTCTACGGTGAAACAAGCATAATCCTCGTTCAGGGAGGAGTGTGATGAGTGAGAACTCCCAGGACAACGTGGGCACAGAGACAGCACGTGGTGACTTAAAGATGGGCACCATTTTTCGCTTATCACCTTTCTCATATCTTCCCAATCTTCTTCCAAGTCATGCTGTGGCGCACACTCCATCAGGGAGAAAAAGAAAGGTCATTGTGTTAGCCAGTTTTGTGTCATGTGACCAAAAGCCCTACAAGAACAAAACAGAGGAAGAAAAGTTTATTTGAGGCTGGTAGTTTCAGAGGTTCAGTCCCCAGTTGACTGACGCCATTGCTCTGGGACCAAGTGGAACAGAAAATCACGACAGAAGAATCTGGCACAGGAAAGCTGCTCAGCTCACGGGAGCCAAGCATGCACCCCCAGTTACCTACCTCCTCCAGCCACACCCCACCTGTTAACTCCCAGTAACCCATTCAGATTACTGACACATCAAATGGATTAATTCACTGATGAGGTTTTAGCCCTGATCATCATTTCATCTCTGAACATTCCAGCATTGCAAACATCAGCTTTGGAGGTGGGGATATCTCATCTCCAAACCATAACAGTCATGATATTTTTGCCTGCGGTTGGGTGGAAATATAAGAAACATAGGTCTCTACTGCAGAGGCTACAGGTTATCTGATAGTTTGTTGAGGAAAGTTAGGATTGGAACAATAAATCTGTTCTTCTAGATAAGCATTGGCGTTCTTCTTAGCACTTGAACTTTTGATAAATGCCTTGCCTCTTGATTTTCTACATAGGGAACAGAGCCTCTGTGCTAAGGGAAGCTGATGATAAGAATTCACCCATGAACAAATTGGTCAGGCAGATCCCAGGCAACCACATCAAGAGTCCTGGTCTGTCTGCAAAATGAACTGATATATAAGAAAAAATACATCACCTGCTGACTCTGAGACATTGGCTGTACAGTCTCTGGAGGGTTAGATCCCAATATTTACTTTTTAACTAAATATATCTGGTACCGGATTCCATAAAGGAATATAAACATTGAGCATATCTAGGGAGATTTATTCTCAATTAAATTGAGCAAAACTATATTAAGAATTTTCCATTCCGTGAGTACAGGTTAAACCCTTGAGATTTGAAGAATAAAAACTATGATTATGGCTTTAGTGTACAATATTATTTTTTGGAGGAACAGTAATGAGTCAGTTAAGAGAAAGTCCTGATGTTGGGTCTCCTGGCTTCAAATCCATGTCCATTGGTGAGTAATTGTCCACCAACACCCCAGCTGCTCAATCTCACTGGCCTCTAAGAGTGTGATAATGGGCTTATATAAAGTAATGAATGTAAAGTTCTCAGAACAACTTGTAGCAGGTAGAAAATGATGTGTAAATGGTAGATATTTTTCTCACTGAAGCTAAAGCTGTACAGAACATTAAAGAAGAACTAATGCAACCCAATAATTTCACAGAATAGGATGCAGAGGCCCAGAAAAGTAATGAGAAAAATTATTTGCATCAGACCAACAACCAAAATGTAAGACTTCAAAATATTAAAAGAGACTACTAAAAGGCATCTTTGTGATCTTAGTATGGGAAATGATTTTTTTTAGGCAAGAGACAAAAATAACATTCAGAGGGAGGAAACTGATTCATTTACTGCAATAAAATTTGTGATTGCAGAGGTAGAGAGCTGAGCTCCATGGTTCCCCTCCACTCCCAGCCCAACATGGAGCTGGTGGAGGCTGAGCTCAGCCTTCTGGCTTACATAATGAAACCCTAATAAAATCTTTGGACACTGAAATGCAGGTGAGCTTCCCTGAGTCAGGTAATTTGGGCATGTTTTTGTACATTGGGTGATACACTCTGATTCCATGGGAGAAGACACAGAAGCTTTTCACTTGAGACCCTCAGCTATTTTGGTGGCTGATCATGATTTGTATCCTCATTTACCATAACAACATTAAAATCATAAAAAAATAATAATAAATAAATAAATAAATAAAAATCAACAAATGCCAGAAAAGTGTTATAAATCATATAATCTTTTGCAGAGTTCTATTAGTCAGTCATTCATTCATTTTCCCAGGTTCTATTAAACCTAAAGGAGTAAGGGGAACCCACACATTTATAGTTAGTTGGTCAGATTGTGACTGAGCTGAGGACCCTAGGTTTGCAGCTGGTGACCAGAGACATAGCTTGTGGAAGAGTGTGCTCTTCACCTGTGGGGTTGGGTCTAACTCCAGGTAGTTAGTCAGAATTTCTTTGCAATAACAATCAATCAGGAAATGGAGATGAAAACAGAATGATAAATCACTCACACTTAGAAGCTTATCAAAACAAAAATGTTGGCAATATCCATGATCAACAAAGATGAACGAAACAAGAACTCTGATGCTTGAAGGAACTTTGGTGTGACAACTTCCGACAGTGTCTTAATCATGGTCCTCCTAGGACTCAAACTCTGAGACAGGGAGGGAGGAAAAGAAGGATAAGTCTCCTGCTAATGAGTTCCAAATGCTACCCCATGCCAGAATTCCAAACCAGGGCTCTTTCTGCCACCACAACAGCCTCCCCCAGGAGATGAAACAAAGAGGCATTTACGGTAAAACCCTCGACTCCACACTTTCTATGTTGCGCAATAGTTTTAATCATCATAAAACTCAAGGAAGTTCAGCCAGGATGCTCTGAAAAGGGTCATGCTGTTAGAGGATGGTTCTGAGAGTCGAGCTTGTTCTCCAGGATCTAATATAAAATGTAGGCGGTAGAACCCTCCAGAGCACAACTCAAAGCTGGTGAGACCCAAGTTGTGGAATTGCTGCAAGCCTTGGTTGGCTCACCTATAAAGTTCCAATAAGCGCATGTCATCTCATCCAGAGAGGGTCGACATGACCATCCCCTGAATGTCAACTTCAAGACCTACCTGGGTACCCATGCCCTGGTCCACTTATGCATTCATTCTACCACCGTGAACTCCTGCAGCAGGGCACTCAGCACCTGGGCTCCATGATACATGGAAGGATTCAAAGAACGTGTAGGAGAACGTGTAGGAGAGCCTGCTCGGTCAGAAAACGGGTTTATAAAAACCATGGAAACCACACGAGGGAATAATCCTGGAAAACAGAGACAGGGAATGGTCAGGGCCAAGGAGTCGGCTTCGGATGGTAGAAAATGATTCAAAGAGCATGATGTGGGATAGGAGGGTTCACCAGGAAGGGGAAGTGGTGGATGCATTTGAAGGCAGGAAGGATAGAAGCAATGACATTGAATGACCTTGACTAACTCAGCACTTAGCATTCTTATGAGATCACTTCCAACCAGTCCATTCCCCTTTAGAAAATATTAAAATAAATTAGAATACTGCCTTCTGTTATTTATAACTAAGGCCTAATTTATAATTCTTTTGGTTTATAATTTTTATTTCTGTGATACATACACATATATCTAATTTTGTAGGCACACATTCATCTTTTCATGAGCGGCCCCATACAGCGCTGCAGCATCTCTCTCCCTCCCAGTTGGCAAAGCCTCATGATTGACTTTGTATGTCCTCGGTCTTTGATTTACCTCTTTGTTTCAATAGCACAGAGTTTTCCACTGATGCATACAAAGTGGTTTACTCAACACATTTCTTTCTGATGGGCATTTAGAGCTTGGAGTTACAGATGCTCTGCTTTGGTATGATTTGTCCCCTAAAAGATTCATGTGCTGGAGGCTTGGTCCCCAGTGTAATGATACATTGATAAATCATGAAACCTCTAAGAGGTGGGGGTCGTGGGAATGATTAGGTGATGGGGGGCACCACCCTTGAAAGGAATTAATGCCTTTCTCCTCTTAAGAGAGTGGATCAAGTCTCACGTGACTGATTTAGTTACTGCAAGAGTGGTCTGCTATCAAATGAGGCCATCACATGTGTTTTACCCTCTCCCATGTGCCACTCACATTCTTGCACACACTCCCAGCATGTGATGCCATTCACCATATGTGACACAGCATGAGGCTCTCTTCAGGTCTGGCTGCCTGACCTTAGATTTTCAGTTCCCAAATCATGAGCTAAACAATCCTTTTTTCTTTATAGAACACATAGATTCAGGTATCTTGTTATAGCATCAGGAAATGAACTAAGACAACAACCAAATGAAAATGTTTACTAATACTTATGTTCTCCCTTACACAGGTATTTATATCAACAAGCCTCATTCTCCCAGAGCCCACTGGCCCATTGCTTCTTCCCAAGTACGTCAATGGATTCCCATTTCAGAACCTTTTCCATTATTCCCCCACTTTCTTACAAAGTTCTTCTTCCAAGAAATTACCTAACTCACCACCTCTGAGATCCCAAAGAGGTCTTTCTTGACCTCCTTATCTACAATGAAGTACTTCTACCTCCTTCTAGCTCCTCTGGTCTGTTTTAGCCAGAGCATTTAATTACTATCTAACATTATGTCATTTATTTTCATACTTATTATTTCCCTGGGTAGAGTAGAAGGTTGAACACAGGCAGGGACGTTGTTTTATTCACTTCTGTGTTTCTCACATCTACATGGCATGTAAAAATAATTTTTGATTAGAGGAAAAAATTTATGAGCTTGGTAGCATGGCTGGGTCAGCAGAATGCTGAGCATTTAATCTTAACAGATGTTGCCAAGTTGCTCTTTCCAAAGACTTATAATCTCAACAAGATTTCCTGTTTTGCTTACTCATGCCAGAGGTGGGTCATACCAATCTGTTTAGTTCTGTTTGGGTTTGATCATTAACGAATTAGTAATGCTGAACACTCTCCTCGTCTCGGGAAATTGCACCCCAACGTAACGCCTGGTTCTGCGTCCCCTGAGCTCATTTCCCAGTGAGCTCGTCCTCACTTTCTTACTGATCTGAGGGAGCTCTTTGTGTCACGGGGTCATCAATGTTTTGTATGAAGAATACATCTCTTCTTCCGCTTTTTGAACTACCTTATGCCAGAGATCATCGCAATGGCCCTGGGTAGGATGGAGGGTCCACACAGCTGTTCCCCAGCCCCCAGGATGACAGGTTCTGACCTGACCATGGCCCTGTGGATGGGACATGAAGTGCCTCACCAGGGTCTTGGTTCCACCGTGAACTGTGTGCAACTTTGGGGTCAGTTTCAGCCTCTCGTTCCATAGCCCCCTGTAGGTGACCCACCACCCTCACCCCCAGAGGCTTCCTGGAGGAACAATGAGATGATCAATGTGGAAGTCCACAAGGTCCTACCCTGACGCAGCCTCAGGTGGAGTAGAGAACAGAATGACAGACAGCTAGCATCTCGTTCCCTAACTGTTTCCAGGTAAATGAGAAATCTGGAAACAAGAAATTCCCCTAAAGACACTGGTGATCGTTGATAAGCACCCTGGGCTGCCCTTGCACAACAGGAACAACCCTGGATCCGGCCAGCTGCCTGCACCCTTGTCACCCACACGAATTCCACTGTTCTGAGCACACCTCAGTCTCTCTGAACTACAGATGTATTTTCATAAAGAGAATTGTAATAATTTTCATGGTTCTCATAAAGATAAGAAGAATTTTTTAGTGATAGCACAACATAGGCTAGAAAGCTTTATATGAATTCTTAATGTGTAGGAATTCAGTTAACTTCATACTCTAATGTTCATTAAAGTCATAATTTCAAATCATGTATGTATATATATCATGTGTGAAAATAGCAAGTGCACCTGGTATGTACGCATGTTTTTAGCTCTGGGATTACATCTGACAGAGTCACTTCTTGCTCATGAGTTCTTCAGTTTCTGTTTGAGCCTTCCATGGTCCTACATTGTAGAGGAGATGAACCAGTTTTCACTGCCATGTGTCATGGCGATTCATGACTTCCTTTCTAGCTGCCCATGGGCGCCAGCAGCAGTTAAGGGCGCAGTGTGGACTCCCTCCTCTCTCCAGGCCAGGAGCACACATTTCTGTGGGAATTGCGCTGGGGTGGGGGTGATATTTTTAAGTTCATCTCACTCCCTTAAGTTAATCTCAGTATATAGTACCACAATCATTTTTAAAGTCCCTATTTATTTCAGGTAATTAAAATGCTAAATGATAAGAACCCAATTAAGAGAAATAGTTGATAAGTAGATGGCTCATCAGTTTCTCAAGTTAGATTCTGAATCATCAAGGGCTTAGAGGGTACCTTTAAAAAAGTGTCTCCCAGCAAAGAAGCAAAATAGAAACCCAGTCAGAATTGTTCTGTTTGAGTGGAAGGTAAGGGGTGAGCCCTGAAGGTGGGCCTTTGAACTAGAGGCTCCCGGAGGAAGGCCTCAGGGGCAGGCCACAGCAGGGCGGGCCACAGCAGGGGGGGTGTTTCAGGAACAGCCAGGGGTAGGGGTGCGGAGGGCCTGACTCCTTAGCCCAGAGGAAGACGGTGCACTTCAGGTGGTCCACCAGACCTGGTGCAGAACTGACAGGGGAGGGGAGAGAAGGGGGAGTGGGCGGAGGAAGGGCATTCCTCTAACAAACACACCTCCTGAGGACTTTGCCAGAGCCGGCTCCCTTCATTATCCAATGCTCTATAAGCATTTTACTTAGAGGTATTTGGGGGAGAAAACTGAGTCCTGGAAGACAGGACACTTTCAGAGGGTCCCTAGTCCACAGCGATTGCTGGCCAGGGCAACAGGGGAGGGCCACAGACAGAAAGGAAGGAAGGGAAGGCCCAGGGAGAGCACGCCCTTCTCCCTCCAGGCGGGTCTCCTTAGCTCACTTGCTTCTTCTTTTCTTTCCTTTCTCTCTCTTTCTGCCCTCTAAGAAATACTATATGGGGCATGTTTTTAAAGTGACCTGGAAAGAAGGAAAGGTCTACTTGGATATACCAGATACACATGGCACAGGCTTCAACTTCCTGTTGGCTCCCAGGTTTTCCAGAGCAGTGTGCGCGCTGGAAGTTAAAGAGTGGGATGCCATTTATTTGTTCATTCATGAGGCCCGTGCAAGATGGCACGGCACACAGCCCTGGGTGGAATACTGCGTACCCAGGGGTAGTTTACACAGAATGTGCTAGGGCTGGGGAGGGAGGCACAGCAGGTGGACATTCCTGGCGACCTTGCTGTCCACAACAGGAATATCCTACCTGCAGTGCCAGCCAGTCACCCACACTTCAACAGCAGGATATGACTGCCCTCAGAGTGGTCTTGTCTATGCTTGTATAAGTGGCTTTGGGTGGGCCGAGAATGGGGCAGGTATGTCTATGGGGATTACTCCCTAACCCCAGTGTCTAAGACTGCAATTGGTGTTAAAGTGAGGGGCAAATGTGACCATTTCGGTTTAAAAATGGAGAACTTCTTTTCAACCATTGTTTCAGAGAAGGATATGTCCATGAAGTATGTGACTCAGGTGCTAAGTATATAAATAAGGAAATAAATAAGCAAATATGCAGAAAAAAACAGTTGTAACTTCAGTGTAAGGAGAAGAGCACTCAAGTTATGGGCAGATTGCTGGCATTATCTTAAAAGGCAAAGCAGATCTGAGGGCACCAGATCTTTTTCCCTGAAAAAGCTCAAATTCATGGGAAAAGGAAAGCTGATGTGATTTAGGCAACCCTCACACCTGAGGCCATGAGCCCCGGAGCACCATCTGCTTTTGCAGTTTGATTTTGCATCTCAGCAGATCTCTCAAGCCCCTCCCTCTGAGATGCAGAGATTCTTCTGCCTTGGGCTATACGCTGAGCGGTAGAGATGCTTTTAGTTGTTCTTAGAAAGAGGAACCACGCAGACTCCCTGAGGTCTCAGACAGTTGCAGAACCAAGATGGTGGCCTTTCATTTTGAAACAAACAGCTCCTTCCCCAGAGGTACAATAAGGGTAGGGAGCTTCCAGGCCCACATGCCTCCTGGCTCTTGCTCAACTCTACTCACAGCTGGGGATCTGATCCACATGGGTCTCCAGGCCATTCCACTGATGGAAGAAAATGCATGTAAGATACAGGTTCTCAATTCCAGGACCTGCATTCTGTTGTCTTTGGGCTGTTCCACCTGGCTCTAACATCTGTGACACCTTTTCCCAGGGGCCAGTATATTCCAACACACCCACTGGATGCCTAGAAATGCAGAGACAACCAAACCCTAAATTTTAATGCCTTTTTCATCTCATTCAAATACTCATCATGGAGCGTCATTGTAACTTTTGAAGTTTGAGGTGCAACAGCAAAACATGCATGAACTTCTTCTTCTTCCTTCTTCACAATTTCACAATGATTTATTCTTAGCATAGATCTCAGCAACCTCAGCACATCATTTTCCCCATTTTACCCTTTACTTGAAAACTTTTACCTTCCACTTGAAAACAGTACTGCACAGCTTCTCTTTGGCACATCTAAATTGCCAGCATCACTACTTTTGGGAATTGCGACCATCATAAACTACACTACGGGTGACCTGAACACAAAGACTGCCGTAACCGTCAATCTGATAGCCAAGATGGCTAAGTGACTAACAGGTGTGTAGCATATACAGTGTGGAGACACTGAACAAATGGAAGACTCATGTTCCAGGCAGAATGGAGTGGGGCAGGGTGAGATTTCATTACATGACTCCGAAAGGCACACAATTTAAACTTATGAATTGTTTATTTTTGAAGTTTTCTATTTAGTAGTTTCAACCTGTGATCGAGCTCTGGTAACTGAAACCATGGGAAGTGAAACATCAGGTAAAGCATGACAACTGAATCTGCGCCTGAGTCTTGCTGCCTTGTTCTTGGTCTCGGCGCAGGCCTGTCAGACCAGCTCTCAGGGCCAGGTGTGCAGGATTCTAATCCTGGGATCTAGGGTCCTAGCCCTAAGCTAGGTCCCACCCAGTTCATGGGTCTCCTACCTCTTGGTAAATCTCTTGAAGGTAGAGCTATCATTATTACTGCTATTGACTAAGTATATCATCGAGAGAGACAGAACAAATTTATAAGCCCAGATGGCTTTTAATTCTCACAACAACTTCTATAGGATAGGTAGAATAATTAATCCTATCTTGCCGATCTGGCTTAGCGATAAACTGAAATATGAAGTTAAGAGGGAATAATGTTGGTCTTTTGGTTTCATTGGACTTTAACTTTTAAGTGAAAGAAAGTTTAATTTGGGAGTTTTAATCTCCCATTAAAAGTACATCAGTGGGCATCGTTCACAATCTGAACATGGGGTACTGGGGTTTGCTGTCCCTGTGTTGTGTGTGAAGTTTGGCCACCGTGGCTGGCATTCCACATCTACTGGTGCTCTGTCGTAGTCAATGTGCTTGGCAATCTTGAGACAGAAAACAAAACGGGGAATGTGTTCCTTGTACCAGGAGCACTGTGAATCTGGGTTAACTCATGTGACATCCGTTCTGACTTCCGTCAGGATCTCTTGGGGATAAATGCTGGCTGGGGACTTGGGCACCCAGAGGCTGGGTCTAGTCGAGTTCTGACTTGTGCTGCATCTTGCCTGGCAGAGGAAAAGCAGAGTGAATATTTGTTGAATAAATAAAGACCTTAAGATAAACCTAAATTTTTTTAGAATGAAAAGATATGATTTTTAAAAAACAGACCTTTGACAAGCCTCTCTTCCTCCTTAAAGATTCAACTCAGCTGGTCTTTGTTTGTCGACACCTGGCATCTCTATCCTAACCATTCCTTCCTCTGTCCTTTCCCCTCATCTTCTTTCTATAATAAACATTTAGGTCAGTATGGGCTCTGGCTTCAGAGTGAGACCAGGTGGGCTCACAGTCTGGGCTTACCACTTGTTATCTTCATGACCTTGGGATTCTCTGAGCAGTTTATCTGTCTGTAAAATGGGGATAATATTAATATCTGTACCCTAAGGTTATCAAAAAGAGCAATAGACAGATAGGAACAGCACTCAACACAGTTCCCCGTATGAGATAAGCTCTCTATGCAGTGTGTCATACTGTACCATAATTAGTTGGATACATCGTGGTCTCAAATGCTTGACAATGAACACCCTGGAGACTGGAATACTGTACTACTCATCCTTTCAATCTCAGTCCAGCAGAGAATGAGCATTGTGTATTACATGCTTAATTTGTTGAATGCAAAACTTTCATTGATATGCACTTCACAATCTCCATTTATACCTGTATGTGTGATCTCATCCTCTTATTGATGGGGAGGAGCTGTGAGGGAGGGGAAGCATTCTAGACTTCGATGATTAGGACTCTTCGTGAACCCAGGCCTGGACTGTGGCCTTCACAAATCCTTAGCACTGTTGGAGTGTTTTCTCCCTCTGTCACACTGGGTGTTTCTCTTCTCCCGGGTCAGTTAGGTGTAGGCTCTGATAAAATGGTTTTTCTCTAAGGGAGGCCTTGTTAAGATCAGGATGCTCTAGGTGGATTATAAAGTAGCTACTTTCCCTCCTCCTCCTTTCCTCCAGCCTTCACTGTGAGAAGCTAATAGACTTCCAAACAGTAATGCACACGACCTGTGGGGCTTTCTAAGACTGGGACCCCCAAAGGGTTATATTAATGCACTTCTTTATTTTTTGGAGCAATTTTAGTTTTGCAGCAAAATTGAGCAAAAAGTAAAGACATTCCATACATTCCCTGCCCACTCTCGGTATTCCCCACCAGAGTGATTAATGTTACAATCAGTGAACCTACCTGAACACATCACTGTTATCCCCCGTCTATTGTTTACATTTGGTTTCTCTTGGTGTTGTACATTCTCTGGGTTTTGACACATAATACACAAAACTAATTCACCTCCCTCAATATCAGCTGTGCTCCACCTATTGGTCCCATCATCCTCCCTCACACCTGGCAACAATAATCCCTTTACTGTCTCCAGAGTTTTGTCTTTTTTGCAATGTCATACTATGGAAATGACACTGTGCATAATCTTTTGGATTGACCTCCTTCCCTAGCAATATGAGTTTAAGGTTCCCCATGTCTTCTCAGATCTTAGAAGGTCATTCCCTTTTGATATGGAATAATATTCCTGTCTGGACATTTCACATTTCCTTTATCCGCTCACCTATTGAAGGACCTTGCTTGTGTGCCCAGGTTACGGCAATTACTAGTAGAGCTGTGGTAAGCATCCACCTGCAGGTTCTTATGGGGGCTTATGTTTTCAGTGCCTTTAGGTAAATACTAAGCAAGATTTCTGCTTCATATCTTCAAGGTGTATTTAATTTTTCAAGTAACTGCCCAATTGTTACAAGGTAGCTGCACCATTTGCATTACCACCAGCAAAGACAGGAGTCCCTGCTGCCCCACCTGCTCACCAGGGGTCAGTGCTCTCCGTGCTCTGGATTTGGGCCGTGAATGTCGTTACCTAGTGGTATCTTAAAGTTGTTTTGTTATTCACATCTCTAATGATATATAATATTGAGCATATATTTATTTGCCATCTGTATATCTCCTTTGGGGAGGTGTCTATTCATGGATTTTGCCTATTTTTAATTGGATTGTTGAATTTTTTATTGTTGTGTTTTAAGAGTTCTTTAGACAATTATTTGTCATCTATGTATTTTCCAAAAGTTTTCTTGCAGTCTGTGTCTTGTCTTATTCTCTTGACATGTCTGGAGTTTTTAACTCTCAAACTTGTCCACATGATACTGCCAATATTTCCTCAAGTATAGATTGTTTTCCTAGTTAGTTCCCATAGTATTTTCTGACCCTGGAATTCTGTTCCAGTAAGTTGGGATTCTTTGCATTTGCCTTTCTCTCTCTTCAATTTGTGGGGGTACTGTTTTGCCTATAACTTCAGTTTTCTGGTAGATCTAAGAATCGTTGGCTTTTCATTTGTTCATCTTCTCTTCCTATGAACATAAAAGATGATTCAAGCTCCCTCCATGCTCTAGTGGAAATCAAAGTCCGCATGATCTCATCGTTTACGCTTTCAGTAACTCTGCCAGTTGAAGAAGGTTGGTCACATTTTTCCCAGTTTACATATTTGCAAACCGAGTTGAAGTCGGATACCTTTCTGCTAACAAAAACTCTGATGATCATTATCCAAGAGAGAATGGAGATTCGTGTTTGTGACTCATAACTCAGACTTCTTTGCACTGAAACAAGCTGCCTGTCATCTGCTTGTCGTGCAACACCGTACACGTCATCTTAGTTCTCCACATCTCAGTTTTTGCATCTGTGAAATATTTAAAACTTTTAACAAAGTTGATAATTTTGTACTATGTCTAAATGGTTTTTATATCCTTTCCAGATCTTTCCAATCATGAAAGGGGTAGCTTGTTATAATGCCCTCCTGCAGTGTTTTCCTCAAATCCATAGCTTTAAGAGCATGATTAGCCACTTATAAATTGAAGTCACTGTCTCATGGACATGGAGGGGAAGGGGTGGAGGGTGGTGAGGTGGGAGCAGGTGTGAACCCATTAACCCAGCTCAGCCCCCATCTCAAGTGGCTGTGATGGATGGCCCTGCCTGGCAGTCCTGGCTTGGCCTTCCTTTGGAATCATTAACCTTGTGAGCAGAAGCCTTCTTATTTTAGTCTTCAAGGTTGCAGTGAGTCTTCCCATCTGTAACTGCTTGCCTCCCAGATGGAAGCCAACAGAAGCTCTCCCTGCTGTCAGCCAGCCACATGATGTCTTTGACAGATCTTCTTCTAAAAACAGAAGTGTGGTTTCCAAGGAGCAGTGGAAGGGACACTAGAACCAGAGTGCCAACCTCAGAGGGTGTGAAGATCACACTCAGAGGATCCCATGGTGCAGGTGCCAGATGCAGGGCTCTGGGGACAGGCTGAGATGGGCGTTCCCGAGAAAACTGGTGGTAGAAGGCAGAGAACTGAAGCAAGAAGTTCGTATTCGAATCCTGACTGCTGTCTCTGAGCTGTTGGGCTGTCTGCAACCCTTTTATCCTTGAGCCCCAATTCCATCATCTGTAAAATGGGGGTAGTAATACCCAAGTCACAATTTTCCCAATGTTTAAAAAATCTCGGTATTTGTAAATATGCCTTCCTGAGTACCAGCACATCTCCTGGCTCCCTCCCTCCCTCTCCCTCCCCCTTCCTCCTTCCTTCTCTCCATCCCTTCCTTCCTTCCTTGCTTCCTTCCTCCCCCCCTTTCCTCCTATTTCCTTCCTTGTCAGGTCATGTCTTTGTTCACAGTGATCCTCCTTGCAGAGCCAAAAAAAAGATCACAGTAGATTAAGAAAGTTCTTAGTGAGTTTTCTCCTAGATTCGAGGTCTATTCTGGAATCAAGGGGGAGGAGGCAGATGAAGCATGTTTGTGGCAGTTCATGGTGGCCATCTCACCCTCAGGACTGTTGGCTGGACAGAGGGTCCGAAAAGGTGGGACCAGCTGTGAAGTCTGGCAAGTGAGGTCACCATGCTGGATTCTTCATCTAGGAACAGTGACTGATTCTATGTGTGACTCCTGAGAACCAGGACCAAGGTGTTCTGTTCTGTTCTGTTTCAGAAAGTAGGATACGCTGTGCACAGATTGTGTTTTATGCCTCACATCCACTGGGTGGCAAGTCTTTGCCTAGCGTCAGGGGCTGTCATTTTAGGGAAGCAATCTAGAGTCGGTCACATAAAACCCCTTCTTTTACAGAAGCAGGACAGAGATTCAAAAGTTTGGATTCAAGTGACTTAATGAATCATCACACAGGATGGTCACACGACTTTTCTTCTTTTCTTATTTTTTTTTCATTTTCAGTTTTTAAAAAAATTTAAATTTGTTTTCACTAGTTATACATGACAGTAGAATGCATTTATGCACTTTGACACCATACATAGATGGGATCTAATTTCATTTTTCTGAGTGTACATGTTGCAGAATCACATTGGTCATGCAGTCACATATATACATAGACTAATAATATCTGTTTCATTCTACTATCTTTCCTACCCCCACATCTCCTCCTTTCCCCTCCCATCACTCCCCTCTACATAATCTAAGGCAATGCTCTTCTTTCCTAGTGCCCCCTGCCATATTGTGAATTAGCATTCACATATTAGAGAAAACACTCAGCCTTTGGTTTTGTGGGATTCGTTTATTTTGCTTACCATGATATTCTCCAACTCCAACCATTTACTTGCAAATGCCATAATTTCACTTTTCTTTAAAGCTGAGTAATATTCCATTTAGTATATACACCACATTTTCTTTATCCATTCATCTATTGAGGACACTTAAGTTGGTTCCATAGTCTAGCTATTGTGAATTGAGCTGCTATAAACATTGATGTGGCTGCGTCGCTATAGCATGCTGATTTTAAGTCCTTTGTGCATAAACTGAGGAATGGGATAGCTGGGTCAAATGGTGGTTCCATTCTCAATTTTCTGAGCAATCTCCATACAGCTTTCTATAGTGGTTGCACCAATTAGCAGTCCCACCAGCAATGTATGAGTGTACCATTTTCACCACATCCTCGCCAGCATTTATTGTTGTCGTGTTCTTGATGATTGCCATTCTGACAGGAGTAAGATGAAATCTTAGAGTAGTTTTGATTTGCATTTCTCTAATTGCTAGAGATGTTGAATGTTTTTTCATATATTTGTTGATCAATTGTAGTTCTTCTGTGAAGTGTCTATTCAGTTCCTTAGCCCATTTATTGATTAGGTTATTTGTTTTGTTTTGATTTGTTTAGTTTTTTTTGGTGTTAAGATTTTTTTTCTTTTTGAGTTCTTTTTATATCCTAGAGATTAATGCTTTATCAGAGGTGGATGTGGTAAAGATTTTCTCCCAATCTGTAGGCTCTCTCCTCACATTATTGTTTCCTTTGCTGAGACAAAGCTTTTTAATTGGAATCATCCCATTTATTGATTTTTTATTTTACTTCTTGCACTTTAGGAGTCTTGTTGGAAGTCATATCCTAGGTCAATGTGGTGAAAATTTGGGCCTTTTTTTTCCTTCTATTAGGCACAGGTTCTCTGTTCTAGTGCCCAAGTCTTTGATCCACTTTGAGTTGGTTTTTGTGCAGGGTGAGAGATAGGGGTTTAATTTCATTTCGCTACATATGGATTTCCAGTTTTGCCAGCACCATTTGTTGAATAGGCTGTCTTTTCTACAGTGAATGTTTTTGGCACCCGTGCCTAGTATGAGATAACTGTATTTATGTGGGTTTGTCTCTGTGTCCTCTATTCTGTACCATTGGTCTACATGTCTATTTTGGTGCCAATACAATGTCATTTTTATTACAATAGCTCTGTAGTATAGTTTAAATCACTAGAACAACTAGAGATCGTAAGCACACATCTTTTATATAAGAGAATAACTCAATATCAAAAAGCAATCAAGTGTCAAAATTTGTCTAGAAACCCAAGTACTAACTGACTCAAAAAGCTCAGACTCTTGATATTTTCCAAGATGATTCTGGTTTAATGTGTTTTTGTTATTTTCAAAAATGATAGCTTAAATATATGACTAAATGTATTTCTTTCAATTTTCTCTGTATTTTAGAATATATTTTTCTAAGGAGTAAATGTTTAAAGAAACGTAACACATTAAAAACTAGAAGCATCCTTTAATATCATCAAATATAGAGATATTTCAAATTTGGTACATGCATTGTATGTATATATTTTTATAGACATAGACACACACAAACACACATGTAATCAATTATGGGCTTAATGATAGGACACACGCTTAGCATATGCAAGACCCTGTATTCCATTCCCAACACCAATAAATAAATAAATACAATCCCTTGTTTCCAACAGGATATAACCAATGTCCCTGCATGTCAAGAAGTCGATATATCTCTCAAGTCATGGGCTTCCTCTCCATCTCCCACCTTGGCCAGTGGTTGTTGAAGGCACCAGATCATGTACCTTGCCAAGGTTCATCTGGCATAGATTTCAATGGCCACCTTCCCACGGTGTTCTTTAATCTTTTTCTCTGCCCTCCACATTTTCTGTAAACTATCGTTGGATCTGAAATCTTGGTTGAATTCGAATTTCATGCTTATAAAGCTTGGTTGAATTCGAACTTCATGGTTGTAGCAAGATGACTTCATGGGTGGTACTGTATTCTGCTACCAATGGCACATCACCTCTGGCCTTGTTTATGGAATAGCAGTGGCTGGATGTGCTGCAGTTTGAAAAAAATGATAATATTCTATTTTGCCATTTATTCTGCATGAATTAGCTGGGATTATTTCCAACAGAGAAACTCCCTCTCATCAGCTGCTATTTAGTAACTCATTGATAGAATCATAGAGAAAAAGCAAAAATAAATGCTTGGTTCTTTTCCTTTATCATGCTTAAGAAATGGATTGATTCTCTGGCATCTACCAACATGTGGCCTATCGAGGTTTCTGTTCTGTGTCATTGTAAACTCACAGATTTAAACATGTTGGACGTCTCCTTCCCCTCCCTTCCTTCAACTGTTGCTCAAGTTGCTAGGTCTTTGGCCGGTGCAGCCGCTGCAAGTGGGATCTTCTGACGTGAAATATGCTCAAGGCTCGTCCTGAACATTTCCGAGGAGCTGAGCTTCCTTTTAGTAAGAAATGGTATTTGGAATCGACTACCTGGGTGTGAAGAATGCACGTGGCCACTGGTCAGCTGATTGCTTCTAAGCCTTTTGAGGAATCTGAGCTAGGAAACAATTCACAAAATAGAACACAATATAAATACCTAGTGTTGGCTCTGATTCATATCCCAGGCTTCAGGACTTTGATTTAAATTCTTAACATGTTAGTAGCTCTTTTCTTACATGCTGAGAATCCAGATTTCCAAAAACATCAGTTAAAAAAAAAAAAAAGAGTGTTGGAATAGTACATGTTTCCTCATTGGCTTTCCCCCACAATAAACAAGCAACAGTCTTAGAGCAATAATAGCAACATACCGTCATTTTCTTTTCACTCCTTATCTGGCTACCAATTCATGGTAATTCACTATGTAAAATTATCGCATTTGCTTTCTCACTCTTAAATTTTCTGTTATTTATCAAATAACATTTTCTCCTATTGGTTAAATTTATACTAATATGTTTATAACCAACTTTATTACACAGTTAGTGTCCCCAAAAGAGGAATGTTTGAAGGCCAGTTAATTAATTAATCAGGAAGCATTTTTTCTGGTCAGGGGACTTCTCCCAAGGCTCTGTTGCTTATTAGAGGAGAAGCACAAGTTTGCCTGACGCGAGAGAGCCCTTCCATGTTCATGGAGAGACTGCCAGAGGACAAATATTTTTTAGGTTATTTTGGAACTCATACACTTTGTCATCTATACCTCAAAAATTTTGAAAAGGAAAGAGCATTTAAGATCATGCAAACATATGCACACACACCCATATTACATAAATATATAGAGATGTATATGCACATGTGTGTGTGTATATATATAAGATGAAGGATTACTAACTTGGGAGATATCCAAAAGATTTTTAAATCAAAGAATTTTAAACTAAAACTGTTTTTAGAAACAAATTTCTTTTAAAAAAAATACTTCAATAGCACACATCCATATATTTAAGGTAATTATTCAAAATATATTTATATTTGTTATCTAAATATTAAAAAGTAATAACAGCATAATCATTTTCCTTAGCATGTACTCAATCAGATGTGTAGCCATATCTGATTTTACTGCAGAATGATATTTTATGAAGAACATATTTTCAACAGTCTTGTAATTTTTAAGGTTTTGTTTGGTTTATTTTCATAAAGTCATCTGAAATCTTTTTCAAAGATGTGTCCTATGGATAATAAATCTGGTGAGCAACAAAAAATGAACTTCTTTCTGGAGACCATTACAATTAATTTCAGTATGGAGAAAACTCTTTGCTATAGGTAAAAGATACTTAAGATACTTAAGTTAAGCTCAGAATAATTTCTGCTAAATGAAGAACATTCTTCATTCCATTTTATACTAAAATATGTAAAAGTCTTGGCATATTTTTATCAATGCAGTCATTTGGCCTCATATGGTGATTTTCTATAACTTACATATTTTTCCAAGACAAAAATCTGTTAAAGAAATTGTTTGGATTTTAATTCTTTTAAATAATTTAGTAAATTTAGAAGCTGTAAAATTATAGGTTTTTTTTACTCTAATTCCATATTAGTACACAATATCGGTTTATCCAATTAAAAATAGAAGTCACCTATAATTTTACAGCTTCTAAATTTAGTAAATTATTAAAAAGAATAAAAATCCAAACAATTTCTTTAACAGATTTTTGTCTTGGAAAAATACTATGTCCTTTGAGCTCTGGTCATTTGGTTTTTCCAGTTCTTTCCTTACCTTCACAAAGAGACATTTTCGCATCTTCTTGTTTGCAAGCTCTGCTTTCAGTAATTGCAATTTGCTTTTAAGCTTCGAATGCTGAAGGGTCTTGAGCAAAATGGTACCTTAATTTAGAGGGCTTGCATATAATAATAGTTCTAAAGTACTCTAAGACATTTAGGTTTATTTAGAAAGTAGTTCTTCAAAGTTTCACAGGTTGTTAAATTGGATCAATTTTAAACATCAGTGAATGAAAGCATATTCATAAGTATTGATAATTCTTCCTCGTTTTGAATAATATTTTAATTATGTGGCTCTGCAAAAATAGCTGCCTTGTAGCTGTTTTTTATTTATTAATTAATGTGGTTAGTACCCAGAACATTTTTCACAAAGATATATTTACAATATTATCACAAAAAACTATTTTGTCTTCATTATTAAATTTTCATGAAATTTACAATAGCGTACACAGTATTAGTTGTTTCATCTTTGAAGAAATGAACTTTCCTCTGACTCGTGTTTGGATAAAGAAATGGAACTTTATTGAGATTGCCTAACTTTCCATGTAAGTTCACCATTTAAGTGTTTCCTCTTTTCATACGTTCACAAGAAACATAGAATCAAATACAAGTGGAATCCATTTGCTCTAAACGAGAAGTTGTCGTCATGAAGCAGGGTCCTTCTAAAGGATCACTAATTCCTGGAGGGGATTTTGAAGCTGCCTCTGCAGATCTGTACTTTGGGGATTTTTGCATGGTGGACAATTCCATTATCTGCCCTGAGGAGCGTGGTACGTGTTGGCCAATGTTTTTGAGTATGGGACATATTTATTATCAACCATCTTTGGGGGAAAATAACATTAAACTTCAACTTCCTTGAATGTACCTTCCAGTTTTAAAATTTTCTGGAATTAAAAGTTTATCATAAAATAAATGACAAAGTTTTACAAACATAAAACAATAAGGTAATTGCAGCTGAGCACACACAGGAAGTGAGAGCCAAAGGGGCCAAGGCCTTGGATTGTGGACACGTTCTCTGCGGGAGGGTTCCCAACCACTGTCTTCCTCATCTCCTGCTGCCCTCCC
This sequence comes from Ictidomys tridecemlineatus, assembly GCF_052094955.1. Classification (NCBI taxonomy): domain Eukaryota; kingdom Metazoa; phylum Chordata; class Mammalia; order Rodentia; family Sciuridae; genus Ictidomys; species Ictidomys tridecemlineatus. The sequence goes on along the minus strand of NC_135483.1, from coordinate 8,004,499 downwards.
TGCTGACAATCAGGGCTTTGTAGATTCCACAGGTCAGGGGACAGCACCATCCACAGGTACCTTCCATAGCCAGAAGGTAAAACAGGTTCAAGTATTTATTTCCATCACTGCCCTGGCCAGACCTCAGTGGAGTGTCATCAACCTTCATCTGCGGAAGGTCGGGAGGAGAAGGGCAGCCACAGCTGGTTGCTTTTTGGATGTAACCACAGGTTGAGAGATAACTGTTTGCCGCACACAGGAGACCATGGCAGATGCCGCAAATATAAATGCAACACTATCAAGCACACCCCAGATTATTTTATTGGAACTATCAATTCTTAAAAATAAAAAGTTCAGAACCAATGATGAATTTGATGAAATATTGGAACAGCAGGCATAATCCAAGAAGGACTCAGGATATTGGGTGACTACGGCCAAGCTCCATTATCCTTAATCAAAAAAGGTTGTGTGTATTGTATGTTTGTGTCCCTAAGAATGAAGGGAAGAGGTCTTCCGGTGTTGAGGCAGTATATAGGGAGAAGCAGCACCAGGATAAGGGAAAGTGGCTCTGTGTCTTGATGCAGCTGTGTGCATTGGGATGAATCCCTTAGGTCTTCTAGCCCCAGTACTCTTATCCATAGATTATTTCATAATGTATTCATATATAATTCATGACACTAATACAATTCATAATAAAGTATCCATATTTTATAATACACATGAAACATGAATGAGAAAACACAAGGTACTTGAGAGCCTTTGCGCCTAGTGCTTTGATGAGTCAGAGAGATCTTGCTCTCCAACTCAATCTGCATTTCCGGGTTCATCACCTGCACCACCCTAGCATATTTCCTGTCCTTTTGGTACCAGGACAGTCACTTGTCTCCAAATCACCTGCTCCCTCCAACCCCCAGGATGAAGCCCAGATTGCTCCTCTAGGTTGGATGGCCTTTCTCCCTCTTGCTCCCTGGAGGGGCGGGGCTATTCCCTTCTGCTCCTTCTTAGTAGAATTGGGAGCCTCGGCCCAGGCTTGTCCAGCTATTGCAGGTCTTGTCATGTGTCAGTGGACGTTGGAGACGTTCACTAGGCTGTGTTGCCTCGGATGTATAATCACGGACGTCAACAACTCACGCGTGAGAGAGCCACTCAAATGTGGCCAGTAGACCTTCCAGGCCCTGGCCACCGCAGGGCAGGCTGGCTGTACTCTCTCCTCCCTCTTCCAGCTTCCATATAACTAGGTGGGTGATAGGACCCAAGGGTCCACTTGAATAGGACAGGTCTCTCTTTCTCCACACAGAGCTGGGTGTGCAGGTGCCAAGACTCAGCCATGGTGGTGGAGGCAGACAGGACTGCGACAGGGCAGACGAGAAGCCGCAGGGCTGCCCCGAGCCTGGGCTGAGTGCTCTGACTCAGCCTTGGCAGAGATCTCTGAGGCAAGGCATTGCACACTCTGTACTCCTCACAAATCGCGAGTGGCTTCTGCCTCGTTCCATGCCTGTGCCTCTCTTGGTTGTGGCTCTTAGGACGGTGATCAGGGCCAGATGCAGTGGCTCCTGGGTCCTGCGTCTGTAGCACCTTCATGCTCAACATTCACCCCAAGGGCATCCTCTCACTTGGACCCCAAGCCAACTCCAGCAGCCTTCCCTCGACCCCCCATTCAGAATTCTTTGTCCCCGACCAGACTCTCAGGGCACTTTGCTCTGCCTCCATGCAGCCTGCCTGCTACTCCCAGGTGACTGGGTGATGCCTTACTTCCCTGCTCCAAGCTCCCCAGGGAATCCGATTCTAAGTACATCGTCCTCCGTTCCCCGGATGTATCTCTAGGCCCTCAATAAATACGCTGAAGGAACATTAACTTAATGTTACTTGAATGCTACGGGCTTTTATTCCCCAAAGGGGATCCATATCTACCGTTTTCATAGCTTATCTCTAGAGAGAGCTGAAGGAGAAGGCCCACTGAAAGCTTATCTGAATTATTGATCTAACCTGAAAAACCCTGAAAGAATTGTAAAACTTCTTTTCCATCTTCCCTGAGAACCTTCATAACTTCTGTGGACTATCTTTCAGGTTTTTAAAGGTTGTGCGCTCCTCTCAGCACGGCTTATCTTTCAGGAAGTTTCACAATGTCACTGAGATTTGTGGGAGAAAGTTCTCCCATCAAATCTCCCCGTCTGGTAAAGAGTCTGCAAAGCTTTTGAAGTTGGCGTCCCATTGAGAGAGTGGCTCAGAGGTTCCTCGGTGCTGACCTGGACTTTCCTGCAACCTGTGGCCGGAAGCCCACCCTGTAGGAGGAGGCTTTTCAGCTCATGGACAATTCAGTCCTAATAGCTCACCACTCTGACCAGGTGCCAGCGCTGTGCTCGGGATTTCAGATGCAATTAAGACAGCCTCCCTCTGAAGTAAGAGCTGTCACCCTGTGTTTGGGGCAGGTAGGGAAACAGGCATTTGTCCCTTGAAGACTCACCCACGTGAGTTGGAGCCTGGGTTCCAACTCTAGGCCCTGCTGTCTCTCAATCAGGAGTGGGATCCCATCTGCACAAGTCTAGCAAATCATTTAACAGTGTCCCAAATTCAGGAATGCCAGAAATGTGGCATTATTTAAAGTTTTTGTTTTTATATTGGAGCACAATTTATGTCCAATGACATATTCGGATCTTTAGAGAACAGTTTGATCAATACAGACACCAGGTAACGACACCCCTCTGAGACACACGACATATCTATCACCTTCAGAAAGTTCTTGAGCCCCAAGTCAATCACCACACCTCCAAGAAATTAACACCCTGACTTCTGTCACCATAGCCTAATTCTTTATTACTTTAGACATCACCTAAAGATGTCAAAGGCCCCTCCATGTAGTGTGAGAAACTTCATGTTTCTCAGCTCAGACATTCCCACTCAGTTTCCCTCTGGTCACTTGGTTTGTCTGCATTGTTTTTTGTACATTGAAAAATGATTTAAGTGGTAAGCTTTATGATATATATATTTCAACATAATAAAAAAAGACTTTGGGGGAAGCAACATGATACTACTGGAAGAAAAAAAAAAGAAAGAAAGAAACGCAAATACACAGTGTAGAGTGTGGTTTTCCATTTAGGGTCCATAGTTGGACCTCAGGGAGTTTCTGTACCTCCTAAAACTGTACAAGAAAGGAGATTTTTCTCTTTTTACATTAATTACATTTACATTAATTATTTTATACAAATTTACAGAGTACAGTGTGATTATTCTATATATATTATATAGAGAATATTATATATTATATAGGTATATATATTATATATATGTATAGCATGTAGTGTTCAAGTCAGAGTAGTTAACATTCACCCTCTATCCTCCCTCATCCCTTCCCAGCCTCTAGTAATAACATTACACATTAACTATTAATTAACAATTAATGTTTCATTATTGTACTCTCCAACTGACTTTTTAAAAAAACATCCACATGTGAAAGAGAGCATTCCGAATTTGTCTTTCTGGCTCTGACTTATTTCATTCATGTAATGTCCCCCAGTTCCATTCATTTTGCTGCAAATGACAGGGTGTCATTCTCTCCATGGTTGGATAGCACCCCACTGTGTACGCACGCCAGTTCCTTTACCGAATGTCTGTTGATGGACAGCTAGGTGGATGCCATGTCTTAGCTCTTGTGATTAGTGCAGCAACAAAGAGGCATCGAGGTGCCTCTGGATAAGCTGATACCATTTACTTGGGATAAACACTCAGAAATGCAATTTTGCTGATCACATGGTAACTCAATTTCTAGTTTCTTGAGGGGCCTCCATCCTGCTCTTCATAGTGACTGCTCTAATTTACATTTCCACCAACAGCACATGAGTTTTTCCTTTTTCCACATCCTCACTAATATTTGTCACAATTGTTGTTAGTCTTTTTGATAATAGCCATACGTACGCCAATGGCTAATGAAGTTGAGGATTTTTTCTTTTTAATAAAATTCTGGCCATGTGAATGTCTTCTTTTGAGAACTGTCTATTTATATCCCTTGTAAATTTTTAAATTTAACTTTTTGTTGTTGTTGAGTTCTATTTGATTTTTTGTTGGATATTAAGCCTTGGCTGGATGAATAGTTGTAGATTTTTTCCATTTTCTAGGTTGCACTTCACTATAGATTGTTTCCTTTGATATGCAGAAGCTTCTTAATGTGATATAATTCCATTGGTCTGTTTTTGTTCTAGGTTCCCATGCTTTGGGGGTCTTATCCACAAAATTGTCACCTCTCCTGAGGTCTTGAAGTATGGGCTTGCTTCTGGCAGGTTCATGGGTCAGGTGTTACCCGCAGGTCTCTGACCCTCTCTCTTACTTGGATAAAAAGGATCCCTGGGGTTTTTCATAACACTGAGAGGGGAGGTTGCGATGGCTTCCCTGCATTTTGTGACACGGCAGGAAGTGCTGTCCATATTGGTCCCTGGTGGAGAGACCTGGCCCTGCCTCTCCCTCTGCTGCTGGCCCAAGAAGGGTGCAGCCTTTTCCTTATCTCCAGCACTGAGGCCTCTTTGGCCTGGACTCAGTCTCAGTTCTTGGGGACCCTCTAAGGTCAAAGGAGCATCTGCATCCCTGCAGCCCCCACCCTGAGCTTCACACTGCTAAGGAGGATTCCCGAGGTCCCTCAAAGGACTCACAAGCCCTCTGGCCTCCGCTCTCTCTTCATGGGCCTACTGTCAACTAACCCCCAGACCCATCTGGGCAAAGCCACCTCTGCACTTGGATTTCACAAGGCAAAGAGCGTTCTCTGCACATCGCTCTCCTTCCTTGGCTATGCAGACTGCAAAGAGCGGGGTCCTCTCAGGGAGCCCCTGGGCTTCCTCCCCCCCACTTCAGTCTCGTCCCTCAGTGAAGAGGGATCTTTCGCAGTCTGGATTAGATACCTCCCAGGCACCAGGTGCCTTTTGCTATCTTTCCAGAATGATCCCTTCTTGTCCTCAGGCCACAGATAAGCAAGGCCTCTGCTGAGGAAAAATATAAGGAAAAGAAACACATCAGCTGACACATTGACAGATTGCCCCAGGGCCGAGAAAAGTCATAGTGTGACGGGACCACAGAGCCACTGTGCCAGGGAGCTGGTGTCAGCATAGCATTGGTTTAGTTAGCACTTGACAAATTGCCATCATCATTACAATGTCTACATGTTAATCAGATTAAGCTTAAACCAAAATCTTTACTTTATGCTATGTGTGTCTCACCTGTCACTGTGTTTGTCACTGACATGAGCAGCCCAGAGCACCTGAAAGGGTGTTACGGTTTGAATGTGAGGTGTCCCCCAAAAGCTCACATGGGAGAAGAGGTAAGAGGGTTCCCAGGAGAAGAGGTAAGAGGAGGGTGAGATCTTAACCCACTCAGTGAGTTAACCCCTGACAGGGATGAGCTGAGCGGTAACTGAAGTGGCGAGAGGGGGCTGGAGGGGTGGGGACTGGGCATGGCTGTGGGGGATATACTTTGTATCTGACAAGTGGAGACCCCCGTCTGTGCTCACTGATCATCAGGAGCTGCTTCTTTCCACCGCACTCTTCCCCCATGAGGGTCAGCCTCAGCTCAGGCCCCAAGGAAGGAGCCGGCCGTCCATGGGCTGAGACCTCCGGAGCCATGAGCCCTCAAGTTCACTTTTCCTCTCCTAAAAGTGTTCTGGCCAGATCTTTCAGTCACAGCAGAAAAAAAGCCGAGTAAAACAAAGGGCCTCATGAATCCTGGGCCGACATAAGCCTAGGCATCCCTGAGAGGTGGGAGGGAGGGAGTGAGGGCAGTGTCAGGGGGTCTGAGGTGGGGATGGTGGCTGCCAGCTGCACTCAACCCCAGCGGAGCTGGGAGAACTCAGGGCCGACATACCTCCATCTTGTGGTCTTAGCCGTCCAAGCCAGAAAATGCTCGGTGGAGGAAGAATCCAGACCAGGGAGCTCTGCGCCAGAGCACAGCATGGTGCGGTGGGGACACTGGCTCCAGTCAGACTTCCTGGCCCTGCCACCCAAAAGTTATGTGACCTTAGGAGAGTTGCTTCCCCTCTCTTCCTCTAAATCAGTAAAATGGGGGAAATTGTCAAGGGTGCAGGGAGAGGCCTTTCTCCTCGCCTCCGGTTTCCAGGAGACAGGACTGCCCCTGAACATGTCGGGTCTCCTGCTCCAGCCCCACTCCTTCCAATAAGTGATGGAACTAGTTACCAGTTGGTGAAGAGCAGCTGTCGGTACATACCAAAGCTGCCATCTTCACCCCCCACTGCACCTGGCTAAGGAAAAGGGCATCACCTGTGCATGTCTGCTCTGCAGACCCAAACCTCCTCAGAGGGCTCTTCCAAGGTCTGCTTGTGTGCGAGGGCACAGAAGTGCAGCCTCATCACCCATCACCTCATCTGCACTCTGTCCTCACCAATATCCTGGCTGGGCCTCTCTGTCTTTCTGCCTCCCGCTTTGCACTGCGTAATTTCCCCACGCACCAGGAACAGCAGCGCCTCCCTTCTACCATTCTCAGGCTGATTGCTGAGGTAACGAAGGCATGCTGTGTCTGGAACATAGGACATGCTTAAAAAATGCTTGCTATTATAATCGTTAATGGATATTTTAATTTTACAAATCACTTGACCTATTGTTTAAGTTTCCTTATCCACATGCCAAGTCCTTTATGTACATTTTCCTTACATGATCTCTGCAGTTAGATCAAGTAAGGAAAATGTACATAAAGGACTTGGCGCATGGACAGCACTGGACAAACAGTGCCCTTCCCGTGGGAGTTGGACTGTGTTGACTTTATAAAGGCCTGTTGACAGGGTGCTTGACAATAAAATGTTTTGTCAAGGCTCTGCAGCAAGCCGGGTCTCCCAAACTGCTTGTAACATATGTCCCCATCCGAGATAACTCACATCTTAAGTGTCCCTGCCCCCAGGCGCATCAAATGTTCTCTCCATCATGTAGATTTTGGCAAATGACCCAACGTCCTATAGAAGCAGGTCCTCCCCTCCTAGCCCACGTGCATTTTTTGCCTCAGAAGTGGCATGGGGTTTGCGGACGGGAGATCCAGCTCCCACACTGGACCTGCCTCTCACAGACCACAGGGCCTGGGCCTCAGCCGTTTCCTATGTGGAAAGGGCATTAACAAGGGGATACACCTCACAGCCCTGCCCTGGGAAATAAGCAAGAGAACACCCGTGAAAGCGCATCTGGAGCAAGAATACGCTATTCTCTGCATGTACGACACTGTGTTAAGGGTGAATCCAGGTTAATGAGAAGTGGGAAGCCACCTTGTTGACAGCATGCTTGTCCAAGAGAACCCAGATCTCAGGAAATCTGAAGTCCTCCGTGCACAGCTTGAAACACGCAGTGAGTGGTCTTGACGTCAACTTAAAGACACCAGAAGTGGTAAGGGCTTCCACTTATGGACACTGTGGCTCTGGTGATATTGTGGCCATTGATATCCTCCTCCTCGTCATTGTCACACTGTTCCTCTCAGCCTCATACAGCATGCTAGGGCAGAGGGCCAGGAATGCTATTTAAGCCAGAAACTGACAGAAGCCGCTTCTCTGGGTCTTGGGAGTGGCCAACTCCTCTTAGGAGAGGAAGGTATCCTTGTTCCTGAAACACCTGGATGTGTCCTTTTGTCAGACAAAGTGAAGCCCCCGTGTGCTGAGCCCACGTGAGTAGGACTACGGAGGCAAAGAGAAGGGGACCTACCCAGCACCCTAAGGGGAAGTAAAGTTTGAGTTTCAAAAAGGGAGCAGTAGAGCCGGGCACGGTGGTACTCATCTGTAATCCCAGCAGCTCAGGAAGCTGAGGCAGAAGGATCACAAGTTCTAAATAAAACAGTGTCTCTAAATAAAATACAAAATAGGGCTGGGGATGTGGCTCAGTGGTCAAGTGCCCCTGAGTTCAGTCCCCGGTACCAAAAAAAAAAGGAAAAGTAGAAAAAAGAGTTTGGAGCCTGGGAAATTAAAAAGGGAGGAGAAATAAAGGAGGATGGGGAGAGAGGAGAAGAAAGAAAAGGAGAAAGGGGCAGGGAGCAGTAGGGTGTGTTAACTTAGAGACCTGACAACAGGGCAGCCAGGAGTGTCACCTCTGTCCCTGAGACTGCAGGACAGGGATTCCCCCCGGGTGAGGGCAAGCAGGAAGTAGGAGCACTGAGGGTGTCTGTAGTCACCAGCACATCCCCCCAGGAAGCTCAGAAATCCTGGACAAGGGACCAGCTACCTGGTGTGTGGACTCGGGGAATTGTGTTTAACTTCAAAGGAAACTATGTTCCTCGGAGGTGATAATTAAACCAGAAAGCAGATTTCTTTTGTTCTCAAACTTGAACTGGGAAGAAGCACAGGGATCACCAGATGCAGTCACCTCGCTGGGGATGAGGAAATGGAGACCCGAGGTGCTGGGCTACCCAGGGGTCCATGGAGAATTCCACAAGGTAGCTTGGTAAGGGGGCCGGCCGGGAGGACTGCGCCTTTGTTCGATGCTCTTTGTGTTATTGGAACACCACTTATTCCCTTCTGCGGGGCCTCTTTTATCAGCCCTTTAGCAGCATCTCAAGCAGATACTAAAGATTTTTCGTCATTTTCAACCTTAAGAACAGTTCCATTTTCTGTTATCAGAAAATCTGTTCCCACTAAATCAATCCTTTAATCTCAGCTTCTTTTTAAAGCTCCTCCCTGGTCCTCAGCTCCAGAGCCAGGAGGACACCTGGGGAGCGGCCCAGCAGGCTCCGTCTCCCTCCTTGGTCCACATCTCCTCCCCTCCTCCTGTTCCCTGGGCTCCTGCAGGATCCACTCAGGAACAGGAGCAGAAGGGTAGAAGGAGGACAAAACCTATTTGCCTAAGTGTCTGAGGCCCTCTGTTGACTGCTAAATGTCCTGGGATTGCTGGCTCAGTCCTGTAGGAGGATTTGGAGCATCTGGAGCACACTCTACCCCCACTACACTGCAAGCTCACAGGTCCACCAAGCGTCCATCCAATGCCTGCTTTGGGTTCCTCATCACTGGTCTAGATGGGGGACAGCACCTCCCTCCTCTCTTTGGAGGAAGGAACAATGGTCAATTCTTTGTTTCTGGAATTGCCTTCAAAGAGTCCTCCTCCAAGGCTCTCAGCCAGGCAGGATGGGTGTCCATGGGGCCTGTGTGAGCACCCTCCTGGTGAGACCTCAGACTGCACATGAGCAAGTGTCATCTGTAGTGATCTTGGCCAGGGGATGCTGTACAGAGTAACAACTAAATATATGCAAAGCTCCAACAGCAGCTTCTCGCCCATAATTATAAACGTTAGCTATTGTTTATATTATTGTCGGAAGCCGTGGGTCCTTCGCCAGAACTCTGAAGCAGCAGGAAATAACCCACTGATGCCGTGCGTCACCCAGATGTCTCCTGGTGCAACCTTTTCATCCCCGATGAGGAGATGGAGACCCAGAGGCGCTGGGAAGCAAATCCAGCCCTCCCTGGTGTTTCTGCTTCTCAGTGTCCACACATTCATTACCTGAATTATATATTTTGGAACATGATTACATTTAGTTTAGCATTTGATTACAGGGTGTCTAGTGCTTTTCTCTGTAACAGCGTGTTGAATAAGAGCTTTCCTATCTCCTAAGAATTAAGATGTGGAGCTGAGAACAAGGAAGCCCTAATTACCTCACATTCTAAGGAGAGCTGGAAGCAATTAGGCCTGGACTCTCCCAGGGCTTGCTGAGAGGTAGAAGAACCTACCCCGTAACAGCCTTCGACATGCTACCCTCTTCCTCGCTGTAAGAGGGAGGGTAAGAGAAGAGGGGAGAAAGGCAGGAGCAATCCACCTTCCAGACAGGCTTCTAGATAAAACTCAGGACACACAGTTAAACCTGAACTTCAGAGCAATAGAAATCAGTTCTTTAAGTATGCTCCAACCATTACATGGGACAAAGTTTTACTGAGAACACGATTAATTGTTCAATCAAAATTCCATTTACTCAGTTTTCATATATTTTTATTTTCTAAATCCAAAAACTCTGAAGGAGAGGGCAGTGTTTTTAGTAAGAGTGGGCTCTGTCCCCTCTGGGATGGCCAGGCTGACCCTGAACCCCTCCACACCCGCTCCTCAGAGGCTGCTGTCTGGGGAAACTAGCTAAAAGCAGAACCAGTCGCATGGCGCCAGGGTGACCAGAAAGGCCTCTCAGCAGACGGTGAGTGCCAAGCAGAACCTTGACCTCCTGCAGCCCAGAGGAAGTAGACAGAGGGAAGGAGGGCAGGGAGGCGTGTGTCTCCTTCCATGACAGGCAGGTCACCAGCCCCTGCCTCACCCTCACACTCGCACGCTCCAGTGACTCCAAAGAGGCAAGATGAACTTCGGTGCTGGTGACAGGATCACACCACCCTCCCCATTTTAGGTCACTCAACACAAAGGCGGAAGACAGGCTTCAGATCCGAGTTTTGATCTGGAGTTTTGCTTTTAATAATCAACAAAGGCAGAGCTTCTGCTTTCAAGAAGATGGAGTGGGCATACTTTGTCCTGTTTCCCTAATGACAATTAAGATCCCAGAGCTGCCTTAAGACCAACAGAAAAAGACCGCAAGGGAGGGAGGAGGAGAGACAACAGAGACCTCGCAACCTCAGAAGGACACCGTGAGGAGCTTCCTGTTTGGGTGTTTCTTTGGCTGGTTGTTGGCTGTTCCCGTGTCTATTTGGTTTGCCTCACATGTCCCAGATGGGATACGGGAGAAGACAGCAAACCCAGAAACGCAACCAACACCAGTGAAACCAGCCACAAGGAAACCCCATTCTTTCCAGCCCAAGTATCCAAAAAGCAGCAGCCCAGCAAGACAGGAGACTTTTAAACCATAATTTCTCTAGCCGGACACCACTTTGCTGGTGACCCATCCAGCAACGATGAGTTGGGAACACAGCCTCCGACTCCCTTGCCTGGGGACCCTCAGGGAGGGCTGAGTGGGGAGCCAGCCTTCACCACGGCTCAGGGATGAGGAGGCCTCTCCTCCTGCTCCCCCGCCCTCCTCTGAGGTGTCAGTGGGGACACAGGTGGAGGCCAGCCTTCCAACCCACCAACTAGCAACGGGAGCTTCCCCCTCTCCACTGCAGTGTGTGAGGGAAGATCCTGGGGTTTGGGCACTGCTGATGGGAGCCAAGGCAGGATTTCACCTTGCAGTGTCAGGGCACTCTGACACGGGGGACAGGGATGCAGCTGCCCGTGAGCCATGACTCCCCCACACTCCAGCAGTGGCAAAGAGCTCCCTTCTCCTGCCTGGGCCAGCAGAGGCTGAAGGGAGAAGCTGTGAATCAACCTCAGCTGGTTAGTAACAAGGGGTCCCACCCCCACCCATCAGGCCAGTCTCAGGGAGTGCCTTCTCAGACAGGAGGAAGGGATGGTGCCCTTAAAGGGTATAACATGCAGTAAGATGTCCAGAGTCCACATGAAAATGACTCACCATACCAAGAAGGAGGAAAAGCTCAAACTGGGTAAAAATGCAATCGGTGGATGCCAACCCTGAGATGATAATGGTGTCAGGGTGCTCTGAGAAGAGTTTTAAAGCCACTACCACAAAATGTTTTAGTGGGCTATTATGAAATAAGTGAAATAAAGGCTAAAGTGGAAAGTCTCATCAAATAAGCAGAACACCTCAGTGTATAAGTAAAAGAGGGAAACCACAGAAATTTTAGAACAGAAAAGGTAACCACAGGTAAAGAGATTCTCTAAACACAAAGGGGATGTCAAAGAAGGAGTCATGGGTGGGCAGGGAGGGACAAGCTACAGAAGGACTCCCCTTCACGCGGTCTTTAAATGGTTTGTGATTGAAGCAAAACTTCTAACACTGCCCGATGCAGGTCTCCATGTATGTGGAAGAAATATCCAAGATGACTCTGTTGTAATTGAGGAAAGACAGGGAAACATCAAGTGAGGTAAGGTTCTACATCAGTAGATTTTGATAAGTTGTGTTTATACAGTGTGAAGCCTAGAGAAACCACCAAAATACCTAAGAAGAGACACAGACTCAAACACACCAGAGATAAAACAAAATAGAATTCTAAAAAATGTTCAGATGACCCATAGATAGGCATGAAAAAAATAAGAAATAAATAATGATAAAGAATAAAAAATAGACATAAGCCTTCACATATTAATAATTACAAACAATGTAACATGTCTAATCACACCAAATAAAATGCAGAGTTTAGGAAAGTAAGAAAACAAAATATGACCCAAATGTAGGCTGTCCATAAGATATCACTTTGGATATAAGGATACACATATATTGAAAATTTTAAAAGAAGATACAAAGGAAACACTAATTTTAAAAAGTAGTAATGGTTATATTAATATTGCACTAATCTTTGTAATTTAAAAAATCACCACAGATTTAGAAAGATAGTTATACAATTATAAAAAGGTCAATTGACTAAGAAGACATAGCAATACTAAATGTGTGTACACTAAACAAAAGCTTTTAAAACTTAGAATAGAAAAACTAGTAGAAATGAAAGAATAAAGAGGCAAATCTAAAATTATAGTCAAAGACCTTGATACCCATTTCACATCAACTGATAGAACAACTAGAGAAATTACCAAGATTGTATAAAAAGTCAAAGAAAATCACTAGTCTACAATATACCATAATATTTATAGAACAATCCAGCCAATAGCAATAGAATACAGATTCTTCTCATGTGTCTGCAGAATAGATGCTAAGATAGATGATATCAGGAATGTATTACTATATTTTCCATTGCTAAAATAAAATACTTGAGGTTTGGTACTTCATAAGGAAAACAGGTTTATTTAGCTTACAGTTTGGGAAACAGTAAGTCCCAACAGTGTGGCTTCGGCTCTAGTGAGAGCCCCCTTTGACTGAGTCACCTCACAGTTGATGGCATCATGGTAGGAATGCATGAGAGGGAGAGATCACATGACAAGACAGGAAACCAGAGAGTGACTCAGGGGTCAAGTTCAGTCTTCTATAATAACTTGCTCTCATAAGAACTAATTCAGGGTCTCATAAGAAACATGGATTCCTTCCTAGAGCAAGCCCTCCAGTGACCCCCAAATACCATAATTTCCCAGTAGGCACCGCCTCTTGAAATTTCCACAGCTCACCTCCTAACACTGCCACACCAGGGACCAAGCTTCCAATTAGTGAGCCCCAGGGGACAAATACACCCAAACCATGAACATAAAACACACCCACCCACCTTAAAGAACTGAAATCATACAAAGTTAAGTTCTCAGACCAAAACAGAATCAAACTGGAAATCAAAATTGAAAACCAGTGGAAAATTCTTCACACAGATCTAAACAACTAAAAATCTGAACGACACACTTCACAAGGGAAGTCTCGGGGGAGTGGAAAATGCCATTGAGCCTCGTGAGAATAAAAACGTAATGCAGGACAGTGGGTAGACGGAATGGAATAGGGCCGAGAGCGAAGTTTATAGCACTAAATTCTTACTTTAGGAAAAAAAGAAGTCTCCAATCTTTAATCAATGCCCCTACACAACATATGAGAAAGGAAAAAGAACAAAGTAAACCCTAATGAAGCAGAAGAAATGGACACATAAAGATGAGAGCAAAAGCAAGTGAAATTTAGAGCAGGAAACAATAAGAAAATCAATGAAACCAAAAGATGGTTCTTTAAAAAGATCAATAAGATTGACCAACCTCTATCAAGATTGACAAAGTAAAAAAAAAAGAGAGAGAGAGGAAAAAGAAAACACAATTTATCAACATCAAGAACAAAATGAGGGTATCACCACTGACCCTACAAACAAGGAAAAGATAATAAGGGAGTACTACCAACAAGTCTACACAAACATATTTCATGACCTAGGTAAAGGGGGCCAATTCCTCAGAGAGCCCAGGCTCACACCAGCATGAAGTGAAGGGAGTTCAACTCCCAATGAAAGGACACTGAAAATAAGTCTGCAGACCATTCACCCTGAGTCCACCACCATGATGAGGGCTTTAGCGGGTGTAACTAGGGAATTCTACCCAATATTACCAAAAGAATTAACATGAGTTCTATGCAATCTCTTCTAGAAAAGAAGTAGAAACATTTCACAACTCATTCCTTGAAGCCAATATGACATTACTATATCAATAGCTATTGTAAGACAAAGCTATTGTAAGAATGGAAAAAATTGACCAGTATTCCATATGAATATTGATACAAAGATCTTTAGCAAAATGCTAACAATCGCTTCCTGTAGTATATGTAAAAGAAATCATACAAGCCATAATGAAATGGAGCTTATTCCAGGAATTCAAAAGTAGTCGGATTTTTAAGTAAATCAATATAATCCATCATATTAACAGGCAGCTGAAGAAAAAATCAAATGATCATTATCAATTTATGTGAAAAAAGTTTTCACACTTTTAATACCTACTTATGATATAAAATAAAAACTCTTGAAAATAAGAATAAAGAGAAATCTCCTCAACTTGATGAAGAATATCTACTAAGATATTACAGCTAATATCAGACTCAATGGTGAGGGACTGGGGAAAGGCCAGGGGCTTTGACCCTGCATCCACCACAATGATGAGGGCTTTAGCGGGTATGATATCAGGTAGTAAAAGGAAATTAAAAGCATACAGATTATAGAAAAATCACTCCTGTTTACCAACGGCATGGCTGTCTATACCAAGGATTCTATAGTCTCCTAGAACTAATAAATGACTTCTGCAAGACTGAAGGATACAACATCAACATACAAAAGTCAGTCACATTCCTATGTACTAGCAAAGAATTCATAGATGTCAGAATTAAAAGTATAATATTATTTACAATTACTAAAAAAAGTTAAATACTTTAGTGTTAGTCTTATGAAAGATGCACAGGATAGGTATACTGGCTACTACAACACACTGATGAATGAATTCAAAGAATATCTGAATTAATAGAAATACCATGTTCATGGATTGGAGGATGCCATAGTAAATTTGTCAATTCCACATACATGTTTAATGCAATTCCGTCAAAACTGCAGAATGATTTTTGTAGATACCGACAAAATTATTTTAAAGTTTATATGAAAAGACAAGGTAATTAAAAGAGTGTATGAGGCAGAATGATGACCTCCCTCTCTCTCACCCCCAATTTTTTCTTACTTATCCTGATCCCAAGAATCTAAATATGTTAGTCCACATGCCACAGGGAATGAAGGTAGATGGAGGTAGGTTGCTAAGCAACTGACCTTCAAGTAATGAGTAACACTGGGTTATCCATGGGGGCCTAGTATAATCACACACAGCCTTAAATGTGGAAGAAGAAATGGCATTATGAGAAAATGAGTCCAATATCCTGACTTTGAAAGAGGGGCCATGAGGCAAGAATTGTGGGCATCTTCTAAAAGCTGAAAAAGGCAAGAAAATGAATTCTCCTTTAGAGCCTCCAATGGAGACACTGCCCTGTCAACATCTAGAATTTAAACCCGTGGATCCATTTTTAATTTCTGATCTGGAGAAGTGTAAGATATTAACTGAACATGGTTCATTCTATTAGTAATAATTTGTCATAGAAGTCTTGGGAAATGAATAAAAATAGCTAGGATAATTTTAAAAAGAATAATAAAGTAAAAGAAGTCACACTATTTAATATCAAGTCTTCTATAACTTCATTAATGTATGGTATTGGCTGTTGAGAGCCACAGCCAAAGCGGCCCCAGCAAACTTCCAGCTGATTGGCTCATAGTGGCCCCAGCAAACTTCCAGCTGATTGGCTCACTGTGGCCCCAGCAAACTTCCAGCTGCCAGCTGATTGGCTCCTCTGTGGTGATGCTCATTGGGCTGTTTCCCCGCCCTTTCAGACCACAGAGCTGCTCATTGGGGGACTCTTTTGGCTCCGCCCACACAACCCAGCCAATCGGCCTCAAGAGCGGGAGGAGTGGGGGTTGAGAGGCTGGCTGGAAGCTGATGGTGGCAGTTGAGCTCTGAGGGAATTCCTGAAGAGCTTGTGTGGTGCTGGGTGTGTTCTAAAAATAAAGTGCGTTCCTGCTTGATAACTGGCTGGTGAATTGTGCCCAGCCAGACTGCGGCAATTGGCAAGGGACAAACCACAGATCAATGTAACAGAGATGAGTACTGAGAATTCGTCCCCACACAAGTATGAACAAATGATTTTTGACAAACTACAAAAGCAGTTCAATGGAGGGAGCAGAGTTGTCCACTAACAGTCCTGGAGCAGTTGGACAACAACAGTTAAACTAAAAAATTAGGTTCATCTAAATCTCCTATCTTAAAAAAATTAACCTAAAGGTATCCTAGAGATAAATGGGAAACAGAACTAAAAGCTTTTAGAGGAGAGCACACAAGCCAGTCTTTAGGATACAGGACTGGATGAAGTATTCTTTATTAGGACACCAAAGGCATCGTCACCAATTGGACTTCTTCAAAATTAAAGACATTTGAAATCCCCTGTTAAGAAGATGAAAGAATACAGACTATATGAAAGCATTCGAAAACCACCTATCTGACAAGAGACTGAAATATAAAATATATATACCAAAAAGCCTCTCAAAACATGTAATTAGGAAATGGACAAGAGTCATAAACAGACATGTCACTGAAGAAGAGATACACATGGCACAATTGTATATGATAAATGGTGAACGTCATCAGCCGCCAGAGAACTACAAAGAGAGGATATGGTGAGATATCCCTATAAACCTCTTAGAACAGCTAAATTTAAAAAAGACCCAATACAGTCGAGCATCACTTAATGACTGGGAAAGTGTTCTGAGAGATGTATCAGTAAGTGGTGTGTCCTTGATTGAACCCTACGGAGTGCATTTCACAGACCCAGATGGTACCTGCTTTGCTCATAGGCTGAAAGACAGACCCATGACTCTAGGCTAAATACCTGTACAGAGTGTCACTACACTGAATAATGCAGCAGTTGTAACACAACGGATGGCATTTGTGTGTCTAAACACAGGAACGTTACAGAGACCATGCGGCATAAAAGGTAAAAAACGATACAGCTGCAGCAGGGTCACTTCCCGCGGACGTGCTTGCCAATTGGTAGTTGCCCTGGGTGCCAGTGAGGGAATGGGTGTGAGGTGAAGGCCCAGGACACACAGGACACCACAGTATACTCTATAAACACTGTACACAAGCTGCATTAAATATACTTTAAATTTTTTAATAATAAATTAGCTTTTGTTAGTGATGAGAGAGCCTACAGAATGAGAGAAAATCTTGGCCACCTGCCCCTTAGGTAAAGCATTAATCTCCACAATGAAGAAATCAAAAAACTTAACATAAAAAAACCCCAATTAACCCAATTAACAAATGGGCAGTAAAGGAACTGAACAGACATTTCACAGAAGAAATAGGAATGTCAACAAATACACGAAAAAATATCTGCCCTCTCCAGCAATTATAGAAATACAAATTAAAATTACACTGAGATTCCATCTCACTTTAGTCAGCGTGGCAATTATCAAGAATATAAGTAACAATGAGTGTTGGCAAGGGTGTGGGGGAAATGGTACCTTCATACATGGCTGGTGGGACAGCAAATTGATAAAGCTGCTCTGGAAAGCAGTATGGAGATTCCTCAGAAAACTTGGAAAGGAACCACCATTTGATTCAGTTATCCCACTCCTCAGTAAATACCCCAGGGACTTAAAATTGAATACTACAGTGACACAGCCACATCAATGTTTATAGCAGCTCAATTCACAATTGCTAAGCTATGGAGCCAACTTAAGTGCCCCTCAACAGAGGAATGGATAAAGAAAATGTGGTATATATACACACAATATTACTCAGCCATAAAAATAATGACTTTTAGACATTGTTGGTAAATGGATGGATCTTATTTGCTAAGCAAAATAAGGTTATCCCAAATAAACAAAGGTTGGATGTTCTCTCTGATAAGTGGATGTCAACACACAACAAGGGAAAGGGCAGAATAGAAGTTCAGTGGATTCGACAAAGAGGAATGAAGGGAAGGGAAGAGGTATAGGAACAGGAAAGTCAGTGGAATGAATCTGACATAACTTTCCTATGCTGATATAAGAATACACCTCAGTGAATCTCTACATCCTGTATAGCCATGAGACTGGGTTCCTAATTAGAATATGATGTACTCTGTTTGCATAAATAAGTCAAATTACTCTACTACCATGTATAACTAAAGAGAACAAAAATAAAAATAATAAAAAATAAAACAATAATAATAAATTAGTTTTAACTTGCTGTAACTCTTACTTTGTAAACTTTCAATTTTTTTTTTACTTTAGACTTCTTTTACAGCAATAGCTTAAAACACAAACACATTGTAGCAGAAATACAAAAATATTATTTCCTTAGAGTCTTACTCTATGAGGTCTTTCCCTCCCCTCTTTTTCTTTTTTAAAACATTGTTTAAACCTTTAAGCTTTTTGTTAAAAGCTAAGACACACACAAACACAGCTCCCCTGCTGGTCAGGATGGTCAGTGTTGCTGCTGCCCATCCGTCCTGTGACAGCAGTGGCATCTCATGGTGGCCTCCTGAAGGGCCTGCGTGAGGCTCTCCTCAAGGACAGGCCTCTCTTCAGAAATCTCCCCAAGGTGGCTTGTTAGCCTGCTTCTCTATCTCACCACCGACTGTTCACAACAGATAACGCACCACCAACACGACCCTTTATTAATAAAAACCTTTCGGAATTGAGGTTCATGTTTTTAAACTCTTCTAGGAGCTTGTCGAGGTCTTTAAAAGCTTTTCCATACCCTGGATACGAGTTCTCATGGGGCTCTTCTTTTTCTTCTCCGTCAACTTCCTGTTCCAGTCCCTCTCCTTCAGCTGATACACACATGCGCTGACAGGGATTTTTGAGCTGCATTATAATGTTAAGGGACCTCCATTAAATACGTGTTCTGTCATTCACCAAAATGGCGCTATGTGGTGCATGGCTGGACAGGCAAGGATGCAGAGAAATTGGACCTTTCAAAATGTTGATGGGGACAAAATTCTGGAAAATAATTTGGCAATTTCTTTAAAAAGTAAACATGAACTTGAATCTAGCAAAGGCATTCCTAGTCATTAATCCCAGGGAAATAAAAATGTATGATTTACAAAAACTTATAGACAGATATTCATAGCAGGGTTATTTTTTAACAATGAAATGGAATATATGGTCAGAAATAGCCACACATATGTGTGGCCGACTGAGTTCTGACAAAGCTGCAAAAGTAGTTGGGTAAAGAAAGAAGCAGGCTTTTCAACAGATGATCCTGGAGCAATTAGACACTCTGAGTCAAACAAGAATTAAATTAACCGCTACCAGGAAACCACGAAAGCCTCCCTTAGTAGGTAAAGGCTTAAACAGTGGCGTATCCATGCTTTGGAATATCATGCTCCAGAGAAAAGGATGGATCGCAAGAGCATTGTGCTGAGGGAAGAAACCTCAAGTTCATATACAGTGTGATTCCATTTATAGAACATTTAGGAAAGGACAAGCCAGGTGTGGTAGTGCTCAGCTACAATCCTAGCCTCTCGGGAGGCTGAGGCAGAGGATCACCAGCTTCAAAGCCAGACTCAACAAGTTAGCAAGGCCCTAAGCAACTTAGCAAGACTCTGTCCTAACATAAAAAGTAAAAAGAGCTGAGTTGTAGCTCAATAGTAAAGCACCCCTGGGTTCACTTCCCAGGTACAAAAAAAAAAAAAGAAAAGAGAAGAAAAAAGATAAAGATGGGAAACATATTAGCGGGGGCTGGGTTGGGTATTAGAAGGGAGGATTGGTGGGATTCTGCTTCACAAAAGATGAGAGTTGGTGAGACTAGAGTTCTCCATCTCAACTGCAGCAGAAATTACATAATGCTATCTCTTAGGACACTTGAAATCATGGACTATTTCAACTTCAGATTCCTCATTTTTTAAATTAAAGGATAAAGATACTTTCCTTATAAAAGTTATCAATTCAGCTGGATGCAGCAGCCCACACCTGTAATTCCAGAGGTTTCAGAGGTTGAGGCAGGAGGATCGTAAGTTGGAGGCCAGCCTTGGACTTGGAAAGGCCCTAAGCAACTGAGCAAGAGCCTGTCTCAAAACAAAAAATAAAATGAAAAAGGGCTGAGGATATGGCTGAGTGGTTAAGCACCCCTGGGTTTAATCTCTGATACCAAAAAAAAAAAAAAAAAAGGTTTATCAATTCAATATAAAAATCCCATAGGTCTGTCTGGCCCCCAAATCCACGGACACTCCACAATGTCTTATAATGCGCTAGTTGATCACTACCACCTTAATCGTGTTCAGGTGTGTATTGACGGGCTCAGGACACACTGACAGCGGGAACAGGAAACAGAAGAGATGCTTTGGTTGTTGAGGGATGGAGTGAGCAGAGGTTCCTCAAGTGAGTTGCTTCCTGGCACTTCCTGGGCAGGACTTTGTTTCTTAGAGAAGTTTGGGAGGGACCGTGCAGGCAGTGACTGGGGTGGGGGCGTGGTGGCAGGGGTCAGGAGTCAGCAACAGTGCCTTCATCAGGTAGGACGGGCGCAGTAGCCCAGGGCACGAGGCCCAGCACTCTGTTCAGCGGCATTCAACAGGTGCTTACTGAGCTCCCCCCTGGGTGACTGTCCTGAGAGGCGCTGGAGAAACCGAGGTGTCTGGAGCAAGTCAGCTTCCTGGGGGGCCCTCACAGCCTAGCTGGGACAGACGGCCAGCAGGACTGGAGGTGGGAAGTTCGAGGAATCCCTGAGGAGAGACGGGATTCTGGAAAAGGGGCGCTTGGCATCTTGCTCAGCTCATCTTCCCCGTTGTGGTCTCCAAGGCAACACGACACATGTTTACCTTCCCATTTTAACGAGTCAAGAAATAGCCACAGTGCCACCCAAGCATAGAACCAGAAGGAGTAGTTTTTTGTGTTTTGCTAAAACTGAACCAAGTAATGTCGGTTGAATCTACATGGTCAAGGGCGGCCTGGGCCCCGGAGTGAGCAGAAGGAGAGAATCAGGCTCAGAGCAGACTGTGGAGGAGACTCCAAGGGCCTCATGTCCCTCTCTGAATCCTGTGTTTACATTCCCCCCACAACTGATTAGAGAAGAGGATGTGACTGGCACCCTGGGGTTCCCTGAAGACATCCCGGATATCTTAAAGGGTTAGTAAAAGACAACCAGATATTGTCACCAGGAAAAGCCACACTGGCCACATAAAACCTCACAGCTTGCACAGAGAACTTCATTTGGTAGGAATTACCAGGGTGGTAAGTATAAAAAAGGAATTTCAGTCTGCAAAGAGGGTGTAGAGCACCAGGAAGACAGGCGGCGGGTGAGCACGGCTGTGGGCTCCAGGGAGAGACTGAGATGGCCAGAGCTGGGGAGCCCAGGGGCTCCCGAAGAGGGTTTGGCAACGTGAGGCTCTAAGACAACCCGGGCATCGTGGCGGGCATCACGGAGGAGCAGCTCCCTGCCTTACCCAGCTCCTGAGCACCAAGTTTGCTAGGCACATGCAAACCCGGCTTCCCTGCTCACAGAATAAAAATCAGATTTGGTTCTAGTGAATTTCCAAGTAAATCGATCTTTCCCAGAGAGAATTGCTATGAACACTCTCTGTGAAAAGCATTTGCACGTTATTCCTACACCTCACCTGGCCAAAAGAAACTCTTAAAAAGGACCCTGAACAGTGGCATCTGCTGTATAATCTGCTGCTCCCTCTCTCTCGACCGCCCACAGTTCATGGGCTCCCCCCCACCCCTCCACCCCACCCCCGGAATCCCCAGGGCATCCCAAAGCCGCGGTGTCCCCAAGCTCCTCTCCAGCTCAACAGTAAACTTGCACCTTTGTAAAGGTGTGACTGACTTTACTGTGCTTCTTTCTTTCCTTGGGCAGGAACTGGGTTGGAGTCCCAGCTCAGCCAGACAGTGCCATCATGGGCAGCAGACGAGTGGGATCTAAAATTGTGTAGGATTGCCTGATTTTCAAGCTAGATCATTGAGAAGACATGAATCAAAGGGTTTGGCACCAATAGATGCTCAGCAAATGTCTCTGAGGAAATGAAGCCGCGGCCTCTTCATGGAGTACACAGCCACCTCAAAATTCAGTAAAATAACTCACATTTTATTGTGCTCACAATACTGTGGATCGGGAATCTGGGCAGGCATTCCAGAGCTGGTGCCTCTCGGTTCCTTGATGACAGTTCTCCGCTGGAGAGACTCCCATGGTTACAGATGGCTGCAGGGGCTCAGCTGGGTCTTGGTGGAGCCCCAATTCTTGCTTCCAGCTGGGTTTCTTGGTTTGTGTCCACATGGGGTCTCGAGGGGCTGGAATGGTTTCTCCACACTTGAGTCTCCACACCTGTCTTCCCACATGGCCTCTCCACATGGCAGCCTGGGCTTCACAGCATGGTGGTCTCAGCAGAATTAGACCTTGTACGGGATGCTCTCTTTTACCAGAGTGAGCATTCCAAAAATAGGAATATTACATTATACATATTATATGGTATATATTTATATGCTAGATAATATCATATCGCTGAATATAAGTTCTCTTTTAACCTGGCCTCAGAATCATAGAAGCTTCTCTAGATCCAGCATGTCCTTAGGACCAGTCTTGATTTAGGCAGAGGAAATGGACACCACCCCTCATCCATCCCTGATCTCTCAGAGCTCTCCTCTTCTCAGTCCCCGAGTTCACTGCAAATCCTCCGTGGTGCACCCTTCTTTCTACTACTGACATGGAGAGGCCCAGATGTTATGCATAGTTGACCCGACAAAGGAAGCAAAGGAATGCTGACTCCACCAATGGAGTTTGCTCTAGTGAAGCAAAGGCCTTAGAAGCAAGGGTGCAAGCTGGGCAGGTGGCTGCAAAGAGGCTGGATCAGCAGGCCAGGCCATGAAGCGAGGCCCAGGGAGGCCCAGGTAAGGACACTGGTGATCACACCCGCTCTGTGCCTAATTCCCAGCCATCGTCTTCCGCCTCCGTCATTGCTGGACGCTGTCCCCTACTGACAACTGGCCTCTAATGAGAAGACTCCAGTTTTTCTCCAGTGAAACTTTGGGTTTCATTGTCCTTGTGTTGTTTGTTTTGTTTTCTCATGTAGGCACTAAACCAAAGTCACAGAGTTCCAAGGATATAACCTAAGCTCAGTTTTAGAAAAGCACTAATGTATACCAGTAAATGAAAGAGGAATTCACGGAATATTAACTCTAATTAAATAAAAGTCATCATCATCATCATAATAAAACACTTGGAAAAGTGATGGAAAGCCACCAAAATAAATAAAATAAATCATCAATGTGATGTGGGTATAGTGTCTGAGGAGAGATTTGCAAAATATAATAAATCTGCATTTTATTTCCCCAGTGTTTTAGGATCTTGCTCCATGTTACAAACAGAAAGAAAGAAGGAGAAGGAAGGAAGAAAGAGGGGGGGATCTCATATCTGATAAGAGTAATGGACCCTCAGTACTCTTTCATATTTTCTCTGTATTCTTGCAAATTACTCTACATGATCCTTCAAACCGGCAAGTATAAAGCCAGGGGAAAACACCCCTTTGCAATCCGATGTGAGCAACCCTAACCAGACACTTTTCCCAGGGAGGAACACGTGTACTCATGACGGTGACCTTCCTACCCAAGCACACACAGGTCTCTCCTGCTCTCAGGCAGCCTCCTGCATCCCTACAGAGCTCCTTATGGTTTTCTTCACACAGGTCTTTGAAGAGTTTGTCTCTCGCCATTTCATCTTGGATATTTCTGGGGTAAGAGGCATCATTCTCCCATTCCATCAGCTGCCTGGTCATTGTGCAAATCTCCATTAATCTCAGTCACCGTTTCCTTGGGAAGACTTCCCTTTGACTCCCAAATCTGAATCAAGTTTTTATCATTCACTCTCTCAGTGCCAGGTGTCCCCATTCAGAGTTGTGATTTTCTGACTGGCCACTTCTTCATACCCAGTATCCCATGGCAGAAGGGATCCTGTCTGACTTCCCTGGTTATGATTCCCCAGGTCCCTGCCTGGTGCCCAGCAGGTGTCTGTGCCCCGACCCCAGCTCTCCCCAGGGGACTGTGAGTGCTAAGAAGGAGAATCTGCATCTTCCCCGTGCTTAGGTCTCTCACCACACAATGTCTCATATGATGGATACAAAGTGATTATTTAATATAAACTCTGAGTTTAGATAATTCATGAGGTTAGTTTTTGTACATAGATGCTACATAAACAGTAAAGCTTTGTAGAAGTAGAGAATGGAATAAAGATGGGCAACCAAAAGAGAAAATGCCCAGAGTCTGGAATACGAATGTCTGGGCAATGCCAAGGGGTATGCAGACAGTTTGTGGGACAGCCGTCGGTGACAGTGACCAACAGGTCGCCCTCCATGAGTCTTCCCGCTACCACCCAGAGCCCGTCCATGCCTTCGTTTGTCTTCAGTGTTTGGAAAGCACATATCCAGCCAATAAGTGTGAATTGCAGGACTGTGCTGGGCTCAAGGAGTCTAGAATGGAACAGATGGGACATTGCAGTTGTCTTTGGGGCACAGAAGAGCAACTTCAAGTCACTTAGGAAGTTTTGACTCAAATGACCACTTATCCGCCTCCTTGCCACCACCCCTGGACTCCAATTTTATACACAGCCCCTTAGGAAAGTGCCCATTCCTATAATGATCACCAAGGATGGTGCAGGTGTATCCCACCCTGGGGTTGATGGCTCCAGTCACATTAGCGCTAGGAGAGGGTAGAGGAGGCCTCAGTGGCAGTCTGACTGGCACTCACCGAGGTCTGCCATGCCCCAAGTGCTATTTGCTGGCACCCAGAGCTCAAAGACTGTGACAGGTCCCCTCTTCATTGGGAGCAGACTCCTGTAGGGCAGATGAAACTGTAACAGGAAAGGCAGAAAGGGGAGGGAGCAAATGGGACAAAGGGCGGGTGTGGGGACCATGCGTAGGAGCACTCTTGTTCTCTCTGGGCTGGGTGGGGTGCCGTCGCTCAGCCTAAATGTTGAAAATCTTCCTCAGCCCTTTCCTCTCTGTCCATTGTGTGTGTCTGTGTGTGTGTGTGTGTGTGTGTGTGTGTGTTTATGTACAAACACACACACACACATATAATTTATTTGTTCTAATTAGTTACACATGACAGTAGAATTTTAACAACCCTGTGAAGAACAGTTTTTACAACACTGTGAAGTAATTACTCCTTAGTGGCAAGACGGAGAAGCTCAGGGAGGCCAAATAACTTTCTCAATCCTACACAGAGAGGGAACAGGAGAGCCGGATCCCTACCCAGTCTGGAGCTGAAGTGTGATGGGTGAAGAGCACCATCAGGCATGTGCTGCTATGGAGTTAGGCAAATGGAAATCACAACGCCAGATTCATTGCTAACAACAAGCAGAAAGGAGGACATGGCTAGCTTCTCCCACCAGGTCAGCAAGCCTGACCCTGCCCCCTGAGCTGCAGCCACTCTCTCTTTAAAAGGCAGGCCTCTGCTGCCCAGGACACGTCCCCAGAGGATGCTTTTTATTTAAAAGTTTACCCCCAAAGAGAAAGGAGATCAAAGGCCAGGGCCCCTCTAATACAGTGTGCAGAGAATAAGGGCCCCTGGGGCCAATAATACAGGATTAGGATGTTCTAAAGCAAAACAATAAGACAAGAGACAAATGATCCACACTTGCATTCCCTGGGCTTGGCACTCTTAATTCTTTAGGGCTGATTTGCTGATCTCTGAGCAGGAGTGAGGCTGTGCCCTTCAGATAGAGTCCCCACCTCCAATGCCACCACTGTGTGAGGGCCAATTGGTATTGCAAGTGGAGATTTTCAGATTTTGAGTTCAGATTTAGTTCAGATTTTTTTCCCCAAAAGTTTCTAAAATAATTTGAAGATCCAATTAATTACACGAACTCCCAAAACTTGTATATGCCAAATGAAAATGTAGTTCTGATTCTTTTTCGCACCTCCAGTCATCATCTTCAGATAAATGGTATGATATAACTCACTGGACCTTCTGTGACAAGATTTAAGAATGACAGAAAGATACTCTGATCACTTAAAATGAATCTCATAGAAATGGCCTGGTGTTAAATAAAAAACTAGCCCTGTTTTAATATTTTTCAGAAAGAAATTAAACTCCAAAGATAAAATTCTTTTGCAAGATAAAACCTTGAGAATTTATTTCCTAAAAGAATCGAAAGCCACAATCAAATTCTCTCGCCTTTGTTAACTAAGTCTGAGTGCTATGGTAGAGCAGCCCATGGGAGAGTTAAGGTCCCCTGTGTAACAGAGACTTGTTATATGAATCTGGCCAGCACTGCATGGTCCAGACTCTCTTTCACCCAAGTGTGGCCAAGTATTGCCAGCGAAATTCTAACCAGTGAAATGGGAACAGAAGTAATATGTTTCCACATATCTGGGCCAGGCTCAATAATGTCTGGATAGCATCTTCTATTTTCTCTCACTTCTCCCCCTGTCCTCTGCCTGATACATAGTGACACTAAGGATGACCCTAAGGCCCAAGTACCCAAGTCACCAAGTCTCCATTATCCTGAAAGAAGATGCATGGAGCAGACACCCCACATCGCCATCAGAGATGGAATTTCATGTGAAAAGTCCTATGTTAACTTGTTATAGCAACTAGCATTAACATCATCAAGATAAAGTTAAAAGAAAGTGAGGACTAAAATTCAGCACTCTAGGTCTTGTTTGATTATGTTCAGCCTAGACACCATTCAGAGATCCTGTGGAGGTAGAGATAAGATTGAGTTTCCTTCAGGAGTCCCATCTGGGCTGTTCCTTCAGGCATCTGCTTATTTAAAACCACAGCAAACAAATCTCTTTTGAGCTTCATTAATTCAATGGTTTAAACTTTACTTAAGACAATGCATAAGGTTATCACTGCCTTGGTTCCACACCTATCAAATTTAGTAAATAAGTAAATTCCTAATTCCTGGGGCAATTTTACCAAGAAAAAAAAAATGATTTTCCCAGGACTTAAGAATCAAAGCCACCAAAGATGGAGGTAAGAGGAGGAGGGGAAAGGGTTTTGTTTTTTTTTTCTCAGATTCATCCTGATCAAGTGATTGCTCACTCTAGTGATGATCACTGAATGTTTGTGACCACGAAACCAAACACAATGGGGAGCTCATGGCCAGGATCCACCATCTGTGAAACCAAACACAACTGGGAGTAGCCACCAAGGCAAAGAATACAAAACCACGTTACCACACGATTTTCCACGTAGAGACCCAGATCCACCTACGCTCACTCTCTCGTCTGCCCAAAGTAGCAGCTGAGGCACTACTGCCTCATTAGCGCAGTTTCAAATTGGACAACAGTGACATCCCCAGGCATCGGATCTTCTTAAGGTCTCCTTTCTTCCTGGGGTCTGACCCCTGGCTTAGAATGGATAAGTGCTCTGGTGTGGCTTCGCCATCACCTCCACCGTCTCAGGAACGGGGCTGTGCTCCTGTGACCCTCCCAAGTGTTGCCAGTCCTGCCTGCTGATTGGAACTGCTCAGATCTGAGACACAAGCTTCAGAGGGTGTTTTCCCCTCAGTTCCCACATTGGCTTCCACTGGGGAACCATCTTTAGTGGATTTGTTAACAGAAAGCACTGTTGATGTCCGGAGGCTTGTGTCCCCAGGGAAGTCGGGAAGACCAATGCCTTGGCCATGTGCCCTTTCCAATACTGCCTCTCATGGCTCTCTGAAGTTCTTGGAAAGATGGGCTCAAGGCAAGATGGCAAGGGATGAAGACTAGTGCAGTCTTCTTCTCCAGAAGTTTGTACATCATGGCATCGAAGAGCTTAGGGTAAGCTGGAGGGTGCCTTAACACAGACTTGTGGAGTGTCTCTCTAGAAACAGCCCCAGTCTTCATTTTGCTCTGAGCCCATCTTTCCAGAAGGCACAAGCAGCAATGGAGGAGAGACATCCTCCCGTCATCCATCACATGCCCACTGTGGTCTCCCATGCTGGCAGCATTTCTGTACTTCGGAACGTTGGCACAACTGCTGTGGATGGCTGGGCTCCGGCACACATCTCAGCAGCACCCCAAGGCTGATGGCAGCCAGCCCGCTACTCTCACTTCCACTTAATCCGTGCCAGCGCTCAGGAAGTGCAAGCCTTGCCAGCAGCTACTTCCATGACTCGTAGACACATAGGCTGGATTTGTTAGCTCCTTATCAGCTTGCAAATGACTTTGACAAATTTCTTGCTTGATTTTTTTCCCCCCTTTGAGGAAATGTTTGGGTTCCTATGGCATAGTCTTGTTTATATACCAATTAAAGCAGGAAGCAATTATCATCAATTATCATGTAAGACTAGCTACTGTCTTGTAATTACTGTGTTAATTGACATTAAGTTTAGATAGAAATTATTGTTGCCTCTTTCCAACTAAAAACTAAAGAATGGCATGTCAGAATGAAAAATACAATCTTTCCTTTTAAGAAAGTCTGCCTAGAGAGCACTTTTCTTAATGCTTGTATGTTTCTTATTGCTTAAGCCATTCATTCATTCATTCAAACGTGGATAATGAGGATGTGGTAGACTGTTTCCGTGAGGGTCTGCAGTGAGCCACGCCTCCAGGTTTTCACACCTCGGGTACACTCCTCGTATGCTGAAAGGGTGACCTGTATAACCAAGAGGATTCAATGAAACAAAGGTGTGTGTCTTCCAAGGTCAGGGCGGAGTCCTGCTTCATTCTCTTGGGTTGCCCATTCCATAGAAAGCTAGCTGCCATGTCAAGGGGACCCTCAAACAACCTATGGAGAGTATAACATGGCAAGGAGCCAAGCTCCTACCAACAGTCAATGCCAACTTGCAGCTATGCAAGTGACCACTGTAGAAATGAGTCCACAGCCCCACCCAGGTCTTCAGAGGCCTGAACTCCCAAACTGAATCTTAATTGAAAATTTACAAGAGAGTCTACATCAGAACCACCTCATTTCTAAATTACTGACTCATAGAAATTATAAGAAATAATATTTATTGTTTCTTTAAGCTACCAAGTTTTGAGATAGTTTGTTACTCAGTAGTAGATAACTGATACAGATAGCAATTGTTATGATTGATGGTAATGATGGTGATGTTCATTCCCATCCTCTAGGCAAAGAATAGACATAATCAGTTTTAGGGTGTGCCATTTAAAAAGTGAATCCCTTCATTAAGGATCACAAAAAATCACAAAGTAGATGACTTGGAGCTAAAATGGCATTGCTTATTTAGATTCTGATTTGTAGTTGCAGTCTGTGAGAAAGAGAGTAAATACTTAGATGTTTTGACTCCAGGAACTAAAACAAAAATTATTTTTTAAGTAAAATATAGAAGCAAAGTTCTTGGAAAAAGGAACTGTGGCAGGACTCCGTCGTCACTCACAGAGGTTTTCTGTGTTGTTTTCCCCCTTCCCAGTGTGAAGAGAAAGAAGGTCTCCCTTGCTCTCAAGTTGTTCTGTTGCACGGCTTCCTTTACCCTGCGTCTGCACAGAATTTAAAGTTTGTGAAATATGTTTTAGATAATTATGTGAAATTATGACACGTATCTTTTGGGGAAGATATAATTTATATAAATTGTTCCCCATCAGTGACTCCAGATATAATTAAACTTAACTTAAAATAAATGTATTTTGTCCTGCTTTTCCACCTTACACTGACGCTGGTGATAAACACAGACCATTAAAAACATGAAAATAAAATTCAAGAAACATCTGGCTTTCTGGATTAACTACTATAATTTTTATATTATTTTCCCAATATTGCATAAAAATGTCTTGATTTAAATAAAAATACCTCTAATTGTTTGCAAATCTAAAATGCAGTGTGAAGCCTTATTCTACACATGGAGTTTCTTACACATTATCTCAGTTGTGGGTTATTAGCAACAGCAATAACTTCAGCAAGAAGGTACTTGATGCTCATTTACAGGCAAGTACACTGGGTAGCAGGGCAGCTGAAGAAGGGTAGAGTAGGGCCTGGAAGCTCTGTGAGTAAGAGCATTGGGCCATAGACTAGGGTAAAGGCCCTATTAAGTGATATCTTATTCAGAGTTTCAGGAATTTGGTAATCCTGCCAGGACATTTTCCCATACCCTGCAAGGTTCCCAAGAAAGATCCATGCAAACAGTCTACCCCACTGAGCCATGCTTGATTCAGTCAGCTGTGAATTCTGTTGCCAGCCTCCAGTGCAGAACTCCAATCAACCAGGTGGGATCAAAAGATCTAATTTCCCTAAGGTCACAGTAAATTCTTCTTAGTATTGCACTGCAGAGCAACGCAAAGACTCCAAAGGGAATGCCAGCTATGCTGGAGGGAATACACGAAGCTGTGAAGAGGGTGCAGAGTGGGGCTGGGGGTACAGACCAATGGCAGAGCACTCTCCTAGAATATGGAAAGCCCAGCATCGCAGGTCAACAGAGAGCAAATGATTGTTGCATGGGAAGATCTGGGCCACTGGCTGCTGGTCTTCTCAGCTGGAGCTGCAGTGTTGTACAACTGGACACCACAGGAGGGGTGAGCAAGCTGCCCGGAAAAGAGAGAACTGGCCTTGGAGCTCCAGGGGAGGAGCTGAGGGGGAGGAAAGAGCATTGTCAGCACTCAGACTTTATTTTCTTTCAAAGCTTTATCTCAAATATCCTGCCCAATCAATTTTATAGACCTGGCTGGATCAGATTCCCCCCATTTTCTGGGGAGTCTGACGCCTGACCCCAACGCCTCACACACCCCCTGGGGCCAGCATCTGTGTGCTTTCCCCATGCTGCTTCATTCCCCTGGCTGTGTCCTGGCTACCTGCAGGGAACTGTCCCTGATGCTGCCTGCCTGCCATCTGTTCCTGACCGAGCAGATGCTGTGATCACTTCCACCACATCTCAGGTAGAAGTAGAACCTGCCTGAAATAATGATTGCACTCACTTTCCACCACAGCAACCCTCTATGGTCTGTCCTGTGGGACCGTCCAGCTACCAGGCTGGTCTCCTGTCTATCTCCATAGGGCCCTGCTTTGCCCTCTCCTTCCCATGGAACATTGGTCTGGGGCCCTCCCTCCTGGCTGAGCTGAGCTGTCTGCCTGCATTTTCTGGTCCCTCTTTACACACCTCTTCCTCACAGGAGCACAGCAAGCCACCCTGCCAGTCCTCAGCTCGCAGCCCTCAAATGTCAATAATGAGATCTAGACTCCTTAGCATGGCCAAGTCTCCAGCCTCAGAACGTCACGTCAGTGTCTACCTGGCCACTATCAGCATCCACCTGCTAGGTGCTAGGTGTTAGGCCAGTGGCTTTCAAATCTTTTTGATTGAAATTTGTCTTTAAATGTACTTACAGGGAAGGATACTGCAGCGTCCACCTGCCAGGACACTGGGAAAAGTTCCAGTGCACTTGGGACTGGTACCTCTGATTGTGTTCTCAGTTTATTCCAAACAAACCAAAACAGAAGTAAATGTGCTTGCCACCTTCAACTTGAGGAGACCTGGAAGCAAGTAGAGTTAGTGAATCAAAGTCTGCTAAGTGCAGTGGTCTCCAAAATTCTCTGCTCATGCCTCTATCAGTGAACACTTTCCGAGCAGGCACACAGCCCCGATGTGCTAAATATTTATATATAAATGTTATATTGATGTATACCCATGCCTATCCTGTGACACATGTGCATAAATTAAGTGCTAATGCACTATGTTTTCTATGACACATGAATAAAAGGAGAAGTCAAGTGAAGATGTCTGTATCAACTCAATCTTAAGTATCAAAAAATTCATTTTCTTCTAAATAAAACGTGTGGACACCTTCTGCTAAAAGTATGCAGAATGAACATGTGTTTTTCTTCACTTTCTCATGACGCCTTCACTAAAGTCCAAATTATGAATGAAGAAACAAAATATGTAATCCCATTAGGACACAAAGATTGGGAAAGGAAATAGGACACACAAAACAAGTAAACACAGTTTTAAAGACAAAAATCAAAGATGTTGTTCATGACTAACATAACAGACTTATAAAAAAACCTTTTAATCTCTGAAAGTCAAGACCCAATAAGAATCAAGCATTTTTTTTTTTTTTAACTGCAGGATCTGAGAGAGGCTGAGAAATGAGGAAAGACAAGTAGCCCTTGAAGGCAGGAGGAGGGGTGGGGCTGCAGGTGGGAACAGGAATGAGGGTGACGCAGGTGCCGTCCATCACCCAGACCTGCCCGTCTACCCTCCACTACCCTCCAGACAGACACCTGCCTTCCTCATCCACTGAGTCAATGAAGGATTCATATATATAATTTAGAGAGAATCCATAGCAATCAGTAAGAAGCTCAAGAGAAAGAGAAATGACACAAGGCACAAATGGATATTCCCCACAGGAGGAAATGTAAGTGGCCACTAAACATTCCTCAGTGGCGATGGAGAAGTGCAGATTGGGGTCAGAGCGAGACAATATTTCATGCTCATTCAATGGGCACACACTAAGAAGCCTTAAAATAACAAGTGTTATGGAGGCCCGAATTTGGCAAGCTTCTTGGAAACAGCAGGTGAGAGAATAATTTAGAAAACAATGTGGCATTATTATGTGCTTTCGATGGACTCTGCCAATGACTGTAGCAAGCAGCTCCTCCATCTCCGTCACTTACCACATAAATACCACATAAAGGGCTCCGGTAGACGTCACCAGCCTTCCACGTGAGTGCGCTAATTGAATGGCTCCTCTCCAGTGCTGACTCCAGGATCCAGGTTCAGTCACCAACGCCTCTACCATCTCAGAGGATTGAGCTTCTAGTGTTGAAAGACTGTCTGAATGCTCTATGGCTGGGTATATGATGGGTTCGATTACTCCCACCCACGTTACATTAGCAAAATCTTAATCACATGACCCCATCCTGTCCACCAATAGGCTGGGGAAAATGTCGTCTTGTATTACCAAACTAAGGAGATTTGTGAGCCCCCAGCAGGTCTCTGGAACATTTTGTAAACTCGAGCATAAATACATTATCAGACAGGAAATTCCTTTCCTGAATACCCAGAGTAGCTACTAGGAGACCCCAGGGGAATTCCTACACATACACACCAGGAAATAAACACAATATTTTCATGGAAGCATTGTTTCTAATAGCAAACCCTGAAACAATCCAAATATCCACCAATAACAATGCAAATATTTACTAATAAGGACTGGAAACCATCCAATTACCCACCAACACACACCTGGAAACTATCCAAATGCCCATCAACAAATGAAGATATAAGTAATGGCTTGTTCACCAAATAAAGCATTGGCAGAAGTAAAATAAATGAACTGGAATCAGGGACAATGAAAAAGTGAATTTTCTAAACAGATTGAGTGGAAAGAAAAGCATTATCTTTTATAAAACTTAACAGTTCTAAAGAAGAAGTCATTGAAGGGATGCATTTAGGTGAAGCCATTAAGGTGGATTCTAAGGTTATTTTTAAGTAGGAAAGAGAAGGATTTTTAAGTAGGACATGAAAAGGAGAGGCGTGTGTGGCCGGCTCTCGTGGGATCAATACCACTCTAGTTTCCACGTTGTTGTGAGATTCCCTTTATACCTGTGTTTCTTAACTCATGAATAGTTTAAATGTGACGGGAAATCTGTTTCTAAATACGAATCAGGGAAACAGGAGAATGGAGGTAACAGAGCAGGATGAACTGTCACCCAGAGAGCCTTGCGTCTACCCTCACAGCAAAAATACCCCCTGGACCCGATGCCCCTTGGAAGGCAGCCTTGTGGATCCTGCAGAGATTCGGCTGAAGAAACACCTCTGTCCTCTACCCCCAGTCACCAAGGAGGGGTGGGGGTCTGTGACAGGCTCGTCTGGACCCCGAGGAGCCTTTTCTGGAGGATGAGGGCTGGAAACCTCACGAGGGGTGTCTGGACACTGCCTTTCCATATTGCAAATAAAAGGATGTCTTGTTTCCTTTTGACATAGAGATTTCCATTATATTGTCTTTTTAAAAAATAAATAAATAAAATCGGAATTTGGCCTGGCCAAGAGAGAGAATGGAGTTCTATGGTGACAAAGGTAAGGCAAAGCTCTTGACCCGACACCTGGAATGATAAATGCGTCCACACGAGTTCATCACTGTCATAAGTCATGACGATACTCACTGTGGAGACAAGACACGCATGTGTCCCCGTGTGTATGTGTGCATATATACATGTGCGTACGTATCAAACGTCTCACCATGCACAGATGACAGGCACCACTCTAAGATGCAGAAAGTCCTGTCCTCCCCGTCCCAGCAGTTTAAATCCTAATTCTCTTACTGTGCATTACGCGGTCTTCATCCTTTGCTGGAGCATCGCCTTCCAGTTCCTAGCATCCCTTTCCTGGTCCCAGGCTGATTGTGCTCTTCCTTTTCTGTTTCATTTTGAAAACGTAAGGGGTTTTCTCCTATCAAAACAAACATTTGCTATTTCTGTAATTATAATTTGGTGCTAATAAGTTCTTTTCTGTTCCTGCAGCCTTTTTCTATTGTACCAACATAGAGTTCAAGGATAAAAATAGAACTGTGGGAGTCACTGGGGTGCAATTTGTAAATGAATTCTTAGCTGCTGATAAGGCTCAGCCACAACAGGAGGAGAGAGAAAAGCAGTTAAACAGAATGTCCTCTGTGTCCTTTCAAAGCCTGTAGCTTGCTGTCTCCTTGAGAGTGATGACTATATCACTCATCTCCGTCTTCCTTATCTGGAAATCAGAGTCTTCCTGAACTTTCCATGCAACAAATGTTAAATAAATTAGTGCATTTATCAGTGAATGGATGTGTGAAAAGAAATTCTTCCCTGAATCTCCACGGAAGGTGCAGATAGTGCACTTCCAATATGGACAGAGAATAATCTTGTCTACTCTACTTCCCCACGCTCCTCCAAAGGCCTAAGGAAGGGGCCACATACCAGACTGAACTCCGTGCAGCGCATTCAGCATTCTGGCAGGTGAAGCATTCCATTTTTGACTTGAGATGCTTGGAACAATTAGAAAGACCTTTTTATCCATTATCAACCCTATGAACTCGAGGCAGTCGGCTGTAGTGAAGGGGCGCTCCCTGCAGGGTTACTCTGCCCTGGATCCTAACCTCAGCCCTGCATGTCCCAGGCAAGTTGCTGCCACCCACAGAGCCCCAGATGCCTCATTTATAAAACAAGGAAATCAGGCCTGTTACAATGAAAAGATTAAATAGGAGTGTAGGGGGTTCCTGCCTTAAGGAAGGTGCTCAATATCTGTCAGTCCCCTCTCATTCGCACACATTTGCTCTGGTTCAGGCTTATCATCCAACCACAAATGTTCTTGTCTTCTTCCGAAGGACAGCCACTCAGAGTTAAGCACAGACACAGTGCCACCATGTATGTCGACTCCAGACAGAGCAGGTTCCCCAATCAGTCATGTGGCTGGGTTTATGTTCCCCGAGTGACGACACTAAGAAGTCGATATGATCCTACCAGCAAATGAGTGAAGTGGTCCCACAGGCTGCATGCATCTGCATTTCTTTAGGAAGGAACCAGACCCGAGAGGTGAAGCAGCTTGCCTGACATCAACCAGCCAATTCCAAGCAGAACCTGAACTAGAAGCTGGTCCCCTTCCCAGTCCCTGTCTTCTTGGTCCCTGCTCCTTCCCTACCCTGCCACAAGCCCATGGCAGACACTGAGTGCTTTTAAGTTACAGTCACTTTTAAGCCTCAGAAATGAGCAATTATTTTCATGTAGCCTTGCTGTCATTAAGTCATCAGCACAACTCTTGGGAACAAAACTGTGCCTTTTTAATTAGTGTCTCGAATGAATTAATGGTTCATTATTCTTTCCCATCTCAAGCTGAGATCATTATTAAAATCTGAAGAAGTAATGAATAGCCAGACGGGGAAATTCAGAATGACCTGGAGAGGGTCATTTTCCTCCATGGATCCCCAGTGCACAGGGGTGATTTGAGACCCTGGTCCCCTGACCAAGCAGCATGGGCAGAGTGGGAAGCCAGAGAAAGCTCCTGACACTTGGATTTGGATCACCTCCAAGCAAAGATGTGCCATTTCAAGAACAGAAGGCTTTCTGGAATGACTCACCTGGTCCCAGGAGGGATACTGGATTTAGATAATAGTCCAATTTCTTAACTCCAGATCAGAGAAGTCAGAGACGTTTTCTGTTTATTCACTCTGCAAACACTTGTTGAGGACCTACTGTGTACCAGCTCCTGTGGTCAGCGATGGAGGTCCACAATCACCAAGATACAGTCCCTGATTTCAAACATGAGATGCAGATGGGCCTGGCAACTGGCTGCAGAACACCAGGCCAAGTTCATTCACCTGGCATCACTGGTGTTTTCCTGATGTTTAGGAAGCTGTTGAAGAAGAGCTGATGTTTTCAAAACCTAGGTCTCGAAAATGGAATGAAGAGCTGTACCCCTTCCTCTACTCAATGTTATGTAGCATTTTAAAATAACCTTCTAAATATTTCATGACACCTACTTGAAAGAAGCTGCTGTATAACCAAATAAAGACAAGGATTTTAACACTGGCAGCAGATACCGAGCACCTTTCTGGTGAGACACAGAGGAAGTTATTAGAGATACATTCCCTGCCTGTCAGCCCATCATGGGTGGCCATTGTTCCCCATAAAAAGAGGTCAAGCTATAATGATGATAAGATTCTGTAATTACCCAGAGATTGGTCCCATCCTAATTGTGAGGCTAATTTGGGCAGGTGACTTTCTGTTCTGGAACCTCATCTGTAAAATGAAGAGGTCAAGCACAGAGGCACTAAGCTTCCTGTGCTGTAAGTCTATGATTCTACAATTTCTGTGAAATATGGTTTTGCCTTTGAAGCTCAGTCCCTGAATGATTCCACCCACAAGGACAGCACAGAAACTCAGCTAAATGCCAGGGTGTCTGATCATCAAGAAAAAAAAAAATCCATTATCCCAGAACATTCAAGGAGAATTGAAAAATTCCATGAGAAAGGAGCCAGCAACCTCGCTTGTAATCGCAA
This sequence comes from Ictidomys tridecemlineatus, assembly GCF_052094955.1. Classification (NCBI taxonomy): domain Eukaryota; kingdom Metazoa; phylum Chordata; class Mammalia; order Rodentia; family Sciuridae; genus Ictidomys; species Ictidomys tridecemlineatus. The sequence goes on along the minus strand of NC_135483.1, from coordinate 7,967,710 downwards.
GAAGGTGATGGAGACAGAGAGCACGTGCAGCCCAGCGAGCCAGGTTGTAAACGAGGGCACGTTAGCTGAATGGAGTGCTTGCCAGGCGCAGGGACCCATAAATATTCCATGACACTCGATTGATTTCTCAAAATGAGTTCCATTTCTCATTTGTAAATCTAGCTGATAAGTCTTTTGGCTGTTCTTTGGCCTTCGCCACCCAGTATGTTCTGTCTACGGCTGAATGTCTTCTGTTCCCGTCAAACAATCAACCTCAACCTGCTCTCCCCTAACACCACGACGCCCACTGGATCTAACGTTTCACTTACAACACAGTCACACTGGAGAAATGGAGGCAAAGAAGCGAAAGGAAAACGGGTGGAGGGGCCCCAACACAAGCACTCACAGTGCCACTGGACGTCCCAGTACTCGGGGTCACTCTCATTTCTCTTAGTGTTTCTCGACTTTATCAAGTTATGGACACAGAAAAATATTAATCAGTTTCCAACATAATGGGATTAATAGCTGAGACCACTTGAAACCGAGTGTTAGGCCCGGATGTTCTGCCTCCCAGGAACCCCAGCCCACGGCCTCGGGGGACAGCTCAGCACATCAGCTGTAGCAGTCAGGGAATTTATGAGAGCTGTGGTAACGAACAGCCACACTCTCAGCAGATTAATATCAGCACAGTTTGTTTCTTATTTTGGTCATCGGCTAACCAAGCATTCCAAAGAGCAAGTGGTGTTCTAAGCAGTGGCTTGGGGGTGACAGTTCCTGCTCTCTTGTGGCTTTGCCATCTTCTAGGATCCCCTGAAAATCCTTCAGTGGGTGATTTAGATGCAGCCTGATGATAAGCAAGGAGGAAGAGTGGGGAGTATCACAGAACACCACAGTCAGGCACCCACCCCTTACCCCTCTATTCATTGACCAGACACCAACCAAATGGCCCACGTGGCAGGTGCCCCCTGTTGTCCAATAGGAGAGAATGGGGTGGTTGAGCATCCGGCCAGTCTGCCATAATTCGGGCACTTTGTTAGAACACTCAGCTTCAAAGTATGGACCATGATTAGCAGAACTGGCGTCAACTGGGCCTCTTCAGAAATGCAGAAACCTGGGCCCCAGGTTAGGACTCCATATCTTAATAAGACCCCTAGGTTACCTGTACTGAGTAACGTTAAGTCAGGCCACTTAAAATTCTAATCACCACTAAAAGTGCTGTACCCATCAAAACAGAAAATAATCATAATCACCGGAAGTTTTCTATGGCTGGGATCCCCGATTCATCTCAGGTAGATTGAATGCATAAAGAAGCACACCTGTCATGCATGGGACCAATATTTATTGAGCACCTTTTTTGTGTCAAGTATAAAGCCAGACACATCCCATACATTGTTTATGTAAGAATGACCAGAATCCTGAAAGTCATGACCTGTTAAAGAGAAAAATCAATTTGATATGTAAAGAAATTTAGAAGACCAAGACTACCCAGCAGGTTAGCAAGAGAGTGAGACAGGGTCTCAGAACTACAGCATCTGTCATCCGGAACGCCTGATGTTCTGCCATGGGTAGCTCAGCCACATCTCAAACTTGTTATTTAGAAAACGGGCCAGTGCTTAATAACTTGGAAAGGGCTCTAGAATTATGTGATTTGGAGGAGAAGAGATGGGGTGCTCAATAAGGCTTACAAACATACATGTTTTAAATTTTTAAATTATTCAGTGGGGAAAAGAACAGATTTTCTTAAAGCTAGATTTAAAAAGATCTCACAGTCTGTTTCAGTCCATTTTAACCTTGGTGAGAAATACAGCATGTCCCATGCACATGCGATTAGGCATCCAAAACAGTCAGGATCCCTGTCCCACAGCCAATGTCCATGAGGATTGTACACCTTATGGAGACAATTATGAAACTAAATCCATCTCCATGTAAACAAGAGAAAGAAAATGAACCAATGATATTCTGATGGTTCAGGGACAAGGCAGACCGAGATGCATTCAGGGGTCTGAGGTGCCCTTTCTTCCTTGCTCCTCTCCTATTTGGCAACACTTGTTAACTCCTGCTGTAATACTCAGCACCTCATTGGGGTATCTTGCAGTGTATAACGATCTTAGTGAGGAGAGTATGTCTCACAGTATGAAAAAGACTCTTAAAAATGTGTGCTCCCAGCCCAGTCCCCAGAAACTCTGATTTAGTCCAGCTGGACTGGTATAGGGGGCTCTGAATGCTCAAAAGGCAACTTAGGTGCTATGGGTGCAGCTGGTCCATGAGCATCACTTTGGGAAATGCTGATTAATACATTTTGCACCATAGCAATCATTCATTTACACCTCACCTTTCACTACTATTAAAGCAGGACCTCAGCTCTGATTCTCTGCTCCTCAGTGCCTAGATCCTTGCCTGGAACATTGGGATACAAATATTTTCAATGTGTCTTTCCTACAAACATTTATTTTATAAATGAAATAAATAATAAGTGGATGAAATAAAGAAAGATTAAAATGAATGAATAACAGGCACCGTGGGCTTCATTCCAACGTATTAAAAAGTGCTACCCTCACTGTAGGACTGAGTCGACACGTCTTTCTGCCACTGTACTAAACAATTCTGGGGAAAAATTACATATTCCTGCAAGTGTGGTAATCAATACCGAGATCAAACAAAAATAACATCTACTCTTCCAAAAAAAATAGCTCCTTCTGGAAAATAAGACTATGCCATCATTCATTGGCTTACATATCAAGACTAACAGCATCAATACAACATGGGTGCTCTTACCTGCCTGTGCAGAGTAGCCAAAACTCTGAAGAAACTCCACCCAGCACCAACCAACTCCCCACCTTTCAGCCAGTTCTCCACCAGCCAAGAAACAAAGATTGAAACTCAGTGAAAACCACCCACCCTAAAATATTCCTAATAATCTTGTTTTATTTCTTATCTTGAAGGTAGAATGAGACTTATTTTTATTAAAATAAGCTTTAAAAACTTAACTTTGCTTGGATCGGAAAGTTTTCTGGGAAGTTAACAGCCAGTACCACAAGGCCTCTTAGCCCAGAACCTCACAAAGCCCAGTGGGCGATGAGCCTTCTGTCATTGCTCTAGTCTGGATCCAGAGCCCCGGGACATGTTAGGAGGATATTCTGAGGTTGACAAGTATGATTTTCTAGCCAACCTTTTCCAATGTGTGGGTTGGGAGAAAAAGGAAACAGTGAACCTCTTAGAATATTCTTACATGCATTATTTATTCATGAATTAATTTGACCAGTATTTATTGAAGAACTCCAATGGGCTAGACATAGAGGAACACAAAAACTAGAGAGTCAGATGGAAAAGAGGATTATGTACAGCAATCAGTGTAACCTCGGGAAACAAGAGCCACGGTGGGTGGGTTTCCACCAGAGCAGTGGGAACTCGGAGAACAGAGGGGCCTGTCCTGCCCACAGCGTCAGGGAGCACTGCCCTGTGCAGACTGGACAGGGTGTGTGATCTAAGATGTACAAGATGATTAGATATTGCTAGGAAGACAAGGTACAGTGAGCACTTCTGACATAAAAAGCAGGAGAGCAAAGATTCAGAGACAAAGAGGTTGGTATCAATGAGGTTGTAAGTAATTTGCCTTTTCTGGATCACGGAACTTGAGAAATAAATATGGAAAGGTTAATAGGGGCCAGGTAATCAAATGCTTTCTTTTTGGATATTTAACTTAATAAACCACTGAAGGGTTTTAAATACGAGTTTGACAGGACAAGATTTATATTTGGGAACGTTCCTTCTGATAGCAGAGTAGAGGGTAAATTGGAAGACAACAGGGTACTGGGGACAGGAGGGTAGCTGGTAAGCCACTGGATTTGTTCAGTCAATGGACAGTGAAGGTTGGAATCAAAATGTGGGTTAAACTATGTCCTCCAAACAGATAAGTTCAAGTCCTCGTTCCCCGTATGCAAGAACACAACTTTATTTCATAACATGGTCTCTGAACATGTAATCGAGTTAAGATACAGTCATAATTGATTATGGTAGCCTCTAATCCAACTAGTGGTGTCCATGGGAGAAGAGGAAAATCTGGACATGGGTACACACAAATGGAGAGGGTCACGTGACGGTGTGGCAGAGGTTGGAATGATGAGTCTTATGGGCTAAAGAATAAATACCAAGGGTTGTCACCAGCCACTAGACGGTGTGGAGAGAAAAGAGGAGCCTTCAGAGAGAGCAGGGCCCACATCCGCCTCGATGCCAGACTTCCTAGCTCCAGAGCGGAGATAACACATATTGTTTGAACCATCCAGCGTATGGTATTTTACCCTAGAAAAGGCCTTAGGCCTCTGTAGAAGATTAACAGGAAAGGAAACAGAGTCGTTGGAAGAGGAGGACATCCTAAGGCCTGTAAATAAGAACTTTAGGGTTCAGAGTAGATTGAAAATCAGTGAGCAGTCCAGGAGGACCCATCATCTCGTACTTCCGTCAATGTTGGAAACGGCAAGCACAGCGTCTAAGAGCTGAAGGAGGTTGATAGGAAGGGGCCTGCCCACTTCTCTGTAGGCAGGAAGGAAAGGCAGATCGGGCATCTTATGCTGCCACAGGACAGGAGCCAATCACAGACAGAGAGCATGATCTTAGGTCCCTACTGGAGACTGGCGGGAGAGGGGAATGTGCCGTGTGACTCAGGAAACAGGCTTCTTCTGCTGACCTTCAGTCGAAGGCCAATGGGTTTCAATTACACCTTGATGAAGGCCATTTGATTCAACTGTCTTGTGCACCCGGGCTGCACGACTCACACCCCCATCTGCTGTGAGCACCCACTTCCTGTTCCTCCTTGGCATTTCCTGCGGTGGCCTTCCCCACTTGGGTTCAAACACGATTACCTGAGTTCCAGTCCCCAGCACCTAATTAGCCTCCTCCTTTTTACTCTCTACTTCCAGTCCTCCTCTCTCTTCCACATGCATCCAAAGATATTTTTCTTAACATCCACCTGATTGCACGGTAGTTCTCCAAGTTCTGCAGAACGATCTGATGTCCCTTGTCTAAGATCTTTCACAGTCAGGTTCTGGAAACTTCTCCAGCCTCATATCTGACCTTTCCTTCCATGGCCAAGTCTCCTTGCCATGGGCTACTTGGAGTTCTTCAAACTTTATTCCATGTTTTTGCTGCTCCCTGACCCAGGTGGACTTGCTCATCTCCTCTTTGTTGAGCTCTCCTTCCCTGTGGCCTGGATGGTTCCTAGCCCAGTGCAGGAGCTGTCTGCCTTGCCCCCCAGATTCCTCGGTGGACATTTCCAGCAGTGCCTCTCCAGTCCTCTACTGTGCAGAATGTGACTCTCTCTAAACAGACTAGAGTCACAGAAGAGTGACCGCCTTGCGTGGAAGTGAGGGTCCCAACACCTAGAAACCGACACACGTAGTAGGCTCTCAGAAGCTGAGCAGAACGAGAGCAGAGCCCCTGCAGTCCTGCTGGAAGGCTGGCCTCCAGGACACAGCAGCCAGCGTGAGCACCCTGGGGTTTTCCTATCAGGCCAGGTGATTTATGAGTTGTGTGATTCATCAGGCTTCATGTACCAGGTGTCACCTCTGCATTCGGCTTCACTGATCAAGAAAATGAATTCGATCCTGGCTCTGTCCTCTGATAGCAGCTTGCCAAGAGAAGTCGTTAATGCAGTAAATTATCTTCCCAGCTGTTAGGATTGTGTACTGTCTTGTTTCCCTTCTTTTAGTTCAGCTGAGCATCAATTTGTGCTGTGATATTTACATGAACATCTTCATTTCATCAGTCCCATTGTCCATCTGTTTAGCTGAGGATGGAATTACCAAACTGCGGCCAGGAATGGACGCATTAGCCAGACCAGAGGTCAACTTCCCCCCAGAGAGAAGGCCAGCCCCGTTCCCAATTCCTCTGCCCCTGCTTACCGCTGAATGAAACCTGGCAGGCGCGGAGCCAGAGATTAGAAAGCCTAAGCAGAAAGTGAGAGACGGGGGCTATTTGTCTTCTGCAAGACAGACTAGCCCACAAAGGCTGACTGGGGAACACAGAAGAAGGGCCTTGGCTCCTTTAGCTGGGACCCAGGCTCAACCCCACGTCTAAGGAGTGCATTCCTCACTCATTTAAAAGGTAGCTAACGTGAGTCTGCCTTGAGCCAGACACTGTCAGCTAGGAAGGTAAAGCGTCTCTAAATTCACACGTACTGTAACCCATCCGGTCAGCAAGAACCCCCTGAATACCAAGCAGGATTCTAAGTCCTGGGGATGAAGCATTGGTTAAAACCAAGGCCACTCCCTGGAAATCTGAGGAGGTGATGTTTAATCACAAGATTTTGGATAAAAAAAAAATAGCTCTTTTGAAGTCTGCAAGACAGAACCAAGCCCGATATCCTCAGGGAGAGAGAGAAGGGGGGTGTTCTGAGGGACTGGTGGAGATGGGGCTTCTAGAAGCAGCAGCAGCCACGGCACGCTTTTCAGATCTGATTCTACATGTGAGAGGAAGACATGAGAGAAATTTAAGAGAAGTCCTGACATTTTCTGAATGTCAGACACTGAAAAAGGACCACCTGGTTGGCCTCTGTCAGGCAGGGGACTGCTCAGGAACGAGACTGGAGGCAGAGGGACCAGTGAGGAATGAGGGCTTTGGCCAAGGCCAGGAAGGAGGCGGCTGCAAGAGGGCTGTGGCGACCACGGAGAGGAGGGAGGGAGCGAAGCCGGCACGGCCTCGTGGTGAGTGGTGGAGAATGGGGTGTGGGAGAGAGAAACGAGCTAACTCCCAGGTTTGTGGCTGGAGCGACTTTGTGGATGGCAGGGCCATTTATTAAGGTAAGGGAGGTTGGGAGTGGTGAGCCGATTTGCAGGGGAAAATCAATAGGCCTGTTACGGCGTGTTGTGCTGAGATGCCTATCAGACATCAAGGGGAGGGTCACATGTCCATTACAGCATAAGGAAGATGGAGCAGAGGAGACAGCCAGCCGGGGCACCGAACAGGAGTGCAGGGGGGCTCAGGGTGGCTCAGACACACTGCGGACTGGAGGCAACTCGTATTGCTGAGCATCTGCCAGCAATGTCATATGTCAAGCATGTGACTTTAATTCTCAGGTGCATTGCTTTATTTCTCCACACTGCAAGAGAGATGGGACTGCTCCACAGGGCCAGGCTTAGGAGGAAGCAAGCTGCCGTCCATTCCCATCTGTACCTGCCCCCCCCTTCAGTCAGTGTGACCTTGAGTGAGTCCCTCACCTCTCCTTCGTTTTCTCATCTGCAACTGGAAATACTAATTCACAGTAGGTACATACAATACTTCTAAATAATAGCCATCCTCATAATTATTATTTATTTTTCTTCTGTGGTGGGTTGATTGTGTCCCATGAGAAGGGATATTCCATCCCTAATTCCTGGCACCTGTGAAGGTAAGTTTATTTGGAAATATGGTTAAAATGAGGTCATATAGGATATGACTACTGTCCTCAAAAGAGGAGGGGAAGTTTGTTTACAAAGAAAGATGCATAGAGAGAATGCCACTTGCACATGGAGATGCTGCCATAAGCCAAGGCTCACCAAAGGTGGTCAGCAGACTCAGAAGCAGAAGAGAGGCATAGAGCAGGTTCTCTGCTGAGCTTCCGGAAGGATCCAACCAACACCAGTCAGCATCCCAACTTGAGTAAGAGAATAAATTTTTGTCATTGTAAACCACCCAATTTGTGGTATAAAAGCCCTAGGAAACTAATACAAGTTCTGTTCTACAAATAGGGATATCCAAGTTCCAAGAAGTCATCAGACAAAAAGCAGATGTCCCTGAACTCAAGTGAGAGCATGCATTCCTCCATTCAGCCCCTGTGAAACCCAGGTGCACTCTTAGGAAGACAGCTTGCAATGAGCTTGTCAGTGCCCTACAGGGACCTGCAATCCATGGATGAGACAGACAGAACACTGAGCAAACTCAACTGGGTGCTGACACCAGAAGAGGGTTGTGGGAGAGTCACTATGATGTGTGCAGGGGTCAAGAATTGGACAAGGTGTGCAGAGGAACAGCTGGATGTGGCCTTGCGTGAGCACTCGTTGCAGGAGTGGCCAGCACCTGCAGAGCCTGGGAAGGAATCAGGCAGCGTGGTCCTGGTCCAGCAAGCTGCCTTGCACTGTATGAAACTCATCTACACATCCTCTCATGAGCCCTCACACCAGCATGCAGAGGAGGGCATTATTCAACATGAATTCAACAAATAAGAACAATGAAGTTTGAGGGGCAGAGTCACTAGCTCCAGGTCACGTGGTCAGTACCTGGAGACAGGAACCACAGGTACTTCTTGGCCCGTGACCACTTCTGTACCCCTTATGCTAGGCTGGCTCTCATCCTGGTTACTGGCTACTTACTCTCCCTGAAATTCTGTCTCTCCATCTGTAACCTGGAATGCAGGCATTCAGCATGCACTCACCCCTCCCTGGACTCCAGCTGGTGGCCTCAGGTGAACTTCCCCAATGGCAGTGAGGTCATAGTGTCACCGGCCAAGAACAGCGCCCATCTGAATTCTCCACAGTTCCTTCTGAACACTGATGATGGAAGAGTAAAGAACTTACTGGTGGTTTTGCAGAATCATCAGGTGGATCAGAGGCAGAGAGGGCCAATTAAGGAGAGGTGAAATATTCTAAGAGACGGTCAGAAACACAAAAAAAGATGACAGAAAATTAAGGGATAAGGGCTCCTAGCAAAAAAAAATAATAATAATAATAGATATAGCAAAGTGCATCCACAGGAACTCGGCAATTTTATCTCAATCTGGTGATGGACAGCTCTGGTCTATTTTACAAACCCACCAGACTGCTTTGGGAGGTCACTGAATCCACTCTAAAACGGAGTTACAAATGGGTGCAGCAGACCTGACCTCTATCCAGGACAATTCTAAAGAAGCAGAAGGCATCTGGCTGAACTGCAGAGAAGGGATGAGGTGCAGCAAAAATATCTCCACAGAATGAAATGCAGGCCAACCATCACATGTAATGAGCTCAAACAGAGAAATAATACTGCGTGCTTTGGTTGCTTGTCCTATGCTTGGTAAATTCTAAGAATGCTTAGACAATATTATTTTTATTTCTCTTCTATCTTTTAGGAAACTGAGATAGGAATATTTGAACCCAAGACATCTTCCATGCAAGTGCATGCTCTTAATCACTGCTGTATACCACTTCTTAGAGCCCGCCCACAGGGAGGAACAGAGGGAAACAGGATTCAGTCAGCTGCCAGAGGATGCCAGCTTGGACATCCCCTCTCAAAACATAAAACCCCAGACTTGGGGACAATGGGGGAAAAGAAGCACGCAAGCAATTCTGCAGAGGCCCCTAGAGGCTGCCACCAGGTGGTGCCAGTTAGTTTGAAGGGCAGGTCCTGCAACCTGCAGGGGATGGTGCCCGTTTCTGCTGGATTGGGACCTAAAGGGAGAGATTGCTGAAAAAGGAAATAGATCACTGGTGCTGCTGAGAAAATACTGAGCGAGTTACTGGCAAAGAGCAATGCTCTTCACGCCTTAGAATGGTCCATGTTTAGAGGTACTTTGAACAGATGAAGACCAAAAAGCAAAGAGCAGCCAAATATCTGGAAATCAAGAGATTCTGCAAGATGGTGTTCCTGGTACCCCTGATATGCAGCCTGACCCAGCTCACAAGGTGGCCTGCTCGTCCGGTGGGAGCCAGCACGTCTGTGTACGTCATTGGAGGTGTCTGGTGGCGTGAAAGGGAGCCAGCCTTTGCAGCCTGGGGAAGTCTGACTACGAAGTGAGAAGAGGCTGACTGTTCTGCCACCACCATATCCATGACTGTCTCCAGTTGTGTGACTTCTTTAATGTTAGGGTAGGGTCTGGGGCGGTTCTGGCAGGCCTAGAATTGACCATCTGTAAAGAGCTAGAAAGAAACTCCGGCTCCATGAATGACTTAACCTCCCCAGGATACTTTCTTCTACTCCATGAGGAGATTAAAAATAGTGAGTACTGGTGGAGGGATTACATGGAGTAGCAAACACAACATCACCGGGCACAGCAGAGATGCTCAATAAACAGGAAGCCATCATTTCTGTCCATGAATTTTTACTGTTATTACTATTGAGGTTCTTTCAAAGGGATCCTGTGTGTGTGTGTGTTTGCACACGCACTACGTGTGTGTGTGTGTGTGTGTGTGTGTGTGTGTGTATAAAGGAACATCCCTGATGACAGAGCAATGTTACAACATGCAGTTTGCTAATTTTCATTGAAACACTTCATGGAAGAGATACTGGTTGATCAGTACTTTCAAAGTGGAGAAAGAAGATAGGGAGGAGCCACCCAGACAGAAGTGACTGCACAAGGGCCAAGTTCCCTGGTAATTTGGTAAAAAGGGGACTTGCTCTACTTCCTTCAAACGCCCATCTTTTGACTTCAAAATGACATAACAAAGTCCTCAGTAGCTGCCACATTTTCTACCTTTATTTAAATCTTCAGTTCTCTCTCCTGACCACTGCAGTTCTACCGGAATGACCACTTGACGGACTCCCTTCCTGGTACCCAGCAGGCCACATCTGACAATTTGGTCCCCCCTAGAATTTTTTCCTCCTAGAAGAAAGAAAAGCCTCAGGGAAGATTCTTGACCTTGATCTGCAAACAGTGCGTGGGTCGCTATTGACCGGGTGAGGTTGGGACAGCTGGCACCTTGGTTACCCTGTGATCTGACACATTCCAACCATTGCTTCAAACCCAAGACTCAGCTTCCTGCAGTTGTAGAAGATCAGTGGAGGGAGGGCCCTGCTCAAGACCTCTGCACCGGAGCCACTGAGAGGTGGGGTCAGAGTCTCCTGTCCAGCACAGGACAATGTGTGTCCACCCAACAGCAGGGGATGTAGAACAATCTAGACATATCGAGTGAGACACGAGAAACCATGATTCTTTTTCTAAAAGAGCCCAAACCAGCCATGGAGGGCCTGGGACAGCAGCACGCACAAAGCAGCGACCCAACAGGTGCCAGCTGCAGGTGGGGGAGCAGCAGGGACAGCACCGTCCCCCCAGACAACGGGGATACCGGCTGGCAGCAGGCCACATGGTGAGGCCTCCCTGGAGCTCACTACAGGGCACACAGGGGCTGTGGCCACAGGGAGAAACTGGAATATTCCGAGCCATACTCGGGAACTTTCCTTCCTCTGGATCCTCCTAATGGCCCTTGAAATGGGACACTGAATTCCAGAACTCTTTCTGGTCGGAGCTATAGCCAGGACACAAATAAAAATCATTAATATGTATTAATTCTCTGTAATAATCAGGCAATTTTTCTCCATTCATTTGTTGTTCAAAGGCCCATTGAGCCTCTGTCCACGCCAGACACCATGCTGAATGCTGGGGACATGTGAGTGAATTAGACACAGCCCGAGCCTCACGGACTCACACATGCATGGGGGAGACAGACACCAGCCAAGAAAGCAGAGAGCCAAGAAACCCGTCAAACAACACGATGTCAAGTTGCAGGAGATAAACCAAGAGGAGGTGGTGGAGAGGAGGCAGGTTCTTGGACTGCATGGGGACCTTCCTGAAAGGTGACGTTTCAGAGCCTCATGAAGCCAGGCACAGGAGTCCTTCAGGCAAAGAGCAGAGGAGGAGGATTCCAGAAGGCCTGAGGAAGGGGTAGACACATTTGAGGATCTGAAGTCGGCCAACGAGGCTGGAGGGGGAGAACATTGTATCTGCAGGCCTGACCCGAGGAGAAAAGGATACGAGGAAATCCAATATCCCTGTAATGGTCATACCCATAAGGACAACAACTCACTGTCTTTCTACTTCTCTTCCTGTCCACTTACCCAGTTAGCTCCCAGTCCCAGCCCTGTGCATGAGCAAAGCAGGGACTACTATCTCCATTCATATGAGACAATTGTGGTGAAAGTAGAAGTGAGTTCTTCTCCTGTGAACTTTTCAGTGGAGACCCCAGTCAAGGCCAACTTCATTGCAACAACGTGATCGAATGCCCTGAGTGAAGTGGCTTCCAGAAGAGCTGCACCCAGATTCCCAGCCCAAGTGCACCCTGATATCGCCAACACAAGACATCACGACTCAGCCCAACATGGGTTACGGCGGAGAAGGCAAATACTAGACTTGGTTCTCTACGATCTCAGTCCTGACCCATCCTCTTGCTCTGTTGCCCCCACTCACTGGAGTCGCTATTTAATGGCCCAGGTCCTACGGAGTTTAATCCTTCTCCTCCCTGAGCCATTGGACACCCGGGCAGGACCGCAACTCCATGTGGAGGACCTCCTGACCAGCAGGAGGACCTGTGCAAAGTTCCTGTCTTCTACTCCACACACCTCCTTCAACAGCGCTCATTCTCAACGTGACTCTAATAATCAAGAAAATAAATTAGGGTCCAGAATCTCTTTTACTCTGGATAATGGCCCGTTCCAGGAAGTCATTAATGCGGTAAATCACACTCACAACTGTTGACACCATGAAAGCATGTTGTTTACCTTCCTTTGATTCAGCTGAGTATCAATTAGCTCAGTGATATTTACATAAATATCTCGATTTGGACGGCAGAATTGTCCATCTGCTTCTGGAAAGATTTAATTAGGTCCATGTTGCTGGGGAAGAAGAAATTAATCCTTTTCAGCATTAACCTTTTCGATGAATGTGTGTTTTGTGATGTATTGTGTAACAGGCCTTGTTATGTAAATCGGACAAACTGGAACATTTCAGGCCCAGAAATGATGTCCTTTAAAAATAGATCTCTCTTTCCAAATCGTGACCATCAATGTGTGCTTACCTGCTTTCACTCCTCCTGGAGAAGGTTTCTGCCCCTTTCTTGAAGGCTTCTCTTCAATGTTCCATGTCTGTTTCAGTCAGCTTTGTCACCACTGGGACCAAAAGACCTGACAAGAACAATTTTAAGGAGGGAAAGTTTATTGGAGCTCACGGTTTCAGAGATCTCAGTCCACAGACAGCCAACTCCATTCCTCGGGGCCCAAGGTGAGGCAGGACACCATGGGCGAAGTGTGTGGAGGAGGAAAGGAAGCAGCTCAGGACGTGGCAACAGGAGTAGAGAGGGAGAGAGAGCGACTATCCCCTCAGCACAGACATATATAAAGCCCACCTCATGGCCTCCGTGACCCTCCTCCTCCAGCCACAACCCACCATCCAGTTAACCCCTATCAGAGGATTAACTGCTGATTGGATTTAGGCTCTCGTCCCCATCGTTTCACCTCTAAACCTTGCATTGTCTCACACATGAGCTCTTGGGGACATCTCGTGTCTAAACCATAGCAGTGTCCTTGAGTCACTCATGCCACTCTCCGGCTGGCTAACTCCTGCAGGGACTCTTGACTTCACACCTTCTTCCCCAAGGTGTGAGGCCTTCCTGGGATCCCGAGTAATATCAGGGCCCCACGACCGTAGGCTTCAACTTCTTGCTTGAGATGTCCTCCACGTGTGTCTCCTCTAGGGCCCTGTCCCCTCCATGAATATAAAGATTGTGGATTCCTCGTCCATTACTGATTTATTGACTCCTAGCCAAGGACCTGGCCATGGAAGCTACTAAGTGTATATTGACTGAATGGATGAGCAGAACCAGAACCCCAGGTGACAGTGTCTCCATGAGCTCAGGGTCCACCCCCCCAGCTCACAGGGGCAAGCATCTGGTCAAAGCTCTAGGAATACAGGTCTGAGTGCACAGCTGCCCACCTTCCTCGCAGCTACCTGACCTGAACAGGTCCTGCTCCTGATTCCTGAGCACTGTGCACACAGGCGGAGCTCAGTGAGCACCCTCACTTATTCAGTTCAGCCTTTCCATGGTGTTTCTATTTAAGGAAAAGGTCTCTTTGACTTCACTCCTGGGAATCTCCTCCATCTCTTCTCCTTTGTCTGTGGTCAGGTGTTCCTCACCCCCTAGAAGCCTTCCATGTAACTCCCTAAAATCTTCACCTAGTCCAGGGTAGGGAGGAGCATCATCATAATTATAGCTACCAGTTAGATGTCCCTGTTCCCTGGGCACTGCCACAGGTTCTAATTATATAAATAATTAAGTCTACAGAAACCCTGGAATGTACACATCTTTTCCAGGTTCTCAGATAACAAAATAAAGACAGAGCAGTAATGATCTGCCCAAAGTCATATAGCAAATAGGATAGAACCTGGGCTTTTAAACTAGATCTGCCTGACTCAGAAGCCCTCTTCCTTTGCCATCAGAACACAGTCACAGGGTCTTCACTGGACCGAAGCACCAGCGTTGAGCAAAGTGTTCAGTTTTTAGGAAGAACTCTGTTACGCCAATTGGCCAGAGTGAAAATAGCACAGGATAGCTGTTCTCAGAAGATTTTAGCTGGTCATATTGGCACATGCATGTAATCCCAGTGACTCCAGAGGCTGAGTCAGGAGAATTATCAAGTTCAAGGCCAGCCTCGGCAATTTAACAAGACCCTCAGCAACTTAGTAAGACCCTGCCTCAAAAATTTAAAAAAAAAATAAAAAGAGAAAAATAGCTGGAGATGTGGCTCAATAATAAAGCACCCCTGGGTTAAAACCCCAGTACCCCAAAAAATGTGGCTCTATTTGTGTTTTTACCTCTGTCAGAATTCAGCCCTGTGTAAATTGGTTGGCAAAATTTGCATTTATAGAGCAGAGATTGAAGAACTCTTTTGTAAAGAGCCAGATAGTAAATATTTTTGGCTTTCCAGGCTAGAGTATCTCTGCCATAGTTTATTAACTCAGCAATTGTAGGAAGAAAGCAGCTATAGAAGAGCAGTAATGAATAGGTACACGTGTAGCTACGTTACGATAAAAGTCCACTTACAGCGGGGCAGGAAGGACTTATCCCATTCATACGCTGACCTCTGAAGTGGAGGGAAAGTGGGCTTGATATTTTGACCACTTACTTTTCTACACAATTTAATCCTCACATTAATACTCTAAAGCAGGCCCGGGTATTAGCTTCACTGGAAAGACAAGGAAGCTGAGATTTCAGAGGACAGGTGGTGTGGAGGCCAAGGTAATACCCATGAACTGAGCATCTGGGGCTTGTGCACAAGTAGGTCCCCAAGCTGGGTGGTTGCTATTGCTTGTTGTCATTTTCTTTTAAATTGAGAATGTCTAAACGCTGACGTTGTGTCAGAATCCCTATCCCTTCAGGGACCCTCCACTCTCCTCCCTCTCCAAAGCCCTCTGCATACGGTGAGCACAGGAGGTAGTGACATGTTAAAACAGGATTCAACCAACCAATTTCCCTAAGAAAGTGACAAGAGGGGACAGCTCCAGACGGACGTCGACTTGATGCTGCCTTGAGGCCAGCCAAGCACAGAGCCACTGGTCAATATTTCCATACTGAATGACCTCAGTGGACGGAGGAACTTGATGTAGGAATCCCAGTCATGTTGACTAGGGACAATGCAGGTTATTAGAGAAGACCTGGGGCTCTGGGTGAGACGCCTCCCCTACCTTCTGATCTCGCCATTAAGTATGCTAATAACCTTGGGAAAGTTACTGGTGGACGAACTTTAGTTTCCACCTCTGCACAAATACCAAGAAAGCAAGTAAGGCGCGCAGCTCCTACTACAATCCACCAAAGGTAGCAACCCTGCTGGCGACATTCACTGTTGCTCTGTGCTGATGGCATTGGCTTCTAGAGCCACCTTCTTGCTTCAGAGAAGAGCCAGGCATGACGGAGAAAGGTTCAAAGTCCTGCCAAACAGTACAGCGAATCCTTGAACCTGTGGATGCACATGTCTAGGTCGATTGTCAAACACATCCTGAAAGGCCCACATTCTAAAAGACTTGGCAAAAATTGTAACAATCCTGGAATAATAAGGAGGTAAAAATGTTGGCCACATGCAATGTGAAGACTAAAAGGCAACAATAACAACTAGAGTTCTATTTACAAGGAACCGTGAGAAGTTTTCATTGGTTTTTGCATTTTTATGAAATTCCATTAAGGAAGTCACAGTGCTACTTATTGAAATAAGAAAAACAGAACAGGGAAAAATCCAATAAACTGGCATTTTAACATTAACAATATTTAAAAGAAAAAAAAAACTCACCATGCTCTAAAAATATGAAATTACTTTTATCAATTTAAACATTCATCAGATTACTCCTTTCTTAAATTGATTAAAGAGTTTTATTAATTATGTTTCAGAAATCTCTCATGAATTCCTGCTTTTCTTCTTACAACAGGCTGCTTAGCTGATTTTCTTTCTCTCTCAGTACCCCATGCTCTTACTGATTTCCATTCAACAGAGGCGCCGTGAAATAATCTGGCTATTCAGAGGAAAGACTGATGATCTTTTTATGGGGAATGCCTTTCCACCATATCTATGCCATGAGATAGACTCCATCAGAACTTCCCAGAACAGCTCAGATGGGAAGGTTCCCAAGGCACAGGACCTCCCACATATTATTCCATATGGCCACAAAATTACTTGACCAATTAACATCAGGCCTTGAGTTTTCTGAGATCTTTTGTTTTACAAAATTTCTTATTCTCACAAGGGATTTAGAGAATTCTTTTATATTATTCCCTTAGGCCCTGGTACTTCTCCCAAAAGAGAATTCTATATGGATCAGCAGGCCTGGGTTCAAATTCAGCTCTGCCACTTATTAATGGTAGTCTTGGGGAAATCACCGAATTTCTCTGCATTTCAACTTTGTTAATCTCCCCACCAGCCTCACCAGCCATGTACAGGAAACAGTTTTGACCATAATGTTATTCTTTCCTGAACTACACACTTAGGCAATTACTGGGTGTCAGACACTCTAATAGATGTTTAGAATCCAAAATGGAAAGATACAGTAGAGAAGGCATGTCCAGTAGAAAGAGCATGTCCAGTAGGGAAGGCATGTCCAGTAGAAAGGGCATGTCCAGTAGAAAGGGCATGCCCAGTAGGGAAGGCATGTCCAGTAGGGAAGGCATGTCCAGTAGGGAAGGCATGTCCAGTAGAGAAGGCATGTCCAGTAGGGAAGGCATGTCCAGTAGAGAGAGCATGTCCAGTGGGGAAGGCATGTCCAGTAGAAAGGGCATGTCCAGTAGAGAAGGCATGTCCAGTAGGGAAGGCATGTTCAGTAGAGAAGGCATGTCCAGTAGGGAAGGCATGTCCAGTAGAGAGGGCATGTCCAGTAGGGAAGGCATGTCCAGTAGAAAGGGCATGTCCAGTAAAGAAGGCATGTCCAGTAGGGAAGGCATGTCCAGTAGAGAAGGCATGTCCAGTAGGGAAGGCATGCACACAGCAATCAAAATAGAGGATGCCATGGGGCCCCCGTTGGTATGTTGGTGGGTCAGGGAAACCCAAGTATATCCTGAGGGTATGAAAGGTGTAAGACATGATATCACAGCTGATTCCTAGAAAAGAAAGATGCAGAGAGGAGAGTCTGATGGACTGGAAAAATGGGCAAAGGTACTGGCACCTGAAAGAGCCCAGCACATCAGGTTTAGAGGTCATGGGAGCACATGAGAGAGAACTCGTGATGCATAGAAGGTCAGAAGAGTCACAATAGCACAGACCATTGAGAGTCTAATGTGGCACACAGATAAAAAATAATTCCTAACATCATTGGACTTATTCTTGTTTAGCCATTCCACAAATTTTCATACCCCTTAGTACAACCACATTGTCCATTATGTTTCAATATATGAATTCGGGGACACATTTAGACCATAGCACCCTTGCATATCATTACCACAACCCTATAAAGTAGGTTCTATTTCTATCCCCTTTTAAAGATGAATATACAAAGGTCTAAAGCGTTTAAGACCTTCCTAAAGTCACCCGAAAGCCATGAAGCCAGGACTCTAACTTTGTTCTGTTTGATGCCACTGTCTTTGCTACTCTTAACCACTGAGCTCTCCTGCCCCAGCTGGGGTGTGGGCTTCACTGGACACCCAACAAGGACCATATGTTGAACAGACAATCGGGTGGACTCCATCATCCTTACCACTTCATTAAATAGGTGCTCCCCTATTTAATTGCTTCTGTTGAGTGGGGGCTGACATAAGGCTTTTTCTAACCAACAGAATGCAGAAAGAGCCATGGGCTGTCACTTTCATGATTTAAAACTGTGATTTCCCTTTTGCTAGTAGACTCTCTTCTTTGCTGATTCTGATGAAGCAAGAGGCCATGTTGGAAAATCCCATATGACAAAGAATTGAAGGCAGCTTCCAGTTAACAGCCAGGAACAAAGTTCCTCAGCCAAAGAGCTCTCCGAGGACTGAGTGCTGCCAACGCCTTAGTGAACTCAGGAGAGGTTCCTTCTCCAGTCAAGTCTTCAGTGGAGCCCCCAGTCCCCGCCAGCTGGATGGCAGCCCTTTGAGAGACCCTGAAGCGGAAGGCCTCCAGTGAGCCTGCCCAGATGCATGGCCCACGCCAGCTGTGAGATACCAAATGTGTGTGAGGCCCGTGGCTGATCAAACAGGTAGGACAGAGCCTCTGAAGAGTTCAGGAAAGCTCAAGGACAGAGGGGCATTTTTACCAGTTTGCCAACAGAGCAGAGAATAGATTAGAGGAAGACAAGGAGGAAAGATTGGCCGAGGGGCTGTTTCAAGGTGAGACAAGGTGGTGACCTAAGGAATGAGAACAGAGGGACCAGGGGATGAAGGAAGAGCACAGGAAGCTGCACACGCACCGATGGAGGCAGATTCAGCAGAACACGGAGTGTGGGGGCGGGGAAGGGAGCACTGAGTTTGAACCCTATCGGGTCATCGCACTGGCCTCGGGAAGTGCTGTGTACCTTGCTGCTGTCAGCAGCCACTCAATGCACCACCTGCCTGAGCCCACACGGGCCTCTGGAGTTGTATCATAGCCAACAACAGGGGATTCAGTGAGCATATTCGTGAGACAAAGAGATCTCTTAGACCCTTTGGGTTCCAAATTCTAAAAGCCTCTCCAAAAGAAATCGGACACTCTTTCAAGTCATAGGAGAAGCATTCTTCTAGGAAGTCAGCCTATGCATATGCTATTGCAAGGTCATGGGACATGGGACCCTGTCTCACCTATCATGGCTTCCCCGGGACCCACGGCAGTGACCACACAGAGGGGGAACACCATTGGTGTTTAACTTGCTGATGAGACAGACTCCCAGGACTTTAAAGGACTTTAGGAGTGCCTCATGTCACATGAGTCTAATTGCACTTACAAATTCTTAGAGTTTCAAATGGACATGTTGAAAATTCATGCTTTCATTCTCTTTTAATGAGAACTTTCTTTTTTCAAGAATAATATGCGGGCTGCCTTACAAGCAATTCCACAGCCATCTGGAAGACTTGGGTTGTTACTGAGAAGTGCTAAAAGGGATATATATGGAGGCTGGCTCCCGACAAAATTGGAAACGTTGGGAAGCACTTTAGCAGCCCACCTTGCTCCCTGCTCCCTCCCTTCTCCCCATAAGCCCCCAGAACTCTGGGCACAGACTCCAAGCATGCCGCCAAGTCACTCAACGTTTTGGAGATTGAAGATTCTGCTCCTTCCACAGATATATCTTGCTTTATCAAGGTCACTGGAATAAGAAATACTTGTCTTGCAAGAATACCTCAATGATGAAAGCATGTCAGGCATGGCAATTCCAGACAGGAAGATAGTCAAGAATAAAATAATCTGTCCAGAGCTCCAGAAATTACAAGACATTAGCCAACTACATCTGTCTCTAAGAAGTAGCCTGGTCCTCACCAACCCACTGAGTGCTCGCCCTCAGGGTGTTCCTGTGGTTGTCAAGCACTCGAGGAACACAGAGGAAACCCATGATCCTGAACGTGAGGAGCGCGTTTTCTAGGGGAACAGGATGCTCATCCCCAGGCACCTGGGTTTGCTGGGGAAAGGAAGAACGGCTTGGAGAAGACCCACTCTGAACTGTGGCATGAGCCTGGTGCTGAGGAGGCCAGGTGGGACCCTGCAGCCTCAGCTGGGGTGCGTGAGGAGCCTGGCAAGCAGATCAGAGGAACTGGGTCTGGGAACCAGGGGAGCACAGCAACAGGAGAGGAGATGCCACTGCAACCCAGGAGAGCAAGTCGTGGAAGTGAGGGAGCTTGGGACACAGTTGAAAGAGAGCAGATCCTGCCCTGAGGGTTCCTAGGGATGAAGATGTAAAGCGCCCCCTGGTGGCTAGTCCAGACAGGAAGGGAGGTACAGGAGTTAACTGCTGATGTCCCAGAAAGAGACCTCTGTGGTTCAACCCCTGCTCTGCTGCTCGCAGGCCAGCCACGGGACTCTGAGGATTCTTGCTCCAGATCTCCTCTTTCAAATGGGGATTATAAATCCTCGGCATTGTATTCATGATTAAATGAGCGGTGGACCTAAAGCACTTATGTAGTTTCTGACACAATGAAAGTGCCCCACATTGTTAGTGTAATTACCACCCAAATGTGGACTGCTGAGGCAGTGGCTTCTGCTTGTTTATAATAGCTGTAAATTCACATTTATGTGTTCAGTGATTCATTCATCAATCCTTGATCCAAGGGCTGGTCGTGTGCCAAAGCCAGGTAGGTGTGACCTTGTCCTCTGGAGGCTTATAAGGAAGCAGGAAGGGAGAAGGAGCCAAAGAAGTTTGGTGTCCAGGTCTGCAGAGAACAGGAGGGGTGACAGGAGGGGACAGACACGGACATCTTGGGTGCCTGTCACCTGACATCTACCTGTTACGTTTGGTGTCCCCCAGAAGCTCACTGTGAGACAATGCAGGAAGGTTTGGAGGAGCAGTGACTGGGTTATAGCCTCAGCCCAGTCAGGGAGTTACTCCCCTGATAGGGACTAACTGGTACGGAGGCGAGTAGAGTCTCCGGGCTCTCTGTTCTCTGACCACCATGTGGGCTGCCTCCTGATCACCATGTAGGGTGCTTCTCTCCACCATTCTCTCCCGCCATGATGTTCTGCCTCACCTCTAACCCCAAGAAATGGAGCCGGCCTCCTATGAACCAAGACCTCTGAAATCAGGAGCCCTCAAATACACGATCCCTTCTCTACAATTGTTCTGATGAGTCCTTTAGTCACAGCAGCCAAAGACCTGAGTAAAACACTACTCAAACACGCCACCAGACCGTGACAGCAGCACCAAGGCTTTGTGACATGGCAGTGACATATTTTTTATGGGACAGTCTTGGATGAGGAGGTGTGGGAATGAACTCCCAAGGTGGGCATCTCAGGGAAAGGAAATGGAAGAGAAGTCACACTATTCCATGGAGCCTATGAACTCCACGGGGGCCTGGAGGCCTCAGAGCTGCAAGAGCGACTTCTGGTGGAGTAGGGCTCAGGCCGTCACAGCATGGGCGCCATGTGTCCAGTTGAGGGCAGGCCTATCCGTCACTCTGTGCTCAGTCACATTCTCACAGAGCTGGACAGGCCCTGCCTGGGAAGGATCCCGCATCCCACTCAGAAATGCCCTCCCCACTTTCCTTTAAGGACACTCTCATGATCCAGTCATGCTATACCAGGTTCCAGAGAACCTTGGAGGGACATCAGGCTTGTGTTTTTTCTCCTGTCTATTTTTTTTTTCATTTAATTTTTCCCTCAACACTCATATGTTGACTGTCTGAGGTGACCACAATCCATTGCCCATGCTAGCAATCCACAGACCTTTGAAGCATCTCCTTCCACGGGGCTTAAAGTCCAGTGGAGGAAGAAACAGCACACAAGAATGAGACAAGGAAACAGGGAATTATCCAACTATGAAAAGTGCCAAGTGTCCTGGGTTCTCCGAGGAGGGTACTGGGAATGAAATGGCAAACAGGAGGCCCCATGCAGAGATCCGAGAGGAGAAGAGATGGCCAGGACAAAGCCCTGGGGTGATCCCCGTTGGAG
Source organism: Ictidomys tridecemlineatus (assembly GCF_052094955.1). Lineage (NCBI taxonomy): Eukaryota > Metazoa > Chordata > Mammalia > Rodentia > Sciuridae > Ictidomys > Ictidomys tridecemlineatus. The sequence goes on along the minus strand of NC_135483.1, from coordinate 7,945,996 downwards.
GCAGACAGCCCGCAGGCTGCCGAGTGGCAGGAGGGAGAGGTGGACATGGGATCCACACACGTGTGACTGCTGCTCACAGGCCCAGGCAGGACCTGGGTTTCTCCCTAGAGTGGGCTGCAGGGGCAACCGCAAAGCCACAGACTGGCTGGAAGGTCCCTAGAGTGGCCCACAGGAAATGGTAGCAGCCCAGGGGGGAGCACGGCCGTGGCGATGTGCGCCACAGTCGTGTGCAACCGTGGGAAGCGCGTGGCTGGGTCGTGTGCCTGCTTTTCTGTGTGTTCTCACTCTCCTGTGTCAGTGGGATCCTGGGGGAAGAGACATGAACAGAAGAGGAACGGGCAGGCAAGACACCATCCTCCATATTCTCTCTGCCCCAGGAGAGACGGAAGAGGCAGGCAGGAGGGAAGGCAGGAGAGGAATGGACGTCTACTAAGGAACTACTACGGTGTGCCAAGTTCTGTGCCCGGTGCTTTCCTAGTTCTGAGATTCCCGATGCTTGAAAAAGATGATTCCCTGGGTCAGGGAGCTCTCCAGGCCTGAGAAAAACAGCTCACGGAAGGAAAGGTTTGTTTTGCTGTTTCAGTTCAGGGTCACTCAGCTCCATTGTCTCTGGGCCTGTGGTGAGGCAGAACAATGAGGTGGGAAGGCTGTGTTAGGGCAGAGCTGCCACCTCAGGGCCACTGGGAAGCAGAGCAGGAACCAAAACACAAACCTTCAAAGGCACAGTCCACGCCTACCCCTACTTCAACAGGCCCACCCCCTCGTGTTTCTGCCAACGCCCAACAGTGCCTACAGCTAGGAACCAAGCACGTGGCCTCTGGGGAGCATTTAAGATCCAAACTGCCATTCCCAATGTATAAATGAAGAGACTGAGGCTCAGAGATACTAAGCAACTTGCCTGGGATCACCAGCCACCAGTTAGCCATTCCATGATTTGAACCTGTGACTCTATCTAGATCCAAAACGTCACTGTCCAGTACAGTAGCCACGAACCACACCTGGCTACTGAGCACTTGAAAAAAAGTGACTGTTTCCAACTGAGATTTGCCGTAAATACAAACTGTGCCGCTGGATTTCAAAGACTCCGTGTGAAAGCAAGGCTGTGAAATACCTCAGTAATTTTTATATTGATTACAAGTTGATTTGATAATTTTTTGACATCTTGGGTTAAATAAAATGCATTAGTGAAATTGGTTTTGCTGGTGCTTTTGACTGTTTAATGTGGCGACTAGGAAGTTAAATGCTGCACCTGTGGCTCTTATTCCTGGCTCCCCCTTCGTTTCCCTGGGGCAGCTGCTGGTAGAGAAAATTACATAAATTTGATATGACAAGGAAAGTAGAACCTTTGTTCTCTCTCCCACAACACGATGTCTTCCTGGTTTCGTCCCTTCCCTGGGGCTGGGGGGAGGTCAGAGTGAATGAGGGAACATGGGGGCCGAAAGTGGAGCCTGGACTATGCTGCCCCAAAGGACAGGGGGACTTTGTATTCCAGCAAACATTAACGCAGAATGACAGGATGCAGGCTGCATGCCTCAATCTCCCCTCCTCTCCGTCCAGCTCAAGAGAAGAAGCACCATTCACACCCTTCACCTAGCCCAGGCAGGCCACTCAGGTGCCCTGGGGACCTAATCTGTAATGATAATAACAAATAATATCAGTGGGAGACAGCAATGCGGCTGCTGTTGTTATTTAAATGCAGGAGAGAGGGGGAACCTGTGGTTAAGTTGCTGAGGCCCAGCCCTGCTGGCTGCCGCCATGGTGATTTAGCACAGGCCAACTCACAGAATCCTCAGCAGCCCCCAAGGTCAATACTGTCCTCACCGCCTGGCACAGACAGGGAACTGAGCACACAGGCAGGCGCCTGGTCTTGCCAAGGACAAGATGGAGGCAGGACTGAGCCCAGGCACTCTCCAGGAGCTTCGTGCCTAATCTAGTCGCCACACAGCAGGGAAATCAGGACAGAGAGGAGGGTGAGGACGCAGGGCCGACTTCACAGGGTGCTTTCCACCTACCTGGTACTCAGGTGCCAGGCAGAGCACCTTTGGACTCTTGTTCACTCCTGGAATCAATACCACGGGCAACGTTTATCATTTTTTTTTAATCACAGGTTTTCTTATCATTCCCACTTTCCTGTTGGAGAAACTGAGGTCTTAGAAAGCATTCTAGGTCCTCCGGTTTCTGAACTTGAATTCTTAACCCCTGGGGGTGAGCTGGGGTGAGCAGTGGAGGGGGAGGAGGAGGAGCAGGGGACAGAGGGGAAGCACAACAAGTCCCTGTGTCTTGCCTCCCCAAACACCTGGGGACTTCCTGGAGGCTGAGACAAATAGCTCCTGTCCTACATGTCCTCCCAGGCTGCTGTCACAAGGCTGAGCGCCTGACGGGTCTTCAAATCTGCTTACTGAATTGAAGGTGTACAGCTCAGCTCTCTGCAGCAACCCGGCTTTTGCACAGGAGCAGCCCTGAAGAGGCCACAGTAACTAGTTTGCCTCAAAGAATATGCAAGGACCTCTTCTGGCCACCGATGAGGATAGCTCCCCTGGGGCCCTTCAGTGATTCCAGCCCACTGGCTATTTTCAGACCCGGATTTATTATTTTTGTGCATGTTCCTAAAAGATGTCGAGAGACCCATCCTTCTCTTTTATTACTCTCACACATCCTCCCACCGAGTTTAAGGAGGCAGCATAATTTGGGGTCACTTTCCTGTGCTGACCTCATCTAAAGATAGCCAGCTGCACATCTCGAGGACGCACCGTCCGGCGGCAGTGGCAGCCTTGGCCTCTCAGGTCGCAGACACACTGGGGCGGCCAGGGACCTGAGGAGGAGCAGGCTGTTTAGCTCTGTTGATGGCAGTTGCACTTTGAAAGTGGCATTTCAAAGGAACTTCTTTCAATGGAGAAAATGACATAAATTTGATGTGACAAAATAAGTATGGTACGATCAGGAAAAAGCTGTGCTACTAGGCTCTTTTATGTTTCTGATGCAGATCACAATTAATGCTTAGCAAACGGAAGGACAAAAATGTCATTCCATTATAAGAAGCTGACATTGTAACCCCTAGACTATTTGTTACAAATTAAAAAGAAATAGATTCTTATTTATTTATTTTCAGCTCCAGCTCAGAGGGCCTTGTTTTTCCCCCTAGAGAAACAGTGCGATAAGCACAAGCAATCCTCAACAGACCTGAGGAAGCTGGAAGTATAGGGGATGTAGCCAGCAAGATTGACCAATAATATTCACGTAATAAAATGCAACAGACAGAAATTAAAAGGTGTGCTTTTTTGCAATCACCAAATAATAATTGATTCAGGCAAAAATCGTCAATGGATGCTGTTCCAGCTACTATCGCTGCATAGCAATCACTCCTTTTGATTCTATCATGATTTCTGTGGATCAGTGCTTATCTGGGGTGTACCTGGTTGGTGGCTGCCATCAGTTGACTGTGACTCAGCCATCTTCAAGGCTTGACTGGCAGCATCCACAGTGGGTCACTTACAAGGTTTGCAGTTGGAGCGGGCGGGTGGCTGGCAGCTCGGCTGGACTACTGACCAGCTGCTACTCATGGCTTTTCCAGCTTGGCAATCCTGGGGTGCAAAATTCTTAACCTGGTACTTGGATTTCCCAAGACCAGCCACTCTAGAGGACAAAGCGGAGCTGCAGGATCTTCAATGAGGTGGCTCAAAGGTCACACAACACCATTTCCCCTGTACTCCAGTGTGCAAAGCCATCAAGCCTCACCCAGACTCAAAGGGAGAGGATGTACCCCACCCTCAGTGGGAGGAGCCTCAAAGCCTTTCTATAAATGCCACCCCACCCACCCTGGGCCCTCACCCCTGCCAGCTTTTGCCTGCAGGACTCTGTAGGAAGCCAGCTGGGAGCAGTGGGAGGCTAGGGCCCCTGCAGCAGTGGGAGATGGATAAGTGTCCCGTTGCTTGTCCCCCCGAAGGAATCTGGGGCCTTTCTCTACTGTCTCCCTGAGTTCCATATTGGAACTGAAGCCTTGGGTCCCACGCTGGCCGCCTGCTTGACAGCGTGCTTATCCTACTGGCTGCCTTCCCTTCCTGTTCCACTCGCCACTCCCTGGTCTGGTTTCCTGGAAACGTCTCCCAAATTCCACCTGCACTCCACTTCCTAAATCCATATCTGCTTTGGAAAAAGCCAATCGAACCATGGAAAACAAAGAGGAGATTGAAGAAGCACCCTACATAAAAGGAGAATGAGGAGTCAGCCAAAGATGCAAGTGAGGTCACAGACCAGAATCAGGATAGGGACATACTGTGAATGGCATTGCTGGGATAAATAGCAAATTCAGGGCACAGGTTGCAGAGAAGAGAGCAGTATCATATGGATCTTAAGTTTCCAGAATTTTATTGTTATTGTGTAGTGAGATAAGTCAGTAGGAGATGAATGCTGGCATATTCAGAGATGAAGGGTAATGAGGTCTGCTGCTTATTCTAAGATGGCTTGACATTTAAAACAAAAAGAATATGAGAGATTTTTTAAAAGTGTGACAAAACATTAAGAATAAGTGAATGCAGGTCAATACGATGTGAATGCTGAGTGTTTTATTTTTGCAACTTTCCTGATCTTTTGTAATTCTCTTTAAAATATTATAAAACAGAGACAGCGGCTCAGGAGGCTAAGGCAGAAGGATCACGAGTTCAAAGCCAGCCTCAGCAATTTAGTGAGTCCCTAAGCAACTCAGCAAGACCAAATAAAATGGTCTCCAAATAAAATATGAAAAAGAAGAAAAGATACATATACTAAAAGAAGAGTATCTATAGCTCATGTTGCTATGAGCTTTCTAACAGGTAACAAACATCACATTAGAAGAGTTGGCACATACTAAAAAGACGTCAAACATACTTAAAACGTTATGGTGAGTTATCAAGGCAGGTCAGAAAGCGCGCTGTAGTTCTGGATGCCAGGCGATGATGCACATACACCCTCACCCTTAACAGTAATGCCCCCGTCTAGGGTTGGTGATTCTCGCACTCGTGGCGAGCTGTGCTGAATTTCACAACATTCCTACTTTGCTTCAGCCTGTGAAGCTCTTATTTCTCTAGGCGACTTGCCCAACATCTCATGCTGAAAAACAGCAGAGGCACAATTGAAACCCTGCCTTGTCTTAGTCTGTTCCTTCCTCCAGTGCCACAGGTCGGTTTTCCATGAAGACACAGAGATGTTGCACGCCCCTGTCTGATGTTTCGAAAGCCCAGCCTTGATATCAACACTGGGAATGGTAGCCTCATGAGCAAGAACCTGCGTGAGCTGTTGGGTGCTTCCCCTGTGGCTGCCCCGTGTCCTTAGGCGAAAGGTGAAGCAGTCGGATAGGAAGTGCCCAGTGAGCATGGTGGTGTAAATTCACGCCACACGCCACACACTTCTTAAGGGAAAGGAGCCAGTGCCCAAGCGTTGGTGCAGAGCTCTCCCCACGAATCACCCCTGTCGTGCTGGACAGCCAGCTCACCAGGGGTCACTCCAGCTGCCACGGAGACTAATCTGCACTCAAATTTCAACCCCTGGAGATTCAATCTATTTTATTATTATATAAAACTCAGAGAAACCTTAGCAATCTCACCTGCTAATTTTTGTAGATGAGGAAACTGAGGCCGCGGTGGAGGGTGCCTTGGTAGGAGCTGCAAGCTAATGAGCAGAAGAGGCGAGCGCAGCCCTTAGGACAACCCGCTGCCACCCCACCGCAGACCATGAGCACGCTGGACGCCGCTCACTCTGCTTTTAAAAAGTCATGTTCTGCCCCTTTTATTGAACTAGAAATGACTTGACGAGCTTGAAAATGATAACAGGCCCAATGCGGCTGGCAGCATGAGACAGCACACTCCAGTGTCCCCTCCTTCCCACGTCCCCTCCCATGCAGGGGGATCTCTGCCAACGGGCGGTCTTAGAAGGGGTCCGTGTGGGTTGGGGTGCCTGTCAACAGACTCCGGCAAGTTCAGCTCTGCTAAAGGGCCCAGGACACTGAATGGGGATCAGGAGTCCAGGGACCTTGGAGAGAAGTGAATCCCTCTGCACCAGGTGGGAAAAGGCACCTTCCTACAGTGCCTTACCCTGTGGCACAAAAGCGGTGTCTGAGGGTTTGGAGAAATAAGAATGCCTTGTCTTATGGTGGGGAGCAGGGTATGAACTGCAAGGAAGAAAAGCACTGGAATTTTCTATGTGGAAAAAGTAATATGTGTTTATGTGTGTGTGTGTGTGTGTGTGTGTGTGTGTGTGTATACACACACACCTATATCTGTGTGTGTTATATGTATGTGGTGTGTGTGTGTATAGGTGTGTGTGTATGTATGTATGAATTTATGTGTATACTACGATGCGTGTGTATATTTATGTGTGTGCAAGTGCATATTGTATGTTAGTGTGTTTATGCATAAATTATATCTATTAAACTGTGTGTATGTGCATGTGTGTGTTGTATGTATATTGTGTAAGTGTGCACCTGTATGTACACAGGTGTGTGCTGTGCATGGTGGGTACTGTGTATATGCATGCATGTGTATATTTGCAATGTTATGCATGCATTTATGGGTATTTGTGTGGATGTTTTGCACCCACATGAACCCATTCCTAAGACTGTCATACATAATGTAATTACACATGTACATATACATGCACAATATAATTTCAGCCCCAAAATAACACACTACATTATGACAATGGCAACCTCAGTTCACCCATATAAACATATTTATAGGAAAGTGCACACACACACACGTGCGCACACACATCAATCTCCCACTTCTTTTCTCTCCCAGCAATATGCTCTACATTCAGATCTGGACCTAAGTCCCTAGAGATTGAACTATGGTTTTCCTTCTCTTCCCACATGGGTTAAATGGGATAAAACAAAACACTTACAGTTGAAAGAAGTCCAATCAGCAAAGTGAGACTGTAAATCCCATTGTTGGACCCAGAGGCATGCACCTGGGCACTGAAGGCACTCTGAGACGGATTTCCAGCCCTTCCATCAGGCACTCTCTGGAGAAAGTGACCAATCACAGAGTTCGGAGTGTGGACAACATTGGCACAACAAATGGGCAACCTCTGGGTTCAAAACCTGCCCACAACCCTTGGTGCAGGCCCCAGCGTGGTGCTGTTTAGAAAGTGCGACTCTTGCTGCTGGAGCAGTAGACCAGCAAGAAGCTGCCGTCAGATGGGCACCATGACTGACATGTGCTCTTGGGGGTGTTCCAGACTTGATCTGCTGGCCCACAGAGTAATCAAAACACGTGCCCCGGACCTGATGGGAAACACAGTGGGGGCCGTCTTTATTGTTGTTACTGCTGTTATTCTCTCAAGGGGCCTCTGCGTCTATTGAATTATAACTGATTTCTCTTGCAGTTTATTACAATTTGCAACTCTGCTCCTTGTGTCAAAAACTCAATGTAATTTTCAGCCAAAAAATAATGCACTACATTATGATAATGGCATCCGCAGTTCACCCATCTGCAGGAACAGAGCACTACTGAACACAGTTCAGAGGAATCCAGGATGAATTTGAAAAGCTGCCCTTCTGGAAGGTGCGTTTTTAAACCTTTGCATTATCATCTAGGTTTGGGAAAGCCTAGCAGCCTGGCCTTCTGGAGCCGAGGAGGACGTTTTAGAGAGTGGCCAGGACTGCCTGTGCTCACTGAGAGGCCAGCAAAGGGATAATAAGCATCAGCTGGAAGTTTACAACCTGGACCAGGGCTGCTCCAAACCCCAGCCACTGGCTTCCAAGAGCCATCTGTGTCGAATTGATTGGCTCAGAGGGCTGGCACACAGAGATAATGAATACGAGGTCAGAAGGTCAAGTTCATGTACGTCTGAGCCAACTGGCTTGGGGAGGGTGGTAGGGAACTGTGAGTCCAGGGCTGCTGGATCTCCTCCAGCCCCATTGGCTTGTGTACATACACCACCGGTTGCCAAGAAGAAAACTGGCGGGAGTGGGCGGGTGGCAGCTACATGCAATTTAAAAAGCTTTGATTGGGTTTCTATTTGAAAACACCACGGTGTCCTCCCACATCAATGGGGTTGGCAAGGAGAGAGGCCTGACTGCTGTCCTCAAGAAGCTAACAGTCTGGTAGTTGAATGCCAAAGGCCAACAGAAGCCCCCAGGAGTGCTGGAATAAAGGAAGAAGCAGAGGGTAAACACAGAGGTAGGGCAGGAAAGCTCTCCGAGAGGCTGCAAGAGTTAGGCAAAATAGGAGGCTGAGGCAGGAGGATCACAAGGTCAAAGCCAGCCTCAGCAACTTAGCAAGGTCCTAAGCAACTTAGAAAAACCTTGTCTCAAAATAAAAAGTAAAAAGGGCTGGAGATGTGGCTCTGTGGGTAAGTGCCCCAGGTTCAATTCTCAGCACCCGCAGAAATATATATAGTGTGTATTATATAAATATATATACACACATATATATTTGTAATTATTATTATTATTCACCAAAGACTAACAGGAAGTAAGCTAGGGGTAAGTATATTTCCTGGTGTCTCATTGAGTGACTTCAGGACTTCAGGTCCCTGTGCTACACATCTTGACTCCATAGAAGGCCACCTTCTGTATAAAATTCTGCTCTTCCACATTTCAGTAGCCACTCAGCCTGCTTCTCCCATTGCCTAGAGATGTCGATGTTTTCCCTGAGGTCTCCCCAATGCACACTATAAGCTAGGAGTCAGAAAACATTTTCTGTAAAGGCTTAGGTCATAAATATTTTCACTTTTCCAATATCCATACCATCCACGTCGGGTAGTCAGTAACTCCGTCCTGGGTGGAAACGCACTCACTGACAGTCATAAAATAGTTAATGTGGCTGTATTCCAGCAAAACCTTATTGATAACGAGTAGGCAGCAGACTGAATTTGTTCCATGAACTGTAGTTTGATGAGCTCTGCTTTAAGTTATGAATTGAAGAGCACGCATTATTGTCAGTGCAAGGAACACAGAGAAGACAGAAAGGACGTGACCCAGGGAAGGAAAGTGGCCAGTAAGCTTGGGCTTTTAACCAGTTAAAGTGCGTGAGTGTGCTCAGTCACAGGGGAGCACTTTGGAAAATGGTAGAAAGCACATGTCAGAATTATCTTGGCCAACAGGCAAGAGAGCTGGGGTAGAGATACCCCACATACATTCATCAGAGCCTCAGGGCTGTCCCCTGGGGAGACACGAAGCTCTAGAAATTGCAGCCCACTGGATTCCCAGGCAGTTGGGGCTTTTGCCTTTGATAATTATATACCTATGATGGCCACAGGAAGTCAGTTCCCAGGCACGAACTGGCAAAGGAATGCTAGGGATTTGGGGAGAGTGTCGAGACCACCCATGACAGTCTGGCCCTTGCACCCGTCTTCCAGCCACGCCTGCGTTAAGTTGGCTCAATGGTAAAACAAATTCTTGATAAGAGAACCTGAAATGATTCAGGGCTGGGTGAGCAGTCCGTGGCAGCTCACTTTCCTGGCACGTGTGGAGGCCTGGGTTTAATCCTCAGCTCCACAACGAAAAACAGACACTAGCTAAAATGTCCTGAGAGCAGAGTCAGCGTGACATAGGGCCCACTGCAGTCCACACAGCTGCTGAGCCCAGGACCGTGGCTGCTGCCCACCACCTCCTTCCCATCCATTCTGGATTTCTCTTGGCCTCTGCCTGGGCTTCTGCTGATCTTGGCCAGGGACAACCTAATTTCATGCTCCTTTTGCTACGCAGGTAGACTGCTTTAATGGCAAAATCAACTACAAAATAATTCAGTGATGCTATAAATAAATCTTAGCATGGAATAGGGCCTCAAAATTGTTAAGTCAATCGCACTCAAATTGCACTCACATGGGAAATGAACGTAATGTGCTCACTTCGCAACCAAATAGAACTTGTGCTTTTTATTGTTTTGCAGTCCTTCTGCCTGACTTCACTTCTAACGTGTTCTTGCCAAATCCAGCTGCTGGCTCTCAGAAAGCGTTCATTAGTGCCCACTCTTCTGGCGCCTCCTTTGTAGACGCCGCCGTGTGCCACCTGAATGAAGCTGCGGCACTGCTGGCTATTACAGCCCAAAGCCAAAGACACGCTTCTGAGTGCAGCAGTGATTTCCTCCCCGTCACGTTATCTGTTCTTCTCATCGGCTGCCCCACGGAGCCCGACTCCGCGCGGGAGAAGAGAGCTCTCTTCTCCCAGCCGTGACCATCGTTCCAGAACCCTGGGGCTCTTCCAAACAGCATTCTTTCAGGCTCATTTCCTGCCTTTGACTCAACGGTCTGGAAAGGAAGTCAGAAGAATAACACCCCATGCGTGGTCCCAGAGGGTTTGGAGAGGCCATGCCAGCCAGCCAAGTTAATGTCAGTCTCTTTGCAGATTCGTAATAGAGGGAGTGCCCTGGGGCCCAGTGGTACTGAATGGGCCCCTGCACAGCTGCTGGTGAGTGTTTCCTGGCTCAACATCTGGATAAGCAGCAGCAACACAGGCATGCATCAAAGTGGCCAACGTGAGCGTCCACAAGGGGCTTTGTGTGGGTCCCACTCTCCCAGCCAACAAGGAACTATGGGGAAGGCTTGTAGCCAGGGCGTTAGGTTTGGACTGAACTCAGGCAAGGGTTCCAAAATGAGAACGGATGGTCATTCGGCATGGCCACCACAAAGACAGAACAGCAGAGTGCCAGAGAGCCCCGGGTGGTCCCCAGCTCTACTGTCCACTGAGCACACAAGCTGGAAGCTTTGTCACCTGATCCCTCCTCTGTAGGAAGGGATCCCTGCACACGGCCTAACTGTGACATCAGGATCCGTGACAAAAACTCAAAACTAAGCCCGCAGTTGTTAAATTCTATTATAAGCTTTAAACTGCTCTAGTTGCAACCACTAGAACAAGCCTCGGCAGGGCTCAGGGGATAGAAGAAAGAATCCTGGCTCCATCTCTGATTAGTTACAAGACTTCAATATTCTTAGCCTTAAAGTTCTATTTTGGAAAATTTAAGAAACAAATTCCTCCTGCAGAGTTTAAGAGACCATGATTGGAATTACTTGAGAAAAATGATGAATCCTGTGTCCCAAGCACCAGCTCCAGTAGGCAGAGCTCAGAAAGTGTAAAATAATAGAGTGTGGACATGTAACTACAAACCTCCCTATTGTGTATAATTATAACGCACCAATAAAATGTGGAATACAAGGTGCTTCTTGGATGAACGAGCAACCTAAGGCAGGGAACATACTACTAGATCCACAGTGATCACAGTGGCGGATGTTATGAAGCTAGCCGATACCCTGAACCCTTCGCCTGTCTTACCACGTTTAACCCTCATAACAGAAGTAGAAGTAGTTCTTTGTGACCTCTATTCTTCAGAAGGTGAAAGCAAGTCTTTAAAAGAAGATGAAGTAGTGTGACCCAAACAGGCCAGTAATCCACAGAAAAGTCAAGACCCTAATGCCCACGGCCCTCGTCCAGGCACCCCACCGGCATGCACGTGCGCCTGGGAGGGAAGGGCACAGAACTTCATTCATGACTGGGAACGTGCCCGTCCTGCATGGAGCACGCACAGGCCTGGGTGCCATCACCGTCCCTATTTTACAGAAGAGAAAGCTGAGTACGGTGAGGTTTAGTAGCTGATGGTAAATGGCAAAGTCAAAATAGGAACTTGGAAGTCGGACGGCAAGCCTGGGCTTCGCCAGCACGCAGCCAGGAAAGCAGAGGCAGAGCTCCTTCTCCTCAGGGCTGTCTCCTCCCCAGGGGCCCCTCCCTTGTGCCACCTGCCCAGGATCACTGACATCGGGTGGGCCAAGCACCTGCTGCCCCAGGCTGGGTCAGCAGGGCAGGACCCTGGAGCAGGCTCCTATGGAAGGGACAGGGACCCGTGTCCAGTTTGCCTGGAGGGCAGGGAGGCCCCCACCTGGAATCTGAGGGGTGCTTCTGCTTGGAGTTCCTATGGGCTCACGGGCTCCCCGCAGCATGAGCGTGGCTCCAGCTGCATCCGCACTGCTGTGCGCGAGGCAGAGTACCACCTTCAGGGGGCCTCATCCGGGGGGGCTTTGGTGACTTCACTGGGGTAGAAAAAAGGCTTTATCAGTGCAGGAGAGAACAGGGCATCTCAAAGGTGAGGAAAAAGGACGACGTCTAGGACGAAGAGGGCAGGATTCCTCAGAGATGCCCAGACCACTGCCACCCCGCATGGACTCAGGGCCACCCACAGCCCCCACCGCCTCACCATTGCTGCTCCTCACAGTCCCATGCCAGCCTCTGCATGAAGCCCTAAGCGCCTCCCTGCTGCTCAGGAACCTTTCTAACTCTTCAGCGTGGCCTACAAGGCCCCCATCCCTGTGCCTCCAGGTCCCTGCGCGTGATGGCCATGGTGTCCAGTCATGCCAGTTTCTCCTCCCACCCTCCATTCCTCAGATACCACGTCCCCAATTCTGCAGGATTCCACTCACACATCTCTCCCCAACTCCACACACACACACACACACACACACACACACACACACACACACTCCTCCGAGACCCCAGCCCCCTCCTCTGGGTCCTACAGCAATGGGCAGGGTCCCGTCATGGTCACTGAACTGGAATCCGAGCCCCTTGAGAAGATGGCTAGCCACCTCTTCATGCCCAAATCATTTAACCACACACGGGACCTGCTTGTAGTACACACTGAATAAATGCCTGACGGTTATTCCAGTTTTCTGCATTGTTAGAATCAAACAAGAGGACAGATACAGAGTAGTCGGTAACCTGAAAATGATTACATAGTGACATGTGCTACTTCATTATGACTAATAAGATCAAGAGAATCTCGTCCAAAGCCTATTTGTAAGATATCTCTGACATCTGAAGTGCCAGACCATTTAAAGTGCCATTACTTATCAGCACTTACGAGCAGGGATGTTTATTGCAAAGGAGAGGTATTTTTTAAAATTTTATCTGTGTATATATACATGGTTTTGTCTTTATTTATGTCCCTATCTCATTCAAAAATATTTTAAGGCAGCTTAAAAGAGGTCAGATTTTGCTTGTGCCTCAGTGCTATCAACTTTGTCAAAGGGCTAAAGTATCACATCGCCTGAATATTGTGATATTCAGACATAATTTTGTCTGGGAGTTGGTTGGACTGGGGCCCTCAGTGCTGAGAGATCTCAGAGTGAGGGGTGGAAGGCAGTCCCCGGGCTCACAATTGGCCCAGTCTCTGAAGACATTTAAAATGGTAAAATCTGAGCTGTGGAATCCCTCTTGGAAAATGAGTGCTCCGACAGGCTTAGAGCCTCTAAATGACTTTTATCAGAACTATGTGCCCCGTATTAAATGGTTTTCATGTATAATCTTGCTGAAATCTCACATCGAGGAAGAACAATTAGTTCTCAATTTGTATTTGAGGAAACTGCTGTTAAGTGAGATCAATCAGCTTGGTCAGCCCCAGGTAGGAACCACACCCAGGCCTCTCTGCCACAGGACTGGCGCTGTCCACCAGAGGGCTAAAGGCCACCACCAGTGTGGCAAATCTCACCTCCGCCCTCTGATCTGGACACGAACTGTGAGACAAAGAGGCAGCCTGGGTCCTCAGCAGAGTGTGAAGAGGAACCCCCACCTGTGGGCAGATTCATTGTGCACTGGTCTCAGGCCCAGGGGAGACTTGAACACCTTGTCCACTGCACCCTGGGCGGTGCCAAGCTCTGCCCCTTGCACAAAGCTAGACAGAAAGCTCACACCCAAGGACCTATATGAGGCAAATTTATTACTTACAGACAGGCAGCAAGGGACACTGGAAAGGACACAAGAAGCCAATCTTCAGGGCTCAGAGGAACTACCTGGGGTGATGGAATCTCCTGTGCACATGGCCCACTTGTACCACTGCAGCACACATGCGCGAACACACACACACACACACACACACAAACACACACACACACATACACACACACAGGGAGAGGAGGCAGTGTATTAAGAAGAAAATAACAGATTTGATTTGTGCTGGAGCAAATATCTAAGGGAGAGGTCCTCAAGGAATTCAGACCAAAAGAAGGCAGGATGCAGAGCCTCCCCGCCCAGCCCTGCTAAGAGCACTGGTGGAGCTTACAACCTGCACTTCCGCATCCCTTCACCAGCTGCCTCTGCTCTGGGCTGGAGACACCTCAGTGTCTGGCACGTTCCTGATGGCTGCCTATGAGACGGGCTGCCGTCAGTGAAGCCTGCGGCGCTGCTGGGGCTGGGCGAGAGCACCTGGCCCTGAGGAAGCCCAGCCTGAACCAGGGGCGGTCTCCAGGGCGGCCCTGGAGTCCCCTAGTGTGCACCAAGGCAGTGCTGGGCCCCCCATGCTGGTCCCCATCCATCCTGTCAACCTGTGTCCTCCCACAGCCGTGTGGTGCCACATTTTCACATTGGGGGCTTTTATTGATGATTTCATCATTTAAAGTGGCTTCCAAGCCTAGCATTCCTAAATGCCCCTTATGTGATAGAAAAGCTTCCTTCAGGCGTATAAAGGGCTGTTGGACAGGAGTTCAGTGTCCAAGAATCCACAGTCGACGTTATATATAGCATCTGTGGACAGAAACATGCTAAGCAAAAATACATATGATCAGTTCACAAAAGTGTTGTGACCACATCGTGTACAACCACAAGAATGGGAAGTCATACTGCACGTATGTATAATATGCCAAAATACATGCCACTGTATAACTAAAAAGGACAAATAAAAACAATTTTAAAAAGTGCTGTGACCAGAGGCTTGCAGGACACCAACCCTGTATGTCCCCTAACCGCAGTGGCTCAGCACTTGCTAATCCGTTGTTCACAGTGGCCTTCTCATGCACGGCGGCTACAGATAATGAGAAGTGCCTGCCTTTGTTGGCTAGAAGAGGTTTGGGAACCAGCTGAGAGCTAGACAGAAACTTCTGCCGCAGATCTTCTCACTAAGGTGTATTTCTCTTCCTGCCCCAGACTTCCCACCACCCAAGGGGTGACAGCTTATGAGAATTCATAAACCCTGACTTCTGGCAGCCAGGACAGGGAGGTGCCAGCTCAGGAAGGAAGAACACCCCACAGGTAACAATTAAGAAAAGCAGCCTTGAACTTCCATATCCCTCCGGCAGAGACAGCACACTCCATACCACAGTTACCGCCTTTGTCTCCCAGGGATTATTATACAGCTCCATCATAACAATAAAAAGAATCTATTCCTAGCTCAAACTGACTGTGGAGAGACAGCCTCAAAAGAGCAACGCAACCTCGGTGCCCTCAGAGAAAGCCACATCTCATAAAAGTACCCAGGGAAGGCGAAGGGGCCACTGCTGGTCCTGAAGCAGACAGCAGCCCCCCTGGCCCTACTGTTGGGGTGACTTCTAGGCAGTTTCCTTTTTATCCCCCCACAAACATCTCAGTGCCTCTCAGAGCTTTGGCTGAATACAATTCAGTAACATCAGGAGCTGGATCTGTCTTTTTTACGATCTTATAAATAACAACCATCCAGGGATGGCCTTGGCTGCTGTTGTCTCCAAATATTAAATTAGCTTCTGTGGGAGAAAGTAAATTTAAAAGGCATGCCTTATTGCTTCTGTAAAATCCGGGAGTGTGGACGGCAAGGTCTGTGCAGGTTGGAATTTCAAAGGTGGAGAAGGAGGGCAGGCCAGGTATAGAGGGGGCCTCCCCATGGGGTCACGTCCCCTGCCTGGAGTTCTTAGACCAGACCATCTTCAGATCACAGGCTCTTTATTTTATTAATGGAAATAAGTAACGACGACTTCTCAGCGTTTCCTAAGAGACCTTGTGAACCGCAGACCCAACATCTCATCAATTGCTCCTTTTTCTGCCTCGTTGGAGTTATTCCCGGCAGAGTTCAGTTGCTTGGAGGGATCAGGGCTTTGGAAGCAATCAAAGGCCAGCTTTGTCGAGAACTCCTGCCCGTGTGCCAGGAATGTGTAGGAGTGCCCCGTGACCGCCTGCCTGACCTCGGGAGCCCAGACACTCGCATTCATACGTCCACTCACTGGTTCACTCACCCATTTGATAAGGGGGCATTGCCATTTGGGCTCCAGCTACATTCTTGGCACTGTGCTGGGCCCTGGAGAGATGCCAAAAGCAAAGCCTCCGCCCTGCCCCCAGGGAGCTCAGGCAGGTGGAGGGCAAAGGCATGCAGAAGGCCTCCTGTCCAGTTTGCACACATGGCTAGCGCAGGCAAGGGCTGGGGAGAGCCTGGCGTGTTCCTGTAACCTTGGCCGATTGGTGCATGGAGCATGAGGGGTGAGTGGTAATAAGTGACAGCAGGGAGCTAAGAGGCACCAGGTCATGCAAGTCTAAAAGACTGGCACCCGCCTCTGTGGCGTATTCCTGAATTCCCCCATGGATCAACCAGGTTACCTGCCCTGGCCCTTCTGCAGGGGGCCACGTGGGGCCTGCACTCCTGGCAGGTGCAGAGGGTTGTGCCACCTCTTTTCCCCCTAGACCCGAAACCTGTCTTGTTTGTGATGGGATTTCTTGAGATGCCACTCAGGCTTCTGTCATCTGCTCTGCCACTCCCCAGGCCAGCTCCAGACCACCTGAGATCCTCTGCCAGACCAGCCCACACGATACACCTGCTCCCCACTCCCCCAGTCACTAACTCCCTCCTCACAACTCCTGCTCCCCTAATTCCTCTCATTCTTGCTCCTGGTGGGCTTTACTGGCAAGGTCAAGGCCCTGGAGAGAAACTCTTCCATCCTGCTGGAATCATCCTGGCTTGAAGCTGGCGGAGGCCTCGCAATGAAAACATGGCACCATTGCACTACAGCCCAGCTTAGAGCCATCCATCCATCCCAGCCGCCCAGGGAGGAGGTCGGAGGGGCAGGTCAAGACACCAGTGCCAGTAGAGGTGTCATGGTGTCCTGGATCACACCCCCAGGCTCGGGGACACAGGCCTCCAGCTCCTCATTCAGGGCTCACCCACTATGCCCAGCTTTCGTCACAAATTTTCCTTTCAAAAAGTTCATACTTTTCCAAAGACCTATCCAGTGGTTTCTTCATTCCCAGATTTTGTCATTTCAACCATGTCTCAGAGGCCACTGAGAACACAAAAGCCCACCGTGAGGTCCTGCTTTGTTTTGTCTTATTTTTAACTCAGATCCTGTGAGTGCTCTGGTCTTGAAATCTGTTGGAGTGTTGAGGCTTCCCTAAATGTGCTCCCATTAGCACCTGCTCAGGTATGAGCTAAGGTGGGCCATCTGCTGACCCAGGTGTGAACGTTCTTTACATCAAAGGCCACTAATACCAAGGTTTCTGGGGTTATGGGGCAGAACAAAAACAGAGAAACAGCTACCACTGGAATAAGAGGGCAGCCACCCTTCCTGTCCAAACGTCCTCCCACCTAGAACACAGGCAAGGTGCAAAGCACCCAGCGGCCCCTCGACCTCCCAGGCACAATCCCACCTAAGCACTCAGCAGACCTGTCCTCCTAACACGAAGCTCAGTAGAAATCACCCCCTCCGCCCTCCACACCGCCTCCTGCCCTCAGCAGAATCAATGGCTGCCTGGCCTGGGCTCTCTGAGCATTTTGTTCTTCCTGCCCATGGAGCCTGCAGGAAGGCTTGTCTGCTCAGTTCCCTAAATTCTTAGTGCCTGAAAGAGTACCTAGCTTTGGTAAGTCCAAAAGCAATACTTGTGAATTTTTTTAATTGGACAAATGAAAAATCCATTCTAGAAGTAAGGAGCTCTGGCAACACAATTTCAGGACCTGAATTTGCCATAGACACACCAGTGCTTTCCTCCTACTTACCTGTCCAGGGCTCCCTCAGTGAAGTGTTTTTGAGTCGAACACTTTCACTATTAAAACTAAGACGCAGAGGCTGAGAGGGCATAAGGAACTTGCTTGCAGTGGACCCAGATCCAAATCCAGGTCTGTCTGGACCAAGGCTCCTTTCACTTTACTGCCTTACTCCCAAACTTTGTCCCAGATACATGGAAACAAGATTCCTTCTGATTAGCATCTCTGTTGTTGCTGCTGCAAGCATTCTAACTGGAAAAGTCACAGAAAAGACCAAGCCAGCTGAAATTTAAAAGAAAAAGAGAAACAATCCATGCTTCATTTTTTGCTTGCAGTCATACACACAAATACCTAAGTTGAGTCATTACCTTGTTCTACTTACAGATGGAAGAATAAGCTAGACATACTCCCTAGAAGACCCTGCATGGTTCCCTCTGATCTAGGAAAAGGAATGGGAAACTCCCAGGGAAAGCTCTGGGACCAGAAGCTTTCCTACGGGGACCTCTTTCATACTGGAGAGGCATCAGAGCTCTCCTATCAGTGGGGAATCTCCTCCATAGGTGGACTCCGCAAGCAAGCACCAAGCTGTTTCTTTTGAAATTGACATTTCAGAATCAATCATATTTGCTATTCTGATTACCACATTTTCTCTCTTAATAAGATCATGTAAAGTTGGTAAGGCACTAATATCACTTTTATATTTCATACTCTTTGTCCAAATTGATACTTGTGAAAGGGTCTATCAAATCTCATTTCCACAGATCAGCTTTTGGAATCAGTAAACCCATACCGTTTAACATATTTATGCTGCTGAAAGTCCTAAAATGAATAAAATTATTTACATGCACGCTCGTATGCATGTACATGCGCATGCACACACACACACACACACACACACAAATCTGGGTGACAACCCAGGTGAGGACAAGGATAAGGTCAGCCACAAAAAAACAGCTTGATCATTACTGCCCCATTGGCCCCAGCGCCATCTTGCTCCTTCATGTTCCCAGACTCACTGGGTGGCTCATGCAATTTTACTGATGAGATTCAACCTCATATTTGGTTGAACTTAACACAATCCAGCACAGACTGACAGGATACTCCAGGGATGAAAAGTCTCCTTTTCTTCCTGGGGCTCCCAAACTTTAGTAGACCAAGCAACCAAAGCAGATATTATAGAGAACATGTCAAGTGCCAAAACACTGGCTAGACTTATTATACTTCCAAACATTAATCTCCTTGTTAAAAAACTGAACACTTGCCTCTCTATTTTATAGACTGGATGGCTACTGGCCAAAACTCCACTGTGGGACTCATATAGTTTAGGTTAATAAAGTATTTACTATCTGCATATATGGTCCTATGGTAACCATCACCAGGCATGCTATCACCTGATCTTTATAAACTCATCTTGGACCCAACCTCTTCTCGCAGACTGAACTTTTCCAAGTAACTGTCTTTACTGTTTGCATTTGGGGTACACAAATTGTCTTCTCTCATCTCCTAGAAGCATTTTCTTTGCTTTTATAGTGTCTGTAAAATTAAAGGTTTACAGTAAACTTATAATAATTTGGAAAGGTTCCTCTTTCTTTGACATGTTCCTAGTGTCTCCTTTGTAACCTTCCCTACCTCCTGTGTGTCCTCAGCAGCCCCGAGCTCCAGCAGCTGAACCTGAATAACCAGAGGATTCTAGGATTCTATCCTCTCCTCATACAAGTTACCTTCCTAGTAAAGATGCCTATCATTTTTTCCAGGTGAGGAAGCCTCTCTTGGTTTCCTTCTTCCTAGATGTCTTTGTACCCTGGACACATCTCTGACTTTAGCTAGATTCATGGTTGTCCCCTTATCTCAGCTGCAAGAATGGATTGGCCAGATGTTAACAAGCATCCTTGTTCTGCCACACATCCTAATGATTCCATTATTACCATGTCCAAATCCTGTTAGGAAAACCCCTTTGTCCTGGACTTACAGCACAAGAGCAAACACTGTCAGCCCTCCCTGTCTTTCCATTTCTCACAATTCTAAGAAGCTGTCTTTTCTGGGGGATTTCTGTTGGCTCCTCAGGCACCCCAGTCTGCATGCAGGGCAGTCCAGGAGCGCTGGGGGTGAAGCCCTGGGAAGCTCAGGCCATGACGGATAGAAGCGGAGCTATATCTGCCCTGGGTCTTCACCTGCTAAGTATGATGTTGGTGCATCATCTCTGTCATGCAGTAGCAACCTGCTCACTAATGCATCCTGCCTGGCTTCCTTCCCTTCCCTTCTCATTTCCACTCTTCCCCTCGGAAACTTCTCAGGATTGCCTCCCAAATAAACTACTTGCAATCAAAATCTAACTTCAGAGTCTGCATCTGAGAGAGCCCGACAGAGACCATCGTTTTTCTTATCTGCTGCACTTTGAAATCCCTGTTCCACCTACTAGAGTTCATATCCGGGTTCTTCTAGAAAAAAGATCAAACCTATTTGCAAACTTGACCCTATAATAAACCAAATACTGACCTGAAAGCAATACCCCTTTGCGAAACTCAGTCTTGTATAAACTTTCTTATGGCACATACTGGCTCAGTCCTGCTCAGCCTTGTGCCCTCAGCACGGGTCAGC
Source organism: Ictidomys tridecemlineatus (assembly GCF_052094955.1). NCBI lineage: Eukaryota > Metazoa > Chordata > Mammalia > Rodentia > Sciuridae > Ictidomys > Ictidomys tridecemlineatus. The sequence continues at coordinate 7,925,723 of NC_135483.1, read as the reverse complement.
TGAGCTCTATTACTGGGTTCCTATGGTAACCGCCTTATACACCTGCCCACTGGACCAAGGGTTCAGCAATCCACTCTATTCTCCATTCCTTGCCCTACAGGGCATGGGAATTATTCCGAGGAGCAAGCAACTACAATGGCACCAATATCCAACTAATTTTCACAGGGCACCAAGTGAAAGAGCTTCCAGATTTACAACACGCAGCTTTCAGAAAGTATTGCAGGTGAACAGAATAGAAACAAGAGATTGGATATGCACTCAAATCACTTATCATCCACACTGTGATAAGTCAGTGAGAGGAACAACATAAAGATAGTCCAAAATTCTGTCTCCAATAGGTAAGCGCAAGTTAATGCTCTTATTCACAACTCAAATGATTTCCTTCTTAACCTCAACCTTTGTGGTGTAAACTTAGTAAGACCCTGCCCAGATGTTCCCTAACGTGGAGCTGAGCAGGAGGGTTCTGTGCCTGATTTCTTCATTTATGTGCAGTTTTCTCATGGCAAGGTCCTGCTTAGGTGCTCATCATCAGAACTACTAGGAGTGGGTATGTTATGGTTTGGATCTGGAATTTCCCCCAAGGGCTCAGCCATTGACTCTTTGTTCCCCAAAGTGGAGGAGGGGATTTGGGGAAGTGCTTGATCATTGGAGGTCTGACCTCATCAGTGGATTAAACCATCAAGGGACCCATGGTTAGTAGACTCCCGGGAGGGGTGGAGGCCTTGGGAGGTAGGACTTGGTTGGAGGAAGTAGGTCACTAGAGATGTGCCCTGAAAGCATCTTCTTCCCTTTCCCATGTCCTTTATTCCCTCCCCTCCCCTCCCCTTCCCTCCCATTCCCAGTTGCCATGAGCAACAGCCACCATAAGGTGTCTGCCTTGGAGCCATGGACAGAAACTTCTAAACCATAAGCCAAATTGAATCTCTCCTCCTTTAAGTTGTTCCTGTCACATATTGTAGCCACAGCAATGAAAGGCTGACTAACCCATGTTCGCACAGTTTCACCTTGAACTCCAGCCAATTCCCCCGTCTGTTCTTGACCTCCTCACCGTGGTCAAAACAAGTCAGATCACTCCTCGTTTTCCATTTTCTGTCTTTTGCTTCTCTGTTTCTTTAAAACTTACTACTTTAGGTGATATAATTTAAACTTAAACCCCTCCTCCTACAAAATTACCATTAAGAATTCTCTCTGATCAGTAGCAGCACTCTTCAGCCAGCTATTCCACTTCTTCAAAAGAAATGAATATTTATATAAAATCTCCAGCTTTTTAAATGTTGACAGTAAATTTAAATAAATTGATAAATAATAGAACTTATCTGCAGCTTGAATGAGGCCAGTATTCGCCATTTTGTGGCTTCTGGTGACCGTGCCTTCTGTTGGCCCAGGCTTTGGCTAGCACCGCATGACGCTCCAGGCCGCCTGGCCTCCCCACTCAGGGTCTCTCGCTCTACCTTTCCTCAGTGCCATGTCATGGTTAAGACGGCCCTTCTCTTGTCCTACTCCATCACTCAGAGTCCATAATGCCGCCCGGCAGTTCTCTCGTATACACTGTCAACTGTGGTAAACATACAATGTAGCTTTGGGGGGCATTTGGTTTTTTTCTAGTGGACGTCAGGACCTTGTCTTGTGCAACTCAACACATCCATAGTGTCAACAGGTGGAGATGGGGTACCTCCAGGTACTCTGCAGTATCTGGCACGTGGAAGGTATCTAAAGAGAGTCTATTGGATAAAGAATGGGGAAAACTAATGAATGAATAAAATGATTTCCTACATACACTGCAAGTTAGAGTTCTTGATAGCAAGGGCTGGAGAAGCTACTCTTTGAGTCTGTATTGTTTGAGCCTCTACTAATCATTGGCTTCCTCTAACTCAGTGGTTCTCTGCTGGGAGTGATTTTGCAACCCAGAGAATATTTGGCAATGCCTGAAGACATTCTTGGTAGTCCCATTGGGGTGTGACTAGCAGTGGCATGGAGTGGGTAGAGGCCAGGGCTGCTGCTGAACTTACTACACTGCACAGAATGCCCCCACAACAGAGTCATCCAGCTCAAAATGACAACAGCATTGAAGGTGAAAAACCTTGCCCTGAAATAGCCACTTCAGTTGCTTTATTAGTAGACATCCAAAGACTGTTTCCTGAATGGGGGTGATCACAAGATACAGGTGATTCCACATGCAGACGGAAGCTTAGCCTTGGCAATAGATATATCAGCTTGGTCTGAGTGTTGTCAAGGGAAACTGTCAACACTCTGACCTGAGCTTGCTCCTTTCTCAGCTCACAGAATGTCTCCAAGACTTCACAATTGCTTTGTGTTATGTGTGATTGGTGGGTGACCTTTTCAGATGAATTCAGCCTGAACTGTGCAATTGATGTTGAAGAAACAAATGGATTGTGTTTTGCCCTATAATTTTAATATGGTATTATAGTGTTTTCCTCCATGAAAGTTGACACCGTCTGCCAGGCCCATGTGGAAAACACCATCATTAGAATAGTAATAGCTACCTTCTACTGAGCACATGCTGCTGCAGGTTAAATCGTGTCCCCCCAAAAGACACAATAACATCTTAAGCCCAGGTTCCCGTGAATATGATCTTATAATCCAGTGTCCTTATAAGGAGAGACTGTCCGGGGAGCACACAGGCACGCAGAAAGGACCCCACACGGTGGCAGAAGCAGAGACTCGAATGATGCAGTTGCAAAACAAGGAACACCAAGGAAGGCCAAGAGACCCAGAAGCTGGACAGAGGCAGGGAAGGGTCTTCCTGAGCCTCCCGAGGCAGCCAGTCCTGCGTGGGCTTGGTGTTAGAACCTGGTGAACTCACACAGCTCTACTCTGCGGCTGCTGTACGGAGGAGTCCCTGCTGCATTTTTGAGAATGGCATTGAAAACCAGGAAGAGCTGATTCTCCATGACAGTGTTGCTCCAGGGGTGAGGAAGGTTCTTTTCCACTGGTTAACCTTAATTCTCACAACCACCCTGTAAGTTTAGGTCCCTATTAATTTTCACTTTCTATTGATGGCAGACATGTGCAGTCATTTGCCTCAATTCTAACATCTAGACCAAGGTGTCGTCAAGATTTGAGGCCATGATCTCAAGCTCTGCCCTGTTCAGCACCTACAAGAAGGGGCTGGAGTTGGTGGTAAGACCTCCGGCAGAGGTGGGCAGAGGGGAGAGAGGGGTGTCAACTTTTGAAAGTGTTGAGTTCCATGTCTGTGATTTCTATCTGGGAGACTTTGGTTTGGGCAGCTTTGAGTCTGAGATTCCTCATATTCAAAATGGGTAGAAGAAAAAGAAGGACAAAACTCAATAATTTAAACTTTAACAACCGGATAATAAGGCACTGCATGCGTGGTGCAGAGGAGTGCTTCTTCAAATGACCTCAGATGGCCTATCACAGCTTCATTCAGGGACATCACTAACAAAGGGATCTCAGTGGAGACACAGCCCTGCCCTGGGAGGTCCACTTAGGCAATCTTCAATGCTCTTCCACCATGCTGCTGTGAGACCCTGCATGTTTTTTATCAGATTTACTCCCAGTGGAATGACAATGATGTGCAATGTACTCGTCACCTCAGGTGTCCCTGAGGCCTCCCTGAGGAAGAATCTCAGGTTCAGCTGGTGACTATGGGCTCCAGTTGGCTGGGACATGTGAGGTTGATGGGAGCTCCCAGTGCCAACAGAGGGGTCAGTGTCTGCCTGCGGCTAAGAGTGGCCAAGAGCACCAATTTTGGTGTTCAATATTCCTGGACAGTGCTAGGACTTGGGGACTTGAACAGACACATGCTTTCCCAGAGAGAGAGAGAGATGTAGCCAGACATCTCTGAGGCTTTAAAACATGTTTCTATCATTGCCAAAACTATCTGGACACCGAGGTTGAAATGGAGATGGAGCAGTCCCGCAAGGCTGGCCGCATGGCAAAGGAGGAGACTGCCCCACTATAAAGAAATATGGCCCCACTGAGGGAGATGGGGACCTGAGCCACAGCAGCCCCATGAATTCTTCCGAATCCAACCCGCAGGCAAGTCATCCTTCTATGGGGGAAAGGGAGTAAGAGGTGAGGTCCAGAATGGAAGCTCTCGGGTTGCTCCACATGGAAAGATCAAGAAAAAGGTAGTTGCCCCCAACTAGCCTCTCGGAATATCATTTTTCTTTAACATAAGAATAATATACATAGCATGGAGTTGGTGGGAAGATAAAATAAAAGCTATGGGAAGTAATAAACACAGTATCTGACAGAGGATGTACGCAATACTGTCATTATGACATTTACCTTTATCTTTGCATATAGCGAAAGACTTGAACCCAGATTATGTTCTTTTATACAGCTAGGAAAATTGAAGCCCAGAGAAAACACAGAATAGCAAGAAAACAGGGTGAGAATACATAAACCCTCTTTCAACTGTAGAAGTAAAGAGAAGATTCTAGAAAAGCAATGTGGCTCAGGAGAAAATACGATGAGGTAAGAAGGAGAGCTCATTTCAGGGTATTTCACTTCGACTCTAGGAGACAGCAAAGGCTGAAAACGGTGCTTGGGGACTGAAGCGCAAGGAGGCAGCAAAGAGCCGTGGGCGAGAAGGGGCCGTGGGGTCAAGGTGCCGACAGGTCCTCAACATGAACACTCAAGGCTTCTGGAGTGGAGTCCACGGTGACGTAAAGAAAAACACCAAGGTGCCATAGAAAGGTTCTCAAGGATTTTAGGCAAGGAAATGGGAAAAATGACTAAAAAGAGGTAGAAAATTAAAATGAGAATTAGTCTGTCTGTCTAGCAATGAAATCAAAATTTTACAAAGACTTCTCCTGTCCTCAGTCACTCTTTCTCCAAATACATCCAACACTGCATCTGTCCATCCATCCACCCATCCACCCTCCCATCCATCCATCTCTCCTTCCATTTAACAGGTCCTGCACAACTGTGCTCGCCACATGCTGGACGCTGGGTCTCAGCAGAGAACAGGGAAACAAGGGCCTTGCTCTCAGAGCCTCCTCACCATCTAGTGAGAAAGATAGACGCAGAGCCAGAAACGACAGTGGGTGAGTGTCGAGTCATGCAGAGAAGAGCACAGGGCGCTCTGGAAGCACATCACAGGGGATCTAAGCTAAGTGTCAGGTGGCTGCTCCCCAGAGGGACATTTAGGTTCAGATCTGAAGGGTGCAGAGCAAGTACTCAGAGGAGGCTTATGGGGCAGAGAGGCTGCGCCAAGGTTAAGAGGCAAATGGAATGGTAGGGTGGTCCAGATATGGACGGGTTCAGTGTGGTGGGGCCATAAATCCAGGGGGGCAAGAGATAGAACAGGACCCCTGAGAAAGAGCAGTTTAGGAGGGGGCTTTCTGAGGCATGTGAAGAGCTTGGCCTCAGGACCTTGGGAAGTCTTGAAGTGTCCCCAGCAGACAGGTGGCATAATAGATGTACGCACCCTAGAAGGGACATTTTGACTGGAATGTGGAGAATGGGCTACGACCTGAAATAGACTCAGTGGGAACGTTAGAGAGGCCCTTTGCCTGGATGGCGTTAATGCTGAGGATCTGAGAGAAGCTTCCAGAGATGAAAGTCACCATGGAAGTAAACTAATAGGACTCAGTGGGTGGCAAGCTCTGGTGGCCCCCTCACTCCTCTCCAACTCCTATCTTATGTTTATACCCTGATCACCTAACCTTCTTCTTCACTATGGGTTAGAAAAAAAAATGTCATTACCAACCTCATTTTGGGGAAAGGAAATCCAGGATGCAGACAGCTTACATAGTCGCTGCTCTTCCTTCAATTGTCCTTTGCTAAGAATAGGAATTGAGTTTCTATTGAGAGAATACCTCGATCTTCTGTAGATGAGCTCAGCTTGATGTTCACCACTCCTTTTTATGCCTCCTGGGTGTGGACATGAACTACATTTCCCAGCCCTTCTTGCAGTTAGGACTGACCATGGTCTGAGGCTCGACCAACCACACTTGACCCCGTGATGTGCCACTTCCAGGCCTGGTCCTTAAAACACACATCCTCCCCTGTCTTCTGGTGGGAAGTCAGAGCCCAGAGCCATCTCAGAGACACTGTGGAAGATAGAATAGGCTCGAGGCTCAGAATAACCACAAGCAACTCCGTCTTTCCCCCCTTCTTTGGCTGCCAAATGGGCAATTGATGAGAGCAAACAGCAAGCTTATTGTGCTAATCCACAGAGATGTGGGAGTTTCCCTATGATAGCAGTTAGTATGGCCTTGATGGATGCTAGTCCACATATTACTTTTCCTGAGGAAATGCCTCCGTGCTTTGCCCAGCATTACTTTCTTAGCATGAATGTTGCCACTGCTTAGCATAATTCTCTTATACAGCAGTCCGTTATTTCCTTGGGGACTCATAAGGAGGACCGTGTAAGCTTAGTGCAATGCTGAGAAACCTTCAGAAGTGCCAGACCTTCCCCAGAGCGTCAGGTTCAGTGAGTGTTATGAAATGCCTGCAGTGAGCCAAGCCCAGCTCTGGGCTCTGGAGAGCCTTGTTCCAAAAGATCTTGGACTCTGGGGGACTCAGTGCTGCAAGTGGTTCCAAGGCAGAATGATCAGTGTTTTGAAAGAGCACATTAGTAGCCAAATTTTTCCCATGACATCACCATATAAAGGGCAAGTCTCAGATCTCAATGTCCTACAAAACACACATCTGAGCTGTCTTGATAGGTCCTCAGAGAGGCTGTCTGGCTTTGCCCAGTTAATTCCAGGCTTCAGGTTGGGGTCAGGTCTCCTGTATGTGTCCACATCCGGGGATCCAAGGGGAAGGCAGTGGTTGCCTAGGGTGGGAAGAAGTTTGCTATGCCTCTTCAAACCCTCGTCTCAAAGGCACGCAGTCCCTTCTGCACACATTCTTTCAGCCAAAGCAGATCACATTGCCACATCAGACTTCAAGGGACTAAGGAGTCGCATAAGTGGAGGAGACTCCACGTGGGATTAGCAGTGACAGCACAGACAAGAAAGTCAGCCAGCTTGGGAACTCAGGAGGCCAAGCCACAGAGGGCATTGGGTCTGACACTCAGAGATGAATGGAATGGGGTCAATCCCAGAGGAGGGAGAATTTACTCCAGGCAAAGAAAAGCAGCATGGATAATATCAGCGATCGTCTTTGTGAGAGCGAACATTTGGAAGCTCTAAACCTATTAACATGAGATCTGTTTACAGAAACGGTTGGACAACTAAACTGCAGAACTCCATGCGTGAGTTAAAAAGAATTAAACAGGTTTATATGAAACGATAAAGGAAGATTTTCAACTCATGTTATAAGTTAAAAAAAATTGCAGGATCATGCATGGAAGAAAATATACCATTTAAATAATTTCCATACATACGCACAATGAAACCATTCTATAGATATAATTATATGCACATATATATGTATGTATATATATATATATATATACACACACACACATATATATAAACATAGGGAAAGAGATTAATAAACAGATACATCAAGAGAATTCAAGATGGATTTTTATATATAAAATTATACCTTCTCCAAGAAACAAAAATAAGAACACACATCATGTGGTCAGAGTACTCAGGGAAAAGGTCCAGGGGATGCAGAGAGCTTCCCAGAGGGAATTCCAACTCCCCCTGCAAGGTCGTCATTTCTTACGAGAAGCTGGGTGGTGTGGGACTGTCTTCCTGAATGCATGAGTGGCAGGAGGCCCTGCATGCCTCCATCCTGTTCCCACCCTTGGTTGAACTTGCCTTCGTGAACATTCCTTCTTCTTTCTGGGTAGGTCTAAAGTTCTAAGCAGGTTCTAAGCATGACCAGTCACTGAGGTCACAGTTGGACTATAACACATGCTCAGTCACTGTGCCATGAGACCAGTCCTGTTATTAACCACTTAAACCCATCCAGTGTCCTCATTGAAACCCTGTCTAGTCCTGTGACCCTCTTCTCCCCAACTCACAAGCCCAGCCTATAGTAGGGAGGGCAGCCTTAGTGGGTCATCTTCCTCCACTCGGTGCCACCCACCTCCAATTCCTCAGCACCTCTTCCTGATACCATCTGCAGTGCAGGGCACAGGAGGGCAGTGCAGTATGGATGTGGAACTGTGCCCCTGGAGGAGCTGAACGCACCCCGGAGACTCTGCCTCTCATGGCAACTAGATGTCCCCCTCCCCAGTAGTGACCCCCACGATGACTGCGGCATCTCTCCAGCTACTTCAGCTGGGCTCTGGGCTCCAGCCCAGCCAGATCAGCTGAGCTCCTCCTGCAGTCTCCGGGGTACAACCCACGGAACTCCACTTGGCTGGCAGGAACCCTGGAGCACCCCATCCCATTTCAGGGTGAGGGCAGCTCCCAGCCGCTGCAGCCACCTCTTTTCTTACTTCTAAGTAGGCCATCTGCTGTCCCTTACTCCATCAGTCTTCCCAAGCAGGATGCACACACCAGGACCTATGCTTCCCGAATCCCAGGTGACACCAGGCGAGCTCTCAGAACCCTCCCATGAAGGCCCTGGGACTCAGCCTGAGGTAATGAGCAACTAGAGGTGGAGGGGAAATTGGGAAACTCTCTGGCTTAGGCAGCTTTTTTGCTGCTGTGACCAAAAGACCTGACAAGAACAAATTAGAGGAGGAAAGGTTGTTCTGGGGGCTCAAGGATTCAGCCATCTCAGTCCATAAACAACTGGCTCCATGCCTCGGGGCTTTGGGTGAGGCAGAACATCAGGGCAGGTTCCAATTCCTCAGCAGGAAGCAGAAAGAGAGAGCTCCCTACCACAGACCAAAAATAACCCCCAAGGGCACACCTCCAGCAACCACCTCATCCAGCCACACCCCCTGCCTAAGGTCACCACGCAGTTAGTCCCTATCGGGGGACTCATTTGCTGATTGGATTCAGGCTCTCATAACCCAACTCTTTCACCTCTCAGCCTTCTGGCATTCACACATGAGCTTTGGGGGGACACCTCCCTCAGAGGAAGCTTCTCTCCCACCCCTCAGCGTTCACCTCTACAGAGGCCGCTGCGGTACTTTCCCATGGTGACCAGAGAGTCCAGCCTTGAATTGCACTGTGTAAGCACCCACTCTGCTCCAGGGGGTGGATGTTCTTGGCACCAATTTCATTAGCCTTTGAAATTGGTTTCTCAGCCAAAGCTGAGACAAAAGTCCCTTTTTAATCCCCTATTGACCTTTATAATTAAATAATCAAAGGCTAAATAATTTAGGAGAGAAAGAGACTACAAAAGAAAGGCCAGGGATGTCCACATGCCTCTGCCCCTCCCTGCCTCCTGCTCCACACACACACACACACACAAGCACTCACACATGCACACGCATGCACACGTATACACACCAACATGCACACACGTGCACACAAGGCACATGCAAGTGTGTGAGGACATACATGCATACACTCGAACACAAGAGGACAAGAGGTACGAAAGCTCTTGGTAAGATCTAGAAGCTATGAGAAGTTTAGTTTTTCAAAAAGATAAAAAAATCAATAAGATAGAGGGGAAAGATTTATGCTGAGTCCAAATGCCTTCCAAATATCTTTTTTTTAAAATTATAATATCTATAATAAATGATTATTTGGCATGATTTTAACAGCAATCAGAAGTCTGGTGAGCCGGGAGTTGGGCAGGCGGGTTGTTTCACAGGTGTGCTTCGGCAGAGTGCGGGTACATGGTGGCCTAGCCCCTTGGCTGCCGAGCTACCTGGGCTACCTGAGGTGGAGATCAACACGGTGCCTGGGCCAGCATTCCAGGGAGCTGGGGTCACACGGAGCCATGTGGACAGCGCCCCTCCCTCAGTTCAGGTGTCCTTCCCACCCCATCAGGAGGGAGGTGTCGTTGCCAAAAGCAAGATCCAGGTCCATTTCAGCAGGCGGGCTCCTGCCGCCTCACTGTTGGCTGGCTGTCCACCTGGGCCTCTGCACACTCACGTTCCCGGCTGGGAGGACAGCTCAGTCCACTTGGCCGGCTGGGTGTGTTTTCTCTGAGGGTCAAGTGTGTCACTTTTCCACATCAACAGTCAACCTCCAACTCTCCTACCCCCCTGGGGGCCGACAACTCCACTCCACAACTCTGACTCTCCGGGGTTGGCGGGTCCCACAGGTCACGGGCTCAGTCCAGAAGACTGGCCCCTTCCTGGTAGAGCCACCGGCAGAGTTCCCAGACCACCCACACTTCTGCCTGGCTGGCCACCAATCAGGGGTCTCCCGGGACCTCTCTTAAGGTCCGGCAATTTACTAAAACAGAACTCAGGAAAATGCTTTACTTACATTCCTGGTTCATTACAAAAACTAGAATCAGGAAAAAACAAAAAAGAGCTGGATTAGGTCAAGGTAGGGGCCGGGGAAGGTCCGGAGCTTCCATTCCCCCTCTGGCCAGTCAGCCCCCAGCAGGTACCGGCCCAGATGCTCCCCGAAGCCTGCGTTCAGGGGCTCCAGTGCCTGGGCATGACCGACCACACTGCTGACCCTAAGTTACTGGACTCGACCTCCAGCCCTCTCCCCTCCCTCAGGTGGGGTGTGGGCTGATCACAGAGTCGGCATTTCTGCCATCTAGTCCCCGTCCAGGACTCAGGGCTGAAGAGCCCCTCATCACCATGAGCTCAGGTGTGGCCAAAAGGCCTCGTTATGAATAAAGAAAACAGACACCTGTGTCCTTCAGGAGGCTGCAAGGGTTTGGGTCACTCTGCGCCAGGAGCCTGGGACAAAGACCAGATCTCTGTGTTCACTAGCCCCCGACAGCCAGGCTCTCTCCAGCGCCATCCAGCCTACTCCCCCAACCTGATCTTCTGCAAGGAAGGACTTTCACTTTTCTGAACTCACTGGTCCCTCGCGCCCAGTGGCCTTCACAGTCGCCCACTGACTGTGACGTCTCCTCTTACGAGTTGGCTGTGCCCATCGGACCTGTCCTCTTGAATTCTGAGGTCTGCCAGGGTCAAGCCTGAGGTCTCCACCTTCCTCTGGGTTAGAATTCCTGGGCTGGGGGGCAGAGATTGGCCTGGGAGCCTGTCTCCTGGCTGCAAGTCTTCCTCCCCCACCTCCCAAGTGGGTGATGATGTGACCTCTGAGTAGGACTTGCGAGGGAAGCCACCTCAGTGAGAACTGACGGGGGCCTGGACCCACAGCCCCACGTTATCAAGATATGTCCGTCATCAACCAGTCAGAATGAGGGCCCATTGGCCTGTGGTTTCCGTGTATCTAAAACTCTGCGTCTCCAAGACTAACCTCATGCTTTTTCTGTCTTGCATTTTGATTTTTCTCCTGTGATGAAAATCAGACCGTTAAAACATTTTTTGATCCAGGCATGGTGACGCACGCCTGTCATCCCAGCCGCCTAGGAGGCTGAGGCAGGAGGAACATGAGTTCAAAGCCAGCCTCAGCAACAGCAAGACACTAAGCAACTCAGCAAGACCCTGTCTCTAAATAAAATACAAAAAAGGGCCCCGGGTTGTGGCTCAGTGGTCAAGTGCGCCTGAGTTCAATTCCTGGTATGGAAAAAAAGAAAAAAGAGGAACGTTTTTTTGAAAGGATGATTGAAATAAATCTAGCTTCCTGCTGTTCTCCTGAGAGAGGAGAGGAGTCCCCAGGGGCTGGCCCCCTTGTTCCCACTGCACTGAGGCATCAAGGGCGGCCCCACCACCCTCCTCCTCAAAGCTGCTTCTTAAACATGGCCCCTACTAACTAGGGTCCTCTCTGTGACCACAGAGGAGCTTCCACTTGATGCCATTTATACACAGCCGTTGTTGTCAGAAAACGTCATTCCCTGGGCCATAAATGAGCTTCACAGTCTTATGTTAGGAAGTAAGAACTTTCACAGATCCTATTTCAAGTGGGTCAAAGGAAGAGCGACGCGTGGGTCCACACCCGCCAGCGCTGACTTACAGCGCCCTGGGCCTGGCGCCCCGCGCACGCTGCCCCCCTCCTCCCCAGGTACCTACTGTGACATGAGCTCTCCCTCCTGGAACACAGAGCCCCGAAAAACCAACGAACCAACTCAGCAGCTGGGACCAAGAACAGGAGTCCAGAGCCCAGCCGCTGGCGGTCAGTGGCTTCCTCAAGCACAGCAGGCGTCGCGGCCTGGGCAATGTCCCTCAGTGTTTGTCTCATGGCCAACCACCTCCCCAAGCCCTCATCATCTTGGGCCTTAGTATTTCAACCTATGAATTTTGGAGGGACACACACATGCAGACCAGAGCAGGGAGTGAGCCCTCGTGTGAAGTCCTGGGGGCACAGTCAGAGCCCTGAGGTCCGATGAGATGGGCGAGTCTGAAAATCAAGAGGCCAAGATGGAAGATGGTGCTGGGACACAGGGAGGAGGGAGAGGCAGCAGGGCAGACCATCTGGGCTCGGAGGCCATGTGAAGTACTGTGACTCGGGCTCCAGGAACAAGGACAGTGCATGCGATGGAGCAGGGGCAGAACAGAAGCTGACCTGCCACCTGTGGTCACCTGTGGTCACCCTGGCTGCTGTGAAGGTAATGGACTGAAGGGGAAATGCCCCAGCCGGAGGCCAGGTGAGTTGGTGGTTGTCTGGACCAGGTGGCCAATTGTCGGAGTAAGAAGGGGTCAGAATCCAGACATATCTGTGAGGGGAGAGCCTGCAGGACTGACATAATATAGAGCATTCCTGTTTCAAGACTTTGTCATCTTCATGGTGTTGTTGGAATTCAGCAAAGGACACTTACCAAGCGCTCAGCAGAGGACCAGCACAAGGGGAGCACCCCCAAGTTTAATGCTGTTATTATGACCGGGATCTGGTTTTTCACAAAAATTTGATTATCACTTTCATTGATCCATAGCAAAGTAGAAAAAGCAATTAAGGAGAAACAACTCTAGAAGACTTCTGATTGTAAAGAACCGCCATTTAGCAGGAGAAGAGAAGGCTGAACACATTCATTAAGAGGGGACACAAGAAGTCACACAAGCCACAGCCATTTGGAGCCAGTCAGGGGGAAGACCCACATTCCTGCATGCTTCAGTGAGTCCCCGGGATTGTCTTCTAAAAGTTCATTTTCCTAATGCCAGTGAGTCATCCACAAGATTAAATTATGTTTATTGTATTCTGCTTAAAAGACCAGTAAAGTGTGTGAGCCATTACAGGAAGACTTCGATCTAAAATGTTTAAAATAAAATACTCAGTGCTTGAAAGGATAAATCGTCAGATACCTGGGGGTGGGGGGAACAGCAGCCTTTAGATTCTCGGAGGCTGCGCTTTATTGGAAGAGCATAAATTCACCTACATCCAGACGTGACAGGCACATTCTCATCCATTACCTCCTTTGATGCGCATAAAAGCCCTAGGAGATGGGTAATTATCCTTAACTTCATGGGTGTGAAACGTTATAAACCCAGAAATAGGAAGCGATTTGTTGAAAGTTACACTGCAGAATAGATTAAACCCAAGGCTAGGAAAGTGGGCAAAGCTCCCCTCCTCCATGAGGCTGTCCTCCATGGCCCTCATCCTCCCAGCGTCCACACACTTAGGAAACCCGCCCACTGTGGGACCATCCAAACCGAGAATCAAAATCCAGTGCTGCTGCTAATATCTGTACAACCTGTTATCATCTAAATAAGATACTGGCCAAAGATTTCCATTCGCATGTCAAATTTAATTGCTCCTCATGTTCCAGGAGTCCTGAGTTGAAGAATTCCACCATCAGACAGACGGCACCAAATAGAGAGGAGTTTGACGGGCAATGTCTGCCATGAGCACAGAGGAAGGAATGGAGGCAGGAGGCCTTCAGTTTGTCTCCGTGGGGTTGGAAACCTATGAACTCCCTTCCAAACCTCATGTCGAATGATCACATCTAAGCAGAAACATCCGGATCTGTGAATAAAGGGGAAATGGAGATTCATGAAGAGAGCAGTCGGTACAGACACAAACTCTGCCGAAGGCTTGTTGCATCGGAGCAACACCTTGAAATATTTATTTTCACATGTTCAGAATATCCTCACTCGGAGAAGCTCAAGGTGACAACTTTCCTTAGACTTTTGAATATTTTCCAATTGCCAGTTGTAAAAATTTTATCTTCCTCTTGAATTACAGCCCCCAGGACTTCGCTCCTCGCTCCATCAACAGCAGAAGCAGCTTGACGGCCGGCCAGTGACTCTACAAATCCTACTTTGTTGATTATATGACTTTTTTGCAGAAAAAAAATAAGGCCACTGCCTAAAAGTACGAAACACAAACTGTAGGGGTGCAGTCGTACTTTCTACACCTAACTCTGGCAAGAACAGTCTTCACACGGAACAACACTTGCAGCTATGGGGCCATGGTTCCTGTGGCTGAACCGTGAAGTCCCACTTGGTAACCAGGCTATGCCGTGCACTCCCAATGCATCTGTGGACACAGGCCATCCACACCACCCCCAAGAGCAAAACTCTAAACACAACCTCTCCCTGACCCTGATTTATCCCAGAAATCATCTATTATTTATTGCTCTGAACGAAACACATTGGTGAACTCAACTTGCAGCAAGCAGAGGAGTTAACATTTCTGAGCCACAAATAGGAATCAAGGTGCATTTTATCCCTCACCTTATTTAACAGTAGTGACAGGCACCACAGCTTTGTTTTTCCAAAACTTGATATTACAGAGAAGGACAGGAGGACAGCTCATGTACTGAACAGTATTTCTTGAGCAGATATTCGGTGTCAGATATCAGTTTTGAAACAGGTTATGTTACTAGCAGGTAGCAGAGTCAAGATTAGAATTCAGCCATCCTATTTACATAAGCCTTATCTTTATTTCACCCCCCCCCCATTTCTCACACTGTACTGAGAGGATCAATCAGACTCTGTCAGAGAACTTGCAGAAAACACACCTTAGCCTTACCAGGTTTAATGAATCCCAGTCAGCAGAGGGAGGGGCTAAGAACCTGCCTTTGTACCAAAACACTGCCTGGGGGATAGTAGCCATTCGATAAATACTTACTGAATGAACTATTGTTACACATAATGTGTCAAGTATATTAGAGTTTAGAAAAGTAGCAAAAGATTATTTATTAAATAAGGAACAGCAAATGTTTTGATACCTTCCAAATAGCATATTCACCCAGATCTCTTATTCAGTCTCCCCAAAATATCTTATCAAAGGAGAAAGTTAATAAAAGTGGTTTCTACACATGAACTGACTAAAATACTAAATAATTTGCCAAATGTTTTGTTTTAAAAGCACAAAAATCAAAAAAATCTATTGTCATGTATAACTAATTAGACCTAATTTTTAAAATTAAAAAAAAATCATTGATGAAAAATAAACTTAAAAAGCACAAAAATCTTAGGTTGGACAGCAAACTGAAAAGCAATCTATCCAACACCATTTCTGATGTTACTTCTTCACCAACACCCCCAGAGTTGGGCGCTCACTCCCCCAGGGCTGCCCACTTTGCCTCCATATCTTATACCTGCTATAATAAACACCTGTTCAATGGTGCAATATCCAGGAATATTCATCATCTATGCATTTTTTTTTACCTAGAAGCTGGGTATTAATTAACACATGTGCCATAACTACTATGAGCCAGTTTCTGTGCTCCCTGCGGCATAGACATCAATCTCTTTAACCCTTACAAGAATGTATGTTAAATACAATAATGTATTGAAGATAAAGTTCATAATTAAAATTGTTTGCCAGACTCTCAGTTTAGCACTGCATTGAACTAACATATAATGCTCTAACAAAGTACCCATGTAGAAAAAGCAAACTTCCAAAACCCTTGTGAAAAGCAAAGAAAGTAGTCAAGCATCCCCAGAGGACTGGTGGAATATATACTGTCTTTAAGGGAAACTGGATTGATATTACAATTGACTCCTGTGCAGGAGGACCACTAGCAGGCAGCCAGGGAACCAGACGGGGTTAGGAGAGCCCACTCTACCTGCCATGCACCCACTTCTCATGGTAAAGCCAAGGCTGGGGGTAAATGCCTACAAAGATCTTCCTCACCCAAAAACTTTGAAATAGTCCAAAGCCAAGGAGGAGATCATGCAAGTATTAGCCCAGTGAGTTGGAGGAAGCACATAGTTAACGGTCACTTATTAAAAGAAATAGAGAAAATGCTAACTGCATGGTGTTTGTGGGTGGACGTGACCACACATTTTCCTGCACCCTCTCCCCCGGCCCTGTGGTTGCAACTTTTCATGGTCAACTCAGGGCTGGTTTGGGCTTAGACTGGACAAACGTGATGCATACCAAGGCTTAAAAGTACTTGTATGTTTTCCCCCTCTGTCTGCTTTATGGAACTGTGGGGCCACCATACGCAGAAGCTTCGACCAGTATCACGGAGGGTAGAGAATGGCACATCTCAGCTGAGGCTCCTCTGGGACCAGCACTCCTGTCAAGGGGAAAGCAAATGTGGGCAAAGTGGACCACTGTGCCCAGCCAAGCCACCTTCGGAAGAGCTGCCCAACCAAGGCACAGAAGAGGGAGAAACAGGCATATTCATAGAAGTCACTAAGCTTTGCAGGTTTGTTTTTTAATGCATCAAAAGCTAAATGATACACACTTGCTTGGTTTCATCAATGATATACAAAAGAAAACACTTTCTTTAAAAAAACAAAAGCAAACAGCCCTGGAAAATAAGAAACTTCACTCTAATTAGTAAAAGCTGCGATGAAACTAAAAAAAAAAAAAAAAAAAGTGTGACAATAATTAAATCAGCATGTCGAGGCAGGGAAACAGAAATCACACTGCAACAAATTAAACAATGCAGAGGACATGCTCCAGATGTCAGCTCTGGATAGAGAGAAAGGGAATGAGAAATTAAAATAATGAAGGAAAATTTGATGCATAAGACAAAGTCTAAAATCATGAGTAGTGCTAATTGCAGAACAGAAAAGAAGAAATGACCGTGTAATTTTTAAAAAAGAAGGAGGTGGGGGAGGGGGAGTCAGGACACTGTGAGGAGGAGGACGGGGCACCTCCCCGTTCTCAGTTCAACAAACACCTGCATTCTAGGAAGCCTGAGGTGAGGGAATTCTCATATGGCCCTGGCACTTCACAAATTACAAGATCAGAAGAAACTACACATTTCAGAGTGGCCCAAATAGTCACAAAGATTCTGGAAAGAAAGAAAGAATAAAGAGTCTGCTATTGATAGTGGCCCTTCGTGTCCGGCGGTGCACGATAGGCATTGGACATGTTTACCCCACTTACTCACTTTTGGAGAAACCTTTAAACAGCCTCACACACTACCACCAACAACCCCTGAAAATACATATCCCCCTCTAAATCATTTGAGTCAAAGAGAAAATGCAAAATAGTTACAAGTGTCCTAATTATTAAAAGTGAGAAAAACATATACTGTACAAATCATAAAACAAGTAAAACCATAGTTTTGAACACTTACTTTCAATAGCACGCTCAGAAAACACTTTCATCTTAAAACCAAAAAGAATGCAATAGTCTATTAAAATAAATGTGAAAGCCTTAGAAAATAAAAATAAAGTTCTTTAATGTTGGTGGGGGGCTTACAAAGATGCAAGATAGGTGCACAGAAGACTTTAAAGAAGAGTCTGCCTTTACCCAGTGCTGGTGGGTGGGAAATGCTGCAATTCTTAAAAAGCACTTATAGTTACCCAGGAATTTTAGTCCTCAGTACACACCAAAGAAAAATGAAATATGTCCACATAAAAACTTAGACACAGATTCAAGGGTAGTATTATTCCTAATAGCCAAGAAGTAGAAACAGCTCCAATGTCCAGGAACTGATGAACAGAGAAGCAAAATGTGATAAATTCATGGAATGGAATATTATTTGACAGTAAAAAACAAAGAACTGATACCTGAACAGAGATGGACCTTGAAACATTATGCTCAGTGAATGAAGCCTGAACCAAAGTCACATACTCTGTGACTTCCCCTCCGGGAAACTTCCCCTCTCCGCCCAGAATAGGCAGATCCACAGAGAGAGCAGATGAGAGGGTCCCAGCGTAAAGGTAAAATTTCTAAGCTGATTCTAAGCTGCAGAGCCTGAGTTAAAGTGTAAAAGACCGGGCATTGTAAAGTTTCTAAATTGCAAGGCCTGGGCTAAAAAGTAAAAGACTAGGTATTGTTAAAATTCCTCTGCTACCCCCAGAACCTGTAATCTCTGTAGCTGTTAGGACAATACTGGAACTGCCCAGTAAATATTTCTCCTGGTCCCCTGGTTGTTTAATAGCTAAGGGCTCCAAGTAGCTTGGCACATAGGCATCCAGGCCCCAAAACCAATCAGTTTAAATGTGTACCCCACTTAGGAGTGACCAATCACCCCTGCCTAGACTGTTCCTGCCAATGAATGTACTAATCATGTTGTTCAATTTTCCCGCGCCTCATGATGATTTGTTCTGATGTATGCAAAGCCCCCCTCCCTCCCCCCCCCGCCCCTCTCCAAAAAGTGTACTTCAGCTCTGCTTGACCTCTGCTCTGGGCTCTGGGCTGCTCTCCTTTCTTGAGTGGGCACAGAGCCCCAACATGCTGGTTCAATAAAACTCCCCCCTGCTTATTGCATGAAGCTGGTCTCTTGTGGTCTCTTTCTCCGACGCTTCGCCGGACCCTTACACCAGGAACTTCCAGGGAAGGACTGGGTGGGAACTGCCGATGGGCATGGGCCCACACGGGGCTTGGCAAAATGCTCTAAAATCAGTGGTGACTGTGCCCAATGAAAACCACTGCACTGTGCACTTTAAAAGATGATTTTATGGTCTATGAATTTATCTCAGGGAAGGCATTATTTTCTAAAGTCAATTAGCATATAACCAACTCTGGACTAATCAGCAACGTCAATGAAGCAGAGCACATAGATCAGAAACAGACCTTCCTGTGTATATAAGAATTAGCATATTAGAAAAGATGGGTAACAAATAATTAGAGAACAATAGGTTATTCAAGGCACAGTGTAAAAAAAATGGCTTTGGCTTAAAAAAAAAAAAAGATTCTCACCACCACACAGCAAAATAAATAAATCCTGTTTAGATTAATGATTTGGACATGGAGAAAAACTAGGGGCAAACTTCAGAGTATTTATTACTCTACAAAAGAAGACAGACTTCCTCAGCATAAAGCAACAGAAGCAGCCACAAATTAGAACTCTGTCGGAGAGCCCGCCGAAGGTATAAATAAACACCTACAGAACAGAAACGCCCGCGAAATTTAAAGGCAGTAATAAAACTGAACAAAACACACCCAGTAAATTCTTCACACTCCTGTTTAATATTTTTATTTAAAGAGATCGTTAAAATGAATGAATCTCTAGTTGGAAAATAAATAAGTAACATTAACAGAGAGAAAAAGATCAACCCGCTAATGTAATGAGTGTTCAATTTAATACATAATAACAAACGGTGAGAGTATTTTTTTCACCTATTCAGCCAGAAAATATTTACAGGTTGGTGCTGCTGAGGAGAAAGGAGGGTGAGTTGCAAACTCTGGTAGGAGTGCAAATCAGTGCAGAAATGAGCACATTAATGCAGCAAATTCTGACAAGTGTCAATACTCAAGGAAACATGTGTCAGTATTTCATTGACTCTCTAAAATATAAGGCATAGTGAGCGATTTCTATCTGGTAAGTTCTCTACTATTAACCTTATTACCTAGGATAGACCTGGGAACATAGTACATTTTAAATAAATTTATTGAAGTAATTTGATGCTTAAAAATAATTTATTGTCTATTTCTAGGAATCTATACTCAGGAAAAAATTCAGGTATTTAAATGATACATGCATATTGTACTTATTTTTGACAAATATTTATCAAAACATTTACTATGTACTCAACTCTGTTCTAGGTGTTACTAATAATAGCAGAGAACA
The DNA here is from genome assembly GCF_052094955.1 of Ictidomys tridecemlineatus. Lineage (NCBI taxonomy): Eukaryota > Metazoa > Chordata > Mammalia > Rodentia > Sciuridae > Ictidomys > Ictidomys tridecemlineatus. The sequence continues at coordinate 7,905,980 of NC_135483.1, read as the reverse complement.
AAACAGATAAACATCCCTGACATATATGTGGAGTGTGTGTGTGTGTGTGTGTGTGTTTCCCCAAAAAAACAACAAACAAAATGCACTATTCAGTGGTGATAAGGGCAGTGGAACATCCCAAGAGAGTAACATCTACAGAAAAACCCTGTTTCCTGGGTGGTTGGGGCACTTCTGCATTGTGGATGCCCTCGGGCAGGCATTCAAGACAGACGCAAAGATCCTCACACTTTGCACCTGCTTTCCAAAGTCTCCCTGAACTGCTTCCTCAGGATTTCTGGCATATCATCTTCAGTATTGCTCCATCTAAGACCCTTGAATCCAGCCCAGATTCTAAGAATACAGAGGGCCCCACCCCCATTATCCAAGAGCTCATGACTGTGGTTTCAGTGATCTGTGATCAACTGTGGTTAAAATATAATAAATAAAAATTTTCAAAAATATACGATTCATAAGTTTTAAATTGGGCCACATTCTTACTAGCATGATGAGATCTGGTGCTCTTCCTGTCCCATGCCCACCCAGTACAGGAATCATCATTTTGTTCAATATATCCATGCTGTGTAGGCTGCCCTCCCATTAGTCACTAAGTAGGCGTTTCAGGTATCAGACTGACTGTGGTTATATTGCAGGACTTGTGTTCAAGTCACATTTATTTTACTTAGTAATGGCCCCAAGACACAAGAGTACTGACACTGGCAATTCAGATGTGTCAAAGAAAGAATATAGTGCTCCTTTAAGCAAAAGGTGAAAGTTTGTTTTCATTTTGGTTTTTGTATTTTGAACCAGGGGCATTCTACCACTGGCCTTTGATTTTATTTTTTTGAGATGGTCTCACTAAGTCCCAGTGACTGGCCTCAAACTTTCAATCCCTCTGCCTCCGACTTCTAAGCCACCAGTATTACAGGCATTTACTGCCTTGTGCAGCAAACGTTCTTGACTTAACGAGGAAAGAAGATAAGTTATATGCTGAGGTCACTAAAATCTACATCAAGAATGTCTCTTCTGTTTGTGAAATTATGAAGAAAAGAAAGAAATTTCATTCTGGGTTTGCTGTCACACTTCAAAGTACAAGATTTACAGCCACCATGCAGTATGAGTGCTGGCTTAGGACGGAAAAGGCATTGTGTGTGTGCGTGTGTGTGTGTGCACGTGTATGTATGCGTATGTGTGTTTGTGTGTGTACGTGTGTGTGCGTGTGTTTGTGCGTGTGCGTGTGTTTGTGTGCGTATGTGTGTTTGTGGGCGTGCGTGCCTGCGTGCACGTGTGTGTGGATATCCACAGATTCAGGTCTCCCCTGTGGAGAAGGGGGCTGTGCCTCTGGCCTCAGCTGTCTTCCACCCAGTGCTAGTGGACAAGCACACGTCGCCTCATGACTTCCAGGACAGTTGCCTTCATCGTCACCTGGGCCCCATGAAGGGGACTGCAGTGTGGCAGCCGTTCCTGTGGGCTCGTGCCCTCCTCTCACGTGCTGTTTCCTCCTCCTCAGCCAGCAGGAGGGGACCTGGCGGGTCTGGTTTCTCTAGCGTGGGGCTCCTCTGGCCAGTGGTCACAGTGTCCTTGGGGAGCATGGAGGGCTCACCCCAGCTCCCGCTTGCTAAGGTTTAGCAGTGTCTTCCTGGAGGGGACTCTGTCATCCTCAGACAATGAGCCCTGGGCCTAGGACTGTCCATAATCTCAGTACAGGGTGGCCGGCCACAGTGTTCCCATTGCTGCGTGTGCCTGAGCCCGCTCCTCATCACTCTTGATCTTTCCCCAGTCTTGTTAGACAGAACAAGCCAAGACCTAGTGGGCACCAGGCCACCTCCTTGCTGTTTGGGGCCTCCTGGTCTTTAGCCATTGCTACAGATGATGTAAGTCCAAGCACCCTGGTTGTCCTTCTGGCCTGGCTGTGCCCTTAGAGTGACTAAGTCCTCCTGAGCCTGCTGAAGTCCACAGTTGGCTCTGGTCATGCCCAGGTTCCGGGCACCATCCCACAGTGTCACCACTGCTGCATAAGTGACGCTGAGCTTGGCGGATTCCGCTCCATCCTGAGCAGTGCACAGGATATTCCTACCGACCAGGTGGAAGTGTGTCCAGCGCACCTCCCCAGGGGACATAATCGTCGAGCATTCTCTCTGGTCTCACATGATACCTACAGTCACTATTCCCTTCTCTCACACCTTCCGGCTCCTCATTTCTCTGCAAAGGTTGTTGTGGCATCTCCACCCCATGAAGCCACATGTTTCCAAGTCTTGAGGGACTGTCCCCCACAGAATTAAACCTGGCTCCAAGGTATCCTTGCCATGGCCCTTACCCAACCCTAACCCTGCACTCGCTCTCCCCTGCTGACGCTGCAGTAAATTTGAGACTTTAGCATGCCGCGTGTCATCCACAGTCCATCCAACATCACCAATAACCAATAAGTGGCCCTGAGGACCCGCTTTGTAGGGGGTTTCCAGTACCCTCAAAAGCAGAAGCCGAATCCAGGGTTGTTTGGGGTTTATTATTTGGAGCTATTGCTACGAGCAAGGCAGGGAGATGAGGAGGGAGGAACAGAGAGGGAAGGAAGGGCACTGGAAGAGTACCTTGTCCAGAGCCGCCCTGCCCTGGACAAAGGGCTCAGCCTGCCTGGGAGGATGAACATGAGGGACAGAATTCCCCAGCCAGGCTGGGCACGGAGAGCCCTGATCCAGCGGCCTCCACTCTCCTTGGTTAAAGGTGCCAAGGTCTCTTAACTCCCTCTGCTCCTGTGGGCTGTGCCTGAGCTCTGGGCTGTGGGGTTTCAGGACACATGGAGCACACGCAGAGGTAGACATGGTCCAAAGAAGTAACGAAGCAGATGCAGCAGTCACAGGATCCAGGGCTGGACCTCGACCCCAGGCCTCCTCCCTCCTGGCACTTGTCCTCCTCGACCCCAGGCCTCCTCCCTCCTGGCACTCATATGGAAAAAGTGACATTCCAGGTGGGATTAAAATAAGGATCTTGAGAGAGGGGATCAGACCCAATTACCTACGAGGGCCCTAAACATGATCCCAGGGGTTCTTGCAAGAGAGAAGCAGGGCAAGACTGGCTCCAGAAGAGAAGGAATCGTGGTGGTGGCGGCCGGGGTTGGCGCTGGAGGAAGGGCCAGGAGCCAGGCATGCGGGCGCCAGTCCCAGCTGGAGGAGGTGAGCACGTGGCATGTCCTCCAGAGCCTGCAGAGGGAACCGGCCCTGCCAACGCTGGCCTGAGCCCGTGAAAGGGACCTCAGATTCCTGGTCTCCAGACCCTGAGGAGCTGGAATCGTGTGTTGTACTAAGCCCCAGAGTCGGTGGGAAGTTGTTTCTGGGCAACAGGAAACAGCACAGCCCCAGGGACGCCCTCGGCTGGTCAGGAGGCCACCGCCTGCCCCTGTCCTGTTACACCCTGGTCTCGGGGCCTCCTGAAGGTCCAGGCACCTCCTGCTCACACCTGTGTCCCTGAAGTTTCCTTTCCCCAGAACCGTGCCCTCTTCACCTGGTGCGTCCTCCTCGGCTTTGACGTGAGTCTAATTATCATTTTCTTAGAGGTCTTTAAAGGTGGTAGGATCTAGAGGGAGCCTGTTTTCCTTTCTCAGCACCCATCTCTCTCCTTCAGGATGCCACAGTTTGCTTCTCTTTCCCGTGTGTGTTGTCCCCTTGTTTGCTGCGTCTCTGCCCGCAGGACTGAGTTGGCCTTTGCTCTTTTATCCTCACTACCCAACAAAACACAAACCGAGTGAACACCCAGAAAGTGGCTCTTGACATTATTTAAATACATAACTGTCCTCAACTGTTTCTGAACTCAAAATAGCTGATTAAGGCTCAAAATAGCTGGTTGAAATTTGTTGCCAAACCATCAGCACTTAATACAGTGCCTGGCACATAATAGCTGCACAATAAATACTTGTTGAATTCATTGGATTCATGAAGCTGGGAGGGATGGCTCAGATTTCACCTTTTGTAGAATCAGCTGTAGATGTCTCCAAACCAAGATGTCAAAATGAAATCTGATGATTCATAGCAAATAAAAGTCCACACTCCCACCAAAAAAAAAAACCACTTGCCCACCAATGACTTTTCTGTGACCTCCAAGATAAAATGGCTAATATCCTTCGACTTCCCGACTGTTTCCCAGGGTATTTTTGACCAACTAAGGGAGATACGGATAGTCTTGTAGTCCTCAAAATTCAGACACCCAAATCAGGCTGCCTGGTGTATGTGCCTTCCATGATGGGCACAATCCTCTCTCCTCAGTGATCACTAGAGAAATACTCCCCCTCATCTGGACTCCCTGGGTATCCACCAGAGGGAGAAACTCTGTCCACCATGACGAGGCTGGGAAGGTCCACGTGCTCTGCAGGCCCACCACAGGCTGTGCTACCCTGCCAACTTGAGGGAAGAACACAGCGCTCTGCTGACTTGAGATGACGCCCCAGTCTTCAAACTTGCCAGGAGCCCTGAGAATCACAGGACTCCGTTACTCTAACGTTTTGCTCCCCAGCTGGTTGTCACCTCTTTGAGTCTATTCACCATTGGTTTGAACTTGGAAGACACCTGAGAAGTGGAGTCCACACGGCCTGCCGGAGGGAAGCAGCCGGTGCCAACACTAATCTGGCCTCCTGTGTGTGATCACCACTCTGGGTACTCCCCACGCATGTCTCTGCTGAACCCCAACCTGTTTGGTGGGCACCTCGTCACTGTTCATGGTTCTTTGTCCCCAGCTGAGGTTCTCAAATCCTCATCTGTTGTCTGGGATCACTTAAAACGTATGCAACAAGCATTGCATACTTACTTAGAGTGACTTACTCTACCCTAGAGGTTAGAGAGTAAAACGAGGCACAGTCTCTCCTTTAGGAAGACCTAACCCAGACGATATTAAGATATGAAAATTATAGCCAAAAAAGGGTTTTTTTTCAAAGGGCCATGATCCAGGGTACCCAAAGGAAAACTGGGTTCATTTCCAGGAGGGCTCCAAGGAGGACAGTAGAGGAGAAAACCCCCGACCTGAGCGTTAGGAGCCGGAGGGCTTTTCAAAAGGCAGAGAAGGTCCAAGAAGGATGAGCCCTAACTGGGCAGCTGCACAGGGCCCTGCCCCACAAGGCCCCAGGAAAACAGCCAGCTAAGGGATTTAGCAAGAGCAGAGCGTGAAAGAAAGTCCCACGGGATACAGCTCAAGAGGTAGACATATGTCAGTCATGGGGAGGAATATGTGCCCGTCAAAGGTGCTCCCCATCCCTTCCTGGAGAGATGGCTGGCAATAGTTGTAAGGGACTCAAGGATGCACTGACTATCGTGGTTTGGAAGAGCAGATTCTCATTCAGGTCTTCAAACTGAAGATGGTCTCAGGGACCGAGCCTACAGAGTAGATGCTGTGGGGACACTGACGTTACATTTGCATGGGTGGGGTGTCCAAGTGTAGGGGCAAGAGTGGTCCTCGCTCTCCACCTTCCTCAGGTGAGGATGGAATGCTGATGGACAGCCACCTCCCGTCATACTGGCTGCCACTTTTTACTGCTACTGTAATCCACACATTTTAAATATGTTTCTTTTATCTATTCATTAAGGCAAAGAATCCTATGAGTTTTCCCATTTGGGGGTAAGAAAGCTGAGCTTGGAGGAGTTCCACGTTGTACTCAGACTCTCCACCAGCGAGCAGCAGAGGTGGAATTCCGAAGCAGCCCTCTTTGATGAGTCCTTCACGTCTGCGGCCTGGGGCTACATAGGCTCCACACACAACTTGCATCTACCTAGCTCTCTGATGGACATCTATCCAGGTAACTTCTGTGGGTTATTCCAAAATAACAACAACAATAACAATAATAGCAACAGCAATAGCAACTTATTTGAAAGTGCATTATCAATGATTAAGCACAAAATAAGGGGTTTGTTGATGCTTTTATTAGTAGTACAAGTTGAATATTCCTCATCCTAAATGCTTGAGACCAGAAACAAAGATTTCAAATTTTTTTCAAAAATTTGGTAGGTAGATAGATAGATGGGACCCAAGTCTAAGCATGAAACTCCTGTGTTCATATATGCCTCACACATACAACATGAAGATAATTGCACACACAACTTTTAATAATTTTGTGTTTGGACTGTGCCATCTCGTGAGACCAGCTGTGGGGTTTGCCAACAGTGGCTCCCTGTCAGCCCTCAGTCCTGGATTGTAGAGCTCCATGGGTGTTGGGTTTTGGATCAGGGATGCACAGTCTGCGCTCACGTTCTTTTGCTGTTTCTCCTAATTGTTGTCATCAGCAGTTCCATTTAAAATTGTAACAGGCTAGAGTCATGACCAAGGCAAATGACGAAACCCAGCCCAGTGCCTTATTCTTTCTACTTGGGAAAAATTACACGTGTGAGAAAGCTCACCTTTACTCCTGAGGAGGGATGACTTCAGGCTGAATGACACCATGCCAAACAGAAAACTCCCCGGAGAACCAGGAACCCCGGCCTGGCTGAGCATGGGGACGTTCAAGCAGGAGCAGATCACCCCACGAGGCAGGTATTCTGGGGACCGTGACCAACGGGTTTCTGAACCTTGATGAGAGAAGGTGAGGAGGGGCCGTGGAGCCCTCCGGAGGATCACACTCCTAATCAAAACACCCGGAGAGGTGGGGAGAGGGCGCGGGGCATCTGGCAGGGAGGAATTATTTATCAGGTATTTATTCTGCCTTGACACCCAGCATCTGGAGGGAGCATCCAAAGCATCTGTCTGGGGTTGTGTGTTCTGGGGGAAGGTGGGGGAGTGCGGTTGTGTGCAAAAGAGAGAAGGAAAAAGAGCACACAGAGTGGAGTAAATCAGAGACACATCTGCAGGGCGGGTGTGAGGGCTGAGGCAGGGCACAGAGCTGCGGGTGTTCGGTTCTCTAACATCGCACACAAGTGCATTCGAATCCCAGCTCTTGTGCTTACCGTGTGCTGCTTGGATATTGGGGTAAGTGTCCTGAATTCAGGGTCCTTCCCTGTAAGGTGGGAATGGCCCCCCAGTGCTGCTGTGAGGACAGTGGAGCCAACACATGCTCCCTGCACAGGCGTCACCCATGACCAGGACATTGCCGTGGTCACTGGTCTATGTGAGTGCTGCAGAGGGACAATGGAACAAAAGCCAGGTGGACATCTCTAGTAAACACAGCTGGGGACAAAAAACATCAGGAAAGTAAGAGAGGGTCACAAAGAACTGTGGAATTGTTCGAAGCAAGTTCTTTGCACGTCAGAAGGTCTTGCTCAGCATGGTGAGGGCTACACCACCCGGGAGCCTGCCAGAAACACACAGCTGCAGCTGGTGGAGTCTCCATATTTACAAGGTGCCCACGTCATTCGTCAACGCAAGGCACCTTGGGGAGCACCCAGCTAGGACACAAGGTCTGCATTCGCCCACAGTCATATCAGATCCTCTAGTGACAGAAGGTCCATGTGGTCTGCAGCGGGTCCTTCAGTCACCTGATCAATTTAAGCCCCAGTAAGTAAACAGCTGACCAGCTCCAATTGACCCAGGCCCAAAGCAACCAGCCCTAAATGGGAAGCAGGTGGTGTCTGTGAAGGGTCGACCAAAGCACTTCAAGGAGATGGCCCTTGCCCCCGGAGCCTCATGACAGAGGAGGCAACAGAAGTGTGGACCCCTGGGTCAGGCCGCTGGGTAGTGGCTGGCAGGGCAGTTTATTCTGACTCGGAACATCAGAGTAGCCCGAAGAAGGTCAAAGTGGCCAGCGATGAAGGAGCAGGATTTCAACAGGTGGAGAAGGAGCGGGAGATGCAGCTGGAGGCAAGGGACCCTGAGGAGTCCAGCAGAAGAGTGTGAGCAGACATGGGAGACCGCAGAGGGAGAGCTTAGGCTTGGAGGAGGTTGGGCCTTCAGGCTGCAGCCTCCTCACCCAGGCAAAGGGAAACCAACCTGAGCTGAGCGTGGTCAGCACAGGTTCCATCCATCATTTCTAGCTTTGGCTTAAGGAACAGGGTACAGTCTCTCTGTGTCCCAGACAAGGCAATCCCCTTGCTGGGCCTCAATTTGAGAAATAAAGAAATCATCTCTCTGTTTTAGAATTTTGTGTCTTATTTGGTGCTTTTCTCTAATATAAAAAATGTGGGCGCAGTTGACCCTGAGACTGGTGCAGAGATGGCTCCACTCTAATGTGCCACCCTCCTGTGGCACAGCACCATCGCCAGGAAGTAGCTGACCTTTCCAACCTTTCATCCTCCAGCCTTTCCAACCCTTCACACCTAATGTGTGAAGAAGCAGTGTGTTCAGGAAGGAGTGGACTTGCCTTCTTTCCTTTCCCCTTTCCACGATCCAGAGCAGACAATGGCCTGGGTGCTAAATCTCCACAGGAAGCAAGCCAACCACTAAGTAGGGGCATCCACATTGCACTGTTACACAAACCAGAGATAAATGGTATTATTCTCCAGCCACTATGTGTCTTGAGGCCTATAAGTTACAGCAGCTAGTATGATCCTAATACAGATGTTACAGGAATGATTGTTAGAATCAAAGAAGAAAAAGATGAGAAAGTGCTTTATAAGTTATAATGTTGCCACTATGGCTTTCCTGAACATTCAACAAATATCTATGGAGCAGCCATTCCACACCACGCATGCCCTTGGGACTGAAAAGTCAGTGACAGACACCTCTGACCTGAACCTCCTCCCAGATTAGTATCCAGTCATCAGCCAACAGTGCTGGGCAGAGCATAAGAACACACCATCTGCCTTTCAGCTGAGGAAATACTGCATCCCATCCTCATTTAGCTACCCAGCGGGACAAAAGCCCCTGAATGGCTTTTACGGACTTTTCTATGTATTGATTTTTAAATGCATAGCTTGCGTTGTCCCAGGCAAAATTTAAGACAGCTTACAAGATGGCTTAATTTAGAAATGAAAATGAAAGAAGGAAGTCAAAACAGGGTGGGAATATGAAATGGAAGCATGAATATAGCTAAATATGCAATCACTAAAGACTTACACACTCGCCACAAATTTAGATCTGAGTTTTCTGGCAATGAAATTTAAAAAAAAAAACGTGATGTTCTTTAGCTGTTATAATATTTGCAATTAACTATTTAGTATCTGTCTTCCTTATAGGACAGAGGCTCCAGGGAGGATGAGACTGTGTCTTTGATTTACTTACCCCTGTGCCTCAGGACCCAGCACCGTTCCTGGTCCACAGTTAATCCACAGTGAACACACCCACAAGATAAAAGCAGACGCCACTCAAAATTCAATCCTCCTTGACATCAAGACAAAGAGACATATCCCCCCAGATCCTCAGAAATATGGGCCAACAAGATGACGACCAGCATCCTCAGCGGATCCCACAGTGGGCTCAACCGCAGGACCCTGGCTGGTCCTCACTTCCTAAACCCCATGCCTTGGTGGCATAACACCAAATACACACCAGAAGCCAATAATGCAGGACCATAGTATCCTGTGGTCCCAACCCCAACTCTGCCAGTCTGAAGCCATCTAGGGGAAGACCACCAACTTCCCAGATGGAACTAACCACTCTGCAGCTTGTCGGCAGTTCCCCTCATCGTCCTCTCCCTGGCAGCATCTACACCTGTCTGACCCATGAGTAGCTCTGACTTCATGCCTTTGGCCTCTATAGGCCATGAGGAGCAGCTGCGTTCTGATGTTAGAATCTGCATTTCCCATGGGGACAGTTGAGGGGTACCATGCACTCTGTCATTCAGGGACGCCCTGATGAAGTCGTAATTGGCTGGATCACAGTACAGTATAAATGGTATTTTTCCTACAGAATTAGATACCTTCCCTTTGTTTTCACTGTGACTTTATGACCAAATTGTTTCCCTGGGATTTATTTTGTTGTTTATGTGGGTTTTTTTTTTTTTTTCACTTTGGCTCACAAAGTCAGTGGTGTGGTCCCAGTTAGTTAGAAATCGATGTCCAGGGTAGGTGGCAGAGCATACAGGACCAACAAGAACATCAGAGAGCAGGATTGTGGCAGGTATAAGGCACAAAAATCAGAGAGAGATTTAACATCCCAGAGGCATAGGGAGATGGCACAGGATTCCTGGTGGTTTCCCAAGAGCTTACCACAGGGAGCAGAACCAGGGTCCTCGTTGCATGACTCCAAGATGCTATTTGCATGGACCACATTGAGTTTGATAAGACAGTGAGTGCCCCCTGAAGTTGTGCTGTGTATCTACCCAGCAGGACCCAGTGTGAGACCGTTCACCAAAGTATTGAGAACCACATTTCCTGAGCATTTTGGATGAGCTGAGCATTGTGCTAAGAACTTGGTGAGTTCTAGTTCTCAGCACCTTGGAAGTAGGCACAGACGTCATTCCCGTCCACCAAAGGGGAGACGGAGACCTAGGAAGGTTGAGTGGCTTCCCGAAATTACTCCATTAGGCAATGGTAAAATGGAATTTGAGCCCAGAGAAGCTGTCCTCACAGCCCAAGCTCATAACCACTCTAACGAACTGCCCTCCCTCCTACAAGCTGGTTTTTAAAAAAATATGAAAAGAAAAATTTGAAAAGCACTGTTTTTCAAGATGCTATGTACAACAGGATTTCCAATTGATTCTTCCAGATCCCTCTCTCCTTATGGAAGTGATCTTTCACTTCTGGAATTTTCTCTCTGATTTCATTTCTTATGACATCTTTTACCTGGTAAAATTTTGTCCTAGCAATTAAGGGCATCCTAATCATCCCTAAATTCTCTTGCTGATCCTAGGACCCCTACCTCAGAGGACATCTCCAGGCTATGGTGCCAAGACAGGTAAGAACACTCTGCAAACATGTCCCCAGAGGGTCATCTACACGGGTAGGTCTGGCCCCACAAAATGTTCCCTGCTCACCAGGGTGGCTGCAGCCTCTAATAGAGATCCTTGGCTGTGGCTGGGACATTTATGAAGTCCCGCTGGCTAATGTCTCCCTCTGATGCCAGCAGACAGCTCCGGGCTGCATAACCAACACAGGCTGAGCACGTTCAAGGGCAGACCACAGCTGGGGGCTGCATCGTGAAGGCAGAGGACAGGGAGCATGGCCCGAGGTGGCTCATGCCAGATTATCCCAAGATGGTGCTGAGCAGAGTAACCTCCATGGCAGTGGCAGCCCACGTCCAGGAGACACCTGTCCACAACAGGAAGATGAACAGAACTCCCAGAGAGAAGACCCGCCAAGGGCACGTGTGAGCCGCTGGTCCAGGCTCCCAGTATCTTTCCGCTCTGAGACCCGCGAGTGAGGAAGGGCGCCGCTCGGCTGGCCTCACCTTTTTCTTCTTTGCTTTATTCTAGGCACCCTGTTCTTAAGCTGGCATTTCAATCTTCTAAATGTAGAGTTAACTTTTCAATCTGTTAGAAGTCTGAATTAATTTTATGGCTGGTCGGCCTGCCGCCTGCCTTCTTTCCTTCCTTCCCTCACACCCTTCCTCCTCCTAGCCCTCCTCTTCCTCCTCCTCCTCCTCCTCCTCCTCCTCCTCCTCCTCCTCTCCTCCTCCTCCTCCTCCTCCTCCTCCTCCTCCTCCTTCTCCTTCTCCTCTCTCTCTCCTTCCTCTCATTCATCTCATTCTTTCTTGCCCCGTCTCAGACATCTACAGCTGTGCAAACAGCTGGTTTGGGTTGACTGGCCTTCACTTTACCAGCTCTGTGCATGCAAACAAGAGCAGCGAAGCAAATGACTGGACACAGTCTGAACAATACTCCCGGTTGCCAATCTCCAGCCCTAGCTCCCCAGTGGCCTTCCCCTGGGCACCTGCCATATCCCCACACCTCCAGGTCCTGAAACTGCCCTGTCTCACCCGAGACTCCACTGAGGCTGGCATCTGGGCTGAGGGCAGAACCTGCTGAGCAGTAGCAGAGTGGCCTGTGGCAGGGCTTGAGGCTCGTGCCCTCTGGAGTCAAGTGTTGAGTTCTCTTCCCTAAATCTCCTTCATGTCCGAGGCTAGACACAAAGTTTTACAGAAAGAAAAGACAACACTTTCTTCACCTAAACAGTTGTATCAACACAGAACATTGTTTTAAAATGTCAGAGAATCTATTTTAAAAGTTTTTCTTGATTTGCCTTTATTTGCTTACAACCTTGAATTTTGTCCAGTTTTCATACTTTAGGGAACATAAAGAACATTCCTGTATTTCACATCTTCTAACCCCACCCCCGTTAATCATGTGTAAGCAGAGAATTCCAGTCCTACGGGGGCTCTCCCTTCCTGTGGCTTTGAAGCATTTTTCCCCTTGCTAAGGTCTAAGAAGGAAGTCCGGTCGTTGAATCAGAACTCAAAGCCTGCGGCAGTGAGTACGGGACAAATGTGGCCTGCCGTAGACTCTGTTTTCCTGAGGTTTAGGACATCTCAGCTCATCCCCAGGGCTTTGTATTCACCCATTCAAAGAATGCACTGCATTAGGTGCTGTGTCTTTACAGGGGGTGGGCTGGGGGGATACCCTGAGGAGGGTAGTGTGTTGGTGAGGCAGGAGGGAAAAAGAGAAAACCAAAAAAGGAGAGAAGTGAGTGGTGGTCACGAAGCTGCTGGCAGGAGACAGGCGGCTTCAGAAGTTCCCAGCAGATGGTGAGGCTTTGGGCCTTTACTACCCTTCTATGTGAGAGTCGGTTATTTCACTTTGAGACTCCAGAATGCCACCCAGAGGAAGCTGTTGAGTGGATGGCGTCCTTTCTCAGAGTCACCTTCAGTCTAGTGTTCTTAAAGCTGAACATTTCCCACAGTGGCTACTGAATTCTGAATTCTCCCTAAACTGGTCCGAAGTGAGGCCACGGTTAAGAATGTCTTGTTCACAGAGGATGAGGATGACCCAAAGCAAGGGGCTCAGTGAGTGTGCCTGATGGCAGGAGGGTCCGTCTCCAAACCAGCATCAGAGTGCCTCTGGCTGTGAAGGGGCTAGCAACCCCAATACTGGACAAATAGGCCGAATTTGCTTCTTGCTAGGCAGCATAGAGATGTATCAACAAACCACAGTCTCTAGGAATAAAAAAAAAAAAAACTGATTTCATAGAGCTTGGGGGAATATATATGTGTTAGTTAGCTATGTGTTGCTATGACAAAATAACTGAGAAAGCAACCTGAAAGAAGAAAACTTAAGTTTAGCTCACAGCTTCAGAGGATCAGGTTGGTAGGCTCCATTTCTCTGAGGCTGTAGAGAGGAAGAACATCATGGTGGGGAGCATGTGACAGAGCGGATCTGCTCACATCCTGGAAGCCAGGAAGCAGAGGACAGAGGTGAAGGGGTCTAGAGACAAGATATACCAGAACACCATGTGCTGAAGGGTCACTGATTGGGCAAGCTTTTTTTTCTCTCTCTCTCTTTTTTTTTCTAATTAGTTATACATGACAGCAGAATACATTTCATTTTATTGTACACTAATGGAGGAGCATAGCTATTTCTCTGGTTGTACATGATGTAGTCACACCATTCCTGCAAACATACATGTACCTAGGGTAAGGATGTCTGTCTCATTCCACTGTCTTTCCTGCCCCATGCCCCCACTTCTCCCCTCCCTCCCCTCTGCCCAATCCAAAGTTCCTCCATTCTTCCCATGACCACCCCCCATTATGGATCACCATCCACTTTTCAGAGAGAACATTTAGCCTTTGGCTTTTGGGGATTGACTTACTTTGCTTACCATAATATTCTCCAACTCCACACATTCACCTGCAAATGCCACAATTTTATTCTCTTTTAATGCTGAGTAATATTACATTGTGTATATCTATCACGGTTTCTTTATTCATTCATCTATTGGCAAGTTTAAAACGATTTTGAAGTTACGTGATCATAACTTGGGATTAACACCAAATTAGTCATTCTCTTCTCTTGAATTTGGTAAATAGAAATTTTAATTATCAATCAAAAGGTGAAAATAATAGGCATCAGGAATTTTTAAGGGGCATCACCGCACATTTAATAACACAAAAATATAATAATAGAACATTATTAATAAAAATCAGTTTAAAATCTTAGGTGAAATGGACAGGTTTTTTGGTACATATTTCTGGAGAGCTAAAAACACTTATAAAATTGGCAGAAATGATATAAAAAGTCTGATTTTTTTATATATGAAAATCTTGCCATAGACACAAATTTTGAGGTCTAAATAGCTATGAAGAATTTTTCTAAATACATAATAAAGATATTATAGCAGTTTTTTATGTACCTTTCAGAGAAAAAAGTAGAAAAAACACTCACCAAATCTTCTCATAAGCCCAGAGCCTAACCAGATCCTTATAAGACAGTTAAGGAAAAAAAAATAATTTTTATATGGGAAGCATGGCATTTTGGAATTAAGAACTTTCTTAAGTAAGAGTTTTTGGAGAATATTCAAACTGAGTGCATATTAGCATACACACAAAAATGCTAAATAAATACTAAGCAAATAAATCAAAACTACATAAAAAGAAACATAAATCAAGAACAAGGTATATTTATTCCAAAAATTCAACTTTTAAAAATCAATTAATGTATTTCCCCACAATAATAAAATTAAGACAAAGTGTCTTACTGGCATCTTGATATTTACAGGAAAAACATTTGGTAACATTTAATGCCAGTCTGTTATTGAGAGAGAGAACAAACCTAGCTAATTGGGAATAAAATAAACTTTCCTAATCTGATTCAGGCTGTATTTAAAAGACCAGCAGCATTCACTGGGGAAATATTGAAAGTGATTTCCCCAAGATCAATAATGTGACAAGGAATTCCATTTTAATTATTTTTATTCAACTTTATACTCAAGTTCCAAGTCAGTACGACAAAGAAAAAAGAAAAAGAAGTAAAGCAGTAAATGCTGAACTGAAGTTTTATAATATTACATTATCATATATTTTAAAAATCCAAAATACATATAAATAAATTTCTGAAATTCAGAGAATTTAGAAAGTTGATGGAAATGAGGAAAATATGCATTTTTAAAATATTGTGTACAAAGAATATTAAAAGTGAACTAAAAAGCCCATTTCTAAAGGCATTACAACACTAAATATTTAGATACATGTTTAGCTAAAGACGTGCTAGACCTCCACTCGAGTTGTACAGAGCATGTCCAAGATACGTTGAAGAAGATTTAAACAGAGAGTATTCATGGGTTAGAAGACTCAGTATGTCAAGATGCAAATTGTTCCCAAATTTATCTTTTGATTCATTGCAATAATAATCAAAAGTCTATCAATGGATAGCAGTGGGAATTACCAAGTAAGAGCTTCCAAAAAGAGATTTCTCCAAAAAGCAACAGAACCATTGGCAATAAATAAATAAACAAATAAATAGATAGATAGATAGATAGATAGATAGATAGATAGATAGATAGATGGATATATAGATAGATAAATGAAATCTGAGAAATACTTGTTGAAGAAAACTGACTGCATCCCAGGGCAAGAGCTTTGGCCATAGTCAGTGGCCCTTTCCCTACGTCCCCTGTTGAGCTCTGCTGGAGCCTAGAAATAAAGGGCTGCACAGTCACAGTGGCCACCAGCAGTTTGCAGCCAGCAAAGGAACCGAATGGGGTGCAGCTTCCTAGATCACAGATCTCAGATAATCCTGGCTGTCTGACCCGGGTGGACATTCACAGGCTCATCTTTAACTGAACCAACTCAGACTTCACTCTGAAGGAGCAGCCTTTTATCAAGGGGAATTTGCTGAAAGCAATTAGAGGCAACTAGAAATTCGTCTGAAGAGCAGACAGAAAAGAGAACAAAGGGAAATGAGGAGAGCCTCAGAGACCCCACCAAACCAGCCTCCAGAAGCACCCGTGGAGTTCCAGGCGGAGACAGAGGGGGCAAGAGGGATGCCTGGTCAAGGACCAGAGGCATCGCAAACTTGATGAGAAACATTTACCCACACATCCGAGAAGCTCAACGGATTCCAACAAGACAGACCCAAGGAGACCCCATGTCGACACATCCAAGTGAAACTGACCCAAGAGAGACCTGGAGGAAGGGGGAAGCAGCTCGTCAAGTACAGAAGCAGCTTCACAAAACCCACAGGCAAGCTCATACAACCTCCAAAAAGAAGGGTGTCAGAGGACCTCCCCTCCCACTTCCAGTTCTGCAAAGCCAGTCGGGAAGACTTCGAGGTCCCAGAAGGACACAGCAGTGGAAGACGGGAGTCCAGAAACGAATCCTTGTGTGACAGTCAGTCACATTTGAAAAAGGGGCCAAGGAAATGTGCAGGGGAAAAATACCCTGTTCAAAACTGGTGCTGGAATAATATCTAGTTGATTAAAATGAACGTGGACCTTCACCTCACACTAATATGCAAATATTCACTCAAAATGTCCATAGACTTTAAGGTAATCAACTTTAAAATAGAGCACAGAAGCAAAGCAAGTCTTTTGAGACTTTAAGTGTCCTTAGTTACAACACCCAAAAAGCATGGTGTTTTTTTGGTTTGGTGCCGCAGTCCGGCTGGGCAAATAACCAGGAGGTGACAAGCAACTTGAAGGCTGAAATGGGAACTACTTTATTGCAAGTGAACTCAGCGGGAACTGAGCGAGAACTCAACGTAGCGGGCACCCGAGATAGCAGGAGCCGCTTCTCTGCCGGACAGCAGAGGTATATATACTCAACTAATCACACACAGCTTAACTTAATTAACATCATCTAGATACAGCAGTCAGTCATTAAGGAATCCTCATCATCTTAATGGCTCGCTGGCGTTGCTTCACAAACCACTCCTCCTGGCAAAGTGCCAGGCACCATCTTGACTTGACTTACATCCCCAACAGTTTGGGGGCTTTTTCACTTATTTTTGTAGGGGAGTTACCGAGAACTGAACTCAGAGCACTTAACTATGAGCCACATCCCAGCCCTTTTTTTTTTTTTTGTATTTTTTTCAGAGACAGGGTCTCACTGAGTTGCTTAGAGCTTTGCTAAGTTGCTGGCTTTGAATTTGGGGTGCTCCTGCCTCAGCCTCCTGAGCTGCTGGGATTACAGGTATGCACCACTGTGCTCAGCTAAAAGCTTGATTTATAAAAGGAAAAATATAATTTGGATGTCATTAAAATTCAAACTATTTGACTTTAAATGGAATTCTTAAGAAAAATACAAGCAATGGATGGGGAGGAAATATTCACAATTTTTAAAAATTTTTTTTCCAAGAATAAACTGGCATCCATGATTTACAAAAAAAACACAACTCAGTAATAAGACAGGCCAAATAAAAATGGGCAAAAGTTGTGAATAGACATCTCATCAGTTATGAAATGGCCAATATACACAAGAAAGAGGTTCTACATCATTAGCCATTAGGGGAATGTAAACCAAAATTTCAGTGAGATAACATTCCCACAAACAGAAAGGCTATAATAAATAAAATTGGCAGAAACAAAGGTCAAGGATGTAAAGAAACAGCAGCTTCCATACACAGCTATTGACAGAGTAGTGCAGCCACTTGGAAAACTTTTTGGCAGTTTCTCAAAAAGTGAAACATAAAACTATCCAATAACCCTATAATTCCACCCCTAGCTATCTACTCAAAAAAAAAAAAAGGAAATATTCCATTGCATATAAATGTTCATAGAAGCATCATTCAAAAGAGTAAAACCCAGGAAGCTGCCCACATGTCCTCCAACTAGTGAATGGATAATCATAATGAAGTAAATCCACAGAATTGAATGGCAGTCACCCACAACAAGGGATGAAGGACCGACACATGCTACAGCAGGAATGAGCCTCAAAGACGTGGTGCCAAGTGAAATAAGCCAGATGCAGAAGGCCACCTCTTGTGTGATTCCATACATCGAGTGTCAAGAATAGACAGATACAGAGAATCAGAAAGCAGGTGCCCGGTCTCCTAGGACTGAGGATCGGAGCAGCATTAGTTATGAACAGGAGTGATCTTACGGGGGGATAAAAATGTTCTAAAGTGGATCTATGGTGAGTTGCACCAGTGGTAAAGATCATAAAAGTAACTGAATTCTATACTTGAAATGGATGGGTTTTATGTTATATAAAATACAATTCAATAAATCTGGTAAAACAATAGAATAATAGTGTATTGTGGACTGAATGCTCATGTACCCCTGTCACTTGCACGTTGAAATCCAGACCCCAACATGGTGGTAGCAGGAAGGAGGACCTCGGCAGGCACTTAGATCACAAGGTATGGAGTCTTTGTGAATGAGGCCAGTGCCCTCCTAAAAGAGCCCTGGGCCCCTCTGTCCACCATGGGAGGGTACAATAATACAGTTATCTGAAACCCAACGCTGACCAGGCTGGTGCTCTCATCTCTGAAGTCCAGTCTCCAGAACTGTGAGACATCAATGTTGTTTGAGCCACTTGGTCCCTGGTCATTTGCTATAACAGCCTGAACTAATTAAATAGAGAACATGAAAAAATATTAACGTGTGTTAAATGTAGAAAATGAATAGATAAGTGTCTATAATAAAAGCCTCTACTTCTTCCAGGCTTGAAATATTTCATATTTATTAATTTGAAAAATAAATCAATAAAATTGCTTATTATCTCATACATTGCAATAGCCCCAGGGACGTATCTCGTCATAACTGTGGGGCACAGCTGAGGCTGTTTTTATCACCATCCTCCTCCTCCTCCTCCTAGGGGTTTTCCACACTCTACGCTTGGTAACTTCCCAGTGTTTCTCCTTCACCTTCAGCAACACCCTGCTCAGAAACAGGTTCAGAAGAGATGCATGCTAATTGGGTTCAATGCCTTCTATTTGCCCAGATCCAATGAGAGTTTTCATAAATATCTTGGCCATTCAAGAGGTTTTCCCTAAGACCTTTGTAAATCTTCTAATTAGAACATGTCGTGGTAATCCCAAAAAATGGTGGTTCGAGATGCGTATGCAAAGCCAAGGGCTGAACAAGCTCCCTGGCTCACAGCTTCTTACCTGCACCCAGCCTAGCAGCCCTGGGATTCAGCTTCTTAGGCAGAGGAGCAAGCCACCTTTACAGTGAGACCTCACAGTTAAAAGTCAAAGCAGCAAGTCCAGCATTTTAACGAATTAGTAATAATATTCTTTTATGCCTGCTTTATTGATTCTCTGAAATCTTATTTGGACTAACAGAGAATGTAATTGCCATACTATTGTCATTTTCTGATGAGGAAATGGAGATCCAGAAGATAAATGATGTGCTAAGAAGCACAGGATCTGTGCAATGTCTATAGCACAGCCAGCACAGAAACTCAGTTCCCTTGGCTGTCAGAGCCGGGTTACAGAGTAAGGTATCATCACGCTGATGTTGGACATGCATCATCATCTTGGACTTAGTGTGTCCAAAACCACATCCCCACCATCACCACCAGGGCCCCCACCTGCTCCCTTTAGGTGTTCCTCACCTCTGTAAGTGGTAGCTCTCCCTCCAATTCAGGGTAGGTTTCAGATTTCCCTGATGCTTCTTGTCCTCTCACCCACAGCCACTACGTCAACAAATGCTGCCATCTGTCTCCTTAGCACACATCCATAAAACCACCACTTCCCAAGGCTACCATGACCTGGACAGCTGCCCACACCTTGGGTAGCTACTACCTTGGGAATCCTCGGGCGTCTTCTAACAGATCCTGCTTCTGTCCTTGCTATCCTCAAATCTACTGACTCGGTGGCCAGCAGGAGTTAAAAGGCAGTCAGACCTCCTTCCACCTCTGTTCAAAACCCTCCAGCAGCTTCTCACCCCAATCCAATACTCGCTGCATCCTGCAAGTCCACTCATAGGAGTGCCCTATGACTTCTCAGTCCACTTCTATCCTCTGCTCCCTCTACTCCTTCTCCTAGACCTTCCTGCTTTTCATCAAACATGCTGCACACACTTCCACCTCCCCTTTGCAGGTGTGTGAACAGACCCTCCCTGGCTCTTGGTACTCAGTGTGAACTTCCCAGTGAGGCCTCAGCAGACCACACATGCCCTGCCCTCCCTGGGGAGGTTGTAAAAAGGCTCCAGTTCCCTCCCTGGACCCACTGGGCCTGACTTTGAAGCACCTCTCAGCAAGAGGGGAGCCCATTAGCACTGTCCTAGTCAATAAGTGCTAGGGCTTATTGCAAAGGCTTCTGCGAAGCCCTCTCTTTCCCTTGGCTTTATATTTGCATAGTCCATTGGGAAAGGGGCTGGGAAACCAGTTAATAACACAGACACAGAAATGCAAGAAGAATTGCACCTAGGCTTTCAGGAGCAGCGCTCAGAATTGAACCCAAGTCTCTCGCCATGTATTTCACTTCTCCTTCCAGAATATCACAATGCCTTTCTGACCATATTAACCTATCCAAACTTGAACTTTCTCAATGAACTTGAGTCGTGTTTCACTAAAGCAATGCTCCTAAGCTTGTCTTCACGATACCTCCAGGAGTGAAGCAAGTTGACCAGGCCATATGAGAACCAAGGCATGAATAGCCACTCCAGGCTGGTGTGGGGGGAGTGTCCTTACTGCAGACTTCACCCAAGATGCTGCATTTCCCTGCAGAACCCCTTCAGTCATCTCTCCAGTACACTCTATAAACAATCCAGCACTCTTGGGGGTCAGATCTACCAGGTTCCCACCCTCCCATCAAGAGCTCTTGGACCTGAAGAGTGCCCGTCAAGACTGAGTGCCTACTTAAATCCTGACCGACTTTAAACAAGTCTAACCCCAAAGTCTGTGCTGTAGCATCAAGCCATTTACCGATTATTTTTAACCAATGTGTTACGACTGTTGTAGTTGGAGGGTTATGGAGTGGCATGGGAACATGTGGCAGGGGACCTCACCTGCTATGTTTTAAATAGAAACTTTGGGGATCTTTCAGCAGGTAGGCAGCAAAGCCTTGATGTGGTTCTAACCAGAGGGAATTTGAAAGAAAAAAGGAGAAGGCCACGAGCAGAACTTGAAGCAATGGAAGCCACCAAGGGAGAGTGAGATGCAGCCAGAGGAGGCCAAAGCACCCAGTGCTGAGGTCTAAGGGCTCTGTGTCCCCTCAAAACTCATGTAATGACACTGCAACTCCCGAGGTGGTGGTATTGGTAGGTAGGGCCTTTGGGAGGTGAGTTGTGAAGAGAATCAGTGTCCCTCCTGAAGAGATTTCAGGGTCACTGCCTCTTCCATCCTGTGAGGGCACAGCAAGAGTCATTTATGAGATAGGAGCAGGCTCTCCCCAGGCCCCATGTCCACCAGGGACTTCCTGCCTTGAAAAATAAATTTGGAAATAAATTTATGTTTTTTTATAAGCTACCCAGTCTATGGTATTTGGTTATAGCAGCCTAAACAGACAATCACTGTTTGAAGTGAAAGGGTAAAGTTTCTAAGCCGCAAAGCCTAAAGTTAAAATGTAAAGGACCAGGCATTGTAAACCTGCTTCTAAACTGCAAAGCCTGGGTTAAATTCCTGAGGCAGTTAAGACAATGCCCTACTGGTCATTTGGTTGTTTAATAACTTAGGGCTCTATGTAGCCTGACACGTAGGCATCTAGGCCCCAAAACCAAGCAGTTTGAATGTGTACCCGCTTAGAAGTGACCAATCACCCCTGCCCAGCCTGTTCCCGCCAATGAATGTACTAATCAAATCTAAGAATTATTGTTTGATTTTCCCACGGTGTATGGTGATTTGTTAAAAGAGACTGTGATGTATGCAAAGCCCCCGCCCTCCCCAAAAAGTGTACTTAAGCACTGCTCAACCCCTGCCCGGGGCTCTGGGCTGCTCTCCTTTCTTGAGTGGGCACGGAGCCCCAGCATGCTGGTTCAATAAATCCCCTTCTGCCAATTGCATGAGTGATCTCTTGGTGGTCTCTTTCTCCGACGCTTCGCCGGACCCTTACAGAAGTAGGCAATGCATAGCAATCCAGGCAAGGGCGAGCTGGTTTGTTGCAGATCAGTACTCCTGCCAGTATTAAAGCAAATCAAAAGCAAAATCAGGCTAATATTTTTTTAAGGAAATAACTAAAGTCAATGGAGTAGTTACTTGACCAGTAAAAGCACAAAGACAAAAAAACCTAAGGAAGAGAGAAGGATGGAAATGTGAGCCCAACATCATACTCCACTTTTTCCTCCACTGGCCAATCAGAACAGAGAGAGAGTGAGCAGCCAGATGCTTCCCAGACCCTCCAGGAGACTCTGGGCTGGGGGAACAAAAGCTGGAGCCCAGGGCCAGTGAAGGAGAAGCTGCTTCCTTGGTTAAGCACCTTGGGTTTTCATCTGGAACACAGAGAGACAGAACTACACACGCTGGAAACCCCTGAAACAGACCTGCTCAAATGCTGGGCACCATCTTTGCTGAGCCATGTGTATCCACAGAACTTTCCCTCCTTGCTCTGCATCTGTGCAGTCAACATGGTAACCACATGTGGCCACTGAGCACTTGAAATGTGGCCAACCCAACTGAAGAACTGACTTGCTCATTCATTTGAGTTTGCGGACTTTAAATGCGGCATTACATACCACCCCAGGATTGCTTCAGCTGAAGACAGCCACCTCACCCAAGGTGCAGCCCACGTTCCAGGGTGGCCCACATCTGTGAATGGCCCACACAAAGGATGAAAGCCAAGCCTCTTTCCCTGGCTCAGGACAACCAAGAAACACCGTTTCAGCCACAGAGCGGCATCAGGTTGGCCAAAGTGCCACTTCACAGCTCAAATTCTCCCTCTGATGATCTCTCCTGCCCCCTCCATCCCCTTTTCTTTCTTGCCCTTCCCCAGACATTGGTACCAAGAGCTTTTCCTAAGAAAAATCCTACACATTAATGTCAAAATGGGACTGTGTCCCAGGGATCTCAGTCTGTGACATTTGGTGCTTACAGCAGTTCAAGAGCTTAAACAGTGAGAGGGGAATTTCGAGCTAGATCCATCCAACTGGCAACGAGGCCCATTACGAGCAGGAGGCGTCACATGGCCCCAGGCGCGGTAGCAATGCCAATGTTAAACTCACCAGCTGTGAACAGGGATGGGAGGTTGAAGGAAAATGTACCACAGCTACTGTGGCTTCTCAGATATTTGAGTAATAAGGGGAAAACGGTTACCATGGGGACAGTGGAATCGAGGCCTCTGCTGTTTTGATGTAGGGGCTGGAGAAGATAATGAGCAGCTGGGAGTAATTACGCAACAATTAAAGGTGAGTGTGAAGCTGGAGGGCTTCCACAAGGGCATGCAAAGCACCCGGTAGTAAACGGCTAGGAAAGCTGAGAGCCAGGCCCCAGGGTAGAGCATCCTCGAAAGCCAAGCTGCCCCACACGGCAGGTCCCCCGAGCCAAAGCCAGGGTCCTAGTTACAAAACAACTGGCCGCTGAGCATGGGCTGTGTAGTCCCTGGGAAACAGCACCTCACACGACCCTTGGGAAAGGCCTGCCTCAGAGGCCCTGTTTGCCGCAGTCTGGCTGGGCACAAAATAACCAAGCTACCACACACCTTGGAGATTCCAACAGCAACTCTTTATTCCTGAACTCTCACCAGCCCTCTATATGCACGTTCTGGGGAAAATCCACACCCTCCACTGGGCTCTGCATACCAAATACCTTCTGAATCCCACGAGAACTCAACAGGAACTCAAGGAGCAGGCGCCTGAGGCAGCAGGATACACCCTATTCCCAGCAGGATCCACCCTAAACCTGGAACCACCCTAAATCCAGATCTGCCCTAAACCCTGAGCAAAGTCACCTTTCATGCAATGAATGTCACTGCAAATGACCTGGGTCCAAGGCAAGCCCATTTCCACAATGGAGAGTCCTCCCTCTAAGCAACATGGGTAGGCTGACAAGGAAATGGCCATGCGTCATTCCTACTTGGCTATGGCTCTCAGCACCTGTTCAGAGCTAGCACCTCCCTAGCACTTGACAGGCAGTGCAGAACCCTCCTGCGTACAAGAAAACAGACTCCCCCCGCAGGGCCGGACCCCCTGTCCGACTGGTCAGCAGGTCTACATTCAGATCAGGGCTCAGTCTACATTTAGAACGAGTCCTCTGAAGAAGCGCCAGGCCTGACAGGAGCCAAGAAGGCTCTCCCTGATGAGGTCAGCAAGTTCTGTGAGAGCCAGGCACACACATGGCACTGTCCCCAGGGCTGGGGAAGGGGCGGAACACGAGGCTGGACAAGGGTGAGTGTACTGGTCAGGAAGCATCTTTCAGGGTGCTGAGTGGCCCCGGGCAAGGCCTCAGGAAGGGCTGCGAGTACTACTAATGCAGCTCCCAGCAGCAAGAACAAAAGATGGGCGGCCTGTTCTAGGGGAGCAGACAGGCCAGGTGGTTCTGGGAGACAGGGCAAGAGGAAATCAGAGACTGGAAATGCATGTGTCAAGTGGACGTACAGCAGACACTGGCTTTCTGTCCTTTTCCCCATATTTTTTCTTGGTGCAGTGTAGTTCTACAGAGCTGTGAGGATTGTTCCATATTCATCCTCGCACACCGTGTGACAGTAAGATTTGCTCCTTTCCCCTCTTCTCATCCCTCCCCTGGTCCCGTTCCTCTACCCGTTTCTCCTTAACTTTCATGAGATCCCCAACATCTTTCGTTTCCTCTTTCCTCTCTAAGCTCCCACATGAGACAAAGCACAGGATCCTTGACCCTCTGGGTTTGGCTTTTGATGAGTGCCGTCCTGTTCTCCAGTCCCATCCATCTTCCCAGCAGTGCCTTCTTATCCACAATTTCACTTGCTGCAGCTTTGGTCAAACCAAGGTCCCAAAACATTAATATGTGTCTTGGCTCTTTCAAGAGAAAGAGCACATTCACATAACTTTTATCGCACTACATTGTTAGAGTCATTCTATTTTACTATCAGTTATCGTTGTTAATGTCTTACTGTGTCTAATTTATAGATTAAACATTATCACACGTTTGGGAAAAAAACATGGTACTTATGGGGTTCAGGACTGTGCAGAATCGCAGGCATCTGCCAGGGTCTTGGAATATGTCCCCCCACGAATAAGGGGGTGAATACTGTACCCTGGAAGGCCATAAATCCCAGAGGATTCGCTGCTCGCCACAGCAACATGCTGTTGAGTGGACACCAGTTTCCCTGAGAGGCTTGGTGGCTGTCCTCTGGAGACCAGCCTAAAAGTGGGAAACATCATTATAAAACTGGGCTCAATGACAGCAATGGCGATAACAGGACTCCAAGACAACAGAAAGCGTGTGACTGCGGGTGACCCCGATGTCAGGTAGATGCCAATATTGTAAGGAACAGCAAGGTCGGAGAGGCCACCAGGAAGTCTGACCCACTGATGATCACAGAAAGGTCAAGACAGCATACCCCTCAGGGGCTAAGTAGACATGCCCCGTCAGAAGAAATCAAGAATGGAGGATCTGGAGAGTGGGGCCAACTCAGGGAAAAGTCACAGCCCTTGCCTAGTGTCCAGGCCAAAGCTGGGTGTGTGGCCTGGGACCCAGGAAATGAAGTAGAGGCTGGGTCTGCAGGAAGGACTGCGACTTCATAGACTCTGTGTACAGCAATAATCCCCAGTTCCACCCCAAAGGGACCTGTCATCACCACTTGGCTAACTGAGCACTCTGGTCCAAAGCAAGCCCCATGGTTGGCCCAGCGTCAGCAGGAGAGGCCCTGCATCGGCCTGCTTAGAGTGGGGGGTAATCTGAGGTACCCTGAGGAGGGATGAGGGCCCTCTTCCTGGCTTACTGATGGCCATCTTGCTGTTTCTGTCCATGTCTTTTCCTCTCTGCCAGCACACCAGCTGTCTCTCGCTCTACTCATAAGGGGCCAGCCATAACAGATCAGGGTCCACCTGATGATCTCAGTGAACCGTAATTACCTCCTTGAAGGCCCTTTCTCTCAACAGTCACATGAGGGGTTAGCACTTCCGCATATGCACGGCGAGGGGTACAACACAGCCCAAAAAAGGGGTCCAGCAAGGGGTGTGGCAGAGGGAGGGGGTGACACTTCATCCCTCTACGTCAATGCAGCTGAGCTGCTGCACCTCACAGGCCAACTCCTCTTCCCTCCGTGACCTGGTCCTTCAAGCAGGTCCTAGAATCTTCCTTATTTAGCCCTCCACTTTACATCCTGCATCTACACAATTACCAACTCTGGACATTGTTTCTCCGTTACATATGTCACATGCTCAATTTCTCCTTGTCCCCATTAACCCTGCTCTGCTCAGGTCCTCACGGTGAGTCACCCAAATGGCCTGTCTTCAGTGTCTTCTCTCAAACCCAGTGACCACATTCTCATGTATGTTATCTATCAAGAGCGCAAGACGGACCTCCAGGTTCAACCACACAAAATCCTTACATTGACCCCAAATACTGACCAGATGCGGCCTGAGCGTTGGGGTCCCTCCCAGAATGCCTGCATGGGCCTTTCAAGCCTCCTGTTCTCCCACCCCCTGCCACCAGCATCCGGCCCCTAACGTGGGTTCCGTCAGCACACCCACCAACCTGCTGTTCCCACTCACAGGTTTCTGGCCTCCCGTCCTCATGGACACTCAACTTTCAGTCCTCAGCACCCAGTGGACACAGGGCCTCAGTTCATGTTTGCTGAGAGAAATGAATGAAAGTAATGGGTTTACAAACAGTTTGGTAAGGCCAGGGTGCCCCCAAAGAGGACAGTTTAGGGAGAGATGGTGGGGATGAGGACCTTGTCTTGTCTCTCAACACACATCCCCACCCTGATGTCAGTCTCTGGACACACACACTTCTCTTCAGGCCTGCTCTTGTGATTGAACTGCATCCCCCCCCCCCACCCTGCTTGATTGGTCAGGGACAGTAGAGAGAGGTCTGGCTGGGACTCAGGAAATGTGACTTCAAGCGTGAATGCTGCTCCTCTAGGCTGTGCGACTTCAGCCTCTGTGTGTTGTTTAATCTGTTTTTTAATCTCTATGCATTTCTCCTTCCTTATCTATAAAAAGAGATTAAAATACCCACCTTGCTGGGTCAACGGGAAGATGAGATTAGATAAGGAAGGAAAGCACTTAGCTCAGTGTACAGAACACCACAGGTGCTCCACAAACGGAATCTAGAAAGCTTGAAGAATCAAAATAAAGACTTATGTAGTAAGTAGAGTCTTCCACGAGGGATCAAGCGATTTCACCTATGGAAGGCAACGTACTCCCAATCGGAAGGAACCCAAGCCCTTGGCAGACAGAGTGGCCAGCTGGGCCCTTTCTGGGCGACTCTACAGCTCTCTGCCTTCTCTTTGCAAATTAAACAGCCCCCACTGTTTAGACACAGCCCCCCACGTCTGGATTTCCGTCTGCTTTTCCATAACTTATGACGTGCTCTGTCTGGCCGGCATGTGGCTGAGGCCCTGGGTCACTTGATCTCCACCCTGTTAAAGAGGTTGAGGCTGCAGCCAGGAAGAGCCCCCTGAGGGGTTGTACCACACCTCACAGCTCACCATTAAGATCTCCAGAGTCGGGATCCAGGAAGACATGCCTGGGAGTATCGCTGGCCAAGGCAAAGAGTTTGCACATTCCAAGAGCTTTGGGGAAGGAGAAAAGAATGGGAGATCGGGTGAGAATGAGCCTCGTCCTGCAGAGACCATGCTTGTTCCTCACCTCCGATCCAGCCAGTGTGCTCCCTTGGTCTTCATTCATTTCTTTCCCCAAAGTCTGCCCTGGTTCAACTGTACTGCAGTCCAACGGGAAAGGGAACAGAGACTAAAGCAGGGCCGGAGACTCAGAGGGAAGGAAAACCCCCTGCAGCCCAGAGAGCTGTGGCGGCCACGTTGCCCACGGGGTTGCTGTCTTCTAAGCGCCCCCATGCCTTGACCAGCTGAGAGGTTTTCCTGTTTCCATTTACTTATATCCACTCATCCAGCACTCACCTCCACTGAGTTGTTTAATATAGAAGGCAGCCAGAGATTTTTGAACTTGAGCTTACCAAGGGGGATAGAAAAAATTTTCCCAAACAGAAGAGTCATATTTGTGATATTAATTAGTCATTTCAGAAAGTACTCAGTGGCACTACAGAATATAAAGTGTTTACTGCGTGTCAGGCACTGCCCTTGGGGCTTTACATAAATTAAACATTTCGGTTTTTATAACAAGCTAACGAGAAAGACAGTGTTCTTATCCCTACGTGATATATGAGAAAAATGAGGCACAGAGAGAGTGAACAGCTTCCCCAAAGTTACACAGCAAGCGGGTGACCAAGTCGGAGTTCAGATAGCCCATCTCCAGGATGCACACTCTCGACAGTTGTCTTCTGTCATCTCTTAGAAAAATGCAAAAAGAAAGATCTCAGCAGGGGGAGAAGGTGCAGGAGCGAGCCTTCTTCCTGCACCTGGGCACTGCTCTACCAAGGCCCCGAGGGGAAGAGGGTCACTGCTCTTCAGAGCTTAGTGGTGGTGCTTTGGCTGAAACAGAGGAGAACAGGATGAAAGCTGGGGCTGAGCCCTCAGCATAGCCTCACAGCAGGAGGGGGCCTGGTGGGCCAGGCAGGGAGGCAGGATGCCTGCCTAGGAGGGCTTCACCCCACGTCCTCCACCTCCACCACTATACAGCTGCCCCACCCACTCCACTGTGCGTACCAGGCGGAGCCCCCAGGAGCCAAGAAGAGCAGCTGCAGGAGCGGCTGGCCTTCAATGACGAGGGCATTTTGCGTTTTAATTAAGAGCCGCGAGCACTTGTTCTTGTTTTCATTACCCAGCCCCTGGCAGGCAAGTACCTGAGAGGAGCAAACCAGGAAGCAGCCGCTGCAACACACAGGCAGAAACTCCATGTCCAGAAGGAAGCCCTGGGCCCACGTCCCTCCTTCCCAAAGCTCGGCCTCCAGAAGGGCTGCGCGGCCCTTCCTGCCTGGGCCATCCCAGCTCCGCCTCCAGTGCCCTGCCCGCCCGCTGCCCCGCACTCCGGCTCACCTCCCTCTGCCCTGACCTGCAGCGCCATCTGCCCACCACAGCAGTGGGAAGTGGCTTCAGCACCTCCCAGGACGTCAGACTACTCTGCAGCAGTACTTCCCCAGAGCTCTCTCACCAGGGCACACCTCCCTCCCCAGGGGCAGAGGAGAGGACTCGCTCAGAGTCCCATGAGTAGTGACGGCGGTGTCATCACAGGCCTTCTGAGTGAGCAGCGGGGCTTCCTCCCTGGCCCTGGGCTGCCTAGCAAGCTTCCAAGTCCACTAGTACACCTGGGGGCGGTGTGGGGTCTCTTCCCCAAACCCTTGGCGACCTGTAAGGTCCGGAGCAATGCCCTTCCTGCCCACCCTGCCCGTCCCCGTGGGCCGTCTTCTCTCCACACCTCACACCAGCCACGCGAGCTCGTGTCTTTCTAACCGACAGCTCCACGGCTCTCCTGTGTCTCCTGGGCCTTCGCCCAAGTTCTCTGCCTCCCCTGCCACCCCTTTGCACCCTGTCCAGCAGCCTCCTGGCCCCTCCACCCCAGTTTGAGGAGCACCTCGGCCACAGGGGCTCCCTGGTCGTGAACAGGTGCCCTCTTCCTGCTTCCCACCCCCAGGCGCTTTGATGTGCTAAGGGCCTTAACGCGCCCTTTGTGTTCTATATCTACCTTTCTGTAACTCCCTTGCCGTCCGCGTCCCCCACCACAGGCCTACGTGTGTGGAAACGCAGCTGTACCTATTTTGCTCCTCCCAGCAGCCCTTTCGCCTGCTATTGTGTCTGCCAGCCATCGCTACCCAGCTCTCTGCTCACACACACAGGCACATGCACACACACGCGCACACAATGCGTACTGAATAAATAAATGGGAAACAAGATAAAAGAAAACAGCAATATGGAAACAGTGCTGGATTTAGATAACCTCAAAAATCCCTTTTACTTTTAGAATTCGATAAGAACATCTTTTTAGACAAGAGGGGGAAACTCAGGTTCCGTTCATTTAAAAAAAAAAAAAAAGTCCTCTGAGAAAAAAAATTGGCCTTCCTTATCTACGCTGTCTAGCAGGAGCGTGGGGCCTCCAGGTTTAATTGTGCCATCTGCGGAGGGGCTCCTCTCGAGAAGCTGGCGATGAAGACGTTAAAGGTGCTCCTTTCACTGGACAGAGAAGCAGCCTGGCCGCAGCAGCCAACTCAGTGGCCTTTGGAAGGAGCCAAGAGCAAATGAGCTTCTAAATGCCCCACAGCTGCGGAGGAGAGTCCAGATGGGTTCTCTTGGAAGTTGAGCCCCAGCACACAAAACTGTTCTGCCTGCCATTTGCTTAACTCAGCCATGGGAGGAAAAAAAATCTTCCCCCTTTGTTTTGATACACTCCATTGAAAACAAATATTGGGCCCAGCTGTCTCCACTCTCAGATTTAAGAGTTGAAATCAGGACCAGAAAATAGACTTGCTTCTCACCTTCCGCAGCCTCACCTCCTACCCCAGGATGGCCCAAAGGAGCAGCATGGGTTTATTGAGTTTCTGTTCTGGCCTTTAAAGGCTAAAGTAAAATGAGATGCATTCAAAATATAGAATTGAACTGGCTGTACATTAACCAGTTAATTAGCCTTGGCGAGATCGTGAAACTTGGCTTCTTAACATATAAAAAGAAGATTAAAAGATTTTATATGAATTCTCTTTCCCACAGGATTCTTTTAAGGACCCGGAGGCTTACAGTGCCATGCAGACTTGGGATGACTCTTGATTCTGTGACTTGTTAGCTGGGTGATCTTAGACCCGTCATCTAACCCCTGGGATCCATGTCGTCCTCATGTATATACGGAAAAGCAAAGAGCACCTATTGCTGTAAGGGCTGTTGTAAATATTAAATAAGAAAATTTTGATAGTGTTTAGTGTACGACTGGAACATGGTAGGATCCCAAGAAATTATAAAATCAATAGCCATATTAATGTCCCTAAGAAAATACAAGCTAGAAATCACCAGAACAGTAAGCTCAGTCAAGACTGCCATGATTATCAACCAGATCTAACCTGCCCCTTCATGAAGAGCTTCCTAAGAATCATCCTCTTCTCTGTCCTGTTCCCAGACTCCCACAGAACATCTCCATACTGCATGTTTGGAGCCTGGATTTTTTTCCTGTGTTTTCTTCAATGATTTCAGTGACTATTAGAAACAAATGTAGCCTACTTAGGTCACATCTCCTGAGCTGGGGGTGGGCAGGGGAAAGTACCTGGGTGGGGGTCCCCTAACCAAGGGCCTAGTCCCCCTCTAGGGGTCTAGGGACTTCATTTGGTTTTCGTTCCAGAACCTAGCATCTCAGGGACTCACCAGGGTCACCCCATACACACATTAAATACAAACACATCATTGTATATACCCCAATTCTAACTCCAGAGGGAGAAAAGAAGGGTTTGCCTTCAGTAACTTCCAGGTACGAGGACACATCTTCTCATAGCCCTGGGACCCTTGCTAACCCAAAGACCTGATGATACCTGGCATGAGTCAGTGCCCAGTCATCAATAGTTGAATGAACCAATGGTTACAATTAATGAGACGATTTTTAGGTTATCCGTTTTCTACTGCCACATTAATGAAGCAAAACAAGACACCAAAAAGCCTCAGTGACAAACACTAGGTATGTGTTGCTTACCTGTGGCAGGTCAGCTGCAGGAGGGCAGGTGAACTGCGTCTTGGCCAAGAGGTGGTGTGCTTTGCCAATGGGCTCCATCTGTAGAGGAGCAGGCCAGAGCTCCTCCAAAGCCTGGTGCCCTCCTAAGAATCCCAGCTTGCCCAGGCGCCCCTGCAGGCAGTGGTGGATAGGCAGGGGACAGGAGACTCCCAGGACACACACAAATGAGCTTCCCCAGTACATCTAGCACAAATTCCAACAGGCTGGGCTGGGCCTGAACCTGACTCTAGCAGTGGCAGAGATCTAAGAGACAGAATTTGGGCCAGTGCTATTAATGAGCTAGATCTAACAATGGGCCGGGGAGTGGGGAGGGGTGCACTGGGGAGAGGAATGTTTGCCTGGAGTCGGCAGACCAGCCATCTCAGCCACTGCATGCAAAGCCATTTGCTTGGTACATGCAGGTATTACCCCCCAAGGGAGCACTTCCTCTTCCAGCTCTCAGATAAGAAATCTTCAGGTGCTGAGTGACTTAGTATACATCTTCTGAATGCCTGGATCCAGGACTCAGAATGGTCCTCCTGGGACCAAGACTGTAGTTACCCACACAAACCACTGTGACTGAAGGTCTTAAAAGAACTTGCAGAATTCAGTCAAAGCCACTGATTTCCTCTGCCCAGCTCCACATTAGAAGCTTGGAGAAATTCTTCCATCTTTGCAGTTTGTTCACATTGGAAAAATCTGAACACAGGGTGAGGCACAAGTCTGTGATGTTCAAGGTCACTCTACCTGCAGGGGCATCTTCTTATGTCACTGCTCCTTATGCCACTATTGTCACTATTCAAAAAACATGTATTTGTAGTAACATATGCCAGCTGTTGGCATATGACAGAGACAGAAGAATAAATCACAATCCCAAACCCAAAGAACAGCTTGTCTTCCTTAATGGAAAATAGAAAACCAAAAATTATTATACAACCATTTGGAAAAGCATTACAATGGGCACGTGAAGTATATGACATGAGATTAAACAATGAGCTCTAGGGAGAAGCTGACATTGGTGTAGGTTCTGAAGGTTGAGGGGGAATTCCAAGGGGAGGGAATATGTGTACTGAGCATTATAGTTCAGCTCCTTAAAATTCCTCCCCATCATCATTGTAGCGGAGACTAAAAAACTAAAAGTCCACATTATACAGACTCCCTTGCAGCTACAATCTAAAGACAAATTAGACTCCACCAATTATATGCATTTCAGTGAGCTATGAGAGGCAGAAGTAAGCTAAACCCACCTATCTGCACTTTTCAGTGGTTAAGAAGGTCTTAGGGAAGGAGGGATTTTCTGCCAAGGCATCCCAGCTCTGTCTGCCAGCTTTGGGTCTTCTAGTAGGCATTTGTAATGGCGGAAGAGGTCCTCCAGTCCCTTAAGGGCCTCAGATATAGAAGCCTCCCTGGTGAATCAATTTTATGCTGATCTGGGAGTGATTCATTCCAGTGATTTTGTTAGCACTGAATTCTTACCCCAAATGCCTTTCTGCTTAAAATACTTAAATTGATTTCTATTTCCTGCACTCAACTTTTACTGGTATTGAATTTGGAGCCAAACAAATCCTTAAAGATGAGAACTTGAGATTTGTTATCTGAGCATACTGGGTTTAAAGGCAGGGACAATATCATTGTCCGTTGAAAGCAGGCGGCATGACACAAGATAGCAAGACACTTACCTAAACGATTGCCTCTGAGCTTCCAGCTAGGATGATCCAACTGGTATCTGATGTACCTCAGACACAGACAATCATAAAGCTGAGAAATAGAGACAAGGTATCTGTTTCCAGGCGGGCAACATTAAGCTGCACAGGACTGGAACTCTCAAGAAGAGAAATTCACAAATGAGCCTCGTAATCACCCCAGATCTCTGTGAAGCAGTAACATCCTGGCTGAGAACTGGTTCTACACATGGCAGAGTAACTCACTGAACTGAACAGAGAGGCTGGGGCCTTGGAGCAGGGTATCGGAGGGGACAGAGCTTACTGATGGCGGAACAGGGAGGTGACCAACTAGTCAAAGAACAAGCAGAAGGGCTGGGGATATAGCTCAGATGGTGGAGTGCTTACCTCAAATGCACAAGGCCCTGCGTTCAACGCCCGGAACCCCCCAAAAAAATTTAAAAAAAACAAGCAGAAGCAGCAAGTGAGACCACCAAATTTACCACAGGGAGTAGACTAGAGACACTCAAGATTGAGTGGGGGCCCCAGAAATTTGGCCCAACACTAGAGGATCAGGACCTCACTAGCAATTTGTTAACAGCTCAGATATCAAGCTGATATAGCAGAGGGACCCTGATTTAGATTTAAAGACCATACTTACAGTAAGGCCCACACTAGACACACCCTTGAGCTCTACAATAGGAACAGAGTTTAGAGACTGGATCCCCTAAAATGGTAGGGTTCATGAAACACCTTATGCTTTTCACAGATCCATCTTTATAAAGCATCAAATCAACACAAGTTCAAGCTGATCACCTATTTTTTTTTCTTTTTTCTTAGATAGACAGAATGCTTTTATTTATTTTTTGTGTGGTGCTAAGGATAAAACCCAGTGCCTCACACATGCTAGGCAAGCGCTCTGCCACTGAGCTATAGCACCGGTCCCCAGTGATCAGCTATTAATTGGGTCACTTAAAAATATATATATATATATATATATATATATATATATATATATATATATATATATATATATATATATATATATATCAACACCCTTCATCTATTTAGTTCAGTGAAAAACATGCAAAGAAACAGAAAGAATGACTTTTAGTCAAGAACATGTCATTTGGGAATCACACCTGAACAGCTCAGATGGATGGATGGATGTGCATACATATGTGTGTATTGGTACTAGGAATTTAACCCAGGGGCATTTTCCCACTGAGCTACATTTCCAGACCTTTTTATCTTTATTTTATTTTATTTTGACACAGGGTCTTGCTAAGTTGCTGAGGCTGGCCTTAAACTTGTGAACCTCCTACCTCAGCCCCCTGAGTTGCTGGAATTATAGGCATGCACTACCATGCGTGGCTACAAATATATTTTTTTTAGCAGACTAAAAATTTAAAGCAGTTTTTATAAATATGTTCATTGAACTGAAAGAAAACATTATATATATATACAAGTGAACAGATAGAGAATCTCAGAAAAGAAATAAAGACTATATTAAAAATATGAAAGGAAATTCTAGAATAAGCCAGGCATGGAGGCACATACCTGTGATCCCAGAGACTCCAGAGTCTAAGGCAGAAGGATCACAAGTTCAAGGCCAACCTCAGCAACTTAACAAGGCCTGAAACAATTTAGTGAGACCTGTCTCAAAATAAAAAGTAAAAAGGGTTGGGGACATGGCTCAGTGGTTAAGCACCCTGGGTTCAATGGCCCCCTCAAAAGAAAGACAAGAAGAAAGAAAGAAAGAAAGAAAGAAAGAAAGAAAGAAAGAAAGAAAGAAGAAAGAAAGAAAGAAAGAAAGAAGAAAGAAAGAAAGAAAGAAAGAAAGAAAGAAAGAAGAAAGAAAGAAGAAAGAAAGAAAGAAAGAAGAAAGAAAGAAAGAAAGAAAGAAAGAAAGAAAGAAAGAAAGAAAGAAAGAAAGAAAGAAAAAGAATTGAATGGGCTAAACAGCAGATTGAAAATGACAAAAGAGCCAATGAACTTGATAATAGATCAACAGATTCTCCAATCTTAAGAGCAGAGAGAAGAGGAGAGCGGGAGGGAAGAGTAAGCAGGGCACATACAATAATACCTGAGACCTCCTCAAAGATCTGAAGACCGCGTGTACAATGAGAGTCCCAGAAGGAGAAGAGAATGAGAACAGGGAAGAAAAAAATACTGTGTTAATAATGGGCCACTAGATAGAAAGTAGGAATCCTCAGAGCCTTTACTAGGCTATGCATTAAGAACCTACAGAATTTTCAAAAGAATGGCATAAACAGAGCCTTCCAAGCATATTTTACCCTAGAAGCTTTGCACATGGGGAAACCCACAGAACTATGTTCTGTAGAATTGTCTCTGGGAAACATCTACAAATGGGAAATGCACCCGAGGTCCTCCTGGGCTCCCTGAGAGTGACAATAATGAAGAAGCGGGTGAGACTGTCATGACAAGTGCATTCTAGGAAGTCAGTGGAGGACACAGAAAGTGGAAGGAGCTAGGGGAAGTATCCTCCACAGGTCTCCATCCCTGATCCCGAGCCAGGCCCTGGAGCTCTACCCGACAGATCCACATCCACGAGCATTACTTAGTGCCCACAGCCCTGGGGGCCTGGGGAGATCTGGGTGAAGGACTCAGAAAACTCACTTCCACCAAAGGAGACAGGAACTCTGGAGACCTGCCAAGATCCAGGTGGTGAGGACTGCTTTGTGTTTTCATTTCATTTCTTGAAAGGGACAGAACTGTGCGGAAGGCTACCCAGCAACAGAGAAATAGCATGAAGCCACAAATCACAGGAATCTGGACCACAGCTGGGTCTAACCAGCACTTCCCGTGGGACAAATGGAAGAACTTGCAGAAGCACCAACAGAATGAGGCAGGAAACACACACAAGAACTCAAGCAACAACCGAGACAGGGACCCACCCGTCAGTGCCTGCGAGGAAGCTCAGCCTGCCCTCTGATGATTTGGGAATCGCACCCACCAAACCAGAGTGAAGGCAGATCCACAGGAGAAAGGTGTGCCTGTGTGAACATGCAAAGGTGCCAGGAGCCACGCAAAACATAATATTCATAGACAGGGCTTGAGGGTTGGAACTTAAATACACACGCTCTTCCTAGAGGACAGGGAAAGTGGGGAACTGCAGGCACTTTTAGAGAGAGTGATTTTAGGAGGAATGAGTGAAACCAGAAACATGTAAGCATTTCTTTACACACATATTGGTAATATTCTTGAACATCTAGAATTGAGTTAAAATGTGTTCACATACCTAAGGGTTTTTGTTTTGTTTTGTTTTGGGTATGTATGGAAATGTTCCCTTTCTCCCTAACATGTGCTTCATAAAATTGATTTGTCACCAGTACACTGTCTCCTATTTCTATATAATAGGAATAAAATGGCATATGTCCACTCATTCCTGTCATCCCCCATGGCCAGATACTAAATGTGATTTTCCAATCTTCTACTCCAACTCAAAACCAGCTCAACGGGAAGAGTTGACTACTCTGAGGCCCGCCAAGAGGTCATCAGAAATGGACTTCTACTTCAAGATGACAGGCATAAGGAGCTGGTAGAAGAGAAAGAGTCTCCTGTATAAAATACAGCATGGCAGCGTGGTGGAGTCCCAGGAACACGGGCTTATCATCGGCCACAGGGTTTGGTTTCAGCTTTGCCTTTCACTATGACTTCAGGCTGGCTGGCCAACTTGCCCCACACACACAGCACCATCCACCATGCCACCAGAGAGAGGCAAGTAGTGGGGTCAGTGGGGTCCGACACACAGGAGATTAGAGACGGTTGGTCCAGGAGAACAGAGTCTAGGCGCTCAGTGTTCTTGATACTCATTGGCCCCTTCAACACCTGGGCTGAGGAGAACTGAGATTGAAGAATGGAGGCCATTATTGTTTTGTTGTCTAAAGTGACAGGAGGGTACCCATCAACTGTCACTGAATCAGTGGAGACCTGGATCTTTCTCCATCACATGGCTATTGGCAATCAATACTCATCATCCTCATCTCCCAAAATGGCTCAGAATTGCAATTAGGAAGTAGTGGCTGAAAGTCCACATGGAAAATTATTTGGTGGCATCAGAATATAAACCAACAAATGTGAGAGTTGAGATCTGCCTATAACTCGGAAACAAGCCAGAGCACAAGTGAGTGCCATGGCACCCTATGAGTACCTCCTCTGAGCCCATCTTCTACCCACAGCTCTAGATCCTATGGAGGTCATGTGATAGTCTCTTTTCTCTCTCTCTCTAAATATATATATATATAGTCAGCAGTCAGCATCCTTCTAGGGAAGAGAACTTCCAAAGGAGAGATGTATGCTTTTGTGTCCTCCTGCCCCATAATGGGAGATGGAAGGAATTTCATTCCTTGCAAATAACAGAAGTTGGGGGAAGAAAAGAAGGATTTAGTTCCTTATTATTAATTATTATTAATAATTATTAATTCTTATGCCAGATGCATAGATGCAAACACACACACACACACTCAACCCTGGCAGCATGCCCAGTGGTTGCAGGCACAGAGCACTGTGGATCAAGACAAGAGAGTCAGCGGGTGACATGGCCTGAATCTAGCCAACTGGACTATGATGGAGAGGCTGTTGGGAGGAGGAAGTGGTCCCTCACCAGACATGGGATCTGCCATCCCTTGATTGTGGGCTTCACAGTCTCCAGAACTATGAGAAATGCGTTTCTGTTGTTTATGAGCCACTCTGGTCTACGGTATCTTGGTACTGCAGCCCGAGTGGACTAAGACACCCCCACAATGGGTCATCCATCCCTTCAGAGGAGGACACACATCACCGAATGGTGGGGTACCACAGCGGTTGGTCTGCACCAGCAGCCATGTCTTTAGTCTCTTCTTATGCATCCCTGCAGTGCTTGGTGTGATTCCCAGGATGGAGCTCTTTGGGAATCCAGGAAGGTTTTGTAGAAGGGCCTCTGGCACGGGCCTCCACAGTCTGTGTCCCATCTCTGGCCTCTTCTGATGGCCACACAAAAGGCAGCGATGTCTCTCTTCACAGCAGGACCACCTCTTTCCTTCCTATCCACTGAGCATGGCGTCAAGCCGTAACTGCACACGCTGCATGTGCTGTATACATGGGGGCCATCCACCAGAAATGTCACAGACAGGAAGCCCATGGAGTTCCTAGGACCAATTCATAATCAGAATGTGCCATGAAATACATGCACAAAGTGCCTCAGAGACCGAGGGGTGTGAACTACCCATCGTGGATGGCGATGCAGCCCTGTTAAACCCGGGGTGCCACACAAAGATGGAAGAGTGGCAGGTAAACAAAAGCCAGGGAACAAATGGTGAAGGGGGGGGGGGCTTCTATTCTGAAAATGAACAGCAGCAGCGTGGGACAGAGGACCAAAGCCACAGTACTCTGTTGTTTGCCATTCTGCACAGGCGGCAAGCCAGGGGCACTATCACAAATAAATGCTCTTCTTGTTGCTGAATTTATTACTGCCAAAATGCTTAAAGGTGAAAAATCAAAGATTTCTATTAGAGAAAAGTATACTTGACCAAGGGACAGGTTTTCTGAGGCTGAGCTGCCAACTTGCTCGACTTTGTCCCAGAGACTCACCCACAGGCATGAAATGTTGGCCAGATTCCATGGTGGGGTTTCGTTTTTAGAAAGTTCAAAACTATTCTTAGGGGCCAACAGAGAGATTTGCCATCATCCTCGTCATAGACATCCTGAGCACCCAGGTCCAAGGGAGGGGCCTGTGTAGGGCCGAGGCTCAGAGAGCACAGATTATTGATGGACTGGCAGTGCCCCCCATTCCTCACATGTGGACCCAAAGGGATGCTTAAATGCAAACAGGATCCTCACTGATGCACCGTCACCATTGCCACCATCACCATCCCAGTTAATATCTAATGTGTATTGGTTTTATACAAATTGCAAGGACAATTTCATGCAGAATGGTATGTCTACCTCACAGATGATGAAACCTAGACTGAGTGATTAAGTATCAAGTAAGCAATAGACTCAGGGTTCCAGCACTGTCTTTCTCAGGCCAGACCATGAAGAAGGTATCCACTGGCTCTTGTGCCATTAATCCAGGGCTCCCATGAGCTCCTCAGATGGGCTGGTTGGTTGTTTTTTTGTTTTTTTTACCCCCTCATGTGTCTTGAAATAAAACATCTTTTCTCCTTAGCCCAGTCCTATAACTAATGACCCTCCAATTACGAATGAATCAATCAAATAACCTTTTACTAAGCACATATTGATGACAATAATAGCCAGCTTCATGGAGTGCTACCTGTACTCGTGGTTTTGTATTAATCACTTTATGTGGTTACCTCACTCACTTATCATACCAGCTTTACAAATTAGCTACCGCTATTATCAATTTTTTGCAGGTGAAGAAACTGAGACACATAAAATTGTGCATCTTCCCAAAATACACATTTCTAAGTGTCAGAGCCACAATTATTCGACTCCTATTCTCTCCTGGGAGAGAGAATTACCCCACCACAGTCTCTATCCTCCTCTTCTCAGTTGAGGCTGCTCTTGGCAAGTGACCAAGTCCTGCACATGGCTCAGTCTCATGATCATCGAGTGCTCCATGCACCTAGTGGTTTTATTAGCAGTTTCTATACGCTGGGTTAGCCTCCTGCTTTCAAATGCTTCCTTCAGTGGTCTTCCACGACTCTTGACTCTTCTAGTTGCTGACTGATCCTGTATAGTCACCTCCACTGCCTCCTCCTCATCTCTCTGACCTCTAAGTGTTGGAATGTGTGGGACTAAAACCCTCCTTTTCTCCCTCTCTCCCACTCACTCCCTGGTGATCCATCCAAGCTTAGAGCTTTGTTCTGTGGTTGCTATTTTCCTTTTTAATTTATTTTTATTAACTCATATTAATTGTACATATGTGATAGGGTTAGAGCTCAGTGTGATACTTCCATGCATGTTATATCATTCACTGATCAAATCTAACCATACTTTTTCCAAATTTCTCAAATACTAGCAATCACTACTTTACCTTTGGGTCCGTATTTTTTAGCTTCCACATGAGAGGGAATATTCAGGACTTGTATTTTTTAGATTATTTAAACTTAACATAATGTCCTCTTGTTCCATCCATTTTACTGCAAATGAGAGGATTTCTTCTTCTTTATACCTAAATAATAATCTAGTGTGGGTGTGTATATGTGTATCTCACATTTTCTTTCTTGCTCATTGGTTTGTGGGCACCTGGGCAGATTCCATAGCCTAGGTATTGTGAATATGCCACAGTATACCTAGGCATGCAGGTGTCTCTTTGGTACGCTGTTCTCATTTCCTTTGTATATAGACCCAGAAGAAGTTAGCTGAATCAAATGGTAGGTCTATCTTTAGTTTTTGAGGACCCTCCCTACTGTTTTCCATAGTGATTGTACTTAGTCACATTCCCACCAACAGTGTATAAAAGTTTCTTTTTCTCCACTTCCTCACCAGCTTTTGCTATTTTTTGTTGTTTGTTTTTTTGATAGAGCCATTCTAACTAGAGTGAGATGGTATCTCATAATTTTGATTTGCATTTCACTGAAGACTCATGACATTGCAGGCTTGGAGGCTTAAACACCATCTATCTATAGGCTAGCAATTCCTAGATTTGCTTCTCCATCCATGACTTGTCCCACGAATCCTTGAGAGACTATACAAATGATATCTGATAACTCACACTCAACAGACGGAAAGCAAAACTCCTACTCTGCAACTCAAAAATGCACTCACATACAGTCTCCCCTTCTCTGTTTATACCTCGAGATCATCCTTAACTCCCCCTGTTCTTTCATATTTTATGCATCACCCATCAATAATCACTTCAGGCTCCTCCTTCAAGATATAATCACCATTAGACTATTTCTCACCACTCTGCTATTATTACCCTAAGTCATGGAACCACTTTGGTTCCAGTACTGGGGTGCTCTCCACTGACCCTTGCCCTGCCTGATCATGAGCTCCAGCTCCAAAAGGGATGATAATACACCTTTGTGATTTCTGTGTACCAGCAGCCATCAAAATACCCAATAAAGTGTCTGTGACTTGAAGGATCTCTGAACCACTCTACCCAGCTGGTGGGGCTGCTTTCCTAAGCCTACCCTCGTCAGAGACTATATCCTACTCCCCACCCATTCCACACTCAATGGACCTCCTGGACCATTCCACCATCCATGTGGCTTTACCCAAGTTAAATTAAAAATGCTCACTAAACCCATAGCCCAGTAAATGGGTCATGTCTTTAAGCAATTAATAATCCAGAAAAACCAAAGTACTCCCAGGATGGTATGTAGAAAGCTAAAACAGAGAAACATAATGGAATCCTTAGAAACAGAAATATTTCCCCCCATGACTGTGAATCAAAAATCTAGTCTTTATAATATAAATTGTTATATTTTAAATTATAAATTATTAAGAATAATTTCTTGACTGTTCCCTGCAAAGCTATCTCAGAGCCCCACGGGTGCTCTCTGACTCTGCCAGTAAGCCTTCAGCTTCTCAAAGCTCACACATTGCCTCTTAATGGATCCGTGTGACTCCAAACACTGGAGATGGAAGCTGCAGTGGTCACCAAAGAAGAAAAGTCAATTTCACATCACAGCGAGAAAATCATTTTCCAAGAAGTTATACACGTCAACAAACAACAATATTCAAGCCTCTGGCATTGGCTTTGTCCAAGGAAATTACTCTTGAATTTAAGAAGAGAAACAGCAAAGAGATTGGGGTGAAGTCACCTGTCTAGAAATTGACAAGACCAGTGACACAAAGTCGAAGCTACATTCTCGAGTGTTGCAAGGTTAACAGAAATGCCTGTAAAGATTGCAAACAGCAGGCCACTGATACTGTAACATCCCCAAAATGCATAAAAATCCTGTCAATTATAAGCTAGTGAGCTTGACTTCCATCATAAAAACTGTCAGACGAAAATGAGAAACTTCTTTATAAACCCGTATTAAATATGACTTATCGAAACAGTCCTTGCTGGGCTTCCCGATGAAATGAACTCAGGACTCTGTAGTTTACCACGTGTGTGCTCCATCAGGCCACAAGATAGGAACATGAAAGACCCACTGTAGAACATACAGCTATTTGGTGACTTCCTTGCATCTCTCTTCTGGTGGCTCTTTCCCCCTCAGCTTGTGAGATTCACTCAGGGCTGACTACTCCAGGCTCCACGGTCGGCACATTTCCTAGCCCAGCCAATCTGTACATTCATCTCCCTAGCAACAGTGATGGGTTTGCTTGGTTCGGATTACATGACAGATTCGCCCAGTGAAGTCAATCTAGACTGTGGCATGCGGTGCTCTGGGTGATCACAGCTAGAGCTACTGAGAAAGAGTCTGTGACCTGAGGTTGCTTCACAATAGACCAGAACCTGGAGTTTGCTGGGTTTGGCAGGGAAAAGAAGCCGCACGAGAATGAAGAGCTCAGATGGAGACAGCGCTGAGGGACGGAGTGACACACACTGAGCAGTTTCTTATTTCCTCGCCCTGCTCTAACTGAAGTTAGTTCTACCCCTGATTCTCTGCCAAGAACCAGCAAGTTCTGCTCTCCTTAACCTAGTTGATTGGCATCCTGCCTGATGCTCCCGGTCTCCTGAACGGCACCCCTCCCCACGGACCCAAATCTTCAGCTCACCTTTGATGGGGCCTTGCAATGAGCTGTTCTTACTCAGGCTAGAAGGAGAGTCAAGAGCAGTCATTCGAAAGCCCTAATGACTTCACTTTGCACACTGCTGATCCCCCCTAGCCCTGCTAGAAATCTGCCTTGTTCTTACAAACCCCTGGTCCCCAGTTTTGGGGCCTGGATTCCTGTCTCTGTCCCCTGTGCTTCAGTTTTTGCCTGCATAAATACCACACAGCCATCTGTGATTTAAAATTGCCTAAAATAGTGCCTGGGATGTAATTAGATGTCTGATCCATGCAACAGCTACCTAATTGATTATTTGTAGCAGATGATATTGGTGTCCTGCCCAGGGCCCTTTACCCATTTGGTGCATTCATCCACAGCTGTCAGTGCTGGCTGCTTAATGGCTTGGGCCTGCACCCTCCTCTAAAGTACTGCCCTTAGCTTACCCATGGAGGTGTTCTAGACAGATGCCTGGAGATCCTGCTTCCCCCACAGCATGGAGCAACACAAGAGAATGGCTGATGGGCAGCACCTTTTCTCTGGTTAAGGCAAGGCTACTGCCAATCATACTCCTGAGTCTCCAGGGGACCAACCGGGGACCAGCCTCCCCCTGAAGTCTACCTGTCCTTCCTACCTTCTTTCCTTGGCCCATCCAGTTTCCCATGATTCCACATAGGTCCCTCTGTGAGCCGCCCCTCGATAAACCACTTGCATGCAAACTTCTCAGATTACTCCAAGACGCAGACCAAACAATACCTGTTAAATCTGTGATCACCCAGAGCACTGCATGTCAAGGGAGACTTGTCCGTTCATGCAGACATTGATGATCAGGCAGGGGTTGAGGTGCAAGTGAGGCAAAGGCCAAGGAAAAGCCCAGAGCCAGGTCATGTAGCGGGACGATGAGTGGCAGAAGGGCTGGGAAGCTGAGAGGAAGAGACTGAATGTTTTTCTCTGTGTGTACCTTGATTAACAGCCCTCCATAATGTCACACATGACTGCACGCTTGGCCAGAGTCTTGATCTTCTTCACATGATGTGCAGGGCTGGGTCCAAGAAGATTCCGCTGTGGGGACGTCAGTGAATCAGTGCCAGACTGACTGTGCAAGCTGAGAAGGGATGATGGCTCGGCTCAATGAAGAGGAGGGGAAGTAACCCTTACAGTGCATTTTTATTTACAGGAACATTCAAGACACAGGGAAATTCAGAGGCTAATTCCAAGAGTGGGGGCAGATTGAACAGAAAAGGGCCTGGATGTGTTTGGGACTATTTTTATGAGAAATCTGAGTTTTTCCTCAGGATGCCCTCATGAGAATACTTTCCGGAAGCCGAGAATCAGCATGCCACACATTACATGGTAGCCCAAGACTTCACCAAGCAACTCCCCAGACTTATTTATTCCTTGTTAAGTAGTTCAACATGAATATTCAGGGGCAGATAAGTATATTTCTTCATCATCTAAGGAGAAAGATACTCAGGGATGCTTAGGTGCAATGATTCCTGGCAAAGAGACTCTGTATAGAAGAGAGGGCTGTCCTCTGTGTGCCCGGAAACTGCTGGACAGCCAGATGTCTAAGAGGACAGTGTGCCCCGCTCCAGACTCCACCTCCTGTGAGCATATACCTTCAGGTGGGCCTCACACATGTGATGCGGTACTCAATTGAGGGAAAACACCAGTAATCAAAAATCACAACCAGGAGAGCATCACTGGAACACACAGCAGCCAGGAAAGCATATCCTAGTGACATCCCAGGTGGTTTTTACTGTTCTAAGTGTCTTGTCACTATTGCAATAAAGTGAATGTTCAATAAATGTCTGTTTCGTTAAGCTTAAGCTAATTTTATCCTTCTCTATGCTCCAGATTT
The DNA here is from genome assembly GCF_052094955.1 of Ictidomys tridecemlineatus. Taxonomy (NCBI): domain Eukaryota; kingdom Metazoa; phylum Chordata; class Mammalia; order Rodentia; family Sciuridae; genus Ictidomys; species Ictidomys tridecemlineatus. The sequence continues at coordinate 7,861,524 of NC_135483.1, read as the reverse complement.
CTTACCTGAGAAATGGCTCCAATAACGGCCACCACACCTTGCTTCATAGGATTATGTTCAATCAGATAATTCACATGGGTTTTCTCTTGGTTTCTTTTTTTTTCTTGGTCTGTTTCATTTCATTTTTATTGTAAACTATTAAGCTCTTTGAAAATATAAGCACCTTCTCTAAAAGCAACAACCCAAAAATATCAGGGTGTTAATTATTTTTTATTGGTTGAAAGTGAAAGGAGGGTCAATCCAGAGGCATAAGTAGACTGCCAAGAATACAAGAGACAGGGGTGGGGAGGACCATCAGCCATGAGCAGAAGCATTAACCTGTGACCATCTCTCTTTATTGTGTGCTTTACATACTCTGTTCCAAGATTGGGATAGTCAGTTTCCTGAGGAAGCAGATGGATGTTGGTGGATATGTGACCTGCCCACAGCAATTACACAGTTTTATGGTGCTTTAAATCATCCTAAAGATAAAAATCAAAAACAAAGTTTTGGAGCCTGTCAAAACTAGTCTAATTAAAGCAGCAAATGTGCTAAGTAGCTAATTGCCTCTGCAGTCACTGCACTGATGACTGTAAGGCATGCTGGGATCCTATTGACATGGGGTGGTGGGAAAGACAGTAAAGCTAACACTGAGGCTGAAGGGCTGGAGCATCTCAGGAGAAGAGTTCCAGTCTTACCATATGAAGCGTTTGGAGGAAGAGGGTCCTAAGTCCCGCTGGGCCTGGCTGTAGAGCTCCAGGAGAGCCCAGCTGTGGAGGAAGGTGATGGGAGGTCATTGGCAACTTCTGAACAAGGGGGGTCCTCCCAGTGAGAGTGGCAGTGCTGGTTACCGCTCAGAACCTCCTTCAAGAGCTGTCCGAGGTGCTGAAGATACAGACACAACCCAACTCAGAAACCAACAAGGATGAGCAGGGCGTTTTCATACAACAATAACAAAAGATACGATTTGTAGACCCTTTCCCCTGTCCTAGGAATAGTTTGACTCTCTCACACTAGTAGACTTCCACGTGGCCCTTCATGTAGTGGCCCCTGTCCACGTTGCTACTTCGCATGAATTAACACCTATGGAACAATCACCCCACGCCTGGCACAGTGTTAAGCCTCTCATATAAATGAGCCCACAGGAGAACAAGCGTAGCTCCCAGAACCTGCTGACTAGCCCTCCTGGCAACAGATTTTCACTCAAATTACTCTAATAAGAATGCCTTTCTTCTGAATTCTGGTCTGCATCTGCTATTCTTGCCTCATCCTGTCTTCTGAAGAGAGAAGATATAAATTAGGGATGTTTGTGGCCTTCAGAGGTAAACTAGAGGCCTGGTCTTTGTTGCGGAGTGAATTGCCCCCAACTGGTGTTAACTTCCCTTGACCCACTTTAGCTCCCACCCCATGTAGCAGCCAGAGTCAACTGCTGGAAGATGCAAATCAAATTTTGACTTTAGTTACAAACCCTTCAATAGATTTCTGCTGCCCACAGAATGAAATCCGAAGGTCTTGCCACAATTTACATGGCCCAGCCCAGTCCAGCCCAGTGCACCCCTCCCCTCCCCTATCCATTTGAGAAAGGTTTAATCTCCTCCCACCCCAGCTTGCCAAGGCTGTTCCTGCCCTTTAGCCCTCGCAATACTTTTCTCTCAGCTGGAACAATGAATTCCCACATTTTCAGACGGATGAATCTCATTTCAAATAAGACCTGTCACAAGTCCTCCTGCCCCTCACTGTGAAGTAGTTTGACTGGTTATACTGCCCCCACCCCTTGCTAAGTCATAACCCTCTTCTGTGGTTCTCACAGGTGTGGTCATGTTCGTTACTGGAAGATCTAGACTCTCTCTCTCCCTTCTAGAAAGTAAACTCCTTGGTGGCAGAAGCCATGTCCACCTCATTCACCACTGGACCCCATGACCCAGAATAGCTTCTAATAAGTATAGTAGGCTCTCAATGAACCGACAGATATGCCATCATTGGATAAGTGGGAGTTGAAATGTTGGATGTCCTTTACTGTCTTGACTTTGGAGACAAACACTCATTTTTCTTAGTTTCCTCATCATAAAAATTAAGAACCATGGCAAATAACCTCATCTAACTTCAAATGGTATGGTTCCATGATGTTCCTTTGGTAGAAACTGGGATGAGAAAAACTTTCCCTTGAATAATTTTTTAATGACAGGTCCATAAAATAAACATTAAACTTGCACATGTCTGAGGTCAAGGGTGATCAGCACAAGCCCAGGCAAATATGTTTACTCTGAGTGGAAATGAAACTCAATCATTCCCTGTATGATCATCTCAGGGGCTTTCAAGAGGACCCATCCTGTCCACTTTATAGCCTACAAATTGCATCATAAAATTCGTATATCCGTACGATCTTCTCTGCATTAGTCTCTGCCTGCCCGCCTATATGGAGAGGAGGTGACTGGGTTTATCAAACATTAATGATGGCCTCAGTTCCAGGTCCCATGGCCCTGGCTCAACAGTTCTCAGAGGCGAAGAGGATTAAAGTTCAAGCCCAACTGGACCATCATTTATCCTCCACTCTCCTTCCCAGTCAATTGAACCTTCAGAGAAAATGGCTGTCAACATTGCAGTTCTCCCCAGCATTTAGCAGAGGCAGTATTCAAAAAGATTAATGGACACAGCTGATGCTGCTTGGTCCCTTTCCATATGTATTTTCTCTTGCAATTTACTTAACCTCTTTAATTCTAGTTTAGCTAATTCTACATTACAATCTTTTTTTTTTCTTGTAACATTTTAAAATTATTTCTTCGCTGTCTTTGTGACCCCACTGTTACTGCGGAGATGTCTGATTCACGATGACTTGCATTCTTCAGTGGGTGATCTATCCTTTCTCTCTGGAAGCTTTTTAAGAAACAGGAGAGCCCAGTGCTTAAGATCTCGGGCTCCAGAGCAAGGCACTCTGGGCTACTCCATGTCCTACTATGAGATCTTGGGCACGTCCATTCAACTCTCTGTAATCCAGGGTCCTTGTGTGTAAATGGGGATACTGAGTCCCTACATCTTGGGAATGCTGAATAAGAGCTAAATAAGCTCACACATATGAAGTTCTTCAAGCAGTGCCCACAGGATATTAATAAATGTTATCTGGGATTTTCTCTTTTTCTTGGGTAGACTTAAACTTTGTTCTTACATGTAAAAATCTTTTTTTTCCTTATCCACCCAGGCTAGCACTCCATTAAACCTTTCAATCCAGATTTTTAAAAAAATCATTCTTTAATTCCAGAAAACTTGAAGTCATTATTTCTTCACCTATTCTCTTTCACTAATTTTTGCCTTTGTTTTTGGAGCATTAGTGTACAACTACCAACATTTCCTTTAACTTACTCTCATGCCTCAGGCAGAGCCCCTAAGCCTGCCCTCAGCTCACCTGATCTGGGATTAAAGCAATTCTGCCACATCCCACCAGCCACATCCTGTGTTTTAACATCCTGTTTTTCCCACCATGCATTTCAGTTTGATTCTCTTTTATTAACTTCTTGCTCCTACTTCCTATTGCCAATATCCTCTCTTATCTCCGCAGGAAAATTTACTATGCTTGTTTTGAATTTATGACCTGCCCAGGCCATTAATTTTTATTTTTATACTGTAGAAGAATCTCATATTCTTGTCTTTCTATTATTGTGACCGTGTCCCTCAGATGTGTGTTTAGCTTTTCCTGTGACATTATTTTCCCCTGGAGGATATCAGCCTCTGCTTCATGTCACTCACTGTAAGTGTTTTAAATTAGGTGACACTACCCGCTGCGACAGATAACCACATGATTTCGGTGTGTTTTGCATTATAGTTTTATTTCTCATTATCATTTGCTGTGTCCACAGTGTCCCCTAGGGACATCACCCCTCTCCTTGGAGACTGATTTACAAATTGTCATAAGTCTAAGATGTTAGGAAAGAGAACAAAATCTCTGCAAGCAGTTTATTAACGCATCTGAGTCTTGAGTCTACCCCTCCATTTCTGGCCCTGTGTAGTCTGGCTATGGAAAAGACGGGGAAATACAACTGTAGGATTCAAAATATGTACTTCAAACCTCATACTGCATCCTGTGATACAGAACCCCAAATTTCCAAGGTGTTGCCTCCTAACTTAAATCCATTTCACATTTCAGTTAAGCTGGACAGTTCTGGCCGATGAAGGACAGAGCGATGCCCGATTATTCCTTGGACACGAGCCCACTGTGCACATCCTCTGCAGTGAAATGTGCTCCTTGGTCATAAGCAACACTGTGCAGAACAGCACGATGTGGATAAGGTGATCTAAGGGTGTGAGTATAGGGAGAGCAGCATGAAAACTAGGGCAAGGAAGGTAAATCTATACCCAGAGTATGAGCTTACTCAAGTGAGGATGACGCTTTTCCCCTTCATGAAAGGAGGGGTCCAATGCAATCACATACCACCTAGTGGCCAGCTGACCCTGCAGGGACTGGTGCAATAGCAGAGGTTTATTGTTGCTCTCCACATTTGGAAAATTGGGCACTTTGCAGCAGTGGTAGCCAGGTCTTCTGGTACTTGCAGGTCAGTTGCTGAGTCCACAGATCAAGGGAAGGAGGCAAGTAACTGGAGTGTTCAGGACATCCCAGACATCGGCTCATGCGATGGTTTATGCCTTCCCATCGTACCAAAGCTCAGTCTCATACATATCACCATCACTAGATGATAGAAAACTGGCGTACTCCCAGGTACCAGGAAGCACTCAACACATGATGGGAAGCTCAGCCCACATGACCACAGTTAGGCACGCAGTCTAAGGGCCCAAGAGCAAGTCAGAGCAAGTTCCCAAGAAATGAAACCTGAAGAAGGAAGAATGGATTTCCTCCAAAGACCTAGAAGCAGACACTGTGATTCTGCTGTCTAGAGGCTTTATACAGTCTCCCTATTTCCACAAATACTTTAAGTACCATCCTATCTGCTGGGTCATGAGACCTATGTGTTAGAGAAGCCCATACTGCAACCTGCACTTGCTGCAGAGCCTTCTCTTGTTCTGGTCCTCAGGAGAAACCAGCAACTTTCAGATGACTCTAGATGGGTCAAAATGGCATACTCCAGTGTATTACATGTTGCCTCCAAAATCTAAAGCACACATTGTGCTTTTCCTCCATTTTCCTTCCTCAAGGTAGGTAGTATGAGGTTCAGAAACATGTCTTAGAGGCAACATCTCAACATTCTCAAAGCCACTGAATACCCAGAAACTTCTCTGAAGTAGGAGGACCTCAATTTTTATAGGGTATATCTTCTGTATCCTAATACATCAATTTCTTTCTCCTTTAGCTCACCAGATACAGTTAGCACAATGTCAACAGTGCAGCAAACCAAAGTCAAGATCATCAAGAGCTCTGCATATTATATAATAACAGAGGTCAAGAGAAGTGATGTCACCCCATAGCACACCTGTGTGTGCCCTGCCAGGTATAAGCAAGATGCTTCTCGTCAGCTTGCAAACCGGCATGGAGAAGAAAACTAGGTCAATAGATACATTTTGAGTAAAAGCTGATGTGCTCATTTCTCCAGTCAAGACACTACATTTGGAAGCGTAAAGGCAGTTAGGGCCAAATATGAATGACTTCTTGATAGCCACAGACATTCTCCAGCACCCATCTGACTTTTGAACAGATCAATCTGGTGAGTTCTTGGGAGTGGGAGCAATAACAAAATTCACCACATCTGTGCCTTTCAGGACTTTGATGGAGATACTGATTCCTAAAATTCCTCCAGAGATAAAGTATTTTCTCTGGTTCACAGTCTTGTGAAGGGGACTTGAAAATCCTAAGAATCCCTTCCTACCCTTCACCTCTTGGGTCAGAGGCCCAACATAGTGATCCTTCCAATGGCCAAGTCTGTCTATTCCATCCCACTGGAGAACTGAGACAAGCTCCAAGAGGTAGACTTCTGAAACAGCAGGCCCACTATGAGTGGGCATAAGTTAAGACTTCTCACCTGACCACCACAAAACACTGCTTTGACTGGTGGCCATGGAACATTGGTGGTTACAGAGATTACTGTAAATTCAGGGTGGAATATGACATATGAGGATTGGGCAAGATCTTGTGAGGAATTTGTTCAGAACCTCCTGCTGAGATAATGACACCCAGTAGCATGTAGGTCAGAACAGAGAGTGCCACCAGGACCCACGGACACAAGAGCTGCCTGGACAGGGAACAAGGCCAATGCAGAGGTGACTAATGGTGCACGGTCACAGCTGGAGTCCCTCATGCACAGACGGACTATTACTCTTTCAGCCTTGGACTTTGCAGTGAGGCTGACTTGGGTTCAGATCCCCATTCAGCTGGCTGTTTGATTAATTTTATAGCCAAGTAATAGAACTGCTTTGTTTCTTCACTACAAACTAGGGCATGTTGTGAGCACCATAAATCCAGCTCCGACCACAGGCCAGTTGCTGTTCAATAGCAGCTAGTCATGGCCCCCAAGCTCCAGGAGCTCCCAGGGGCACAAATAGACAACAGACATACAATTACAATAAGGTGAGAAGAGCTTGGTTGGGCAGATGTGGCTCCTTCGTGAGTGTGGGGGTCACAGATGGCTCCGTTGTAATCCCACACTGCAATCTCTTTTCACATTGATCTCTCAGCCTGAAATCAATTGCTAACTCAAGCTTTCAATAATCACAGCACAATACTATCATAACAGCTATTTTAGGAATACAAGAGTCAACCCCAAATCTTTCTTTTGTGCTTCCTACAAAGGGCTCTGGTCAGCAATCAAAGGATCGGGCTCCATTTCCTTTGTATTCCTGAGACCTCCCTCTGACCTTGTCACAAACCCCATAACCTAAGTGGGCTGGACCTTGAGGTTTGCTGGACCCTCACAACCTGTGTTGCAGAGAATCAAGAAAGGATAGGCAGGATCCGATCAGGGGAGACTGTATGCAGTGGTTCCAGGTGGAATGGTCATAACAAGGGCAATACAGGGTGTCCAAGGGATCTAAGAGAATGAGGAATTCATATGGTCTCAGACCAAATGTGGCCAGGTTACTCCAGACCTTGGAATGGTCAGAGAGAGAGAGAGAGAGAGAGAGAGAGAGAGAGAGAGAGATTGACAGCACCAGGCAGTAAGCTGTGCCCTGGAGGAACTGAGGTGAACACAGGCTGGCCCTGCCCTCGAGTGGCTGCCAACCTGGAACTAGAGAAAGCAAGTGCCAGCTTCACAAGGCCTCCGCCACCAAGACGTCATCTCTTCAGGCTTAATGGAGACACAAGGCACGGAGAGCCACCTCTGCAGGGACGGGGTGAAGGCCTGGGGCCCTGGAAGCACTGCCTCACGTCTGGCACCTTACCTGTTCAAACCTATTTGGCCCAGTGATTCCGAGGATGAATTTTACTCTCAAATGGTCCTGTTGGGAAGGCCCACATCCCCCCACATATATTGGGCTAGGAGCCCTTTAATATGTGATACCCATTTCCATCCTGTAGAACTAACACCCCAAGGAAGTCTTGGAGGAACGCAGCCTGGGGGCATTTCCACACAACTGAACACTTAAAAAGCATGAACTTGTATTGATCACTAATGGTGTCAATTAATCCATGATTAATTTATAAGCAATGAGAATCCCTTGAAAGAAAAAAAATAATGTAAATTTAGCATGAGCTATTCCCTAGCTGTTTTTCCCCTTATGTGATGCACATGGTGGTCTCTTCACTGCAGATTCCCCCCACAATCCCCTTCCCCGTCACCCCAATCCCTATTTATTCATTAGGTCTCACTGCAGACATCCTGTGGCGAGAAGCACTCTGACTTCCTTGAGCAGTTACCTGCTTGGCCCCTGCTCCCAGGTGCGTGGTAAGCCAACCTCCAGATGGCCCTCTGCACCTGACCTGGAATCCATGGACTGTCCCCTCCCCTCCCTCACTGGAGGCCTGGGGGCAGTGGCCACAGAGCCTATGGTGATGCTCTCCAAGTACGACTTGCTCAAGGATAAGGAGACAATGCTACAGGCTGCAGAGGGAGCCTTTCCACAGGAGGAGGTACCCCCTGGAGTGTCCCAACCCTTCTTCACCCCTACTCCTGCCCACCTCACTTTGGCCTGTGATCCCCTCCTACTACCACCCGCTGTGAATGTTATATAAAGTGTGTCAACTCACAACTAAAGCCCTGTAGAGTGTTTTGTTTTTTTTTCCCTGCAGGTTAATGTTCAAATTCCTGCCATGGTATATAAAGCCCTTCCCAATTCCTGCCTCTTCAGTCCCCAACAAGGGGACTTTTTTTGAATCAGAGAGAGATCACTGTGATGGTTCCTGAATACAGTGTGTTCTCTCAAATACCACATCCTTCTACAGGTTGCTCTCTCCTCTCAGCCTTTCCCAGCAGGCAACTGGCACTGTCTGTGGCTGGCTGAGGAGACCCTCTTGTGTCCTCCCAGCCTGACTGACATGCATGGCCCCAGCTCGGGTCCTCTAAGGACGTTCTGTTGCACCTCTGTCCTCAGGACAGTGTGAGCTCAAGGACACTAGATTTCATCCCGTGCATCCTCTGGGCCCAGGCACCTGATGCTTGTCTGGACGTTGTTAGCACTCAGCAGTCAGCCATGGACTCATAGACAATAGGAAATGATTGATAAATATGCAGTGTCTTTCTCCAAATGGAAGGATCATAAGTTCTCCCTCTCTCCCTCGCTCAGGTAAAATTGAGAAGGGGTCTCAGATGGCAGCAAAGGCACTCTGACTTGAGGCAGGAGGAACTTGGCATTGTGATGGAAGAGGTCAGGATTCCAGTCCTGGTGTGCCTGTGGCTTCCGCGCGCCATGGTCTCATTAACAAGCCTCACGAGACAGATACAACTAGGCTGAGACGCTTCACAGTGAATAGTCAAAACAAAATGGCCCTGAAATACAGCCAGAAAAAGGACAATGTCAATGCTTAGTTCACATTTGTCTTCCCATCACAGCAAGGGCAGGCCCGGACGTGTTTGTTGAATGATTTAATGAATAAATTAATGAAGAGGTGAACACAAATGGACTCCTCCAAGCCTAGAGGAAACTTTCAAAGACCTGATTTAAATATTCCCTTGGCCGTGTGGGGAGAGAAGAGCCAAGGGCTCAGAGTCAGTATCAATTTAATCTTCCCCCAGAGGAGCAAAAGCAAGAAGCTGAAAGGCACCATTCACAGACACAGCCCGGATTCTGCTCCCACACAATTGTCCCCAACGCGAAGCCAACTGAGGATCTCACTGCCTGCACCTCAGCTTGCAGGCCATGACTGACAGTGAGCAGCCCTGGGGTCAGTGTTTCAACAAAACGGGATCAAGCAGGATCTGTTCCAGCAGCGCGAGAGCATCTCGCTGCCTTCCACCCTGGAAGCCAGCCCAGCCACTTGCCCATCCAGGGCCTGAAGATCCATCCAGGAGACAAGGTAAAAGTGCAGCCCTGGCTCCCAGGACTGCTGTGTGAAGCCCCACTTGACAGTGAGACAGTCACTCTAGAATCTCCATGCACACATAAGCACTTTGCATTGAGCAACTATGGTGTCATTTGAAGTTGAATTTATTTGGCTCAACTTTGATACAAATTGAGCCCAGCAGCCCGAGGTGAAGAGAACTGGGCTGGAATCCCAGCATGGCTAATGGCTAAGTGAGGGACACAGGCAAGTTCCTAAACCTCTTTGGGCCTTAGTTTCCTTATTTGTAAAATAGGAACAACAACAAACCCATCTCCTAGGATTTTATAGAACATGAGAATTAAATGAGACGATACATGAAGCAGTGTTATATCCTCTCTCTGACTACCCTGCATGGAAGTGCCAGCCGAGCCCAGAATAACCACCCAGGCAGAGCCTGGCTCAGGGAGAGCGGCACTCTTACTTTGGCATCTGGAAGCCTCCAGAATGGAGGGAGGGAGCAGTGAGCCCACTGAGCCTCAGGGGCTTCTACCTGGCGTGAACCCAGCCAGACTGCAGCACACATTCCCCTGGCCAAGGGGCTCACTGAAGTAGGCAACCCGAGCCCTCTAGGTTTTAGGGGATGATGCCATCTGCAGTGGGCTGGAGACGGTGCTATCCTAAGGAGTCCTGAACACATGAGAACAGGTTTCTCCACATCCAGTCCCTGCTGACCACCCTGGGCCAGTGTGGATTTTTGTTTCAAAGAAATGCAAAGCAAACAAATGGAGCTGGGACTCCGCAATCAGGACAGATCCTGTGGCTGAAGGACAGCAGAATGTGGGCTTTTACTACCTCAGGGTGCACCCAGAAGGACTTTGAAAAACACTTTTGTGTAATTAGCAACAATGATCAGGAGTCTGTAGAAATAACAGCACAGCACTGCCAAAAACAGTGAATGCCAGGTTCAAAACAATGTCACAACTAGGACTCATTTGAGCATCTCATGTTCACTTGCTGGATTAGGTGAAACAACGGGAATGTTAAGCAGATTATGCAGACGAGGAAACTGAAGCATGTAGAGCATGAACACTCGGGGTCACCCAGATGATGAGTGACAAAACCCTCTTCTCTGAAGGTGAGAGAGAAGAAATGCATTCACCTCCTTCCTGGGGTCAGGCTCTGGGGAGCCTCTTCTGCCACGTACCCACAACCACTCCAAGAGGTAGACACTGTTAATCCACCTTACAGATGAGAAACTGAGGCTCAAAGACAAGTGGCTGGTAGGAGGCTGACCCACAGCGAGAGCAATAAACCAGTCTTCAGGGGCACCCCCTCTCTCAGGCTGAAGGGGGGCACAGGGAGCACAGCCCAATGCCAACTGCTCTACCCTGTGCCTGCAACTGAATGGATTAGCCAGTGAGGAGTGGGCTGTGCCTCAAGCCATCAAATCACTGTCACCACATTCAACCATAATTCAAGGAACCTGAGTCCCCAAGGCCAGTGGAGTTGAGAAGGAACGGCAACACGATGGCTTCCAGCATGGACACGGAGCCCGAAAATCACCTTCCCAGACACAAGACTTAATTTAGTCCTTTCTTCATTTATTCGATGCTCAGAAAAATTGCACTCTTTTATTGAAAATTGCCTGGAGGAATAAATACAATTAATTTCTTGATTAAAAATATTAAATCACATTTCATCTGCAGTTAGAAACATGATAAAAAGGAAAAGGCTCAGTATAGGTTGGATCAGTGATGCCCTCACATGCCATCGAGAAGCCCACACTGGAGGGGACAGTTACTAAGGAAGGCCAGACAGCCCAGGCCAGAGGCCAAGGAGCTGGGCAATGGGAAGCAGCTGTTATTGGGGGAAAGAACACGAGCTCTGGAAGCTGAAGATCCAGGTGCCAAGTCCAGTCCCACCCACTACTAACTGTAGCATTAAAGTCAGCCTTCCTTCCCCCTCCCTACCGCCTCTCCTCTTATCTCCTTTCATTCCTTCCTTCTTCCTTCCATCCCTCCCTCTTTCCTTTTTTCTCTCCTTTCTTACTTTTTCTTCTTTTTCTTTTTCCACTTTGTTTGTCGTGATACTTTTAATTGTAGATGGGCACAATACCTTTATTTTCCTTATTTAGTTTTTTTTTTTATATATGGTGCTGGGGATAGAACCCAGTGCCTCATGCATGCTAGGGAAGCACTCTACCACCAAGCCACAACCCCAGCCCTCCATTTTATTTTAACAAATGTTTACTGACAACTTAATATGTTCCAGGTACTTGTAAAAATTTGATCACAGTAGTGAGCAACTGTCTAAACAAAATATAAAGCATATAAAGCACCACATGTAAAGCATTCACTGCAGATTCATACAAAAATGACATCTCTGATAAATTCAATGCAGAAAGAAGGCACCATGAAAGCACATTGCTGGAGCATCTGGTCAAGGCAGCAATGCCAGAATGTTCCTGCAAAGAAGCACAAGTGAGCTGAAACTTGAGGAGCCACAGGAGATAATGGAGCAAGAGAGAAAGAAAGACCACTCCAGGCAGAGGTCACAGTGTGTGCCAAGCCCCTGTGTCAGGAGGCAGCATGATGCTTCTTTGTCATATTAAAGGAATCCAGCTAACATAGAATGTCAATGGGAGGGTAGAGGGAGGAAGGCAGAGTGAGTGCAGCAGGATGCTGTAGAACAGGTTAGGAATATGAGCTTTTATCTTAAAACTAGGATACAGCTCAAACTCCAGGATCCAAAACAAATAGAAGAGCTGAAAAAGCTGGCAGAGATAAAGACATCTCAGCTTGGGCCTTCAAGAAAACCAGCTAAAACCACTTCCTGAGGTTGAGAGCCATATACAGCAGAGTGAGACCAAAATCTCTTCTTGTCGAAATGCATCAGGATGAAATTTAAAAGCAGAGGACACAGAACTCAATAAGAGGAACATGGAAGACATATTTGTAGGAAGCACTCTGCCTATGTAGTAGTTCCCCAAGAGGAAAGAGGTTTTGCCTTGTAACCAGACAGAGCAAATAGCAGCTGTCTACCTTACTCCATTAGCAAAAGGAGGTGAAATGACCATTCACACATGCCAGGCCACATGAAAAAATTCTACAAGCCTAGAGCACAGCTCTGGTTCTTCCCCTTCATGAATGTCCTACTGATAGTTAGTCTAGGAAAAATCAAATCTAAGCCTCTGAGCACCCACTGATGAGTACTGGAAGGTAGAACAGCACAAAATCCATGTATGTGAGAATATACATATATGTGGAGATACATATTTATGATACACACATGTGTATGTATATATATAGAGAAAGATGAAAGGGCCAAAAAAAGACAAGCACAAAGAAAGCATACCAAGAAGAAAATTTTAGTCATTGAGCAGGAAGTTTTATGTTCCTCTGAGATTCTCCAACTTTCTTCAATATCAGAATCACCTGGGAACTGGGTTACAGTTAGCAGTGTCAGGTCTCTCAATGAGCCCAAACCTATGCTATTTTCTACTTCTCCAGAGCTTGTGATTCACACCACAGGTCAGAGCCTCTGCCCTAACATAAGCCACACCTGATTATTTTATCCTAGGCTGATGGACACCCTGTGGAGGCCTGGCTGTGGAGGCCAAAGGAGGACAGTACGCATACAGTGGGTGCAGGGAGGGATGGGCTCAACACTCAGGAGCCTGGGGCTGGAGTAGACGTCCCCATTTACCTCTGCGATTGTCCACAGACCCCTAGATGTCCCCAGTTCTTAGACTTGGCAGGAGGTTCAAGCCAGGCTTGCCTACATGGGGAGACTCCTGTGGTCAGAGCTGACTACACCCGCCAAGCACCTGCATGCCACAGGCACCCAGCAACCTTACTCCTCTGCCCATCTGCTAGGGCACAAAGTGTTCAAGCTGCCTTTTCAAACTTACACGAAATATTGTTGCATCAGGACAAGTCTCTGTTGTATAATGTGCTGTGCCCAGTTTCAGAGATCCCAGAAGAGTGGACAAATGAGAGATGGAGCTGGACAGATGGAAACCACTCAGACCCACAGTCAGTCCTGGATCCGGGGTTTAAAGGGTTTCCTAGGGAGGGGAGGGGCAGTGAGGCTGTGGGCGGGGTAGGGTGTGTGTCTTCCCTAGAATTCCACAGTGGCTTCCAACCCCAGGTGGCTGGTTACCAAGGAAAGGATTGAGAAGGTCCAGCTGGGTTCTGAGCATCTCAAGAAAGGTTGTGCAGTTAACATCTAGGGGACTTCTCTTCAGTCACAGGACAGAGAGGAGGAAAAGGGCCAGAGGGAAGGAGATCCAAGGACAAATTCAAGGGAGGCTCTATTGCAATTCCCAGGTCAGCATGAGGAACTTGGGGTGGTGACCATTCTGGCCATATTTGCCCTATCTGGACATAGATCTGGGTTGGAGGAATGAAATGAAACTGTTTAGCACTCATTGGTCGTGGCCAAGTGGTAAACTAGTAGTCAATTGCTTAAGCCTAAAGGTAGTACGATCACTATAAACTGGAATTAATGTTTCTTTTCTGTTTGTTTTTGTCTCTGTCTAAACAGAGGGCCCTTGTCAAAGCTGTGAAGTACGCTTTCTACGCTGATGGAGTTGGTGGAAGGTGCTTGCTTTGAAGGCCAGGAGGCTCCTCCTATGGCAGGGCTGACACAAGTGACTCCGTTTTAATTCTGGCAACTCTCTCCCTTGTTCATGAATGATTTTTTCTGAAGATATTGCTGATGAGCCACCCTGGATTGGTTTTTGATTGTCCCTCACTGCCAGGATGGACCTGTCCTGGCTGTTGGTCTGATCTGGTCCCACGTTTTAGGGGGAATAATAGATGGCTAGGAGTCAGGGTCTAGCAGATCTGAGCAACAAAGAGGTTTGGAAGGAGTGATCCTCGGGCGATGTTCACCTGCAGTCCATCGTTAAGTCTAATCCTGTGGAGGGAATGAGGCAGGAAGGTAGACTTCCCATCAGCAGACAGGACAGGGTCCTCAGGGAGAGGAGGGGAGGAGAACACATGCCACCTGGAAGGAGACGTAGGGTCTGGAGAACTTCCTGTTGCTTGCTGCCCTGACAGCTTCAACCTCTCCCTTAGCTCCCCCTACCCTACCCCCGCAACAACCAACCACAAAATAGACCCTACCTGAAGGGCTTCCTCTCCCCATAGATGTGTCAAATCACAAGGTTGGACCCATCCTCTTAATTATGTAAACGAGAGGTTGAAATTATGCACTTCTGATTGGCATATTAAACCCAGAGCTTAAAGACCTTGATAGGTCCATGCTAGCATCTCTCATTAACATTGTCCCCCCAGATCACCTATGCTGGGCCATTAGATATGGCAAAGAATAGCCAGCTATGCCCTCCCGTGTGCCCTCCCATGCTACAGGAGCCTTTCTCTGCTTTAAATAAATCTTACTACTCTACACTCCGCTTATCCATGGATCTCATTCTTTGAATTCATGAGACAGCAAATCCACCTGACATCCATGCTCTGTGTCACACTATCTGTTCTTTACACGTTTATCTGCGCTGTACAAGTCTAGCATCTCAAAACATGGGCCAGATTATCTTGTTAGAAGTTGTACTTCTGCATACTGTTGACAAGCAGTATTTACAAGGAAAAGGAAAACAAAACCAACAAGAGTAAAACAAATTTCGTTTGTAGAGTAGATCTGAACAGAAACAATTCTTTATAATAGTACCAATGTACCTTTGATATCTGTTAGCCTCTACAGGAACTCATAAATAATTTCATCAATTTGATCACACCTAAAATCTTTTCCAAGCTCCGTCTCTTTCCAAACCTCTTTTACAACTTTTTAAATATCTTTTACAACTTGTGTAAACCCTGACTTTGTTCTGTATTATATCTCTTCTATTTTGGAATCACAGTCATCTTTAGGACAAAAAAAAGTGACTTTTTTGAACAGAATTATAAATGGGCTTACTTTTATCTCACGTTGGGGAAGCCATTCCAACAGGGAGCAGGAAGAGAGCAGAGCCTTATCTCGGGCAAGCTGGGATCTTAAACCTCAGTTCATGTTTGATATTTGAAGCTAATCCTTGCCCTCCCCCACCACCACCATTCAATTTAGGAGTATTAAAAAAAAAAGTTCTCATGCCTTATTTCCTGAATCGTTTGAAGATCAGTTTACAAAATAACATCACATTTGAAACACAACTCAAACGGAAAGACTGGGTGAGCTCTTAATTTCCTTTCTTTGTGAAAAAAGTGTCCAAAGCTGCCAACTTTTAAATTAATCAGATTCTTCTCATTACCTCTCCAAAAATGCACTTAAATTCCCATGCTAGTAGGAAGACTAGCAGAACCATTCATATGTAACTTGTCAATAATACCAATTTAGTATCCAATTAAAAATACCAAATGGTATGAGGAAACCTTGTCTAGTTTTGCTATTTGTATGTTTTCATTTTTAGATAGGACTTGGGGACACAGAGTCTCAAGAGAGAGAGGTCCATACTCCACTGGAACACAGAATTACCAACTTCTGAGCAGCCAGCCCTCCCTGCACCATGCCCTTGCCCACAGCTTGCCCATTGCTGGATGGAAAAGCAACCAAACTGCAAAACAAGCACAAGCTTCTGGAGGAACCAAGTAGCAGGACTAAACTATGCAAGGTTCTTGCACAAGTGCAAGGCACACTGGCGTGAAGTTGTGTAACCTGCCCAGACTCCACCTCTGGTCCAGGCCCCTAGCTACTGGCCCAGTGTATATGTTAGAACCCTGGACCAAGATGGCGCCACTCACTCCCCAAGATGGTCCACACTCCCAACCTCAAGTGAGTCATTTCCTTTATAATAAATCCCCCCTTACTCTGCTCCTCATGTGTCCTTAAATTTTTTTCTATTGAATGATCATCAAGATCCTGGAAGGTTCAGGACAGGTCTCCTCTGCTCCTCCTCAGACTCCTATATGGTGACACTTTCTTGTCCTTTGAACATAACAGAAGTATTTTTAAAACAAAACAGATGTGGTTTTCTAAGAACAGTGTATGTACTCCCTAGGTGACTCATAGCCAATCTTTTAAAACATCGGAATGGCACTGGTTGCAATGCAAAATGTTTGTGCAGGTCTAATTACCTTTACTCAAAAATGATAGTTCCCATACAATCAGGAGCACATGAGCATAAATTTATAAAAAGCTCTCATAACAAACAAGTTTAGTTCAGGGACACCAGCTTGCTAAAGTGCTCTCCTAAGCTTTGCAAGTTAGAAAGCTTGTCCGCTTGGGGAAAACAAATACACTAAATATGAAAAGCAGGCAGTAAGCATTAGCACCACAGTACTAGAAATCCTTCACACACATCAGCTTAGCTTTTACTTTTGAAATAAAATTTAGAACCCATGGACAACACATCCAACCTACTACCTGATGTACAAGTAAATCACATACATGATAACAAAACACCTACTCAGGCAGAGCAGACAGAAGCAGACCAAGTTTCAACAGCAGGATTTCTCAAATGGCAGGTTTGGGAATCTTGTTTTTTTTTTTTCTTTTCATCCAAATGGTGCCTAATACAAAAGGCAGAAATGCCAAAAGTTTCATTGACCATTTTAATATGTGTATGGTCTAAATACAAGGCATATTGTATAGAAAATGAGCACTTACCGGTTACCTCGCATAAATCAAACTTGCATACCTTTAATTCTACAAACATCTGCATAACATTTAGACAAACCTCAGAAACACAGTATATGTAGACATATGAACATTCCTAATCACAGATACATAGGTCTTATGTACTGTAGCAACCTCCACATAAGGAAATTAATATTTGGTAACAAAATGAGTACTAAAAATTCTTGAATAACAAAATGATACTAGGATATACAGATAAGAGCCTCCACATTTTAACTTTACAACTGAGCTTCAAGATTTATTTTAAAGGTGTCTCCAAGAGAACTTTTAATTAAGCATGCCAGAGTTTATGGGCCTTACATTTTTGCTCAATTGCTGATGCTTTAGCATTTTAATTTACTCAGAAATAACCTAAATAGCTGATGAATGCTACTTAATTTAGTACAGCATAATCCTAAGATTTCAAACTACTGAAAAGATTTTTTAAAGCTATTAGGAATTCATTTATAAATGTTTATCCATTTATATCTACCTAATTTCCCCATAGTTAACAATTGCCTTAACTGCTCATGAAAATTGAGAGCTTAGGCAAAGCTAGCTCACTCTAATCTGGTCATTTTTAAGGCCATGTCATTATCTAAGCAGAGCTCTCCAGCTACATAAGTGGATATCTTGTTGATCAGAGGACACAAATAAACCAATATATTTTATTAAACAAATAGTATTTAAAAGTCTTAATATTTTCAAAGTTATGTAAACTTTGAAAAGCATTTGGGTTTATATTTGTGCTTCTTAAGCAGTCATTTATTTTCATGTCAATTAGGTACTATGTAAGGCAATGTACAAACATAAGCATACACTTAGGCATGTCATGTGATTCACAAATGGAAAATAAAAATTCTATAGCATTCATTTAGACTTATCATTTGCCAATTCTTAAAAATTTTGTTTTCCTTGAGACCATTGACTCCATCACCTCCTAAGCAATCCAAAGTCCTGAGGTTACATTTGCCAGGCACCACTTTGGTTGAAACAAGGTAGAACACTTACATCTCAAAGACACAAGGTAACCTTAACCCCCCTGCAGGGATGGTCTGAGCAGAGCCCTGGTGAAGGCAGAAGGCACAGCGGTGAGGCAGGCTGTGTGCAGTTAGGCTCATGTCCCTCTTCTTTCAGTCAACAGAAGGAGTTGACCTAGGGGGTCAACTACAGGGTCAGAAAGGGGAACTTCGGGGACCTACTTAGGCTTGATGAATCCATTGGTCTAATTTGTCTTTTAATCAGCCTTTTTATGAGTATAGTAGAGAACTTTGATTTGTATATCCATTCCACCTAAAAGAGCATAGGTTTCAGTCATTTTAGAATGAGTCTGCTCCAGTATTACAAATACTTTATGAATGTACCACAACGAGTCCTGCATAGGTAGATAGAGATGATACAGATATTGATTTAGGCAGCCTTTTTTGCTGCTGTGACTCAAAGACCTAACAGAACAATTTTAGGAGAAAAATTTATTTGAGGGGACTCATAGTTTCAGAGGTCTCAATCCACAGACAGCAGGCTCCTTTCCTCAGGGCTCCAGGTGAGGCTGAACATCATGGCAGAAGAGTGTGGCAGAGGGAAGCAGCTCACAGGGTGATCAGGAAGCAGGGAGAGAGGTCGCCATTTGCCAGATACAAATATATACCCCACAGCCATGCCCCCAGTGAACCACTTCCTCCAGCCACAACCTCCCCTCCTTCAGTTACAACTCAGTTAGTCCCATCAGGGATCAATTCACTAATTGGGTTAAGAATATAACCTAATACAGTTATGAGAAAATATATTTATGAGAAAGAAAAGCCAATTCTCCATTAAACGTTTTTGCATTGCCTCACACATGAGCTGTGGGGAACTCCACATCTAAGCCATAATGAGATATATATATATATCACAAGAATTGAATAAATAATAACACATGTAGAATTTTAAAAATACTTTAGACATGGCCAGTCAGAAGCAACCACCACCATCATCATCCCCTTGTTTGATTGACCAAGGCCTTTGGATTATCTAGTAAGAAAACCAATTCAGGGGTATCATCAAATGTTCCCTATTGAATAAAACATGAGGCCAGGTGATCTTTAGTTAAATTTTCTTGTTTTTCCAAGTACTTAACAAGTTGAGGTGCCACAATTACAGAACACAAATCCAGCTGGAGGGCCAAATGTTGATTTCTCCTCAAACACTTCTTTTTTTAAAAATTTGTTTCCCATTTTCAGTTTTGTTTTGTTTTTTTATACTGGGGATTGAACCCAGGGGTGCTTAACCACTGTGCCACATCCTCAGTCCTTCTGATTTTTTTTTTTATTTAGAGACAGGGTCTCGCTAAGTTTTTTAGGGCCTCACTGAGTTGTTATCTCCCTGCCTCAGCCTCCTGAGTTGATGGCATACAGGTGTGCGCCACCATGTCCAGCTGTTTCCCATTTTCAAAAAGGAGGATTTAGATAATGGAGGGGCAGCAGGAGAAAGAGCACAATGCTAGCAAACAGAAGTTTTGACACATGATCTGAAACAACATGAGGAGATCCAAATTCTGGAGTTTGGTTGGTACCCTGGTCTGGGGACCAAGTAGGAATAGATTTAGACGATTTACTTGGAAGGCCAATTTCTTTACTTTTTCCTGTTTGACTTTTACTCTTCAGGTGGGGAATAATGCCTTTCCCTCCTCTCTTAACCATAAAATTAGTTCCTTTTGTTAAGATCTTCATCATCTAAGAGTATGAAACACCTGTATTAAGGGATTTTATCCAATTTACATGATATTTGACAAAAGAGTTCAATTGTAAAGATCTATTATGTAGCCTTTTCCCCCAAAATCTAACACACACATGGGCCACATTTTGCCACAACAGAACATCGATTCCTTTTTAGCCGCAGGACCATAACCGAAAGCTGTCCAGTCAGCTAGTGTGTGGCTCAGAGGACTTAGGTGATCTTGAAACTGAGTCACTCATTTTATAAAGAAAATAGAGTTATGAGAAAGAAAAGGCCAAAGCAAACCAACACAAACAAATGAGTACTCTCCAAACAAATAAATTTCCTGGGAATTTCAGCCCTCTGAGTCTTCACCCATACTAACTGGTACCCAAAACAGCTCAGGAAAGGTTTAAAGAGCTATCCAAGACCCCAAGCAATGGAGGGGGTGATGGCTGCCCTCACCCCAGCTGGTGCTCCTCCTCACAGTCGGGGACACCAGTTCATGGCCTCCTCCCAAGCCCTGCTCCTACCCGTTCTCAGTGCTGTAAACACAGACAGCCCTGCAGTCTGGAAACTGCCCCAGCAGTGCTGCGATGGCCATGAGTTCTCCATCTCCAAGGTCCAGGATGATTGTCCAGAGCAGAGCCATGACAGCAGGAGGAGGAAGGGTCGGGGAATGTGCCCAGCTCTCTTGAATGCTGTGGCCCAGATCTCAACAGAAGCACCAGCTCCCCTCCGTCTCTCTGGCTGGAGCACAGATCTCTTCACCTCGCTTGTTTTTTATTGTTCTGCCTTAAAATGAAGCTAGTGACAAAGGTAGAGTGTGGAGCAGAGCTGGAGAGAGCTCACACCCATTGCCCGCCGGCTTCAGTCTTTCTGTTGGCCACCAAGGCAGAGGTCAGGGGCCCTGGGAGAAGAGAATAGAGAGAATGGGCTGCTCTCTGCCCGACCAGGCTCAGATTGCCATGCCACTGGCCACCTGTGTGCGGGCAGTGTGGGCCGGGCCGGTGCTCTGTGCTGTAATCAGCAGCCCCTGCAGGAGGCAGAGGCCACAGCCTGCGGTCCTCCATCATGGACAAGGAATCATTTTCAGCCTTACGCCCTGCTGCCTACACGCTCGGGTTCACTGTTTGCACATGCAGTGGGGAAGAAGGAGAGAATCAGATGCGCCACTCCCAGAATAACTCTGGCCTGTTCAGAATTCCTCAGTGTAGAATGCAATTCCCTGAGTCATTCCATACTCGCAGTAACTATCAGGAAAGAAAACTGAGGCTCCGTCAAGTTAAAGGTTCTGAAGTCACACAGCTAGGGAATGGCAGAACCAGACCTGAACTGACATGGGTCAGACTTTAAAGCCCAAGCTCTTTCTAGAACATTCTGCCACCTGATGTCTTCCTTCTGAACAATTTGCCAGGGGATTACTCAACAGTACAGAAAGCTCAGGCCCAAGAGTTCCTGCTTGAGACCTCAGGCCCAGCAAGCAGAGGCAGCGTCTGCCTCACAGGACAGAGGCCTCCTTCTGGGGTCAAGTCCTCATGGTGCAGCTTAGGCCCATGAGAGGGCCTAGCATGGGCTTGGAGCCCAGGCTGCAGGGCTGCACCATGTGGCTCAAATCCTGGCTCTACTGCTCAACACATGGGGCGAGTACTGGACGAATCCCTCAAGTTCTTTTTTTCCACATCTGTGCTCAGGGGATTGTGATATTAGTGCCCATATCATACAACTTATCTGAAACTTAAGATTCGAAACTGCTTGTTATTTTTTTAATCATGAATTCTCAGTGACGCATATCACCTCCAAAGGGTAAAGACTGGTTCTTGAGAGGTAAACTAGATTAGATATTACAGTAGTTCATGGGCTGGCAACGCTCAGTCCTACTCGGGGGGGGGGGGGACACTGTATTGCTTACAATTTAGTTTCCTTCATTAGGGAAGAAATTAAACTTAAATTTAATTTTTCTCCTTAAGGGGACAATAACAAAATCAAGGCTGAGAAATATTGCAATAAGCCTTGGCCGTCAGTTTTCCGAGTGGTGCCTCAGTAACCCACGCACCTCCGTTCTGCAGAATCAGCGCCTGGCACAGCCCGAGGATTCCCGCTTCTACGTCCCCGGTGCTCCTTGTTCAGAAGACTGCTGGCCTCTCCTGACCCCTGTCAGCTCCTATCCTTCACGGCTCGGCTCCAACCCACACCCCCTACAGCCCTGCCGCACCTTCTCAGGAGGCCTGCTGGCCGGGCTCCCGTGAAGCAGTACTCCAACTAAGGTCCACTCTGACCAGCAGGACAGTGAAAGGGGAGACAGCACCCTGCAATCCCCCTTCCCGCAGGCTCCATCTCGGCGGGGGGGGGGGGGGGGGGAGTGGCCTGCTGTGGTATTTCCTGGGCCCCCAGGTCATGCAGGCTCTGGGCCATGGGTGAGGAGCCGGGCAGGGAAGTGCAGTGGCTGTATTGGCTGATGGCATTAAAAAGAGCCAAGCCCCAGACAGGGAAGTCCATGAAGACGTGAAGAGACAGAAAGTAGATGTGGTGCTGCCCAGGGCTCTGGGGTGTTGGGGAGTAGGAGAGTCATGCTCAAAGAGACGGCACTTCTGAGATGAAGAAAATGTCTAGAATCGACAGTGGTGATAGCCGTTCTTATCTCTATGTGCAAACCATGAACTAAATGCGTAACTGTGCCGCAGATGAAGTGTAACTCAGTAAGGCTGTTGACAGGAGACGGGGGCACGCACCCGAGACTCGGCAGGAGGGAGGGAGAAAGGTTCAGGAACTCAAGTGTGCCGTGCCTTAGGAGTACATTTTCTCTTAGCAATGAGGGGGCCACACCTCCGTGGAGACTTTTCCAACATTAAGGAAACGAGCAGTTTTCTGTCCCTTGAAACTTAACTGCTGAGCCACAAGGGAGCTGGGCTCTTGTGGACTCTTCACATCTCTCCACAGGACAGAGAACCTTCAGAGAAGGCAGGCTGGGTCTCGGGTGCTGTTGCCCCACACCCAGCCCCACGCTGCACCTCACAGGGTGGGTGCTTTGTCCACGGGATGCCTGGAGCTGGCTGCACCCCGCCACCTGAGCCTCCAACTGAGGGTGAGAGGGTGAGTCACTTCCCTGTTCTCCTCTGCAAACAGCAGGGCCTGGATAGGACTCCCCCAAATCCTTTCTTGTTCATTTAGTTTGATATCAATGGTTAGACTTTGAGAGAAAGAGGGGAACTCACCGAGAAAGGAAAATGGAGTAGACAGTAACATTCTCTGCAGTGTTTTGCTGCGTAGAAAACCTGAAGAACACACGACAAATGATTGACATTGTTAAGTCCAGGAGGAGAACACAAATGTCACATCGTGCACGCTCGCTTTGCGCGCTCGCACACACACACACACACACACACACACACACACACACACTCCCCTATAGAGAATGCAACAGAGGACTCAACACAGGTTGCTGAACCAGGGAAAGAATCTGCATTTACAAGTGCATTTAGAGTCTCCACCCCTGACACCTCCCCTTGCAGAGGCGGGGAAGCAACTAATGGGCTCTGCCACCCGCAGGGGCTAGAACTCACTCCAAACCCACCAGCTCCTATGCCAGAGTCACACAAGGTCCACATGAAGCAAGCCTGATTTTGAATCATGCCCAGGTGACAGTCCACCAAACCAAATGTCTAGAGCAGAAAAAAAATATGCCGAGGAATTGATGCCCCACAAAGCAACACTGAGGATTAGTTATGGGTTGTGGGAAAATATTCAGTCTCCTTGTCCCTTGGGTGAGGCATGGCTCTTAGTCTCCCAGAGGATCACAGGCCACTTGCCCCCAGAGGTGATCCATTCAATGCATCGTGATGGACACCCTTCTGTTTCCGGATTCACGTTTCCCCCTCCTCTACTGGAATTTCTCCCAATAGGCACAGGGAAGAATCATAGTTTGATGGCTGTTGTATACAGTTTGAAAAATGGTCCCAATTCTTCACCACCTCCCATATCCAAGTCCTTAGAAGTGTGACTTCCCAGCTCCTCCCATCTGGCCTCACGGCTTCCTTGAATCAAGGGAATTCAGAGGAAGGTGGGCGTGCCAGCTTGACCTGGGCCTCTGGACATGTTGTGGTTTGGATATGAACTAGACAACGCAGGAACTTCCAGAGGTGCTGTGATTACATTATGAGAGCTGCATCTTATCAGTGAATTAATCCATTTGATGGATTAACAAAACTGTGGGGTTTATGTTTGTCCCTAGCAAGATGAGCTCAGCTCTCTCTGCTTCCTGGCTGTCGAGCTGAGCAGATCCCTTCTACCCCACTCCTTCTACCATGATGCTCTGCCTCACTCAAGCCCTGAACCTCCGAAACCATGAGCTCCAAACAAGCTCTTCCTCCTCTAAGTTGTTCCCGTTGAGTCTTTTGGTCAGGATGAAAGCTGACTACCACCTTGTGCAGATACACTCTCCCTCTCTCAATCCTTAGCTTGGTTATTTTGAAGGAGGAGTAAAGCCCAACCAGCACAGTTGCCCAGGGTGAAGCCCCATACATGGGAGACTGTCCAGCCAAGTCGAGAAAAGCTGCCTCGCCAAGTCCCAACTGACCACAGATGTGAGTGAGCCTGCCGAGCCCAGTTCGGTTCAGCCAAACCAGAGCTGACCTAGAGACATGCAAACAAAAATAAAGGTTTATTGTCATATTTACTAAAACTTATGATTAGTTATTACACATAACACTCTAGCAAAAGAGAACATGACGGGGTCACATTTTCCTGTTTCTTCCTATGTCTGGCATTTTGGCCTTGTGTCCTGTATGGTGTAAAAGATAGGCTGTAGACAGTCTGGATTCTTTTATGTTTCTCTAAGATTATAACTTTAACAGGAAGTTGGTTGGCTAAATGCAAATTTTAAACTCTGTCTCTCTTTAAGAATCCAGTGGTAAAATTTCTACGCTTTTCTTTTCATTTTGGCTCTTCTGCTTTGTAATTTTTCCTCAGCTTTCTTAGTTCAAGCCAGAACTCCAGGAAGAAATTTGGGCAGAACTTGTACGCCAAGATTTGGGCTGCACCTTCATATTTCCCTTCTTTGTAGGATTTCTTCTTCGCCTTTGGAGTTGTGGTGGTTGTTCCAAACCCAGTCTTCATGCTCCTTTCACCAGCAATACTGCAGGTTTCTATGTGAATTGTTGCTGTCCTGGGGGGCAATAACTGGACCGTACCCTCAAGTGCAAAGCTGTAGAAAAGGGAAACTCGGTCAGGGCTGAGTCCTTCTTCCAGGTTTCTGAAATCCTCTCTCATGTCTACCTGTCTTTGTCACTCTATGGGGCCTTCACATAGTTTTCTTTTTTTTTCTTTACTATTTTGCTTAGGGTTTACAATTGTTAGTGGCAAGAGGTTTGGCCCAGTTCAGGGACTCCGTAATTACTAGCAGTCAACTTGCTTTCAGCAATAGACAGCTGCTGTGGTGAGTGAATAGAACCATAGCTTTTTCTCTCGTGGCAGCTTCAATTCAAATAAGCAACACTCTCAAAGTTAGGCAAGGACCACTGGAGTCACTGGGTATTTGCTTAAGTCAGGTCCAGTGCATGTTTGCTGAATCACACCGAATGACAAATGTTGGATCTCAGGGACTGATTGGTACAGCTGTAACATGGCTCTAATCAATGGCTTATTGACCAGTGTCCACCTGGTGCTGCAGGAAATGTCTGCAGAGGCTGGTCAGGAGAGCCAGAGACCAAAACTTCTGGAAAAATCATATGCCTTCACTCAGAAGCAGGCTGGGGAATCACCTCCCCACCCACGAGAAGCTGCCACAATTCCAATTCCTTTGTCGTCTCTGGGAGAGTGTGCAGACTGGGGGAGGGTGGAGAAGCAATGCAGAGACCTACAGTCTGGAGCCTCTGGGAACCACAGAATGTGTTCTCATAAGAAAAATGTCCCAGCATATTGGGACATAAATAGCTGACTGCATAATTTATCATCAAAATCCGGCACTTAGGAGCTTGAAGGGGCATTCTACTAACAATCATGCTGGAGAAACAGGACCAAAAAGACATTGTCCCCAACAAATCGGTGTGTTTAAGACCTCGAGGGTGTCCAGCGGGGCTGCTCTCTTACTGACATAGTGGAAGGTTATGTCTCCCTGTGCCTACAAGCAGTACAATCAGGGTGGCACAGGTGTTCCTCAGCACTCCTGTGAACCTACAGCATGGTCCGTCAGCTGGCCGAGGCAGGCTGGAAGTTCAGCATGGGGCACTTGAGGGAAACAGGAGGCTGGGAATGAATGCACTGGCCCCGGTTTAAATCTGGCTTTTAAAGTAGGCATATGGGCAATTTTTAGAATCCAAGGAACTGGGAAAACTTGGCTTGAGTCAAATAGAAGCTGATAGTCTGGGAAGGGCAAACACAGCAAGCATTACTCCACGGTGCGCTAACTCTGGAAGCCTTCCATTTCTTCTGGTGATGAAGGGCTGACTAACGCACCCTATGGTGGATGGCACCATTCCAACGGGGGAGAGAAAGGTGAGACTCAGCGCTCCACCACTGACCCAGGCTGAAGGAAGCCAGAGTCGAAACCAGCTTGCCCCTCCAGTGCTGCCTCTCCACCTGGTCTCCACTCCTCAAGGTCCAGGGAAAGGTAGCCCAGCACTGGACATTCAAGGACCGTGAGAGAACAGGACACCCCCGTGGAGGAGACGGGCCTCAGAGGCTGAGTGAAACCAGGCTGTACCTGCCCCTCACCAACACCTCAGTGAGGCTGAGCAGGCCTCCGTGAGACCTGGCAAGGTGCAGAGCCACGTTTCACCTGCACAGAGCCCTTCCAGGCACCCTAGAGGGTGAACATGTCTGGGCTTCCCACCAGGCAGCAAGGGAGGGTGGCAGGGGCAGGAGCACACTTGGCCACCCAAGCTTGATCCTATTCCAGCTCCTGAAGACAACTGGCTGTGACTTCAGACCCGAGTCACAGTGTAGCTTCCCCTCTCAGGCTCATCTGAAGTGAGAGCAGTGAGTCCCACCTTCCTGGGCTTCCGTGGTGCGACAAGCAGGACATGCTCCTAGGTCCGGCTGATCCTTTCTTTCACCAAGGAGCACCAACCCCTAATAGCTTCAAGGGCTGTGGAGAACTCCACCCCACGAGCGTGGACTAGCCCTGGGAGGTTCCACAGCTCCCCCGCGTAGCCATGATGGGCTGAGATGGGACAGAAGCCCAGCCCTCATCTCAAGAGGAGAAGGTCATGCGGGGGAACTTACATTCCAGAGCCCTGCTAGAGGTCAGACTGCAACTAGACTTTCAACTGTCCCCTCTGTCCTCTACCCAACCTGCGTGGCCATGGGAGATACATGGAGGCTCTTTGGAATCAGAGGGTGCTGCCACCCAGCAGTGGCACTTCTTCCTCCTCGGGAAACCTATTTTGCTCCCAAGGTCTTCTGCTGATCTGGTGCCCTCCCATTCAGATCATCTAGAACAATCCTTATTCAAAGCCAGCTGATGGCCAGGGTCAAGCACAACCACCTCACACCTTCCCAGCAAGGCCTCGACTGGTGCTTAATGCCTGTGGGTGCCAGAGCCTACCCAAGCCTCAGAAAGCTAAGCACAACACCTCTTCACCTTCTCTGCCCCCCCCCTGGGCCTTCCTGCCCAGCACACCTTCATTAAATGGGAGGCACTGACCCCTGGCCTCAGGTCTGCTTGAGGGTCCTGACCTGGCCAAGGGCGAAAGCAGGTACTCCCTGGGGCCACTCGTCCCTGTGCTCCTCACCACGGTCCTGTCTTTTGATATTAGGTAATTAGAAGAAACCAGGTATGCACAACTCGGATGGAAAGAAAAGGGGCTTCAGGAGTAAAAGGAGCCTGCTCAGTCAGTCCTGGCGCTCAGCTCGGGTTGTCCCCGGCTGGGGGGGAAGCTGGAGTCCAGTGGCCACTGATTTGCTTTGGGAACTGGAAGGCAATGGTTTATGACAACACCCAGCTGAAAGCTGGGGATGGGAGGAGCCACGTTGAGCCCTGTAGCACAGAGGTTAGGAGGCAGGCGGCAGAACATTTAAAAAGCAAAAGCCTTGAACTCTGGAAGAAAGCGGCTGAGCAGAGGCCAGTCCAGCCAACACTAGCAGCCAGAAGACAAGGGAAGCAGATGCGCTGCTAGACCAAGGTGACAGGGCCTGGCAGAGAGAGGGAGCAGGTGGCCTGGCTGCCCACCCTCCCCAGCCTCACCCTTCCCTCCTCATCCCTTCTCTTCGTAAGGTGGCCTGAGTGCCTCTCTGTACTTTTCAACCAACCAGCACATCATGGGGCCATCCTCTCTGTCCACTTGCTCACTTGGCCAACTCCTGGTCACTTCTGAATCTCAGTACAACCAAGCCTCCTTGGGAAGCCTGCCCTGCCAGCGTAGTCTGTTCCAGCTGCCACCCCACCCCACCCAGGAGCACCTGTGATGTCTTATAGTAAGTCTTCCCAATTGGACACTGTGCTCCCATGAGTGGCGCACAGTAGGTAGTCAATGAATAAAAGCTACAAAGTGCTAGCGGGTGGACAGCCCTTCTCACAGCAGTCCTGTCTTTTGGTAACGGCAGCCCATTACCATTTGGGCTCATTGTCAAATGTCAGACACACCCCTAGGGCGACACAGAGGAGCGGTGAACTCTGAGTGGACAACTCCGAGAAGGCTGTGGACAGGAGGCGGAATCTGAGCTGGGCTTTCAATGATAAGTAGAATACTGACAAGCAGACAAGAGGGGCTTTGCCCTTGACCTCTGCAGCCAACAGAGCCTCTGGGAAGTAAGAGGGACTGGGGTGGAGAGCCAGGTCTGGGCCCAGAAGCGGCCTTCCAGCAGCACTCCCACCAGGATGCACCCATCTGTCCACCAGCCAGGCCCAGTACAGAAGCAAAGCCATCAGTCGGCTGGTGTAAGTCAATGCTGAGGCCCAGCTTGGATTTACAGTGACACACATTGATTTTGGCTGTTGGAGGGTGTCAGCTTGCCTGTAAATTAGAAGATTTGTCTGCAGGTGCTACAGAGATAAGTGGCTTTGCACATAAATACCTTTCCTTTCTTTTTTAAAATGGAGAGTGCTCATGTGCTGAGGACACTCCGTGGGAGAGGCTTTAGGGAACTCTCCTTGGGATCACCTCTGGGCAGAATGTGGGGCACCTTCAAGGTGCCCAGCACCGAGACTTCCAGCACTTGGAACCACCGTGTCATCCCCTGAACCTTGTCTCCCCCCATCTGAGCAGGGGGTGTGTCCAGCAGTCCTGTGCACCTTGCCTGGTTTCAAAGAATTCACTCCCTTGCTCACTCAGCTAATTAAGTGTCAACTCAAGATCTGTGGCTGGGTGCAGAGGAGATCACACACTGGAGAGGACACAGCATGTGTGGGGTGACATTAGTGAGACCCATGCTATCAAGAAAGCAAACAGGTTGATGTGAAAGCTTTTGTCCAGGCTGGGGCAAAAGCTGCTCAGATGGGTGGCAGGGAAGGCCCCTCTGAGGGTGGCATCTGAGCAGAGAGGACCCAAGCATGGAAATGATAAGTCTTCCAAGAAGGAGGAGGGACAGCATTCTGGGCAGATATAACTACAGAAGGAGGGAAGAGTTTGGAATGTTCCAGAAACAGAAATGAGGCCAGAGTATCTGAAGAATTATGAATGATGCAAAAGAGGTAAGAAATGAGGTGGGAGGGGATTCCAACATGGCGGCGGGCGCGGACAGATCAAGTCTCTGACCTCTTCAGCTGTGCAGGCATAGGGAGTCCTAAACAGCCTAAATCTGTTTGCTTAGGATCACTAGGCAATGCTGAGCTGACGTGGATCTGGGGCGAGCAGTCTGGGCCTCTCAGAACACACACTGAGCCCGGATCGGCTGAATTCAAGCTCCCGTTCGCCTGCTTCCCGCAGACAAACAGCTGTGACTCAGCACTAATCCATCCGGCTGAAACAACCGGTCAGCCCTTCTGATCCTACGGAGGTGAATGCCAACCGAGCCTTCATAGGTAGTGGCCACAGGTTTGAAACGGGGCTTGGGAGAGACAGTAAGGACCCACCCTTTGCATTGGTCACCCAGCAAAGGGAAACAAACTGCCGCCATTTGCAAGAGATACCACCATGGCAGACAACTGACGTCACCAGACTGCGGCGGAGGAGATAACTTCATTGAAACCTGCGGCTACAGGTGTGTAATCCCCTAGCCTTCCCTCTCCACACATCGGGGAAACCTTAAGGGCCCCTCCCAGCTCTCCCGTGAGAGCGATACCAGACCGAGGGAATCAGACGTGGCTTGGGACCCGAGGCGCGGAACTCCCAGCTACTGCTCCCACCAGTGCTGACAACTGAGGTCTCTTGCACCAGCTACCGGGGGCGTGGCTACCGGAGGGGCAGTACAATTCGCTGAGGATTCTCAGCCCCAAGCTCTACAAACTTAGGGTCTGAGGGATTGGCAAACTGGAAGAGTGTGCCCAGTCATTCATGACAACAGGGCTCCCAGGAGCAGCAGACCTGGTGTGTACCCAGTATTGTGGTGAGCGGCACCCGTGAGAGGGGCCTGGCTAGAGGAAAAGTGGGGAAGTGACTAGACACAAGAGGAGGCCCTAGGCACTCAGGATTGGAGACTCGCCCAGTCTGGGAGGAGGAGCTGCTGCACAGTGATTGGTTCCCGGGTGTTGACAGGAAAAACTTGGCCTGGTGGGCACAGCGCCACCTACTGGAAGAGAAGTTAATCAAACTCTAAGACTGCATTTATTGGTTTTTTTTTTTTTGATTTGGGTTTTTCTTTCATTTTCATTTTTCTTTCTTGTTTTTTAAATTTTTTAAAAATTTTTTTTTAAATTTTTTTCTTCCAATTTTAATTTAAAATTTTTTTTATTATTTTTTTTCTTTTTTTATTTCCTATTTTTTTCTTCTTTTGTCTTTTCATTTCTTTTCAATTATCTTATCCCCCCTTCCTTGAATTCTACCTGCTTACTCTCATTCTCTTTAGTGACTTCTTCCCTTCCCTTCTAATACCTTTCCTCCCAAGCATCAAATAAATTTATAGGAGTAAACAGTAACTCAGCAGTCAAACAGAACAAGAAGTAACATGAGCAGCTTCAAAAAGCAAGGAAGAAAAGGAGTACAAACAATGCAGGACAGCCTAAATATTCAGGAGGACCTTGAGTCATCAGAAAAATGGTCATATAAAGAACTCAAGGAACACCTTAGACAGATGGAATGGAACCTTAAAGAGGATAGGAGACAGCAAATTCAAGCAGCGAAAGAACACATTGAGAATGAATTACATAAATAGATAAAAGAAGAAGTTAAGCATCTTTATCAGGAGATAGAGATTATAAAAAATAATCAAACAATAATTCTAGAAATGAAGGAAACAATAAACCAAATTAAAAACTCAACTGAGAGTATCACTAACAGAGTGGAGCAAGTAGAAGCCAGAAAGTCAGATAATGAAGACAAAATATATCATCTTGAAAAGAGTCTAGCCAACTCAGAAAGGCTGGTAAAAAATCACAAGAAAAACATCCAAGAGATATAGGATAACATAAAAAAACCAAACTTATGAGTCATCGGGATAGAAGAAGGTACAGAGATTCAAACCAAGGGAATGAGTAACCTGCTGAATGAAATAATTACAGAAAACTTTCCAGAAATAAAAAAGGAAACAGATATACAAATTGAAGATGCATACAGGACACCGAGCACACAAAATCACAGTAGACAAACGCCAAGACACATTGTTATGAAGATATCCAATATACAAAACAAAGAGAAAATATTAAAAGCTACAAGAGAAAGGAGACAGATTACATTCAGGGGTAAACCAATAAGGTTAACAACGGATTTTTCATCACAGACACTGAAAGCAAGAAGGTCATGAAACAATGTATTTCAAACACTGAAAGACAATGGATGCCAACCAAGAATTCTGTATCCAGCAAAATTAACCTTCAGGTATGACAACGAAATAAAAATCTTTCATGATAAACAAAAGTTAAAAGAATTTGCAGCCAGAAAACCAGCATTGCAAAGCATTTTGAGCAAAACACTACACGAGGAAGAAATGAAAAACAATAACCAAAACCATCAGAGGGAAGTGCCTCGGTAAAGACAGAGGGCGAGGGGAAAGATAATCATGGAGAAACAAACTAAATTTTTTTAAAAAAGGATAAATAATCAAACATTGATGAAAGTACAAACCATATATCAATAGTAACTCTGAATGTTAATGGCTTAAACTCTCCAATAAAGCGACATAGGCTGGTATCATGGATTAAAAACACAAATCCAACAATATGCTGCCTCCAGGAGACACATCTGATTGGAAAAGACATACACAGGCTGAAGGTGAAAGGATGGGAAAAAATATACCACGCACACGGTCCTCGTAAGCAAGCAGGGGTGGCCATCCTCATATCAAATAAAATCAACTTTAAGTCTAAGTTAATCAAAAGGGATAAAGAAGGACATTATATACTGTTAAAAGGAACCATTCACCAACAGGACATAACAATTATCAATATTTATGCACCAAATAATGGCGCTGTGATATTCATAAAACAAATTCTCCTCAAATTCAAGAATCAAATAGACCACAACACAATAATTATGGGTGACTTCAACAGACCTCTGTCACCATTGGACAGATCCTCCAAACAAAAGTTGAATAAAGAAACTATAGAACTCAATACCACAATCAATAACCTAGACTTAACTGACATATATAGAATATATCAACCATCATCAAATGGATATACTTTTTTCTCAGAAGCACATGGATCCTTCTCCAAAATAGACCATATATTATGCCATAGGGCAACCCTCAGTAAATATAAAGGGGTAGAGATAATACCATGCATTTTATCTGATCATAATGGAATGAAACTGGAAATCAATGATAAAAGAAGGAAGGAAAAATCCTACATCACATGGAAAATGAACAATATGTTACTGAATGATCAATGGGTTACAGAAGACATAAAGGAGGAAATCAAAAAATTCTTAGAGATAAATGAAAATACAGACACAACATATCGGAATCTATGGGACACAATGAAAGCAGTTTTAAGAGGAAAATTCATCGCCTGGTGGTCATTCCTCAAAAAAAGAAAAAACCAACAAATAAATGAGCTCACACTTCATCTCAAAGCCCTAGAAAAGGAAGAACAAAACAACAGCAAATGTAGCAGAAGGCAAGAAATATTTAAAATCAGAGCGGAAATCAATGAAATTGAAACAAAAGAAACTATTAAAAAAATTAACAAAACTAAAAGTTGGTTCTTCGAAAAAATAAATAAGATCGACAGACCTTTAGCCATGCTAATGAAGAGAAGAAGAGAGAGAACTCAAATTACTAACATATGGGATGAAAAAAGCAATATCACAACAGATGCTACAGAAATACAGAAGACAATTAGAAATTATTTTGAAAACCTATACTCCAATAAAATAGAAGATAGTGAAGACATCGATAAATTTCTTAAGTCATATAATTTGCCCAGACTGAGTCAGGAGGATACACACAATTTGAACAGACCAATATCAACGGATGAAATTGAAGAAGCCATCAAAAGACTACCAACCAAGAAAAGCCCAGGACCGGATGGGTATACAGCGGAGTTTTACAAAACCTTTAAAGAAGAATTAATACCAATACTTTTCAAGTTATTTGAGGAAATAGAAAAAGAGGGAGCTCTTCCAAATTCATTCTATGAGGCCAATATCACCCTGATTCCAAAACCAGACAAAGACACCTCAAAGAAAGAAAACTACAGACCAATATCTCTGATGAACCTAGATGCAAAAATCCTCAATAAAATTCTGGCGAATCGGATACAAAGGCACATCAAAAAAATTGTGCACCATGATCAAGTAGGATTCATCCCTGGGATGCAAGGCTGGTTCAATATACGGAAATCAATAAATGTTATTCACCACATCAATAGACTTAAAGATAAGAACCATATGATCATCTCGATAGACGCAGAGAAAGCATTCGACAAAGTACAGCACCCTTTATGTTCAAAACATTAGAAAAACTAGGGATAACAGGAACTTACCTTGACATTGTAAAAACTATCTATGCTAAGCCTCAGGCTAGCATCATTCTGAATGGACAAAAGTTAAAGGCATTCCCTCTAAAATCTGGAACAAGACAGGGATGCCCTCTATCACCACTTCTATTCAATATAGTCCTCGAAACACTGGCCAGAGCAATTAGACAGATGAAAGAAATTAAAGGCATAAAAATAGGAAAAGAAGAACTTAAATTATCACTATTTGCAAATGACATGATTCTATACCTAGAAGACCCAAAAAGGTCTACAAAGAAACTACTAGAACTAATAAATGAATTCAGCAAAGTGGCAGGATATAAAATCAACACGCATAAATCAAAGGCATTTCTGTATATCAGCGACAAAACTTCTGAAACGGAAATGAGGAAAAACACTCCATTCACAATATCCTCAAAAAAAAAAATAAAATACTTGGGAATCAACCTAACAAAAGAGGTGAAAGATTTATACAATGAAAACTACAGAACCCTAAAGAGAGAAGTAGAAGATCTTAGAAGACGGAAAAATATGCCCTGTTCATGGATAGGCAGAACTAACATCATCAAAATGGCGATATTACCAAAAGTTCTCTATAAGTTCAATGCAATGCCAATCAAAATCCCAATGGCATTTCTTGTAGAAATAGATAAAGCAATCATGAAATTCATATGGAAAAATAAAAGACCCAGAATAGCAAAAGCAATTCTAAGCAGGAAGTGTGAATCAGGCGGTATAGCGATACCAGATTTCAAACTATATTACAGAGCAATAGTGACAAAAACAGCATGGTACTGGTACCAAAACAGGCGGGTGGACCAATGGTATAGAGGACACAGAGACTAATCCACAAAGTTACAACTATCTTATATTTGATAAAGGGGCTAAAAGCATGCAATGGAGGAAGGATAGCATCTTCAACAAATGGTGTTGGGAAAACTGGAAATCCATATGCAACAAAATGAAACTGAATCCCTTTCTCTCGCCATGCACAAAAGTTAACTCTAAATGGATCAAGGAGCTTGATATCAAATCAGAGACTCTGCGTCTGATAGAAGAAAAAGTTGGCTCCAATCTACATATTGTGGGGTCGGGCTCCAAATTCATTAATAGGACACCCATAGCACAAGAGTTAACAACTAGAATCAACAAATGGGACTTACTTAAACTAAAAAGTTTTTTTCTCAGCAAGAGAAACAATAAGAGAGGTAAATAGGGAGCCTACATCCTGGGAACAAATTTTTACTCCTCACACTTCAGATAGAGCCCTAATATCCAGAGTATACAAAGAACTCAAAAAATTAGATAATAAGATAACAAATAACCCAATCAACAACCTGAACAGACACTTCTCAGAGGAGGACATACAATCAATCAACAAGAACATGAAAAAATGCTCACCATCTCTAGCAGTCAGAGAAATGCAAATCAAAACCACCCTAAGATACCATCTCACTCCAGTAAGATTGGCAGCCACTATGAAGTCAAATAACAACAAGTGCTGGCGAGGATGTGGGGAAAAGGGTACTCTTGTACATTGCTGGTGGGACTGCAAATTGGTGCGGCCAATTTGGAAAGCAGTTTGGAGATTCCTGGGAAAGCTGGGAATGGAACCACCATTTGACCCTGCTATTGCCCTTCTCAGACTATTCCCTGAAGACCTTAAAAGAGCATGCTACAGGGATGCTGCCACATCAATGTTCATAGCAGCACAATTCACAATAGCTAGACTGTGGAACCAACCCAGATGCCCTTCAATAGATGAATGGATAAAAACAATGTGGCATCTATACACAATGGAGTACTATGCAGCAATAAAAAATGACAAAATCATAGAATTTGCAGGGAAATGTATGGCACTAGAGCAGATTATGCTTAGTGAAGCTAGCCAATCCCTAAAAAACAAATACCAAATGTCTTCTTTGATATAATGAGAGCAACTATGAACTGAGCAGGGAGAAAGAGCAGGAAGAAAAGATTAATATTAAACAGAGACATGAGATGGGAGGGAAAGGGAGAGAAAAGGGAAATTGCATGGAAATGAAGGGAGACCCTCATTGCTATACAAAATTACATATAAGAGGTTGTGAGGGGAATGGGAAAATAAACAAGGAGAGAAATGAATTACAGTAGATGGGGTAGAGAGAGAAGATGTGAGGGAAGGGGAGCAGGGATAGTAGGGGATAGGAAAGGTAGCAGAATACAACAATTACTAATTGAGCATTATGTAAAATTGTGGATGTATAACTGACATGATGCAATCTGCATTTGGGGTAAAATTGGGAGTTCATAACCCACTTCAATCTAATGTATGAAATATGATATATCAAGAGCTTTGTAATGTTGTGAACAACCAATAAAAAAAAAGAAGAAGACAAAACAAAAAAAAAAGAAATGAGGTGGGAGAAGAAGAAAGGTTCTGGACCACCAAGCCAGGGGAGAAATTTGGTTTAGACCCCAGGCCTCACAGGAAGCCATCAAGAAGTTTTCAGCAGAGAAGTGACACTGTGTCTCTAAAGATGGACTAGGACCACGGTGCCACTGGAGATTGGATTGGAAGTTCAAGCTGGTGGAAAGGAGGGCCCCTGGGGTGGTTCTGGTCATCTGAGAAGAGGTAAGGAGGGCTTGCTGGAGGCAGGGGAGGTGACAGGGAGGATGTAGTCCATCCTAAGTGCCAAGAGAGACCTGAGCAGCCATGATCCCCCTGCTACAGCAGCTCCAACCAGTGACAGGCACCAGTGAGGAGAACCCTGTCCTCAGACAC
Organism: Ictidomys tridecemlineatus; assembly: GCF_052094955.1. Classification (NCBI taxonomy): domain Eukaryota; kingdom Metazoa; phylum Chordata; class Mammalia; order Rodentia; family Sciuridae; genus Ictidomys; species Ictidomys tridecemlineatus. The sequence continues at coordinate 7,825,086 of NC_135483.1, read as the reverse complement.
CCACGTCCCCTGTCTGAGGGCTGAGTTCTCCAAAGCTGGGGAGCAGCGCCTGGGCATGTTTGGCAGCAGGGATGGGGCTTGTCTTCCCACAGAACCCAGAATGGGTTGACATGATCCATAGGGAAGCGCTGTGGTCCCCTTACCAAACGGCCATTTCACCTGGTTCCTGTCCTTTGGGGGCCTTTTCCTTTTGTTTGGATGTCTTGTTAGGTTTACCATCTTTTACATTTTTAACAAAGGGGTTTCCCAACATTTCAATTTTCTATAATGTATTCTTATTTAAAAGATGATATTTTGTTTTGTGGCCAAGTGGGTTTGTTATTATGCAGATTATTTGGCAAAATGGCTTTAGATTTGTCCCCAATGATTTGGCTTGAGGTGAACTGCCCTGCGTTTAACATCCTCTATTAGGACCACTGTTGTTCAGAGATGCAGATGGGCTGGAAATGGACCTTCACAGGTGGTCTCTAATGGTGGATCTCCCAAACCCCCAACTCTCTGCCCCAAGGCCATGCCACCCTGCCATTCCCAACTTGTCCTCTTCCCCCCGAGGACTCACCACCACACATCTCCTAAGACCTTTCTCCCAGAGTGCTGGACACTGATGGCTGTGCCCACAGTGCCTGGCAGAGCTCAAGCCCCAGGGGAGGCTGCCCTCTCCCAGCTCCACAGCTGAGCTCTGGCGGGCTCTGCCTGATGGCCAGCACGTGCCCTCATGGAGAGTGGTTCAGACAGAGCCAACAAGACCAGAGAAGTCAGCCACAAGTGTCTGAAAAGACTGTCCTTGTTGATAAAGAGATGTGAGGAGGAAACATTCCCTTTTCTGTCTTTGCCAGAAGCATGGGACACCCGGATCAGGGCACCCTCTCAGGGCCATTGCTAGCTAATCAATCAAAAGAATAAACTGAAATGTCAAGGACAAAGACTGCAGGAACCAAATTAACTGGCCCTGGACCACCCTCTCTCCAGGCTTCTCGTGCCCTTTTCTTTTATAGTAGGTTTGAATCTAGATCTCTGTAGCTCCAAGCCTCCTGATGGATGTTCTCAGAGGTGTCCCCACAGCAGACAGTCCCTTCCTAGAGTCATTTCAAACCTGGGCCGTCTCCACTAGTTCACACCAGAGACCTTCCTTCAGGTGAGATCAGGCAGAGTGGAATCAAAGGAGACACCGAGAGATCAATGTGGAGAGTCTTCAACAAGAGGGGAAGGAGCTGGGTGTGCACTGCGGGCAGAAGGAAACCAGAAAAGGTGATTAGGCTGGAGTGCTGAGGCCCCAGGAAAGATGTCCTTGGGAGTAGGGTGAGGACCCCATGCAGGGCCATGCCCATTTAAGGGGGTGGGGAAGGAATGGCCATGGCTGTAAGGATCCCAGCAGGACACAGAAGGCAGAGGCCACTGGGCTTAATAAATAGATTTTCATCAAAAGGGGTGAGAGGTGTGATATATGGGAGCTGGTAACAGTGGGGCACAGTTACTACCCCAAGTCCAACCTGATACAAGAAAGATCAGGTGGATGGTCCTGATCCTCTTCTACCTTCGATGCTACCAGTTGCCATGAGACATGGGGAGACACTCTGGATGCCACAGTGTCCTGGAACTAAATTCCCTTTCACTCTGGGGAAGCTGAGCCTCCTCCCATGGCCAATGTCATCTGCCTGTGCAGTCTCCTGAGCCTGAGCTAGGATAACAGCTGCTATTTCCCTGCCATTGCACATGCTTCTTGAGAATTCATGAATATCTCACCCCAATTACACGACATGGTAATCTTTCAAGATAGATCTCTTCATCCACTTTCAGACAAAGAAATGTGATTCAAAGCCAGCAATGGCAGGTAACGTGGAGATCTTATTCTCTGCCGGCCCTTGGCACACACATAGCACTTCCCAGCACATCCAATAGCAGGGGCCACGCGCCTGGCAGAGAGGAGGGACCAGGAACTCTCTGACGGACAGATGAATGGAGGAGAGGCAGCCACTTGAGCCCAGGTGGCTGGCTGCAGAACTCTTGTTCCTCCTGGCCAAGTGATAGGGTCCAGGCAGGGCTAGAGCCTGGTGTTGAGGTGGCAGGAGGTTACACCTGCGTTCATGAATCCCAGGGAAAATTGGCTTCTTTACACTCTGGAAAGAAAATCTGACCAAGGAAAATCCCTCCTTATGAGCAGGAGAAGCAGAGGGAGACTAAGGTCAAGGGTGGACAGGGGAGGATGTCAGGGAATAGGGTCAGGGATGGACTGAGATCAGGGGACAGCTCTCCTCTCTCCCAGCCCTCAGGGCCATGGCTCACAAAAAGAGGGTTGTGACGACCCAGAGACATGCATGTGGCCCCTGGAGAATTGAGGCTGGGGCGGCCTCTCCAGTGAAAGCCAGGGGCTGCAGACCTGTGTGCCAGCTGTAATGTGACTTGGTGCCACCAGCACTGCATTCAGGTCTCCACTGACCTTGTTGCCACAGTCACGAAGCCCCTCCACACTGGAGGCCAGCCCGGAGAAGAGAGGTGGGAGGGGAGCAGCCCACAGCTCAGAGAAGTTACCTGGAGGAGGCTGGATAAATACCCAAGAGATTCCTGTAAATGAAGGAAATCAAAATGGCAATCGGAGGAGCCCAGTCCCCTGCCCTCAGCAGGGTGTAGACTGGGGAGGAGCCCTGGAAACTGCAGATGTCACAATGCCCTGCTCACTCGACTCCAGGAGAGTCGAGGAGTTGAGCTGGCCTTTCAGTAGCCAAGTGCCCTTGGCTGTTTCTCCACCTCTCCAAGTTGCTACTGTATCAGCCACAAAGTAGAGCCACGGTGCTGAGCTCGGGGAGCATTTGAGACAAAGGTCTTGTGGGACAGGACTGAGCAGAAGTCATGAAGCCCTGGAAGGCACCCCTGCCTGAAATCCCAGCAACTCAGGAGGCCAAGGCAGGAGGATCACAAGTTCAATGCCAGCCTTGGCAACACCTGAGAGAGCAACACTCTATCCCAAAGTAAAAATAAAAAGGGCTGGGATGTAGCTCAGTGGTGGAGCGCCCTGGGACCAGTCCTTAATACCAAGGGAGGGAAGGAAGGAGGCAAGGAAGGAAGGGCACCTTCATTGGCAAGATGCAAGATGTGGAGGCCCAAGGAGAGGGGAGGTTGACCCAGACCTCACCAGGAAGACAGGATTTGGGGTGAAAGGAAGTGGGGGTGTGGCATGGAGTCCCAAGTAGAGGGAACCCCAGACCAGAAAGGCTGGGCAATCCCAGGTCTGAGAGTCCACCTCCCGGGAGGGCATCAGCCGACTGAAGGCACAAGGGCAGGTGCTGGGGAGTCTCAGCCTCGAGTGGGCAGCCCCCAGCTCTTGCTCTCCATCCACAGGAGCAGCTCTGAATGCTGAGAACTTTCTGCAACACTGGCCTCCACAGCAGCCCGCACCATATTTTGTGTGTGTGTGTAGGGGGGTGGGGGTGGGCAGAGGGCCATGCTCTTTTCTCTGTCACCGACAATGCACCAAGAGAGATTAAAGCTGTAAATCTGACCTCTGGAGCAGACTGATTTCAGGGCTGCTTCCCAGGCCCTGGAAAGCATGGTCCAGAGCAGCCAGGACACGGGAGCTGCAGCAGGCAGGCGCTGCAGACAGGAGGGGCAGGAGCCTTCCTTCAGGGGGAGACAACAGCTGGGAGGAAGGGGAACATCCGCTGGAGGAAGGGGGGGCGGCTCTTCCCATCAGAGTGCAGGGGACCTCTGAGTACCCAGCCAGGCTGTGTCCCTCTCATCCTCAGAGATTGCTAAGGGGAACGGCAGTCACCACGGTGCCACTCCACCCCCAATCAAATGGAACTTTAATCAACACAGTACAGAAAAGAGTACAGAGCTGAATGATGGGAAAGTGATGTTCAGATCTGTGTGTGTGTGTGTGTGTGTGTGGTTTATAGCTAGCCATTAATAATTCATGCTGAGGCTAAATGACTAGAGTCAGAGCCATCTTCAGCACCCTCCCCCAGTCTCCGGCACCTGCTCCCTGCCATAGACCCTACCTTTAGGGGACTGCCTACCCGTCCCTCTCTCTGCCTGGGACCAGAAGCGCCTGCCCATCACGTCATACAGCGCCTGACATGCCCGTGACAAATGCCGACACCCTGCATCAGGCTTTTCCTTCCACCCACCCAAATCAAATGGGCAACAATGTGACAACTTATCTTCCCTCCCATTGTCCTGCTCAGCCTTGTCCTGCCCTCAGGGGAGGGGGCCAGCTGGAGATCCCCAGGATACAGGCGTCAGTAAGTGCCCGTGGCAGCCTATCAGGTGTGACCCCTGGGACTAGCTTTCGGAACGTCCTAGGTGCTGCCTGCAGCCTCCAGTGTGGTGCAGAACGTCTCTGTTCCTTCCCCTGTGCCCCCTTCCAGATTCCCGGTGCGGTTTGTCCAGAAAACCACTGGGCAGACTTTCCCATTTTCACCACAAAGGAGGCCCAGGACATCCCTGTCCCTGCTCCTCCATTCCCTCATTGGCAGGGGCACTCTACCTTGTGGTGGCCCGGCAGGCCCCACGGGGCCAAGGGCTGAGGGCCTGGCCTCTCCTTCCAGCAGGGCAATGGCTCCGCCCAGTGCAGCCTCTTCTCACTCCACACTCACTTGCAGTGGGACTCAGAACCTCAGAGCAGCTCACGATAAATAAAACCAAGGACTAAGGCAGGAGCAGGTGAGGAGCAATGGGAGAGGGTGCTGCCACCTTGCTGGAGGGTGAGCTGGACAGCCTGCGGAGGGAGCAGGCGTGGGCTGTGGGTGAGGAGTGCTCCAGGAAAAGGCCCAGAGGGTGCAGCACCTGGAGCTGGAGTGGTCCAGGGTGGCTGGAGCGAGGAGGGCGCAGCAGATGAGGCCGGAGAGTTTATGGGCCTGGGTGACAGGGACTGCTGGCCACCGTAAGGACTTTGTGCCCTGAGGGACAGGGGAAGCCTGGGCGGGGGGTCTTAAGCAGAGGAGCCCCCTGACCTAGTCAGGCTTTCCTGGGCTCTGGCTGGCTGCTGTGTTGAAGATGGCCCTAAGGGACAAAGGCAGAAAAGCAGGGAAGCCAGCCGCAGCCAAGGGCAGACAGCAGGTGGAGATGGGGTGGGCGGGCTGGCAGCTGCCAAGGTACCAGCACAGCTCCTGCGGCTGCCGTGGTGGGTGTGGGTGCATAGGGAAAGGTGTGGGTGCACGGCGACAGGTGGGGGTGCACAGGGACAGGTATGGGTGAGCGCAGGCTGCCTCCTCTCAGGATCCATGTGTTGCTCCCACATTCTAGAAGGGTGCTGCCTCACTGGGGAGCGAAGGCCCTGCTGCCTGGCACACCCAGCCGTGTGGACACCGACGCCATGCAGAGCCACCCCCAGAGCCTGTGAGGTAGAGCTGCTGGCCCATCCCACAGATGGGTGTTTGACACTTTAGACAGCCCTGGTGGGGGAGGAGGCGCACAGCCCACTAGAACCACCCACCCCAAGCCACTCCTTCCTTTTCCCCTAAGAAATGCCTGGCTTTCTCTCTTGGTCCTGGTGTAGAGAGGCTGCCCACCACTGCCCACGGCCTCTGTCAGCTCAGCTCCTGCCTGACAGACTCTTCTGCTGCCCCGCCTCTGTTTCCTCCTTTTTCCTGCCTCAGCTCAAGTCTCTGAAAAGGAGCAATTTAATGGGAAAAAAAACTGCATAGAAATAATCACGTAGATAAGTAAGAGCCCATTTTTTTAAAATAAAATATAAGCTTATAATAACAATAACCCACCAAGAACCGTAGGGTTCTCTGGAAGCTTGTGTTTTCTCCTTCGTTCTTGTATTTGCAAATCACCTACAGCTTACAGAAGGCATCATTGCCCGGAGGTAACAAACTCGGCCTGAGGACCAGACAGCCTGGTTCGCTCGGATCTGCTCTGCTCCTGTCTGGCCTCTAGAGGCCTTTCTGCCGCTTGGGTAAGAGAATTACGGAACTCCTCCCTCTGTGGCTGTCACAGCACGAGCAGCTCAGGGACTCACTGATCACATGCTGGTACACGGTGAGAGCCCATGAGTGACAGGTCCACAGCCAGCCCACACTTCTCCTGGAAGTCGCAGGAAACAGAGTATTTTGCAGGAATAATTAAAACACAAGCCAGAAGCCAGGCTTGGGAGGAGGAGAATTAAAACTTGTTCTAATCTTCAAAGCGTGTGAATCCGAGGCGTCCATGTTTGGAACGTTTCAAAGCTTCCTGGAATCTGTCTTCATTTGGTGCCCAAGCACTGGGGAGAGATGATAAACAGGCCTGCAGCGGGAGTCAATTAGCAGCCGCCGGGCGTGGGAGGCGCTCAGAGAACAGGCTCCCGTGTGGGGGGCGTGTGTAGAGTGTGTTTAGGGTGAGGTGTATATGGAGTTCTTTGGTATGTGGTGAGTGTGTGGGTGTGTGGTGTTTGGCGTGGGTGTGGTGTGTGGACCTGTGTGCTGTGTGGTATGGAGGGATGCTCACAGACGTGGCGCCCAGTGCTGGCACAGCTGAAGGGGCAGATGCATAACTCTTCAGGTTCATCTTTATCATTAGCCTGTGCACTGTGCCACACACCTGGGCTGGGCCTTGGAAAGCCATGTACGTCTTCGGAGGGTGAAGACACCAGGTCAAGGCCGCATGCCCATGGCTGACCTAACATGTCTGGACTGGCTCCTCCTGGTGTGCCTCTGGAGAGATGGAGGCAGGCTGGAGGACCACATTGGTCACTGAAGAGGCTGGGCCGAGCTAGCTGCCCAGGAAGGAGCTGCCTTCCTACCAGTTCTTGTCTCTGGGTAGATCTCCAAAGCGTGTTGCTTTCCGTTTCCTGCCGTGCCATTGCCCACGGGGTCTCCCATTCTGGTGTTCATCTGCCAAGCCTCTAGCACCCCCTGCACAGCTGCATCATGGGCTGGTCAAGGCCAGCTTACCAGCATACTCCTACATTGTATAGGATGGACAGGGCCAGAGGCCTGGCCCCAGTGCCTGGCACTTGGGAAGTGGTGGGGAAGACCAGGAACAGGGCCCCGGCTGCCCCAAGACGTGTCAGAACAGTTGTATGATGGGCACACTGTGCGACCTCTCCAGGCCTCAGTTTCTTCACCCAGGAGGAAACTTTATGAGGTGTAGAAATCCAGAAGGAATGTGGGTGACTTCTAGAAACTGGGAATGGTCAGCACGTCACAGCCAGCCAGGAAGGGGACCGCTGAGGAATTTGTCTGGTAGAGCTCAAGTAGGAAGAAGGCTCTCCTCAATGCCTCAGAGGCAACACAGCCATGTCACCTGGCTCCTGGCCCAGCCAGGCCCATGCCAGGCCACTGGCCTACAGAACTCCAAGGCAATACATTTGTGTCCTGTAAACCACTAAGTCTGTGGTAATTTGTCTCAACCACCATAGAGGATAAGCACACCTCCTGTTAGCATTTTTGCAGAGAATTGATTAGCACTTGCATGAAGGATGGGAAGAATCACCCAGAAGGAGGGAAAGGAATAGTACCCATGGATGGCAGAGGACCCTCCCTCACACACTGACGTGATGAAGGTATACAGAGCCTAGACCAGGAAGAAGCAGAGACTGGTTTCCTAATCTGGCCTTGTCACTCACTCCTTGGTGGCCATGGCAATACAATACCTCCTCAGCTTCTGCCACCTCTGGTGGGAAATGTGGACATGGACTGGGAGACTTCACTTCCAAAGTCTTTCCCTTGCACAGGGACAGTCTCCAAGCCATCGACCCAGAGCAGCCACCTTGGATTGGGTTTGAGAGCACTGTTTCTTTGGGTGGAGAAGAACTGAGCTGGCAGCTGCCTGGGTTCTCAGCCTCTGCACTTGGAATCATCACTGGGCCCACGAGTGGGCACGATGAACAAGACCACTCAGCACCCACTGCAATGTCTAAACTGCCTACGGGGAGAAGGTTTTCGCGGATTGTTTGTGAAATTAACCATTGATGGAGGTTCAGAGAAAGGCTCTTGCAGTTCATGGTGATGGGCTGAAGGGGGCGCTGCTCTGGAGCTGCCAGGAGTCCAAGTGGGATATCTGGGAACTGAGGATGGGCGGGGGAGAGGAGTAGGCGAACGCCAGGCAGAGGGAGAGGGTGAGGGATGGTCCAGGGCAGGACATGCCTGTCTACCCACCCGTAAAAGGACCCAGCTGCCACAGGGCTGAAAGTCAGGCTGATGTGTCATTACGGCAACACTATCCAAACCTCCAGTCCAAGAAGACACTGGAGCAGAGGACAAAAGACACAGCACAAATGCAGTGCCGCTGTCTGCTTCTTTCATCCAGAAAGTCCTGACGGGAAACAACCCACAGAGGGTCTTGGACAGGAGCAAACAGCGTCCCAGTAAAGGGACTTACTCTCTGGCCTAGAGCATGTGCTCTCCCTCACCAAGGAGAGTAGTGCTGCTCAGTGACCTGGGACTTGTCCCCAAGCCCACATGAAGCAGCTTGCCCTCTGGCTCCCCTCAAAGGGCTCACCTTGAGTGAAGGGCTGGGAGGGACACAGTCTGTGTGGCTTGGTGGCTTGAGGACTACGGGTGGTGAGGGCCAGGGACTCTGGTTTCCCTCTTCAGGGCCACCCCAGCTGCTTCTCCAAACCTCGGAGAAGAGCCTGTCCCTCTGGATGTCCGTGGCACTCCCCCGTTCACCCACTCCTTTGCGTCTCCCTCCACCTCTCCTCCCTGTTGGACTTCTCACCTCTTCAGGCTCACGCTGGTTCACGCCGGTCCCTTCCTTCTGACTGGCTCTCTGTGTCCTGCTCTCGCTGGCCTCAGGCCTCTGCCCATGTCACATCCTTCATCTGGCTCACTCCTGGACAACATCAAGGACTTGGCTTCGGAACGTCCTGCAGCAACCCAAGGAAGGCTTACCTGGCCTGCAGGGCAGGGCTCCCTGCTCAGCGCCCCCTCAGCCGGGGGAAACCTTTATCCATCACTTGGTTTTGTCGTTTCCCAGCGATCTCTCTGCCCAGCCAGATCAGAAGACTCCAGCGAGGGCTTGGAGGGAATCATGCTCCCCTCTTTATGCCTGTCATGATAGACTGGATCAGGGAAGAGCTACCATCAGATCAGCTTTATTGGCTTCTGATTCTTTTGATGATGCTCTGAAGGAAATCAGACATTATTGTAAGGAAGAAGATCCTTTAATTAAATTGCTGGGGAATTAGAGGATTGAATGATAAAAGGTGTAGGCTGCTCCATGTGGGCTTGGGGACAAGTCCCAGTTTACTGAGCAGCACGACTATCCTTGGTGAGGGACAACGCATGCTCTAGGCCAGGTAAAAGGTGTCCTTAGGAAATCCTGGCTACAGGACTGAATGTGCTGGACTCAGTAGAGAACAGGACACAGAGAGTATTCTATGCATACTCTGGGGACACTGGCAATGTTTCTCACGTGCAGGAAGTGATCACCATCCATTCAGGAGAGGGAAAAGTCAAGGTCCTCTGTACTGAGCTTTGATGGCCAGAGTCGGGGACACGATAGCCTTCAGGTGACCACAGGGAGCACATTCCTGCTCTCAGGTGAAGTGAAAGCCTGGCTCACGGAGCACACTCACTCTGCCGGGATCTGGGGATGGAGGGGACCTACAGTGTGTGGGGTTGGACTGACCAGCTCAGGGTTAGCAGCTCAGAGGCTATTCCAGCCTCTCTGGAAGGGGTGGCTGGACCAAACGGAACCCCCAGTTGCATCTACTATTCTGCAAGCTCAAGGAAAACCATTCAGCTTAATTAAGATTGGCCCCTCATGGGCTATCCATGAGCTGTAGCATGGCAGAGAGGGCAGGAGGCCAAGGAGAGCAGCCTGTGTGTGGGAAGAAGCCCAGAGGAAGGGCTTCCGGGGCACTCAGGCCCCTGGTATCATGGGGAGCAGGGGGCAGAACGGCATCATAATTAATTTAGACAGAGCACCCCCCCATTTCAATCATTCAATCCTCTAATTCCCCAGCAATTTAATTAAAGGATCTTCTTCCTTACAGTAATGTCTGATTTCCTTCAGAGCATCATCAAAAGAATCAGAAGCCAATAAAGCTGATCTGATGGTAGCTCTTCCCTGATCCAGTCTATCATGACAGGCAGGAGCCACCAGGACAACTGACTGTGCTCAGAACAGGGAATTGAGGCCCAGAGAGAAGGGAAACCCTAGGTCACACATGGGCTGGGGGGCCAGCATCAGATCATGGCCACCTTCCACGCCTTCTATCACATCTCCCTCAGAGTGGAAAGAGCTGTGATCTCTAACTATTGACCTCAGTTTCATCCCTTTGAAAACAGCATAGTTGTGAAAACTGAAACAGAGCACGAGTGTAAAACTGCTTGTTCAATGGAAATAAAACACAACTATCTTTACAGTTTCTATGAGTCTGGCCCTGCAGACCCAAGCACCTAGGAGAGGACGCTGATTCCTGTTCATGTTTCCGGCTGCTTTCCTGTTCCGACATGGAGTTGAAGAGCTGCAACAGAGACCTCAAGACACACAAAACCTAAAATATGGACCTGGCTCTTAAAAGGAAACAACTGCCCATCCTCACAGGGTTCAAAAGCCCTCAAGAACCCTCCAAGGACCAAGACCCAATAGACCACCCTCGAGCACCCATAGTGTTGACAACTGCCGACTACTGGGTAAGTTCTCATGCCAGTGTCCAGGCTCGCGAGGTGGCAAGGCCTGGAACACTGCCACGCAGATCCGTGCCTTAGTCCTACAATCGGTGAGGACACTCCCACTCAGGGACAAGCTGGGATCCACAGGGCAAGCACAGCATCTTGGAGTTCTTCCTTTTGAAATCTGGGTCTGGGTGGCAGGTCTGGGGCTGACACAAGCTTTACTTTCTGCTCATCTAGAATCCTGGCCTCAGGACAGTAGGCCAGACACTGTCCGGCTGAGCTGAATGGACAAACAGTGCGTGCCAGGCCCTAGGCTTCCTCCTGTCCAGCCTTCCACACACGAGGGCCTGGCTCAGTGCGCTGGCTGCGGGCTGGCAGAGGAGCTGTGCCCTCCCCCACTCAAGGGCTTCCAACCCAGCCACTCCCCACCTGTCACACTGTGCTCCCGCCCCACACACTGCGACCACTGGGGGTGGTTCCAGCAGCCGCAAACTGCCAGAGGTTCAGGGACACTAGAAGAACTTCCAATGGGACTTGGAGGGTCCCCTCTGTGGGACAGCAGGTGCTCTGGCCCTCGTGCTGCCAGCCCCATTGAGAAGACTGTGCAGCAGGGTTGATGCTGGTGGCAGCCAGTGTCGTGCTTATTTTGTGCATGTAGTGTATTTGTCACTCTGTCCTAAGGTCAGGTTGGCATGGACCTCCCCACTTTAGAGATGTACAGAGAAAGGACAAGGATAAGGAGGAACACAAGGAACAAACGGCTTTAGGTTTACAGATATTCCAACAAAGGCTTTGCTTCCTGCAAAGAGATAAGGTGCCATGGGTGGGTAGGTTTCAAGTCTTAGGGGGCTGGGAACAGACTTCCGGCCCCACAGTGTCTAAGAATAAGGGTGACTTCCTTCTTCCTGGGGGGCACCCAACATTTGAGTCACGTCAGAGAGGATGGCTGGATCCCCCATTGTGGGAGGGACTTGTCCTTGCAGTGGAGGTGGCTTTACAATGATCCCTTTCTGATGTCCCTTTAGCCTCCTTCAGATAAAAAGTTTGAGCAATGGGGTCTGCTGCAGCAAGGGGCAAAGGCTTTGATGAGAGGGGAGAGAGGGACAAGCCTTCTCAGAACCATGTGGAGCCTCAGCCTCCTGGAGACACACGCCTTGCCACATGGGGCTGTCTCCTAGGTTCACTGGCTCTGTGCACTGGATGAGTGCCTTTCACTCCTGTTTGCTATTCTACAATACACGGCAGTAGGGTGGTCTCCAGGGCCCGGCCATGACACCCTGCACCTTGATTCACTGTCTCTGCTCTGCATTCATGGTACCCCTGGGATGCCTACAGAGGGCGGATCTCTTCTGAGCACTTCCTATGTCTGGAGCTCCTTTGGTCTAAATGTCTATGTTCCCAAAATTCACATGTTGAAACCCTGCTGTCCTGAGGGCCCGGCTCAGCATGCCCAAAGTGGCAAAGATATAAGAAGGAGGTTGATTATGTCACAGAGGCTCCATCCTCACGGAGGGGTCAGCGTCCTAAAGAGGAGGCCAGAGTCGCCTGTAAATAGTGGTGCTCACCTGCAATCCCAGCAACTCAGGAGGCTGAGGCAGGGGGATCACAAGTTTGAGACCAGCTTCAGCAACTTAGTGAGACCCTGTCTTCAAGAAAAGGAGTGTGGGCCGGGGCACTGGGGATGCAGCTCAGTGGTAGAAGACCCCTGAGTTCAACCCCCGGCACAAAGAAAAAGAAGAGCCTTGAGTAGCTGGTCCTTCCCTTCCACCACGCGAGGTTGCACCTCGAAGGAGCTGTGAGGAAGGGGCCCCACCAGACCCATCACGACGATGAAAGGCCTGTAATAATCAACTTAACAACAGAAGGCTTCATTCTGGCTCACAGTTTTGAAGGCTCCATGATCCATCGGCCCTGTTGCTTGGGCCTGTGGCTAGACAGCACATCTGTGGGGAGCATGTGGCGAAGGAGAGCTGCTCTTCCCGTGGCCAGGAAGTAAAAAGGAGAGAAAAGAAAGGGCTGGGTCCCGTAATCCCCTTCAAACCTCCTGGTAGGTTGCACCTGTTAAAGGTTCCCCCAGCTCTCAGTTGCACCAGCCTGGGGACCAAGCCTTTAACACACAGGCCCCCGGAGGACCCTCCAGATCCAAGCTGAGGCACCAAGTCCGCCAGCACTTTGCTCTTGGACTTGACAACCACCAGAACTGTGAGGAGCTCTTGTCTGCTCTCCATAGCCACCAGCCTAAGGATCCGGTCACAGCAGCTCCAGTGGACTGACTCCTCCCCCAGCCTCTCTGCCACTCAGGATAAGTGTGGCTCTCACAGAGTAAAAACCATGACAGTGACTTCAAGGACCCCAACAACCCTTGTTGGTGGAGGTGGTGATATCTTTCAGAGGAGTGGCCTGTGGGATGCTTGTGCTAGGCCAGGAAGCCAAGGTGCGTCCTCTCACTGACGCCCACCCTGTGGCTTGGAGGACTGCTGCATGGGGCTCTGACCTCGGACCCAGCACTGGGTCAGCTGCTCCCCAAGCTTCTCTGCAGAGAGCCAGTGGCTAGGTGTACAGAGCCCCGACTCAGTTGAAGACCAGTGGCCATGCTGGGGCCTGCGAGCACAGGAGCCAGGAAGCCCGAAGGCCCTGTGGTGCACCACCATCTAGCACCTGGGAAGTTCTGCCACCAGTTGGCCCCTTCCCAGTTCTCCTGTCCCTGTCACACACCCCGGGGCAGGGCTGCTGTCTGGGGTGTCTCGGACCCACAGGTCTGGTGTGGGCAGTCGGGAGAGAGGTGCAGGATAGAAGAACCAGGACCAGGGGGCGGGGCGGGCAGCGAGCCCCCCCCTTCGGGTTCCCCCAGGGGCCTCGGGCCCGCCACCGCCTGTGTCGCCACAGTCCTTTCTTCTCCCTTTTGTCAGCCTGGTGGTAGTTAATGCGCCAAGCCCTGGCTGCCTTCTCAGCCTTGCAGGAAGTGTAACGACTGTTATCTACCACAAACCACCGAAGCCTTAAATTACAGCAGGAACGGTGACAGTGATAGATTAGAATTTTTTAAATCAAATCCAAACGTGTCCCGTCACGGCTAAGAGAAGGGCGAGTTGACTTGAAAATAATTGACTTAGAGAACTTTGCGGTGCATGGTGAATCCAGCCCCTCGGCACACTCTTCTCTCCAGCAAAGTATTAGTCACTTAATTGATTCCCAAAGACTTCCTGCTGCGACTCAAAACTATCAGCACCAGGAGGGACTGTCCCGAACCTGGAGTTCTTCCAAGGGCAGGATGGACAGTTCACTTTGAGATTTTCAAAGGGGTGGAGTGGGAGATGGATTTGGAACCAAGCGGTCTTTCTTCTCCAGCCTTGAAAGACAGAGCTGAGGAGCCAGGGGAAAATCATCAGTGACGGCAGCTAATGAATTTTAAATACTTATTACAAGAAAAATTAATTTGCTAAATTAGTCCTGTAGATACAGGTTACAAAATGAGTCACTGTCTCCTCAAAAATGCAAAACTCAAGAGCAACTAACGCAGTCAGCCTCAGCGCTGCTGGCCAGGTAGAAGGCCGGGTCACAACCACAATGCTGGATCCTCGCCGGGGTCACCCTGCCCCAGCACATCACCTCCAAGGTCACTGGCTCTGGGGCTCTTTTGTGAATGTCTCTGCATGTTGCCTGAGTGCACTCACCCCTCCCAGGACTGCCTGTGAGCAGAACACAGGAGGGACAGGAGGCTGCCCGAAGACGCCCTGTGCACAGGAGGCGGATCATTCCTGCCTGTCCAGGGCACCGCTCCTTACTCAGAGCCTGGCCCCTTCCCTTGGTTAACAGACGGGAGCCTATGAGGGGAGTCCAGGCTGCAGAGGAACAGCCCATCCAGAGGGGGCTCAGGCCAGAGGAGCTTCAGGAGTGCCTGTGCAAAGAGCCAGGGCCTCTGGGGGCAGGTCTGCTGACCACTGTCCAGCTTTCTCCCCAGTCCCAAGTGTCACAGGGCACTATGAGTGGCTCACCTGTCTCTGGCTCAGGCTGGCCCTGGGCTCCTGTTCCTTCTCTGGGTCACACTTGGTCTCATCTTAGCTTCATACAAGACTTGCCTCTGACCTCTGCCCCAACCCCTGGCCTCAATCTGCCCTCCTGGTGTCAGGAAAGCAGACACAGGAGGCTGCATGGCCCAGGGCATACAGAACGTGCCTGAGGGCATGACACAGGAACTTCACATCTGCATCCTATCCCAGGTGCCTTGCTTTCTAGCCTCCAGTGTCACCCAAAGCAGGTCACTCACCCAGCCACCATCTTCTTAGCTGTAAAAGGGAGAGAAAGGTTGGCAGAGAGGCATGTGGGTTACATGTGCAGATCTTGCCTGGGCTCAGTTCCTGGTCTTTTCTTCTGTGACCCAGAGCAAGTTATTTAACCTCTCTGTGCCAACATTCCTGATAAGTTAAATCCTCACGATAGCACTACCTCACTGGGCAGCTGTGATGGTGACAGCATCGTAGTCCTGGCACAAGGTCAGCACTGCATATGCACCTGTGGTCCAATCTCCTGAAGACACAGGTGGTGGGAAGCCTGGACCCAATGACCCTGTCAAAGAGCCTCAAGGAATCT
The DNA here is from genome assembly GCF_052094955.1 of Ictidomys tridecemlineatus. Lineage (NCBI taxonomy): Eukaryota > Metazoa > Chordata > Mammalia > Rodentia > Sciuridae > Ictidomys > Ictidomys tridecemlineatus. Next base: position 7,809,949 of record NC_135483.1, on the reverse strand, counting down.
GGCTCAGGTAAGCACAGAACATGCTGTCAGGCAGGAGGGAGGGGTCACTCAGCCTGTGAGCTCAGGTTTTCTCCTGGCCTGACACCACAGACAAGCTGGGTCAAAAAGTACCCAAGAGCAGAGGAGGAGAGGGAGACTTGGGGGGATGGAAAGAAGCTGCCTCTGATAGGCCCTGGGATGTGCCACAGGGTTAGCAAAGTTGCAGGGGAAGTTCCCCAGAAAGCCTGGGAATGGCCCTCCTGCCCAGCACCTTACCCAAGAGGGCAGTCAGCCACTCCTTAGTTCCTGTCTCCTCTCTGTCATTCTGGGGAAGAGCCGGCTCTCCTGCAGCCTCCACGGGGCACGGAGTGCTCCAGGAGTCTCCCAATACCCATTCCAACCCTCTCCCCTACCAACTCCAAGCCCTCTGAGGGAGGGGTTGGGGGACATTCCTGTTCACCTCCTCCACTCTTAGGAATACAAACAATAACTGATATTCACAGAGTGCGGGCAGGTACTGTACTAACAGCTGCTCAGCTTTGCTCAGTTAATTCTGTCGATAACCTGCGGAGTTCAGATGGCCCTCAGACCTATTTCAGAAATGAGTAAATGGCAGCTCGGAGCAGTCTAGTAACTTGCCACAGGACTGGGACGAGAAGTGAGCACTGGGCTGGAGCGAGCTCTCCACCTCCCACCTGAACATGTGGCCTGGCCACCTGCACCAAGACCCCAGGGAGGCCAGAGGCAGAAGGACAGTCAGTGTAGGTAACGAATGATTGACTGGGTCAGGAACGGGGTGGGGGGTCATCAAAGGAAATAGAATGCTCATCCCTCCAGAGCACTTCCCCTCCTCCAAGCTGTTGCTGAGGTTACCTGCCTGCACTGTTAATGAGTAGCCCCCGGGTGACTCCCTTCCCCTGGTCACTCCACTTTTGGTCACTGGTTACTAGGTAAGTAGGGGGCATGAGAAGAAAGGAAACCTAAAACATGAAAGGGACGGATACTTCCACTCCCTCGGGAACCAACTTAGACCCCCTCCTCTGCAGAGGAGTCTCCCTCTGTCTCCTGTCTTTTAAATTAAACTTCCGCTCTTGCCGCAGCGTTTCGTGGGTATTCAGTCTGCAGCACTGGGGGACCGGGACTTGAACCCGATTACCAACAGGCTGTCTGGACAGGACTCTTCAGGGGCCTCGCTCTGGCCTTCTCATCCTGGGTCTACGCAGGCCCTTGGTCTCCCTGGGGTTCAGAGGTAAAATCACTATCACCTCGGATCTCACACCTGTGCCTTTCTAGGGACTGGCTGTCTAATGTCATTTAATGTCATTTCCCTGAGGCACCGCCCCCCAGCAAATTGCTCTCGGCCTCAGCAGGTGGCTTACAGGCCCCTTCTTCAGGCCGCCTTCCCTAGCCATCCCAGGGAGGGCCCTCCTTCCTTCCTTTGAAGGCCACAGGCACCTCCTCACGCCCTTGGAGCAGAGGCTACTTCCCCCTGTGATAGAGCAGCAGCCCTGACGCCTCCCCAGATGCCCTGTGGGAGCCCTGCAAGGGCAGGTGAGGGTGGTCACTGGGAGGCCAGGTGCAGGCTCTGAGCCCAAGCCCTGGGCTGCTCTATTTGCAGCCACATGCCTGTGCACCTGCCCACCATCCCAGCTAGAGGAGGGATCCCAGAGCACTCAGCCTTGACCTCAGTAAGCCTGAGGAGGGTGGGGGAGATGCCAACAGACTCCAGAGTGGGCAGCACTCGCCTGGGTGGCCTACCTCGAAGGCAGCAGACCTACCAGGAGCACAGACCAGGGATCTTAGTCACACAACACCGTGCCTACAGTTTTCTAAGGTCAATTTACAGCTCCTCCCAGACAGAGAGTGGAAAAGGGGCACTGCCACCTCTTGGCTGGCAGTGAATCAGATACTGGCCACTTGGAAAAAGAAGATCACTGACCCCAGTCAGAGGACCTTGAAGCCCACCTACATGCTTAGGAGGAAAGAGCACCACCAGCTGCAATGTAAGGACCTGGGATGTTTCAGGTGGGGCCAAGCGGAGATCTGGAGCTGAGCAGGGGACTGTGAACCCTCCCTACCTCCCAGCAAGGAGCCGGAGACCACAGGCAGGGAATGCTTTTATTCCATCCACCTCGCCGCCTCACAACGGCAGGTGAAGAGTAAAAGTGCATTTTTCCTAAAAGCAAAGGAATCTCAAGATGGTAAGCTGGGCCCTATGAGGGGTGGTGGCTATTCCACGTGACCACGAGCGCCCACACGTGAGGACAGTAGGGCTCTGGAGAGCACCAGGACAATCCCACCCACCCGCCCAGTGGGGACTCAAGACCGTAAGGTCACTTGCTGTGTGGTGGCCGTCTCCCTTCCCCAGACCGCACATCGGAGCCAGATGTGGACGGGCACCTAGATGGGGGCTGAGGACTGAGATGTGACTGGGAAAGATGCTGAAGGGGACAGAGTCCCTGGATCTTGAAGCAAGGGGCGACGAGGCAGGTGCACTGATGCACGTCCTTCCAGAGCAGACGCTGCAGGGACAGGGGCACCTATGCCAGGAAACGGGCTCCTGGGTTGCTGGTGATGCAGTCGCCCTAACCATCCCAAGGAGGACCAGGAGGGTCCTGTCTGGCCACTGACAGGAGTGTAGAAGGAGGGCCGCTCTGTGGTGTGATGCTGGTGCCCCTAGAGCTCCTGGGCAGGTTGCTCCTCCGCTTGCTCCTCCACGGGTGGCATGGCCTCCTGCACGTAGACGATGAACTCGGAGGCCTCCCCGCCCTGGGTGTACACTGTCACTGTCTCGATGCCCTCCACGTCATCGGAGGACACCACCAGGTGGTGCTGCTCGGCCAGCTCCACAGAGGCTTGCTGGAGGGTCTCCTGGATCATGACCGTGTGGTTGGAGCTGGGCTCCTCGTCGGTGACCTGGGGAAGGGAAGAGAGCGGTCACACATGTCGAGCAATAACTACAAAACACAGCTTGGTGGACCAGCAGCTCGTACGGTCCAGTGCCTGACCAGGCTTCCCAGAGCCTCAACCACGCTGTGTGTGCTCTCGCCCCATGTTCTAAGACAGCAAGGTCTCCTGGCACCAGCAATGTGGGCAAGGCCTCTCCACTGCGGCAAATGGTGGACCCAAGTTCAGACTCAAAGTTGAGGCTCCTTTCCTGGTGCCAAGCTGCCTCCTGGGAGCCCCAGGGTGGGGGTCACTAAAAGAGGAGGGTTGGAAGCCCCATGGGGGTTACTCAGGCCTGGGCTACAGGGCTCCTGGAGACATACAGCTGGGGCAGCTGGTGATAAAGGACAAGGTTCTCCTTGGTTCTGTCTTCCCACACACTCCAGGAGCTTGGCTCTGCATGACACCACTACCAACCACCCCAGGCAGGAGCAGACGCCCTCAGAGGACTCTCCCCAGAGGCCATGAATCGACACTGGTGCCCTACGCATTCAGGAGGAGGCTTGCTGATGACACTGGCCACCACAGTGAGGCCCGAGAGCCTCAGGGAGCATCTGGCAGTAGAGGACCTGCAGACCAGCCAAGCCTTTCTCACAGCTCCAAGCTGGAAGAGTCCGAGTGAGGCTGAATTCCAGCCGTGCTCAGGCCCCGCGTCCCTGAGAGCTCTGGAAGGGTAACAGCTGCCTTTGATATTGAAAAGAGAATTAAAAAACACAGGAAAGATTTAGAAAAATAATTGAGACCCTAGAACTGCAAAAAATGACTGAAAGGTTAGAAAACAAGCCTGGGAGGGAGGCCCAGGGGCCTGGGACCGTTTGGTAGAGGACGAGCCTCAGAGGGCTCCCGCAGGCTGATGGGCGAGACGGAAGGAGAGCGCGTTACCTGCGCCAGCCAGCAAGCGGCAGCTCCCCTCCTGGCTGCGAGGCCACATCTTCCCGCGCATTCAACAGCACTTCCTTACACGCCTCTGCCCGGGAGGGACTGTGGCCGTCGGTTACTCCCTCATTCATTCAACAAGATGTGTGCCACCTTGGGAGCCACCTGAACGCTCTACAAGGACGGGGCATGTCTGCCTCATCAGAGAATAAGCACTCGATATTTGCTGAGTGATCACCTATGAGGTGCCAGACACTGATGAGCACTGAGGTGGTGACACCATAGAAAACCACAGTCCCCATGAGAGCCCAGGCTGGGGACGGGCACACAGTGCAGCACAGTCCACTGCCAGGGGTGACTGGTTCCTGGGAAGACATGGCTTGGCCTCAGGGAGACCAGGGAGGCCCCGTGGCCTCCAGGAGGTGCAGGCAGGGTGGGCTTGCTCCGGCATCCCCTGTGGTGCCCAGGGATGCTTCTGTCCCCTCCTAGCTCGTGATGGATACTAGGTGGCTCTCTGTCCCCTGCCCATTCCTCTGTGACAGGTCATGGGCATTTCCCTGTAGGAAGGGCCCATCTACCCCTGTCCTAGTCCAGTTGCTGGGTCAACAGGTGGTTCGTGTTCAACCCATAGAAGGAAATGTGAAAGGCACCTTGGGGAGCCCTGGCAGTTCTGGTATCAGGGACTGGAAGGACTTCTGGGCTGACGGAATCTCCGCCCCACCCCGAAGCTGGAGAGCTGTTCTGAATGGAAACTGTTGATAGTTTCAGCCTGGCTTGCTGTCTTAGAACGAGCCAAGACCTTTTCTTTTTTCTTCTTTTGCTGTTTATTCAACTTCATTTAACTGGGAAAATGAACGTGAACTAGTACTGGAGAAGTAAACATTGGCTATCTCACTTAAAAAAGAAAGTGTCCAACAGAAAACAGAATGGGGAAGAATATGCAAGAAATCTCTTCTCCTTCCACGTTAGTAAATTCTATGCAGAGCAAGGACAGGGGTGGGCTATGCAGAGGTCCTCGGGCCTCAGGTGCCAACAGGCCCAGCATACCCCAGGCAGCACTCAAGAGGCAGAAGGAGATGAACACAGCCAGAGCCACAATCTGCAGTTTAAGACACACCCTGGGACGTGGCACCATCCCTGGGCTTGGTGACTGCCATTGAGGCTGAAGCCTAAAGTAAGGAGCATTCATCCACCGAGATATTCTACCGACTGCGCATCCTTGTTCTTGTAACCCCCCGACACCATGTCTGAGTGTGGATGGGGCTGAGATCCTGGCCAGGAAGGGGAGGATCATGCCCCATGGGCCCTTCAGGGGCAGCCCCGCCCTGCCAAGGGGATGCAGTCGGTGTACACTGAGTCCTCAGGGCTGGTCCCAGGAGGAAGGGGGATGCCTGGGATGGCCAGCATGTGGCCACTGCCCTCAGACGTGGGGAAGGAGGCGAGGTGTCAAGGATGACTCCCTCCTGTGGATGGGCAGGTAAGCCACGTGCCTATCATTAACTGTCACATTGGGCCTGGGCTTCACAGAGGCAGCGTTCTCAGGGATCACGATGCTAAAGGGCACGGCACGATGGGCAAGGGGCAGACACATACTTAGCCCTGCCAAGACTGCCACCACCTCTCAGCCACCAAACCCCGGCAGAGTTCATCTCCCACTTCCAGAAGGCTCGACGCCATCCAGCGCTGCCGACCTGACTCAGCTTAGTCTCCGCTGCTTTCACGATGGGCTGCTGGACTCTTCTGATCCCTCTCCCAGATCCCAGGGTTCCACGCTGCTCTTCCTCAGCCCTCTGCACAAGCTGAGGGTTCCTGGGTCTCGGTCCTCAATTTCTCTGGGCTCTTATCTCTACAGAGACGTCTGCTTCTGGCTGAGCCTGACTCCAGCCCCCACCCTGGGCTCCAGACTGGCATTGGAATATATGAAAGAGGTGACAGGAACAGCTGTCATATCATGCATGAACAGGGCTGTGTACAGTCACAGTGGATGGAGTGGCCTGAAATGACATTTACAATCGAATCTTGAGGAGCCTTGGTCATCAGCTGAAAGACTGAGCCACATTTTGCAGACAGTGAAGGTTTTCAAATAAGAACCCTGCCTCATCCAGTCTGTGGGCCTGCTGAATCAAAACCTGCCCACGTGAGACTTCCTGAGGAGTGCACTGCCTTCACGGTTCCTCTGGTATTATGTCTGTTTGTCCACATTACCTTTTCTAAGTATCAAGTCTATTTAAAGAGAACTCCTTCTCCATTTGCTTTCATTTTTCAATTTCTAGCTCTAGGGTGTGTCCAAAAAATCACCACTAAATTTACCCATTACTAATTCCCAGGATGCAATGAAATTTCCAAACACAATGGGTCGAGTTTAATTTAGAGAAAGTGATGGAGGCAGTTGTAAACATGTGTTCCACAGCAGTCCTGCCAGGAGCGTCTCAGCCGGTGGTGTGATGGCTGCACACTCTAGCTCTCTTACTGGGCACTGCAAACGTCCTGACCCCAACCCAGGTTCCTAGGGACTGGGCTGCCTGCTGCCTGGCCTGCTTCACACACAGGACCTTCTGTGTGGCTCTGCCATCCCTGTGGAAGCTGCCCGCACAGGTGCCATCCCTGGTTAAGCCACCTCTGAGCACCATACACAGAGGACGAGCCAGGGACACTGAAGGCCCCTGGAGGATCGTGAGGCCTTCCATGGAGCGCACCCCTCCTGTATTCAGGTGTCACATGACCATGTCTGCCTCTATGCAGTTTCTACAAACCAGGTGCTCCCTGCCCTTGTCCCAGGGGAGCTGATGTCCACCCAGCCCCCTGCAGTTTCCTGAATATTCTCCTATCCTCATCCCAACTGTTCACGCACGTCTGTGGCTCGGGCATTTCTGTTCCGTTGTTATAAAAGGTGACACTGAAGTTCCTAGGGGCCTAGTGACTCGTCTAAGGCCAAGTGATTGTGAAGTAGCAAGAACTGGATGTTGGCCTGAGTGACCCAAGTCCAGAGATCATCCTCAGCTGGCACAGGGCAACAGTGACTAAAGGAACCACACGCTACAGAGTGACAGGATTAAGTTATTGTCCCGCACGTCCAAGCAGGCTAAGTCTGTCGGTATAGCTCCCAACCACTCTCTGTTCAGAATGCTCATTCTGGTAGCTTAATCTATTAGCACAGTCTCAACACTGTTCTCTGTGGCAGAAATAATCTGCGTTCACAGTATCATTCCCCCAGAGATGGATTCTCCATTACCCCAGTGTTGTATCTAATGTGTCCTTCAGCTGAATTATTGGCAGCATAGCTTAGCAGAAACCAGAGCCCGTGAGACCATTCGGTCAGGCCCTGGGTCCTGCAGCTCTGTCTGAATCAAGGGCTCTAGAACCTAGGACAGAACCAGAGTCCCGCACCTGGGGGAGGGGCTCCACGGACATGAAAAATAGCTCCATTGGAGACCCAGTCACTTTGGCTTCAATCCCCACAGTCCACTCACCTGGCAGTGCTGATGGAGACCCCTCGGTGTGGGAGGCCACCAGGGCTGACTCTGACCACCTTACCCCTACTCCTTCCTGCTCCCTACCAGTTTTGCCTTTCCTCCTCCTCCAGCTCCCTTCGCACATTTTTGTAAAATCTATTCTTAGCAGGTTAAGCATCTCTCTGTGTTTCCTCCTAACATCCAAGTAAGCCCCAGAAGTCCTCCTTGCTCAGGAAGACCCCTTAAGGAAGACAGGTCCTCCATCACCCCGACGGTGCTACGTGAGGCCCTGTGTGGGCTGCATTACACCCCACCTCTGTGCCATTGCTCTAAAGACCTGCAGCTTCCTGGGAGCAGGGTCAGCCTTGGCTCCTCCGAGCCCAGAACATGCATGTGGTTCTGAGCCACACATGCAAGACTTGGGACAGCTCCAGAAGTACCCACGGCAGAACCGAGGTGAGGAGAAAGTCAGCCACCCAGAGCAGCCTCATACTACAGGCCCAGCAGCTGCCTGTCCTTATTTCATGCCCTGTTGGGTCCCCACTGATGTGACTGTGGGGAGAGTGGCACGTTTTTCATAGGGGAAACACCCATCAGCACCAGAGTCCCAGGGCTAACTCCTGATTCCACAGAGGGAGCCCAGCCTCAGGGAACAATCTGCCCAGGCCACACGACTGGAAGCTGAGTCCAGATGTTGTGACTTTTGATCCACAGAACCTCCACTGCACCAGGTTGAGTTCTCAGCAGACCACAAAGGACATCTGGCCCTTGGGTAGGTGCTAAGCAGGATTTCCCTTGAATGTTTAAACAAGGAAAGTACCTGATGCAGGATAGTGTGAGAACAGCTCTGAGGCTCAGCTTCCTTGCTGCTTACAGTGGCCCAAACAATGTGCGAAACGATAACAGGGGCAAGTGGTGTGCCAGACGCTGGGCGAAGCAGCACACACGCCTCAGCCCCGGGTCTTCGCGGCACCCCAGAGGTCTCAGTGCCCCTGTCTTGGAGGCAGTGGGGCTCAGGCAGGAAGAGAAGCTGCCCCAGGGGCTGCCACTCTGGTGTGCCCATGCTCCCATGCCCCAGGTGCAGGCTGTGCTGCTGTTCCCCGTTTCTCCACGCCTCTGATGAACACAAGACCCAGCTCACTGCCGACAGAGCAGGACTGAGCCAAGGGGAGGTGGCATGTTAGGGGACACACACCTTCTTCATGATTCTCACTATCCTCCTGTTCAATAAAGACGCTGAGGGACTCCTCCGTCTACGTGCCCAGGCCTCAGAGCTGATGCTCACGAGAACGCCCGAAGGTCTGGCCAAGACAGGAGGATGACCCCTCGGAAGGCAGAGCCCACTGGGCTGGGCAGCACCCTGACAATGGCCAGGAGAAAGGTGTGAGGAGGGCATCCTGTCCTACAGAAGACCACAGGGAAAGGGGCGGCCCTTAGGGAAGCCTGCCTGGGTGGCTTCTTCCTGGGGTAGACCTCGCCTCGGTGCACAGAACCTACATCACTGGAACCCGCCCCTGAATACAAGTCCATGGCTTGAGACACTGCATGGACCACAACCCGTGCTGGGACATCAAAACAGTGCAGACAGAGCCAAGGACGCTGAAATATGACAGGCAGAAGTTAACTCAGGGAAGGAAAAGCTGCTGAGGCCTTCTTGAGGCCCGCGGAGGCCGTGCTGAGGGAAGGGCAGGGGCTCTTGCAGCTGGCTACCCAGACAGCACTCAGAACCTGCTGTGGCACAGGGTAAACACACCCGCATCACACCTTTCCCCCACGGCTCTCGAAACACTGTGCAACGACTCCTGGGCCCAGTGCCCTTGCTGGCCAGGTGCTCATCAGCTCTATACCTGAACGGTGCTCTTGACTCATACTCATGAGGCACCAGAACTGCCAGGCTCCAGGCAGGCCAAGTCAAACAGAACATGCTGCTAGGTTGGGTTACTTTTTAGCACTGGGGATAACCCAGGGCCTCCAGCATGCTATGCAGGCACTCTACCACTGAGCCACATTCCCAGCCTTTTATTTCATTTTATTTTGAGTCAGGGCTTTGCAAAGCTGCCCAAACCAGTCTTGAACTTGGGATCCTGCTGCCTCACTTTCCCAATAGCTGGGAGCATAGGCATGCACCACCACATCCAACTTAGCACATCATTTAAACTTGGCTCTAGGCACATAAAAATGATGAATAAAGAAAGAAGGGGGAAACCCTCTCTTGGCCCTAAAATGAAAAGAAAATGGAAAGACACATAGTAAGATGGCATCAGTTTAACCCATATTTGGTTTGGAACCTTCAAATGAAACTGCCACCATGTGCCTCTGTTAAGATACTGTCCATGCTCCCAGGGTCCTGCCTTAAGCCCACAGCCTACCAGGCACCGAGAGATGATGAACACCTTCGCTTCAGGGACCCCAGGTGGAGGGTCTGCTGAGGACAGTGATTGTACTTTGTGCTTTCAGGGGAAGAAAGTTCATCGTCATCTCTGCCACAGTTGCTGCCACCACCAGGAGGCTGTTTTGCTTCAGGCATCCTTCGTGTTTCAAATCCGTTTTTAAATAAGTTGACCAGGTTCCCATTTATTAAACTGTGTCTTGGGGAATAACCCTTTTTCAGATGTCATTAATGTCCATGGAAGGGAAGGCTCCTGGGGCTGCAGTCCAGGAAATGAACAGAGAAGCCACGATTTATCCTCCTCTCGTTGGCACTCCTACTGTTCAGGATTAGTTCTAAGGACTTTCAAGAGTTGGTCCCAGAGGCAGCCCTCTGTGATCTGGGGGAGGCAGAAAGGACTCAACACCAGTAAGAGGACACAGCCATTGTCAAGACCATCAACAAAGAACATAGCAAGCATCTCTCACGGGTGGGCTCAAGGAGACAAACTCCCAGGAGGAGGACAGCTGGAAGGGCAGCAAGCGTGTGAGGGTAGGGTATTTACATGGGTATGTGTATGTACTTGCACATACATGCATGGATGTTCGTGAGCTGTGCAGAATGTGTATATGCAATGCCTGTGTGTGTGTATATGCACTTCCATGTGCATGCATATGTACAGCTGCGGGAGTAGTGTGTGCACTCTGGGTTCACATGTAAATATGAATACATGCATGAACATGGAGGTGTGTGTACATGGCTGTGTGCATGTCTGTGTGCACACGTGTGTGGGTGGGGTCTGGGCGTAGCTTTGTGTGCATCCCCGTGCTTGTGGCTGTACAGCTGTGTGCAGCTCTAGATTTCAGCATGGGCCTGCCGCAGAAGAAATCGCTCCTGGTTTACCTTTTCCACTCTCCCCATCTGTTATGGTTTGGATGTGAGGTGGCCCCCAAAAGCTCATATATGAGACAATGCAAGCAGGTTTAGAGGAGAAATGATTGGGTTCTGAAAGCCTTACCCTGATCAGTGAATTAATTCCCTAATGGGATTAACTGAGTGGTAGCTGAAGGCAGACAGGGTGTGGCTGGAGGAGGTGGGCATTGGGGACGTGCCTTTGGGGGTATGTTCTGTATATGGTGAGTGGAGCCTCTCTCCCTGCTTCATGACCATCATATGAGCTGCTTCCTTCCTCCACGATGTTCAGCCTCACCTTGAGCCCTGAGGAACAGAGCTGGCTGTCTGTGGACTGAGACCTCTAAAACCATGAGCTCTCAAGTAACTTTCCTCCTTTACAGTTGTTCTGGTTGGGTCTTTTAGTCACAGCAATGAAAAACCTGACGAATGTTTTTGGATCCTTTATCTCACTTAATTCCAGACAGCTCTGAGAAAGGCAGGGCAGGAGGATTCCCACCACAAAGGTGAAAGGAAGGGAGGGGTTCACAGAGTTTACAGGACCTCTCAGCTGGTTACCGATGATTCTAGAATATGAAACCATGCACAGAGCCTCTAATATCCAGTCTTACTAGGTAGTTCTCTACACTATGCCTCCGGCAACCCTCAGAATGGGGTCTCAGGTCTCTTGCTACACAGGTGAGGACCTTCCTGCCTGCACCCCCACACATTCAACTTTGATTCTGGAACATACTCTCTTGCCTCTGAACTTCCTCCTTTGCTCCTCCACCAGCATGAAGCCCCAACCACACCCTTTCCCTGAAGATTCTATCTAACCCTGGAAACTGAGGCATGTATCCCCCTTCCGAAAGCCTCTGCAGGCTCCCTGAGCCAATGTTCCCATAGAGCCCTGTGTTGACACCTGCCATATGTTGACCCTCTGGGATCGCAAACATGGTTTTGTTTAGTTGGTATGGGAATTGAACCCAGGGACTATTAGCCACTGAGCCACATACCCAGCCCTTATAAATATTTTATTTAGAGACAGACACTGAATTGTTTAGGGGCTCTCTAAATTGCTGAGGCTGGCTTTGAACTTGTAAACCCCCTGCCTGAGCCTCCTGAGTTGCTGGGATTATAGGCGTGCCATCACGCCTGGCACAGCAATGGTTTTACTCATCTCTGAGAAGGTATAGCCTGTGTCTTTCTGACCCTGCCTTGCTTGAGCCTGGCCAACCCTGGCCACGGGCAACCAGTGGATTCCTCCTCCTTGAGTAAGTCAAGGAATAAGGAACACAGAATGTGCTTAACCTGCTCCCGTAACCTACAAGTAAGGTCCAGCCGACTGGAGGAGAGAAGGGGTAAGTCACCACCATGAGCGACTGCTGCGTGCCCAAAGGAGTGACAGGAGGCACTTCAGAGTCACTGCAACGGGCTCACCTGAGCAGCTCCGACTTCCTGGCTCCCCGCAGGCTCCTTGGCCACCTTTCCAATGAAGCTGGCAGATGGGTAGATTAGCAGAGGTAAGCAGGGTCAGAAGTGACCAGGAAACCAGAAGATGGAGGGAAACTTGTGGGGAGCATCAGCACTTGATTTGCAAGGCAGAGAGTGGTGTCTGTGTCTTGATACCTCTGAGTGGAGAGCCAGTCACTGGGCAAGTTGTTGTGACCAGCCACCCAGTCTGCCTTGGAAAGTCTTGTTTCTCATGGGCTGAACCACCACTATGCCTGAGTTGACCTCTGGGCCCTCTTCTGTACCTGTCAGGTGCTCCACTGGAAGATGGAGACAGAACCTAAGCTCTGCCCCCACAGCAGGAAACGGATGGGGACTCATCCTGGACTGCCAGGGTGGGGTCATGGTGGTCAGAAATGGTTTCCTGAAGATGATGATCCAGATCCTGAACACTGCAGGGTTCACAGGAGTCAGCGGACAAGAGGAGGCACAGAGAGAGCAGAAGGAGAGCAGGGGGGAGCAGCAGCCTATCGGAAACCTGACAGCCAGTGTAATGACACTCAGCCCAACCAGAGCACAGGATATGAGCCAGCAAGAGATGGAGAAAGAGGAGAAAGACTAGAGAGGGCCCCAGAAGTCATGTCTTAAAGGACCTACATGTATTTCAATGTGCCTCTCCTTTAGACAGGAGAGAAATGATCAGACCTCCAGTCAATCCCTTTTGTGGGGAGGGCAGACACAAAGTTGTGGAGGCTGGAAAGTCTTGGAGATTGGAGGCAGGGGCAGGCCGGCATCCACCCAAGGAGGATGGGGCCCAGACAGCCAGTGGGCACAGGGTGCAAGAGGCCAGAGTGGTGTCCCTCATGGTCACACACCACTCATCCTTACCCTGCTCCAGGCAGGCTCTTATGGCTAGCCCTCCCGGACCTACCCTGTCCCTGGAGTCTGACTGCCACCCCCGTCACTGCCTCTGCTTAGCCTCTGGCAGCACCAGGCTCTCTGGCTCTTTCCTTACTCGCTCCCTCTGAACAGTTCTCTCCTCCCTCCTACTACTGCCCAGCAGTGTCCTCTGGTCCTCGCTGCTGCATCCCCCTCCTCTCTGGACCTTGAGCAGTGCCGCCGCATTCAGCCAGGACCACTTCTCTGTCTCCATTCCCTCCCTACAGCTTCTTAGCCAGACTCACTTCAAATATTGGCTTTAGGCTCATGACTGCCAGATCCATCTCTAGCAGACCTCTCCCTGTAACCCAAACACACAGAGCTTGATCCCTGCTGGGTACATATTCTGGGATGTCAAATGGCGACTTCCAAGTTAACAGCCAAAATCCAACTACTCCCTCCAATTCTGATGCTCCTCTTGACCTTGACCTCCTCTGGGCAAGGGGCATCAACACCAACCCATTTTCCCAAACCAAAGGCTTTGACCCACCCACACCCTCTTCTCTTCCACACACTCCGTGTCCACAGCACCAGCAGGAGCAGCTACCCTCACTATGAAGATGCAGTTGGCACTCCCAGGCCCCTCCTCTGCAGGCACACCTGGGTACGCCACAGCCGTCTCAAAGGGTCTGACCATAGGGCTCTTAGGCAACCTCTCATGTCCATGTAGCAGTACTAGGGTGGGCACCTCGGCTCACCTCTCAAGGCCACTAACACAGGGTGGGAGGTGCTGTGTCTGACTGAGGCGCACATGCAAGAGGTACCGGCATGTGAGGTGGCACCAAGATCAAGGTGAGCAACTGGTGAGTATGCCGGTGTAAATGTCAGCTTGGACTTTCTCATTTCACCTCTAAACTTTCTTGAATTGTCTCACACAAACTTTTGGGGGGCACTTCACATCTAAACCATAACACCGTGAGATTGTAACATCACACCTGAGGCCAACCTTAAAGAGGCCTTAAGACCCATCACACAGCACTAAAAGACAGTGGCCTAGCTTTAAAACCAGTCACTGGATACACAAGCCATCCAGGCTAGAGAAGATGCACAGTCAAAAAGATGCCTGTGTCTTCCAATATATGGGACAATGTCATTTGAGGGGACAGCTAGACATACTGACTGTCCTGGGGGCGAGGACTGACAACAGGGGATATAGAACACATTCCTTGTCTCAGAACTGATGTGACGAGCTAGTCAATACCAGGGGGCGCTAGTGCAATTCAACCAGCTGTTCCAAGAGCACCATGCTGGGACTCCCGTCCTCTGCTGGCTTCACTCTTGACCCCTCCCTGCATGCCTACATCCAGAAAGCAGGACCGGCTACCCCTCAGGAGTCTGGAGAAAACACCCTGCCTTCCCAGCTCCCTCAGGGCTGCTCCCACTGGCAGCCTGGAGAGGAGAAGCACACTTGCCCCTGGCCTCCCTCTCCATCTCGCTGTCCTGTGTCACACTCCTCTCCCTGCACTGTGCGGAAAGCCTGTGATCTCCAGAGGTACAACCCTCCACCCTCTGCAGAGATGTTAGGGAAGTTATAGGGGTGGATGGCAATGCACGACCAAAAACTGTTCTCTCAAACCACTTCTAAATGTCCCTCCAGTCACGAGGACTAAACAACAGCCCTGTTTATGATCCCCTCAACCTGGATCCTAACTCTGAATTGCACATAAGCAGAGATTTCACAGGCGCACACCTGCTGTGCACGCTGAGGGAAGGCTGCAATGGTTCTGCTTAGGAAAGCCCCCAGAGTCCGCATGCTGCTCACATGTCTGGACCCCCCCCCACCTCCGCTCAGCCTGGCTGGAAGCTGGTGCACCCCTCGCAGACTCTATGCTCAGGTGACCACAAACTTAGCAGCTGAAAACAACCCAGTTTTATCATCTTACTACTCTGGAGTTCAGAAGTCTGAAACTACCACATCACAGGGCTGCATTCCTCCTTGGCTTCTCCGGCTTCTAGAGGCCACCTGCTCACCTTGGCTTGTAGCTCCTTCTACCTCCAAAGCCAGCAGTGGCTGGAGCATCCCTGGATATAGTCCTCTGGTTCTGACTCTTCTGCCTTCTTCTGCCCCACATAAAGGGGCAATGAGGTTGAGTCCTCTACAGGATGCAGGTCAATCTGCCCATCTTAAATTCAGCCATTCAGCAACTTTTATTCCTTCTTGTCATGCAGAACCTACCATGCACAGGTTCTGGGGTTGGGGACTTGGGCATCTCCGGGGGCCACTATTCTGCCAACCTCCGTCTCTTAGGCAGTCATGGCTGAATAGTAACAGATTCTTACTGGTGTGCTGTAAGGGACTGCATTTGCTTCTTCTTGCCATTATAGTTAGGACACTGGCATGCCTTCCATTTGGCATGCACGTATCGTATCTATGAATTTCATCCTGGGATGGTAATAGATGTCACAAAACATTCGCCATTCAGTAAGAGCACCAGCTCTGTGGGGTGGAGACCCTGTGAGCAGGTCAAGCTGCCCATCTCCTAAGATGACCTACCCTGCTGTGCCCAGCTCTGCCTGGAACTAGAAAGCCAGGCTGGGCTCCAGCCCATCCTTCTCTCCAGAGCCGAGCTCTTGTCACTGGCTGAGCTGGGCCTCGCTGCTCAGTGTTCCCCGAGGCCAAGATCAAAGGAAAGCGTACAGTGAAGTACTCCTTACTGAAGGTACCAACATCTTCTGAGGGCCCCTTTACCAACTCCATGACATGGTGAGAGTTAGAGGGCTGTAGACAAAGAGCCCACGAGAGCCAAGCACAAGAACAAGCAAAGAACCCCAAAGCCGATTCTTCTAGGTGACACCATGGGGGACATTCAGGCTCCAGGGCAGGAGCTTACCCTCCCTAGCAATTAGGGCTTCTCCCTCTGCTTAGATGACAGCCATGCCACAGTCCCCTGCATTCTGAGAGGGTGGAAGGCAGAGCCACTTTATGAGGGTCACAAGCACACACATTTGCTTTCACAGCCCCGGGCTCAGAGCAGTCTCGCACGCGTCAGAAAGAAAGAAATGGCAAATGTGATCCCAAATTATGTGCAGAGATAGCATAAATGAATGTGGTTTGTGAAAAAAACCCATAAATTCCTAACTCTAGAAAATGTATGTACATATAAGACAAAAACAGGGATGTTATCTGCAAGAAACTAGTGAAAATATCGGGATATTCACAGGCAGGAAGAAACCATTCCAGATGTCAAGGAAGAAGGAAAGCCTTCTAAAAAGGAGAGGATGGGAGGGAGCGAGGAGGCTCGGACTCCCCTCCCAGCCAGACTGCACTCTTGGAGGGGAGGCACGCAGCCTGCCCTGCCACCTGCTTTTTTCTTGGTTGTAAGGAGACGGTAGGCTTTTCTGGAAATACACGACATGCACGGTCCTAAGTCCAAGCTGTAATGGCTGCTCGCTGACAGTCATCTCCCTGCATCTCTCCAGGGCGCTGGGCGGCTACAACCCATCTGTCGAGCACTAGGGCATGTAGCTCTGCTGCACAGAGGGGACCACTGTGGCATGATATGTCCAGCAGCACCTGGCCCAAGCCAAACAGGAAGGGCCAGCTCTCTATGTGGTGAGAGGGTCCTGCAAATAGGGAGAGGCGCCACAGGCGGGCATCCCCCTGGCCTCTGCACTAGGGGAAGAGGACACAGAGGTTTCAACCCACTGCACAGCCAAAAGGACTCACCGGCCGGAACACCTTGTGCTTCTCTGACTCAGGAGGTTGGGTCAAAACAATCACCCGGAAAGAAAAAAACTTTCTCCTCCAACAGGGCTCTAATTCTCTAAGAGTGAGAACAAGGAGCGGTGGAGGGGTCAGTGCCGGGCACAGGACTCCTGATGGCTGCTGGATGCCAGCCCTTCTGGAAAGAATCTGCGAGGGCCCAACCTCCTCACTGAGCAGAGCTCCCTGTGAGCTTGCACTACTGTGTGCTTAGCACATGCCCCTGCACAGTAGGCACTCATCAGACGCTGACTGGGATTCTAGCATCCTAGTGTGTCCCTCAGGACTGTTTTAAAGCCCCACTGAAACAGATGGCGGTGTAGCCACAGTGAGGAGGGAGGCGGCGGCAGCTGACTGGAGAGTGTCTGCTGCTATTTAGACAGGCTTACCGTGCATGGCTCTTTACTTTGCTGACCTTTAAGCACACAGACTCTGCATTCCCATTTCTCTTGGTGCCAGACGCTGCACGCAGGGCTCCGTGTCATTGCCAGGCACTCACATGGGGGCCGCTCCTCCCTGGTCTCTACCCAGCCTGGAGATCCCCTCAGGGTCAGGCCTGCTCTTCTCCTCCCACCAATGCCCTTGCTGCAGTGTGGGCCATCCTGCTGCACGCCCTCAGGGAGAGGCACCCACATGCCCGGTCTTCACAAAACCACCCCAGTAACCATCCCTGCAGGCCCCACTTTCCTCTCTGCCCACGCCGTGTCAGCCTGATGCAGGTGTGGGTCAAGAGGCAGGATGCGATTGCCTCTGCCTCGCCTGCCACCCTGAGGTGCCCTCTCCATGCCAGCTGGGGAAGCCGGGGTGTCTTTTCTGGGCCGACTTCCCCCTAGTCCAGCAGTCTGCTTCCTCTAGCAGTTTCTCTCCCTGTCCTCAGACATGAGGACCTCAAGCCCCCACAAGACCCCAGAGGAGGCCTGCTGGACAGTGGAGTGGAAGAAGAGAGTGAAGCAGGTGAGAGCCAGGCTGGGCTCCTCCCTGTGCCGCCAGAGCCCCGCCTAGCCGAGGCAGGAATCCAAACCCAGGGCGACAGGGCCACAGGGTGGTCTGAAATATGTTTTCATAATGAAACACCCTCCACCTAAATCGCCTGGCACACTTAACAAACTTAATGAAGATATCAGTAGCAAACAGATCCATGGACAGAAAAAGAGACCGTCAACCCCTTCTTACTTTGAGCCCCATGCAGCTCTGATCCTGCCCCACAGGGGCTGGTGCAGGAGTCTAAGGTCCCATGCTGTCACCCACAGGGTGCCACTCCCATTCACCCGATGATGGGGCCCACCTCTCCTCGCTCACTGTGGCTTCCTCTCAGATGTGAAGACCCACCACACGCGACTCTCTCTGGGCCTGTGCCCAGATCTGCACGTGCTTCTTGTTCAAGCTCCGGGCCCAGCTCTCCTTTTGCATCAGCCGTTCCAACTGGCCTCTGCCTTCCTCAGCTCAGGCTGCTGTAACAAAGCTCCTTAAACGGGTGGCTCACACACAGCACTGGGCCATTTCTCACAGTGCTGGGGACTGAAAGGCTGAGGTCAGGGTGCCAGCATGGTTGGGCTTGGGAGGCCCCCTTCTAGGGTGTGGACAGCTGACCGCCTTGTGTTCTCACTGGTGGAAGGAGTGTGAGCTAGCGCTTTGGCCCTCTCTTCTAAGGAAAGCGATTTTACTCATGGGGGCTCCATCCTCAGGACCTAATCACCTTCCAAAGTCTTGGCCTCCCAGCCCCGCCCAGCACATTGGGGGCCGGACTTTAACACATGAATTCTGTGGGCCACAAGCATCCACAATGGCCTCCCTGGGACCTTGCCTGAGGTCAGATTGCCCCAACAACTAGATGTTGTCAGGGGGCAGATAGCTGTGAGCCGCGGCCTGGTTAACTTAGTGTAACTGTCCTCCTGAAGCAATGAGCTCCCCTAGAGAGATGCATAAGGTGTACGTGTGGGTGCAGGTGTGTGCATGTGTGGGTGAGCACGTTTCTTCTTTATCTTCTAGGAAGAATCCTTAGAGGAACCATAACAATGACCAAAAACTGTAAGTAGAGCGAATGGCACAATTGAGGGTACTGGGCATCCACCTGCTGTTAGGACAAGCTGTGGCCACACAGGCAACAGGATACCACACAGCAGGGCAGGCTCTGAAGGGGAAAGAAACAGGAGGGGGAGACAAGCTAGGGACACCTCCCCTTTTATCTCCACTATGTGGAGCACCTGTAAGTCAGGAGAGGTTGTCTACAGTATGCCTCAAAAAAGTGCCTCCGTGGGAACAAAAAAGGTGAAATTCCATTTCCTCATCAGATAGTGGAGCGTGAACAGATAATGGAAAAAGGAAGGACTTCACCCAGTCCTACTGAGCGAGATAAGAGAAGAGGTTTCACCCAGGTCCCCCTTTAAGGCAATTCAGATGGACACTATCTCCTGGACGAGGATCTTTCAAGAGTTCTTCCGCCAGGCCTTTTGCGACATATTTACAATCAGATTAATACAACAGAGTGGTTGTTTTAGAAAGTGATAGTGAAAGCAGACTTTGAAGCCTCACGTAAACCCCTTTCCATATTCCTCTGTTGTGCTACAATCATGAAATGCTCACCACTGCCCCCAGGGAGGGCCCAGGTCTGGGCTCCCCTTGCAGACACCTCCTGGGGTACCAGGCTTCTCTCAGGCCAGAGGCTTCACTTGAGAAGTCCCTCTGAGGGCAGCGTCTTCCCAGCAGCTGCCCTGGTCCAGACGCACTGTGAGAAAGGGGCTCAGGGACCCGAAGGCTTGGGCCTGGAGTTCTAACAGGGCAGACTAGATACACAGGTCTTTTGCCAACTGGCTTAGGAGAAAAGTAGATTACATTTCCCTGCAAAAACAACAAGCTGCAAATAACAGTGACCCAGTGCTGACGAGTAACCAACACAGGTTTCCTAGTAAGCACCAGAATGGCTTCGTGGACTAAGCTCTGCACACTGAGCTGGGGGTACCTGCTCCCCGCCTCGGCCTCAGCCTCCAGGGCCAACCCACAGCCACCACCTGAGGATGACAAGAGCAGCAGCAGCTGGGAGAAGGCGGGCTGATGTGGGCAGAGCTGGGATTCCTGACGACTTGCTTTTTTTTTTCCTGCTGCTATAACAGATGCCATAGCCTGCCTAAGTTCCAGAAAAGAGCTACATTTGGCTCAAGCTCCAGAGACTGGGAAGTCTATGATCAGGGCGCAACTGGTGAAGGTCTCCTTACTGCACCAGGACATGCAGAAAGGCAAGCAAGCACGTTAGATGAGAGAGGGAGAGAGAGATTCTGAGATGACCAACCTACTCTTAAAAGCCTGACTTTCTTTAGGAGGGTGGTGACCCCATAACTGAGTCCCCTCTCTAAGGCCCCATCCCACAACATTGTTACAATGGCAATTAGATACCAACATGAGTTTTCTGGCCTTGATTTGTTTATTTATTTATTTATTTTTAAATCAACAGCTTGGTACATGGGAAGCACGCTGGGATTGTGAAGGGGGCCAGGCTGAGGGGTGCCTGAGGTCAGAGCAGACTTCATTACTCCTTCCTGCTGCTCTCTACCACAAGGCACCAGCAGACAGCTTGAAACACTTAGCACAGGAAGGAAAGCACTAAACGGAAGAGTGGCAATGCCGGGGGCACTGTGGAGAGCTGGGAATGGACGCCTCTCCACACACGAGCCAGGGCAGGTGGCTCTAGGGCTGCCGGCGAGTGGCCCTGTGTGGTCAGAGATTGGGTGTGAGGTATTTACTCCTGTGGAAGGCAATTAGGACGCCAAGCGCTGGTTGCTTACAACAGGATGCAGGTGCTCCACCGAGGACCCTGGGGTCGCTATGACTGTGACAGCAGCTCCTGAACTGACTCTCAGGTACCTGTATAACCCAAGGTTCCTGGGCCCTGAACCAAGGTGTCAACTGCGATAGCAGTACGGAGCTGCCAACACATGTGCGCATCCCTGCAGTTCCCGAACACCAGGAAATCTGTGCACCAAGATCGCCTCCGTGACACCCGAGAATTCACCCAAGTGAGTAATAACCCCTGGACGAACTAACACCTTCCCCTGGCAAACAGAGCCCTGCACTCTTTGAGTGTCAACCTGACTGGCCACAAGGTGTCCAGGTATTTGACCACATGTTACTCTAGATGTGACCGTGAGAGTGCTTTTGGGGAGACTAACTGGCGGACCGAGCTGAAGCAGAGGGCGGATCTCATCAGTCTCAGACTCCAAGAGAGTAAAGAGGCTGCCGTGCTGCCCTGGCTGTGACACTGGTTTGGGTGTCCCTCGAAGGCCTATAACTGAAGGCTGGTCAACAGTTGGCAGTACAGAGAAGTGGTGGCACTTACAGGTGGTCCCAGGGTCACTGGGGGAGATTCCTAGACATGCTCTCACCAGAGGCCACCCGTGGGTCCGCCCAGTCTTAGGCTCTGAACCTCTGAAATCATAAGTGAAAAGCTCTCTTTGCTCCGTGGTGAGGAGGATTCACTACAGGGTACCTCGTCACAGTGTGGAGAGCCCCAAATCAGAAGGGATTCCTTCTGCTGAGCCGACTTCGAGCTGGGCATTGTCTTCTCTGATTTTGGTCTCCAGCTGAAACATGCCAGCCTCCAAACCAAAACCACAACAGGCTCTTGGACCTCAGCTTGCTGATGCTGTCTTGGGATGTGTCAGCCTCCGCCATCCCAGGAGCCGTTGGCTCATTCGCCCACACCCTGTGGGTGCTGAGTCTCTGGATCATTCTCGTTAAAGGAATATGCTTTCTCACAGTCTCAGCAGAGGAGCAACAGTGACCGGCTGCTGGAAGGGAGCTCGGCAAAGCACAGGCCACTGGACAGCGTCAGCTGGGCTGAGCTACATGAGGTGAGGCCCCACACACAGGGGAAGGTCCTGGGCAGAGCGCGTGTGACATCTGGACTGAAAGGTCATCTCGCCGAGTTACCTGGTTTTGTAAAAGCTACACAATGAACAGCAGACCATCTGAACCATTTCACTTGCCATACAGAGACCTTCTCCCAGAGAGACCGTCCCTCACCCTCGGGGGTCAACACCCACAAAGCACCCAGTGTCCCCCATAATAAGAAAAATTCTATAAGAAGAAACAACAACAGATTTTTAAGAATAAAAAGCTCCTGGATTATCATAAATGTATCCAGTCAAATCCTCTTGACCTTGGCAGGAGGAAGCTGTGCTGTGAAAAGGTAGTCCTGTTCCTCACAATAACACCCTGAGACGGGAAGGCAGGCAGGCTGGCCCTGCTGATGACATATGCTGCAGAGAAACAACTGCACTTGGCCACATCCCCTGGCGGATCCCCTGCCCTCTGTGATGATAGGCTCTTCGGGGCCTACACTGTCCTTCCTTCCTGTGCACCCTTCACCTCCGACGCACCAGAAAAATGCACCACATATTACGCGCACTGGACTTCACGTTCCTCGACGGCCACGTGAGCGCTGCGACCGCCGCGTTCATCCTACTGTTCACTGAAACGTCCCCAGTGCAGAGGCAGCATTGCCGACACACGAGGAAATGGAAGTGGCGGGTCCACAGGACACACTTCTGCATCCAGTGAGGACTCAGATGGTCCAACCATGGGCTCCATCTCGTCCATGTCTCTTCAAGAAGTAAGAAGAAGCAGAAACAAAAGATTCTCCTTAGCCCCCACTGCCCCATACTCAGCCTCCCCACAGGCCTGCCCTTATTTTCTTCCCTGGCAATGGCCAGAGTTCTTCTTCCTTCTGAGTACTGCTAAGCCCTAATCTCAAATACGTGATGTGAATCACTTTGAATTACCAGTGATGAATGGTGATATTAATATTACTGGACAGTGACGCATCCTCATCAATGTTTATAGCAGGTCAATTCACAATAGGCAAGCTATGGAGCCAGCCTAGGTGCCCTTCAACAGGTGGATGGTAATGAAAATGTGGTAAAAATATACAAGGGAATATTACTCTGCCATAAAGAAGAATGAAATTATGGCATTTGCTGGTAAATGAATGGAGATGGAGAATATCATGGTAAGCAAAATTAAGCCAGTCCCTAAAAACAAGAGGCTGAATGTCCTTTCTGATTTGTGGATGCTAACACACAGTAAAGGGTAAGGGGTGGTAGGGTTGGATTAGACAAAGGGGAATGAAGGGAAGGGAGGGGGATGGGAATAAGACAGTGAAATGAATGGGACATAACTTTGCTCTGCTCACATATGAATGTGAGACCAGTGTGACTCCACGTCATGTACGACCACAAGAATGGGATCCAAGTTGGAGCGGGTTGCACTCTATGTATGTATAGTGTGTCTAAATACACCGACTACCCTGTATATCTAAAAACAACAAATGAAAAAGTAGATCATGGGGAAAATTAAGAATAGTGTACATAGTGCTTTGTGCATATGAGAAGGAAATCTGGACACTTTTGAACATAAAGAATCAACAGTTCATTTTTGGCCTAACAGAAGATGCATATAAAGCAGGGAATTTTAGAAAGCTCTTTCAATCTGCTCCACAACAGTGCATCCAAACCTCTGTTCAGGTTTCAATACTGCACCACGTGCTTTGGGATGAGGTATCTGTTTTGCTGTTTTTTTCTTTTTTTTTTTAGTACCAGGGACTGAGCTCAGGGGCCCTCGACCACTGAGCCACATCCCCAGGCCCTATTTTGTATTTTATTTAGAGTTGCTTAGTGCCCCGCTTTTGCTGAGGCTGGTTTGAACTCTGGATCCTCCTGTCTCAGCCCCAAGAGGTGCTGGGACCACAGATGTGCAACACGGGGCCTGGTGGAAGTTTGCCTTTGTTCTGTCCAGTACTGACGTACAGGATACAACTGGAGAATCAAAACATGAAACCCACAGCATAGTCAAGTCTACTTAACGAACACTTATTGAGCAGCTACTCTGTGAGGTCTTGGAAGGAACAAGAGGATGTCCCCAACACAAGGCCATGCTCCCCAAGGGGCAGAGAGAGGAGGGCACAGTTCTGCCCAGCACGTACAGGAGGAGAGTGGCTCAGGACACTCATTAGGCAGATATGACTTCCCAACTAAGAAAGTCCTAAATCAGAGTTCAACTGAAGAAAAAAACTATCCTTCAATTTATATGATGGAACAAATGAATTCAGGGGAATTCTTTCACCTGGGAGAGGTGACAGCCTTTCAAACACCTCTGCTAGGGGCATGGGTGTTTAATGTCCACCTGCCCATCAGTCCATCCATCCACCTTCCCACCTGCTGTGTACCAACAGCCACTGTGAGCTGGGCTAGGCCAGGCGGACACGAGCTCCTGCAAACACACTGCCATAGCATCTCCTCCCCACAGTTCCCCAGTGTCACATTGCCCTGTGCTCACGGAAGAGAAGGCTCTCCAGGGCGGCTGCTTTCTCCTGCACATACCTTTTCCTTGTTTACACTGGTTGTAGCGGATGCTTGCTGAGCTGTCTGTCTAATGCCTGGAAGCACATCTACGCTGTATCCTACACGGCGACCTCGTGTATCACGGCACCGTCGCGGGTGCTCAATAAATCATTCCCCTGAGTAGCAGCAAATCAATGCTGTTCTTAGAAAGAAGACACAAATCACTATCAGTAGCACCTTCCCACATCCTCAAAAGCATCTGGCCTGTCAGAAACATCCAAAGTCCTCCTGACACTCTGGATGGGAGGACCAATTAGACCTTCCTGAAACACCAAGTCTAGCTCAGCACTCTACATGCCAAGATGCAAACGCCAAGCTCCAGAAGAGACAAGACAATCTGAGACTGCAACCCGGTACATGCCAATGAAAGCTGAAAATCCAGAGCCCGGAAGGACACGGTCTGCTTTCAGCTAGTGCAGAACCCCAGGTCACAGCAGGCTGAAGCACTCAGCTGCCTACTGTCCAACTTCCCTCCAGGACCTTCTTGAGGGAAATACCACCCTGGAGGAGGTATGCAGGACACATAATCCAAACATTGCTCTGGAGAACTAATTCTGCTCTATGCACCAAGAAGTTTAGAGTTGAGCCAGAATGTTCTTGGCGTGAATGTCATGCTTTGAGCCATGCCCTGAGCACACTTAGGGAAGTCATGAAGACCATACGGGGAGGCTCACTGGGGACTCACCAAAGGCAGGTCGCCAGGACACAGCCTTGGGTACACATGAGAGCCACAGTAACAATTATCCCTACCTGTCAAGGCCAAGCTTGCCCCTTTCCTCTGTTGACTGTTTCATGTTTCCTTGTTTTCAGTTGTAAAATTCACAACCAAATTTACAGTCAAGTTTGGATAGCTCAGGTAGCCCACACCTCTTGCAGGTGCCCCCCATGACCCTTCATAGAAGAGCCCCTGTCCCTCACCTCCATCCCACCCTTCCCTTCCTGCCTCTCCCCACTTGCTGGTTTGCCTTGACCACCCTTTTTGGCCTGCTGGTTCATTCATGAGTTTGTCCTGTTCCCTGCCAGAGAGTAACCACCAAGGTGGCACTGCTTCCACCGGAAGCCCCAGCAACCAGAATACCACCTGAAACAGGCACCTGGTAAACACTTCCCAGTGACTCCAAGGAAGCACCATGAGCTGTACAAAACTCCATGCTCTGCACTTCCAACTCCACCATGAACTTGAACTTTGATTCTAAATTATATTTTTCCCTGGTTCTGACGTTTGTCATTTGTGCTTCTGTCTTGAAAGTACTTGTGTAAGCCAGCTTAAGTCGTTTATGAAGTGAAGCAGGAGACAGCAGACGGACAGACAAGTGTGAATAGGTGGAAGGGTGCCCTGTGCCGACGGGAAGTCCAGCTCAGGACACGAGGCACTGAGCCAATCGGTGTGACCTTTCTACGGAAGCTGATGGCTCTTCTCCTAGCCTGTGTGGATCTGAACAGATGATGCTTACTATTTAAAAAGGGCAGTCTGTGGGGAAATCTGCTGGGCCTCTGTAGCTGTCCCCACACTTCCCACTGGCCCACTGTCTGCTGAGGCCTCAAGCAAAGAAGGCTTTGCTTTTCACCACAGATGCAGCCACACGTCCACATCATGTTCCTTTTCATTCTGAAATGCTTTGAAATTAAACAAATGAAGCGTTCCTAGAGTGTTCTGAAATATACTGTGCCTCTCCCCCGAGCCCTGCCCCTACAGAGACCTACTGAAGATGCAACCCTGTGATCATCAAAGCAGGAGAAGATGCGCCAGCTTAGACCAGTTCTGTCCCAAGCTACCCCCAGGCAAGTTAATGCCCAGGCCACATAAGAGGACAGAGGACGTGCAGTGACACAGGGAGCAGGGGTTTCCCAGAGGGGACCCTTACCTGCTTCACCACGGTCACTGTCCCAGGTGCCATGGCAACCACGGAGGCAACGGCGGTGGCATCATGTGTCTCACTGCCCAGCTCGATGATCTGCTGCAGGATGTTTACGGCCGTGGGGTCGAGCCGGTCACCTTAGGAGGAAGAAGCACACAGAAGACCATCAGGGCCTATGAAGGGCACCCACGGCAAAACTGGACCCTCCCCTCTGGGTGCTTCACAGGGCCTCTTCCAAAGGATGCACGGGTTCTCCATAGTTGCTTGTTTTGACAAGAGAAATATTTGTATAGTACTTTATAGTTTACTAAGCATTCTCTCTAGAAACCTTTCAAAACCTCGAGCAACTATGAAGAGACAGCATTGTGCTTCTATCCCCATTTCACAGACCTGTCACTGAGTCACCAAAAAAGAAAACAACAGCCTCGAGAGTTTGCCTCTGCCACCGGGGCTCTATCTGCAACCTGTCCAGGGCCAGAGGCCTTGCGCCAGACTACCCCTGCAGGGTCCATGGACGAACACCATTCACTCACAGTTCACTCATCCAGGCCCACTCTGGGTGTCCACAGACTTGCCCTCACCATTCTCAGAGGTGTATCTCAGGTCCTGGAGTGCAGCCACAGCTGCCTGCGTCCCCTGAACATCTTCTTCGGCCTCTGTGATGTGGAGATACTGGGTCGAGGGCTCCTCAGATGTTTCTGTTGCTGGCTAAAATAAAGACAAAACCTAAGTGGTCTTCTAACAGGCTGACCAACCCCCAGGGGCTTTAAGACAATGTACTGAGACAAAGCAACACTGGCAACATCTCATTTACCTAGCTTTCCTAAGAAAACAGTTGCTCCAATAAATAATCCCAAAGAGAAACCTTCTCTTTGCAAGTACCAAGGTTTTAAAACCAGCTCTGGTGGAAGCTTCTTGTTCCTCGTTCTTGCAGGAGGAAGAGCAGAGGATGCTGCTCACAGTCAGAGAACAGCATGCTTATTATTCTTGCACATGCACTACCAGTGGCTTCCCCATCTCCTCCCATTGCTACCAATGCCTCGACGAATCTGCCCCTTACACGGGACCTCAGGCCATGGGGCTAAGAGAGGCAACTGAGCAGCCAACAGTAGGGAGGAGGAGAAGAAAGGGGGGGATGGGTAAGTACAAGACATGCGGAGCCTGGGTGCCAGCGTGTGGGAAATCCAGTGCATCCCAGCTGTTCACGCCATTCCGTTAGCTGTGTGAAGGTACGATAAACAAAACTCACTACAAGACAGCCATCTGTGCTAGATCAGCACTTATGATGGGGAAGGACGTTCACAGGTACAGAGAGGGACAGCAGGGGAGAAGTGGGGAGAATTTTCACAGAGCTGGATAAAAGCAATGGTCTCCTTCAGGTCGGGCTGGGCATAGGAGCAGAGCTATGAGGCAGGAGGCAGGACTGTCACCAAGGAAGGAGAAAAAGGAAGACCTCCGAGGAGGCTTACAGGAGCTCCCACAGTCATGCTCTATAAGCACTCGCTGGGAGCTGACGGAGGCCAGCAGGCCAGGCACCTGTCCTTTCACAGCCAGCTGGCCAGCTCCATTTAGGTTTTTCCAGGCTGACCCAAGAGACTCCCAATAAATACCTGATGAATGCAGAAATCAACAAAAAGAAAGGCATTTCCCCTAGGAGCCACTGAGCCATGTCTTAGCTAACACTGGACCCAGGCCTGCCTGAGCCTGCCAAAGAACGGCACACACA
The DNA here is from genome assembly GCF_052094955.1 of Ictidomys tridecemlineatus. Classification (NCBI taxonomy): domain Eukaryota; kingdom Metazoa; phylum Chordata; class Mammalia; order Rodentia; family Sciuridae; genus Ictidomys; species Ictidomys tridecemlineatus. The sequence goes on along the minus strand of NC_135483.1, from coordinate 7,782,367 downwards.
TGGAATGCCACCTCATTCTGGGGACTGCATATTAGTACAGCGCTCTTTGTTTTTGGTTTTCAAGAGAAAAATATAATTTTAATGAAAGAAAAGACATTTTAGAAATTTATTTATAAAAATTTGACCTTCTAAAAAACTAGGATTTTTTCCAAATACAGTTCATTTGAATAATTTCAAGACAGAATCCTGTACCTGCCTTTGTAAGGCATTTCTGAGAGCCAGAGAGCCCAAACTCCTAGAATAGGCAACATGTTAGTCCCTGGCGACCACAGGGCCCAGCTTATTGGCTGCTCGACTGTCTCACTTGTGGGGTCAAGGATAGGGCTTTGTGTCAACTGGTTTTGCTCTGCTTAAGGTGGAAACTGCTGGAAGGGAGGCCTGCTGCATGCATTGACCAGTGACCAGTGACCAGGATGGAACAAGCTTTGCATCACAACCAAGCCACATCTCTTTAGTTCAAGAAAGCAAATCCTTGCAGCATGCCTCTGAAACACCAGGGGATTAGCCGTGTCCCCACAGACAGAGCCTGAGCTGAGGACACTAGCCTCACCAGCAGTACTCAGGGCTTCCTGGGGCCAGAGGCAGAGCCCAGCACTTACACAGCCTTCTCCAACCCACTAAGCCTCTCAGGCATTATTAGCCTACTGTTCAGATGAGGACCAAGGCACAGGTTTAACAACAGCTCAAGGTCAAGCAGTTTGTAGAAGATAGAGGCAGGACTCAAAGTCTGTCACTCAGAAGTTCATACTGAATTTAAAAATTACAAAAAAAAAAAAAAAAAGCCAACATACTCAAAAGCAGAGAGATGAGTGCAATCAACCTCCATGTCCCCGTCACCCAGTCTGACAGTCATCAACTCATGGCAGGCAGGGTTTCCCCACACACATTTCATGCCCTGCCTTTGGATTATTTTGAAGTGAATCCAGGAATCATCTTTTCTTCTATAAATATTTTAGAATGTATCTAAAAGCTAAAACTCTTCCAAAACATAAGTTTAATTCCACTGTCACCCTCAAAAACTCAGCAATAAGCCCTGAATATTATTGGTGTCTAGGTAATATTCAAATTTTCCCAATTATCTTTAACCAGCTTTAACTGCTGGTTCAAACCAAACCTGAGTAAAAGTCATTCCTGAGAAGTGACGGTCCATCTCAGAGGACTTTTAAACCCCACATGTGCTCTCCTTGCTGGCCTTCCCTCTGGGGACTGTTTGTTGAAGCAAGAAGGCAGTGCCTCACAGGTCCAATACCCTGACCGGCCGAGCACATCACCCTGGACAGTCAACCTGTCCCTCCGTCCCTAGTTGCCACCAGCTGGGAGTATGATGCTGAGGCACGATCAGAGCAGAGTCCCCTCCTGGCACGAGTGCTTCAGGGTGGCACTGCACGTGCATTGCGTGGCTCTCTTGTGTAGTACTGGCAGTGACTGACACTCCCTGCTGGACCCACAGCATCATTACAAGGTTGCAAAATTGTAATTTTCTACAGGAAAAACTTCCCCTCACCAAATCTTTGGTTATGCTCACACTGGTGGGTTTTTCTTTTTTTAAAGGTAGGCTAATTGCTTATTCCTGGCTTTTATTACCAACTTTCAAAATAAAGAGCTGATTCTCTAGCATCCTATAAAGGTGTCTGAGCTGTTTTTCCCAAACAGCACTATAAACTTATAAAATTAAATGTATTTTATGTATTCCACTGTGTTTACTAAGTACTAACAGCTTCAGAATAACAGTATCATCCCTACCACCACCAACAGGAAGTAATGGAAAAGAGTACAATTCTTTTTGCCTTTAGGTTATGTCCCCTAAGGAAGGTACAATCCAATTACTGTTTTAAAGGCTCTCAAAACAGTTCCTGTCTGTTGTTATGCCACCAACTTGAGGAACAGCTAGAATCATTCATTTCCCCTTCTCTCGATGTTTAGGACTCACTTTTTTGAAGTTCAATGTTCATTCCTATGTAGCATTTGTCCATGATGTCACAGTGAGAGCCACACCCCAGGGTGCTGGAGAGGCAGCCCTCCCTGTCCTCCTCACCTTCCCCCTTCCCCATGCACAATGCCCACCTCTTTATTCTCCATAACTACTTTATTTTGAAGTAACTGTGGACTTAGACAGGAGCTGCATGCCCTCTGAGTAAATTAGGCATTATTAGCCTAATCCTCTAATGGTCACCGCACCATTGTCAAAACTGTGCCGCAGTCAGGCTCTCCCGACTCCACTGGATCTTCCTCACGTTCTTCCTCTTCCAGGACCCTCCCTGGATCCCATGTGTGGGTGTGGTACCAGGGCCGTGCACTGGCCAGGCCAGCGCTCCACCGCAGAGCCATGCTGGCAGCCCATCCCACAGGAATTCAATCACAGCTTCCCTGGTCACTCATGATCTTGACAATTCTGAGGAGTCCAGGCCTAGCGTGTGGACGTGGGCATGTCTGATGGTTCTCACAGTCTGAGAAGCTCCTTCTTGTGACATCAACCAGTTGGTACCAGTGTCAGTACATTTTACTACTGATGATGCCAGCCTCCAGCCCTTGTGTAAGGTCCACAGGCTCCACTCTAAAGGAACTTCCTTTCCCCTTGCAATTAATAAATATTTGGGTGGAGAATTCTTGAGGTTATGCAAACATCCTATTTCCCTCACACACCTGCCTGGTGGTTTCAGCAATCTCAGAGGGAACTTGTCCACAGCATCACTCCTGAGCTGTTTTTCTATTTCCCCAAATCTGTCTACATTTATTAACCAGAATCCTCTACGAGGATGCATAGTCCCTTCTCCCCCATTTATTTGTTAAATCACCTATTTATATCAGTGCAGACTCATGAATACTTCATTCTTTGGGTTATAATCCAACGCGGTCAGTATTGATTTTGTTACTCAATTTTCAGCTTCGGCCACTGAGAACTCTTTCTGGTTGCCTCCCGTTTCCTTCTGACATACATCCCCTTTTCATCCTTTCCTTTTCTGTTTTGTTTTGATCACTGTCTGTCTGGAGCACATTTCTAGTACCACATATGCTCCCTCCTCTTATACATTCTCTGCCTCAGCCCGGTGATCAACTACATTCCTTATCAGAGAATGCTACTAGACACTAAGACCTGCGCTGGGCGTGGGGGTGCATTCCTGTAACCCCAGCAACTTGGGAAGCTGAGGTAGGAGGATAAGAAATTCTAGGCCATCCTCAGCAACTTATTGAGGCACTCAGCAAATTCATGAGACCTTGTCTCAAAATAAATATTTAAAAGGGCTGAGGATGCAGGTCAGGGTTAAAGCTGCCCTGGGTTCAATCCCCAGGACCAAGAAAAGAAAAAGAAACCAAGACCTGGTCCCTGGTGTGCTCACTGCTCAAGTATCACTGATTCCAGGCCCTCTCAGCCTGAAAGCCTGAGAAATGTAAGGCTGCATACTAACCACGTCACACACCGGTTGTTCATCCCTTATCTGAAATGCTTGGTAACAAAAGTGCTTCCGAGTTCACACTTTTGGGATTTTGAATACATGCACGTCTACATCTCTATATAAAATGAGACATCTCGGGGTTGAGACCCAAGTCTAAACATGAAAGTCATTTATGTTTTATGTCCACCATACACAGAGGCGGGAGGTGGTTTTGTACAGTATTTTTACTGAACCTGTGTTTGGGCTGTGACTCCTCAAGTGAGCACTGGATGCACTGCCATGGCCCCTCTGTTTTCTAGGGTGATCCTGAGAGCCCGGGAACACGGACAATGCTATGCCTCGGACATTCTTGGTTTACTCAGCAGATGCCCTAGGGAGGGGGCGATGCAGTACTAACTAGTAGGAAGAGTCCCACAATGCAGCCAAACATCCTGAAAGCCCCAGGACAGCCTTCCACAAGGAAGACTCACCCAAATCAAACGTCAACAGTGCTGAGTTTGAGAAACCCTGCCTGTGTCCACGGAGATGACACCTGGTATTTGATAAGAGGGCCAGGTGACTGCTCCAACTCTGAAGGGGAAAAATGAAGGCAGCAGGAAGGAGCACCAGCCCCCAGGGAGGGAGAGAAGGTCTGATCAGGAAGTGGGGCCTTTGCAACTCTTTCAGTGAGGATGGTATATGCTCCCTGCCTTCCCTTCTCTCAGATGCAACATCTGAAACTCTGGATTTGTGAACAGAAGAATTAAAAATGTCAATGCAAATATTCACAGGAGAGTCTAACTTCAACCCAGAAGAAGAATGTATACATGACCCAGATCCTACACAGCTGTACCCCAAGACACAATTATAAAAGGTTTCAGAAATTTCCCAATGAACAATCTCAATGCCCTGAGGATTGGTGTCTGTGCCCAGTTATACCCAGTCTGTCATTTGGTTTAGAAATGTCAAAATCAGGACCATACTTTAAAAAGTTACCTCCCACTTGGGGTCTCCATCAATTTCCACCACCTTCAAGCCGTGTTTGTTCTTCAAGTGCCTGTTGAACTCCCATTTGGTGCCATACACAAAGCTGCACACGGGGCATTTCAAACCACCTGTAAGCACAGACAGGTAGAAGGTGTTCATAACATACAGGAATGTCAGGCTCCTCTCCTGCCCACCTGCCTCAATACATGTCTCCAGCATTTACATTCCATCAAAGTTCACCTGAGCTTTGGATCACAACAGCAATAGTGTGTGTATGTGTTTTTCAGGGTAAAAAATTAAAACTTAGTGTACTTTTCTCATTTACTGAAAAAACATATGCAGAGACCCTAACAGTGCTTGATATTTTAGATGCCAGAAAGAAATAAAATGAGTAACATAATCCCCTTGGCTGAATGGATAAGTGGCCAAAATCATTCTTTCATGTTTTCATTTGCAAATGACAAATAATTTAGGGGACAAAAACACCAGTGAAGGGTAGTGGCTGCTGCTGTCGATCTCCTTTGAACCAAACATGTAAGACCAGGACAGGAGTCAGATCCTCAGTCTCATTCATACTAGAAACTAAGTCATTGGTCAAATTCTCACAAGAATCTCCCAGCAAAGAACCAATTAAAAAGCTGGTCACATTCTGAAATGTCACTATTTATTGAACTGATTGAATTTTGCACATATTCCAGGAAGTGTTTGGATGCTTTAATTAGGAGAACATAAAACTCGAGGTTAAAAAAAATTTGGAGTTACACAAAAGACTGTCTTTCTAAATTTCTGTTACAAACAGCAACCAAATTGGAGACTGAACAAAGATCCCTTTGAGCAGTTGGGCTTTCTGACACAAACCGCAGTCCTGAGATCAGCCCAACTCTACCAGCCAGTGACGCCTGCTGCCACTGCAGGGCTTCCACCAGGGGCTGGGTGGGCCTGGGCACCCCTGGGGCTGGGCGCCTTGCCACAGTGCCCCTGGGTGCCAGCTGCTCACTCCCCAGTGGTCAGCCCCTCATCCTCTTCTGCCCTTTATTCTCCACGGGGACCCAGCACCTTCTCCTTGCCATCACTACCATGCCATGTGTCCTGGGATCTCAGAGCTCTCAGGCAACAAGCCCAGCGGGGAGGACCTGCTTCTTCTCCCTCCATCTGCGTGCACTCTGCTAAGTCCCCTCTAGTGGGAGCTGTTCATGCTCAGGGGCCCCAGATAAGGAAGAGGCCAGGCCAGGGCCATGCCGTCTCACCTGCTCACTTTGTGTCTGGATATCACCCTGGCCTCATTATTCGCCTCTTCTCTTTCTCAAGCTCCAGCTAAACTTATTGGGTCTTCTCCCTACCTTCCAGGTCTCTTTGTGGTCACCTCTATCGTCTCTGGGCTGCATTCTGGATAACTGCTTCTCTTCCTCCTCCCCTGGACACAGCTACACATGCTTATACTTCCATCTGAAGCCTGGCTCTGTGTCTTGTGTTGCTCCTACTCTCACTTGGGATGATCTCTTCCACTTTAAGCTGATTTATCTTTTACTATGTATTGGTTATTATTCTTGGAAACCCCTCAGAAATGCATTTAGGCCTGAAATGCAAAAGCCTTTGTCCAGGGACGCTATCTATCTGCTTCTCCTGGGTTCTTTCGAGCACTATCACTTTTAGAACCACTTGAAAGAAGTCAAATTCATCGCCTGAGGTTCCCATGCCCTCCCGGAAATGGGAGTCCAGGTTTCAGGGATGTGTGTGTACCTGAGAGCAAGTGTGCGGGCATGTGCGCGCCTGCAGGGTGGGGTGGGGTGGGGGGACACCTCTGGTTCACCCCTACTGAGGACAGCCCTGGAGGTCTCCAGCTTGTGTGCTCCGGGAGTGCTCCTTTTCACCCCTTCCCCCAGTGAAGCCATCAGAACAAGTGACACTCTGCTAGATTATCAGAATAGACTATCCCTCACAGGGGAAGGTCCAGGGCCCACCTACTGGGTTCCATTTTCCTGTTAAGTTTGGCTCATTAATTGCATACTATCTTGATAGTTTTTCAGGCTTTTAAGATTTTTAAAAATGTTCTCTTGTATTTTTAAATTATTTTCTTGTATTTTTTAATTAGTCTAAATAAACTGTCCCACCATTAAGACTCAGTTGCTATTATTTTTCCTATAAATAATTCAATATGTATTTCCTTAGAACAAGACTTTCTTGTGGATGAACTAGTGCAGCTAGCAGAAGTCAGTTCATTTAACATCGACAGAACATTATTGTTTAGCCCAAATCCTGTCCATTGTTTGCTGCTGCCATCTCACTTACCCTCTTCCTCACCTTCCACAGGATATGGAGTCTGGCCCACCTCCCGTGTCACCCTAGTCCATCCCTGCTCCCTCTGCTTCCTCTCTACACAGCCTCCCCCCCAGGGCCCTGGCTTTCCAGCAGCTTCTCTTCCTACTGAACCGGCATGGCAAATCCACCATCCAGAATCAATCCAACCATAGCCTTCCTTGCTGGGATCCCAGGATGCTGAGGCAAATCACAAAAGCATACTCATTTTGACTGTCATGTTTCTAACTTCAGAATTTCCCTAGTTCGCCTCCACTTACCCAGGAATGTGACCAATTCTCAACCACCTCATTCCTGACATGCTCTAAGTTACTGCCTTCTACTTTTAGTACAAGCCTTCTTGTACTAAAAAATTATGTTCACTGCACATCAGCCTGGGCAGGCGCCAGGAGTGATGAGGTTCCCCTCCGTCCAGAGACCAGCCTCCACCCTGTGTCCCCAGCACAGCCCTGGTACAGCTCCCCTGGACTCGAGGCCCTTTCCATAACCTATGGCTACATTCTCCCTTATCATTCTGAAATGAAAACTGTGAAAAGCACAAGTACCACCACACTATCAATAGAATGCACTAACATAAAAGAGAAATGAAAGGAACGTGTTACATAACACACTGTAGTTAAACTACAGATAGTCTGAATGTGAATGCGTAAACACAATTACAGAAATTTTAGAAAATCTCCTCAAGTTTGCGGCCTCCCTAGAGGTAGCCCCTACACTGAGCATCTCTTAGGGGAGTGTTTCTCGGGCTCTGGGACCCATACCTGCCTCGTTTGCCTGTCTCAGCAGCTGGGCATCCTGCTTACCCCTTCTCCAGGTCCTCCTCCTGCCCCCTTTAGACAGGGTGCCCCTGGAGCCTGCTGATTCGTTAGGGAGTCATCACTCTGTGCATGTTATTCCTGAGCTGATGACGACCCTGCCTTAGTTCCAGCCCAGCCTTCTGCACTGAGCTGCGGCTTCAGAAGCGGCCCAGGCACCCTCCCTCACCAGGCTCAACAGAGTAGTGTGCTCCCAGTATCTCCTGGTCCAGGCCTCTAGGGTCTTTTGCACAGATGGGGGCAACTGGCTCCTCCCCCATCTCCTGGTAGCCTCTTGGTCCTCTACTCTTGGTCTGCTCACTACCTAGCATACTGAATGGTCTTTGAAATGACAAACTAAATCACATGTTGCACAGGTGTGAAGCCCTCCCATGGTTTCCCGACACATCTGGAGTACAATCCTGGCTCCTCCTGTCCCGAGCAGCCTCCCTCTGATCTCACATCTGCCCTCTCCTTCCTTGGTCTTTTACACCATCCCAGCTCATTCCCTCCTGAGCCTCCTTGTCTTGGAAGCTCATCCTGCAAGATCTGCATTTGATCTCACTCCACATTAGGGTCTCCAGACTTGCCCCTTCAGAAAGGCCTTCCCAGATACTCCTGCCCAAGGGACCCCCACCCACAGAGCCACCCAAGCCCTAAGGGGTTTCCTACTGTGGATCAGTCATCACAGAGATCAGTGAGATGCTGTATTACTTATATTTCCTGCACATTTCATTGTCTATCTTCCCTTGTTGATGACACCCTTGATAGGACAGGAACTTGGCCCAGCAACCTTGCTACTCAAGCCCCAGCACCTAGCAACTGTAGGTCCTCAATTAATGGGCGCTGACTCACTGACTCCAGGTCTCCTCAAATCCTTTTTCCAAGAGTCCCCCAACTCTCCTCTATTTTGTCACTTTGCTCTGACTTCATCTTTCTCCTCAGCCAGGAAGTATGCTCAGTCTTATGGGGAGAGGAGTTGGACCAAAAAGCCCGCTCTGCTGCCGAGGTGCAGCCTGCTGCAGAGCAGTGTCTTAGTCAGCTTTTTCTCTGCTGTGACTAAAAGACCTCACAGGGCCGACTTTAGAGGACGAAAGTTTATTCTGGAGCTCAAGTTCAGAGGTCTCAGTCCATAAACAATGACTCTGCTGCTCTGGGCAGAGTGAGGCTGACATCATGGCAGATGGGTGTGGTGAAGGAAACCAGCTCAGGACATGGCACCAGGAAGCAGAGAGAGACAGACTTCTCCTCTCGCGAAGGATAAAATACAGACCCCAAAGGCATGCCCCCAGTGACCCACCTCATCCAGCGGCACTGCACCAGCCTACAGTTCCCAGCAGTTAATCCCTATCGGGGGACCCGTGCTCTGATTCAGCTAGACTCGCATAACCCATCATTTCACTCTGAACTTTCTTGCACTGTCTCACACAGGAGCTTCGGGGGACACCTAGATCTAAAGCATCATAGGGGGATGTTATAAAGAGTCTCCATCTCCAAGGAAGGGCATCATGGCTTCTTCTGAGAAGGAAAACAGGGAGAGAGGCTGAGGAGGAGGGCTACTTTTCACGACTCATTCATCTGAATCCTTTAAATTGTATTCCATGAGAGAATAAAAACCCTATTCAAAAGAATTACTGAGCATAAATCTAAACCAGGAAATGATACGAAGCCATCATTTTCCTTCCCCTCCAATAGCAAGGCCAGTGGTTCTTGCCCAGAGTGATTCCCTCCTAGAAGGGACTTTTGGTAATTTCTGGAGAAATGTCCATTGTTACACAACCAGGGGGTGCTGCTGGTATCTGATAGGCTCAACATCCAACAATACACAGGACTGTACTAAAACTGAGAATGATCTCCCCTAAACATCTAGCTGCTGAGGTTGCCATAGCAAGCAGGCTCCTGTATCCACCCTCCTGCTGTGCCAATGACCAGAGCCCCAGCTCCCTCACTGGTCACTCCCGTGAGCACTGTTTTACTCTCAGCACCACCACCAACAGCGGTGACACCTTGCACAGTTGGGCTTGCTTCCCAAGAGCCCACCAATGGCCAGGATTTCCTATTCCACACAGAGACTCAGGATGGCAAGGTAACATTTCTGAGGTCATACTGCAAAAATCAAGAACTGGACCTAAGGTCTGTCTAACTCCAGGACTCACATCCTGAACCCCAGGCTGTGCTGGGCCAGTGTGACTGCATTACATGACAATGCTGACCTCACTTGCCAACCCAAACAACCTCTTTTGAACCGCCGTGAGCCCTCCTTCTCCAGGCACCTTCCTGATGCAAACTCCTATACTGCTTCTTCAGCCTGTTTGAAGTCCTAAGCCTTAACCCCCGATGGACATGAAAGGAAGTCAGAAAGTATCCCCTTTTCCCAACACCTTTGTGACCTGAATGAATCACCAAGATGCTTATGTCTAGGCAGCAAAAGAGCCGGGCTGAGCACTGAGTGTGTCCTCACAGTGAAGCTGTCTGGACAAATTATATAAGAAACAGATAAGCTCATGGGGATATAGCACACTCTCTCCCCCCATTTTTGGCACTGGGGACTAAACTCAGGGGTCCTACCACTGAGCTACATCCTCAGCACTTTATTTTCTAATTTTTTTTTTTTAATTCTGAGATTAGGGTTTCATTACACAGGCCTAGAACTTGCAATCCTCCTGCCTCAGCTTGCCAAGTCACTGGGACCATGAATGTGCACCACCACCCACAGCACACCACACAATTTAGTCATCTTCCAGGGGCACTTATAATGTGTTGTCCCCCAGTTCCTTGTCAGTGGAATGGATGCAGGCACTGGCCTATACCGGGTTCCTCATCTGAGATGGTGGGTGGTCCCACAGTCATCTGCATAACTGCAAGTGAACCCAGAGGCCAGGAGTGTGTCCTTCCCACACTCATTGCTTTGCTATCCCTGACCTAGGGATGTGCAAAAGAGCAAAGCAGGTACACAGAGACCAGAGGGCAGCGTGGGGTGGCTTCTACCATCACAAAAAGACCACAGCAGAAAGTGAATTCTTAACTTCCAGAATATTCTACAGAAAGGCAGCTCAATGGATTTGCTTTATTCTCTGAACTGCAACACGCTGTACTCTTTTTTTGACAAGATCAAATGTCAAATGAGCTTGTTCTTTCTTGACCAGAAGATAATCAAACTTAGTTTATAATCTCCATTGTTATCACCTATTAATCACTTAAAATGACATCTCTTCCTAAAAATCAACTTTGAAGAACCTCCAAGGTGCAAGGACCTCCACTGCTGCCTTTGGCTAGACTTACCTGGCTTCTCGGAAGACCTAATGTGCAGCCAGGGCCAAGAGCAAATACCTAGGGTTAAATGCGGGCTTCAAAATAAAATTAAAGATTCCTTCTAGGGTACTCTTTAATGGAAACTAATTTACGGAGAAAAACATGCTCATATTATGTTTAAATTAAACTTAATATGATAATGCCCCCACACTAATTAAAACTTCAACCTTTGCCATAGTGACTTTAATTAAAGAAAAACAAATGAAAATGCGTAATCTAGACTGAAGGTATAACTATGCTAGTTAATTGACATCAAAGCTGGAAGAAATTAATTTCTATTTCAATTTGTTAAATCCTTAACAATGCTCAGTAAAGGTCAGCAGAAGACGTGGTGGATTGACTTGCAGCACTGACATTAAGAGCACACCATAAGAACTGCAACCCCCGAATCACAATTTCCTCACATGAATGACCAACAAGGCAAAAGCACAGAATTTCAGGAGGAATTTAAGTCCAGTCCTAGCATTCTTGGCTCTTTGTGAAGTGTAATAATTCCAGAGGAGTTTCAGGCATTAAAATATTTGCATTCCTTTGTAGAGGTTAATATTATGGGAAATTCAACTTCATATTCAATAATATAAGTCTCAGAATGGCATGGAGCAATGGGCAGGTGGACAGAAGACCTGCATCTAGCACAGCTCATGTGACCCAGGTGACTTCCTTCAACCCTGGGGTCTGAGTGTTCTCCTCCAAGAGGATGAAAACACTCAAGCTCATTCCTTAAAGAAGGCACAGCAGGCAGCAGGCAGCAGAACACTGGCACCCTTGGAGCCTGTGAACATGCTGCCTCACATGGCAAAGGGGCCACGCAAATGTGATTCAGTGACGCACCCTGAGGACCTCAAGCTTTCCTACTGAAAGCACAAGGATCGTTACAACAGAAGGCAGAAGAGAAGGCCATGGTGATGCCACATGAGAAACTCCCTGGGCATTCGTGGCTGTGAGGATGGAGGAGGGGGCCCAAGTCAAGGAATGTGGCCCATTCTAGAAGCTAGAAAGGGCAAGAAAACAGCTTTCTAGAGTCCAGAGAAGGAATACAGGCTTGTTGGCACCTTGACTTTAGTTTGGAAGACTCACTGCATATTTTGGCTTTCAGAACTGCAAAATAAAATATCTGTGCTGTTTTATGTCATTTGTTACAGCAGCCATAGGAAACTAAGACAGATGTTAAAGGATCACTGGAGCAAAAGCAGATTAACTATCAAAGGAAACTGGATAGAGAAAACTAGTTCAGAGACGTGGTCTTTGTTGACATCCTCACCTCCTGTCATCTCTGAACTTGGTACCTGCCCTACAGTCCAGCCAGAATCCCAGTTCAGAATGAGAAAATGTGCCAGGGGTAGGAATTAAGAGGAAATCACCTGCAAGCACCACACAGGGGTTCCCAGTGACATGAAATACTGCTAGACCACATCTGCCACGGGACTTGGTGACATCTGAATCCTGTATGAGACCTCAGCCCCATCTTTCCAGGATAAGAGGAAAAGTACAGCAGAGGAAAAGCAACATGTATTGTCCAAGGCCAGCCCATGATGCCAACCCCGGTGAGGAAGACCTGGTAAACAGGGCCTTCCCCATGCCTTCCGCCCACACTCCTCAAAATCTTGGGATCTAAGACCCTCTGGGTAACCAGGGGGAAGGGCTAGAAAGACACACAGGACCCACGATCATCCTTGGGTCAAATTAGCACCCAGTCTAGGTACAAAGACACAGAAAGTAAGCAGCAGCCCTGTGTGACCCTTTAGTCACTGACACGTGGTCCAGCAGCAGGTGCAACCCAGCGCACCCTAGAATAGGACTGAGCCTTTTCCTCCGTCTCCTTCTTCTGCTCACCTCTCCAACAAGCACAGACTTACAGATTTCTCAAGAAGTGTGTGTGGCAAGCACAGTGCTAGCCAAGAACACTAGGTGTGGCTTGGCTACTTCCTTACTTCGTGGCCTGCAGTCAGCCTTTTCCCTCTCTCCATTTCCTCATTTAAAACAGGAATGCCCGTGCCAACCTCACAAGGTCACTGCACAGGATTAATTAGCAGATATGATAATGACAACAGCAAAGTACAACATCACATTACTGGAAACATCTACCAATAATGTGTTGAATCTGGGCCCTAATAAATATAATTTTAAAATAACAGTGTCTGAAGGTCTAATTCATGAGTTTTTAGTTTTTAGATATGCTGTTTTCCTGAACCTGGTGTGAAAAATAAGATACGCAGATACATTCCAGGTTCACATGTACATGTCTTTATATTCTTCTCATTTAATAGTTCAAAATAACATAAAATTGTCAACTAAGCCTTCTCCTTGACACGCCTCATCTCTTTGCTTCTTCTCTCTCAATTACATACCCTCACCTCAATGCCTCTGCAACTGGGGACCCAGAGAAGGCACAGCCACTTGAGAGAGAAGCAGCTGACGTTCCTCCTATCTGCATCCTGGGCACAGCAGAAGCAGGATGTGCTTTCTGCTATACTATCAGAACCCGAAGCCTCAAAAGGAACTGCCTCACGCCCCATGCCCAACCTAGGCAGCAACAACACAAATACTACCATAGGATCGCCTCGTTTGACAACAGATTCCAATGGCTAGCATAGTTCTGGACATACTTTAGGAGTTCCAGAGATATGTGCCCAAAGAAATACGTGGATAAACATTACAGCAAATATGAGCCATTATCAAGCGTTGACTACATGCTGGACCCGGCCTGGAAATCTTAGCGAATGAGATCAAATCCTTGCAACTACTGTTGAGGTAAATATTAGCTTTCCTCGGCAGAAGAGGTTAGAAGGTGAGTACCTGTCCAAGTGCCTCGTGAGCAGAGACCCCTCCAGGTCTCAGTCCTTCCCCTGGGCTCATTCCATAATCTAGAGGGACTTGAGAGTGTTCTTTGGCCTCTGGCTCCACCTTCATCCCGCCATGTGCACTGGAGGGAGCTGAAGCCTCCTAAAGCTTGGCACCAAAGCACCTCACTCTTCTTGCTGCCTGTGATTTACAGACCAGCTCCTGAGTAGCTTAATGAGTCATGTTTCAAGGAGAGGAAAGGGGCAGGACTATCGAAGCAACACAGAACGAAGTATGCGTTTCTGTGGGAGAGAGCCTCAAATCCATATTAATGAACAAGTGAGGGCTGAGAGGAATCCGCTTTCAAAGTATCAGATGCACGTATAGCAGAAGCTGAGTAACACACTGACTTAGTACTTAGGACAGGACTAATGACCAAAAATACCAGAGTTCTGAGGAGAAGCCCAGCTGACAGGGACTTGGCAATGTCACCCCTGTTCCCTCAGGATCAAGGAATTCTAGAGCTGCCTCAAAACAGCTCAAAAGCCAAATGCACACACACTTCCCCAACTTCCAAGCTGCAGCTTAGCACTGGCCTCTGGGAGTATTTACGCCACAGTGACCGACAACGCTACACACCAAGCCTTCCCTCCCCTCCCCGGGAGACGTCTACCAGCACACTGCTGGTGGATGCCCGAGCAGCACCATTCCCAGCGAGCTTCGGGAGTGCACTGAAACCCACCCAAGCTCTGTGGACAACTGTGGTCGCTTCTCAGAACAGAAACATCTATTCTGGGAAGAACTCAGATCCTTTTTCCTACTTTCAGAAAAGCATGGTGTGCTGGCACCCTTCCCAGAATCCCTGTGGTGTGGAGGGCAGGACAGCCTTCTCTGGCAATCAGTGGCTCTGCACATGTCACAATGTGACACCATTTATACACGGGTGGCAGAAAAGGAATCCATGCAGTTAGTTTAAGTAGTCTCTAACTTCATTTTGTGAGAAGATTTTATTATATTATTCTAAGATATCTTCCTTTGTATCTATCTATTTTAAGGAAACTACAAAGCCTCATAAAGATGTTTTGTGGGGAGTGAGCATAAGAAAACAAAACTAAGTGGAGATGGGGAGAATTACTTGAAATTAATCAAAAAGGGATGAAAAATTCTGATAGTACCAAACAATTTTGTATTTCCAAACAATTTAATCCAGTTTCACACTCTCCCTCCATTCTTTTTCCCTCTTCCTGATAAAAGAACAGCGTGAGCTTTGTGCTTCTTAGCTGGCTAAAGCGTGTTTACACTTCATCAGCTGATTTCAGAGATTGCTCTCTAGCTGAAGCGCAATGGCAGAGTCAGGAGAAATTGGGTGTCTCCTCCAATATACCCCAGGAAGACGTGGGGGAAGGAGATGTTCATGAAAGATAACAAACATTAAATATAAAACCCAGACCTTCCTGGAAATGCCAACTGATTACAGAGAATCTTAGTAACAGAAATTTTAGGGCATGAAAGAGTTCAGCCTCAGCACATGTTTTACAAGGCAGTGATGAAAGTTTGGAAGCACAGAGCAATGACAGTTTCATCAATCAGATCCACATGTTGTCCCACCAGCCACAACAAATGTCTATTTCCTGTCAATCCAATCCACGAGTGTGAAGGATAAAAACAAAAGTCTAGCCCTCCATTCCAGACATTTACAGGGACTCTAAGCCGGTCCATCTTCCCCTCCATGATTCCTGGACATGAGAATGGTCCTCAAAAGTAATGTAATGGGGCGGGGGGAGCTTAGAGGGGGGCACTTGCCCCACATGTGCCACATCCTAGGTTAGATTCCTAGCATCTCCAAGGCCCTGAAAAATAGCAGTGGCTCCACAGTCCCAGGTATCTTCAGGGAAAAACAAAAACACAAAGCTAAGAATGAAACCAAATCGCACACCAATGCTTGAGTGTTCTTCCACCGGGATTCCTCCATATTGCCACAAATGGCTGCTCCAAGATCCTGTCTATAGAGGAATGGCCTGCGAACAGGAGGTGGGTAACTGGCAGAGGCGGCTCAGCCAAAGAAGAATCAGATTTGAGCCAGGGCCTCCACATTTCTCCATAAAACTGCCACTGCAGAAAACAAAGGCACATGTGGTTTGTCACCCCGATGGATGGCTCTGCAACCATCCTGAGATCGCTAAGCTGCTCGTCTATTTCCGAACACCAGCTCTGTCATTGCTAGTGCTGAAAGATGCTGGAAATTCACTTGTTTCACATTAAGAAGAATCTTGTTGCTGTTACAGCAGGCAGAGCTGCACACCGACTCACAAAGCTGTGCATGCCCAGCTGCAGCAGGGCCCATAGTCCCCATCGCTGTTCACCAGGGACAGATTTCTAAAACTGTCCTCAGCTTCAAATCATCACAAGACTTGGGAAAGAGCAGCAACTGGTTCAAAGAATGCTGCCATCATTTTAGCTGAATCACTGAAGTACAGATATAAATGTGACAACATTTCTCCATGTAGTAACAGCAAATGAGCCTACACCTCCTAAGTGAGAATATAAGATTATTTATTTAAAAATGCAACAAAACACCAAAAAATAGTCAAACTTTTCAATACTATTAAAAGTTTTCTTCAATTTTTATTAGTTTAAATGTTCTAAAATGTTTTTCCTTTTCGGGATGAATAAGTAATCTGTGTATCCAATATTTTTAGATAATGCAAAAAAGTTCATCTCTAAATAATACTACAATAGCAATAGTAATGCAAAAAGAAAATAAAAAAATCTAGGAACTCCACAATGTTCAGTAACAGAAGAACCGTTACTACAAAATCCCTGGCATTCAATGTTGTATTGCAAAAAGCCCTTAAAAGTTACAGTAAGGAAGACAGTAAATCAAAGGGAAAAAAACTGTCCCGTCAATCAATGTTGAGTTAAAAAAAAAAAATCATGAACTTTCTTCTCTGCAAACTTCATGTCTACATGGCGTAGAGGGAAACCATGACAGCTCAACACTGCTGGGGGCTGGGGCAGTGTGTGGGTAAATGTTTCCTGCTGTCAGTTTAGATCCTCATTAAGGCTATTCTATCCCTACCAGGCAACAGTTGCTTCCTCATTGTTAAATAACAACTATTAGATAACAACTGTTATTTAACAATGAGGAAAAAGACAGAACAAGAATGATGAAGGAGAGACCAAGCTCGCATTCATGGACCAGACTGAACCGCAGGTGCCCGCCGCTCTTCTGGGGTCTGGGCCTGGGAGGACCTGAGTCCCGGGGCTGGCCCTTGGCCTACCTTGCTGGATGAGTGCTTCTGCTGCCAGCTCCCCGCTGCCTGCATTGGCGTACTCTTCGTTGGGGTGCTTCCTGTTGTAGTGCCGCTTCAGCGAACCAGAGATGTTGCAGGAGTAATGGCAGTGAGCACAGCGGAAAGGCTGCGGAAAGGGGGTGCAGAAAAGTGAGCCTCAAGGGAAGCAGAAGGAGCACAGCTTCCCCAGTGACATCTCCCTTTGCCCATCTGGTAAGCATCTGGCACCCAAGCCCTGTGACAAACCCTGGGGAAAGAGCTGATCTCAGGAATGCCGAGTCCTGCCTCTGTGGGTACCACCAGGCAACCAGGATGAAGTGCTCCCAGGATGGAGTCGTCTTTCCTAAAGAAGTGTGCTCTCGTTACTTCATTTCCTTTCCTTTTTGGTCTACCCAGAATCTACAGTTTTTGTTTAAGAAGAAAAAAAGCAACTGATCATTCTTTTAAGGGGATGTCATTAAAAGCAGATTTCATTACAATTAATTTCCTGATATCTGTGCTTCTTCAGCTAAACTACTTCCTCTGTCCGTGGTATTTACCTGCAAGAATCTGTGTATGCAGTAGTAGTCACTGGGTAATTCCATCTGGTAAAACCTACTTCCAACCCCAACCTGGGTGAGATGAGGTACTTTCAGGATAAGGATGCACATGAATCCACAGCCTTGTCTGCCCTCCTGCTCACTGTTTTTAGGGAATCATGAAGAGAGGAGGTGAAGTCCAGTAGCCAGTGTGACTCTAGAACACTCAGGCCTCTTGGGAGCCCAAGGATGTGGCCATGAACTCAGTGGTGCATCAGCATCTGATCACTATGGCATCCCGTGCTCTACCCGTGGTCAGGAGGATACCAAAGTGTTCTCCTGAGCCATGTGCTGTGCTGTTCTGATAACTGCTATAGGAATCCTCATTTTTGCATTGCAGGCACCAGCAATGGCAGCCACCCTGCCCAGCAGGATTGAAAGAATACAGGGCAGCCAACTATGGCCCCAACACTGGGGGGTTCAACCAGACCATTGAGCACATGGAACCTTGGACAAGTCATAGAGCCTTTCTGAGCACTGGTCTTCTCATCCGGGAAATGTGGATGACAGCTCCTTACGAAGCTGTGGTGAGGACTCAATGTTA
Source organism: Ictidomys tridecemlineatus (assembly GCF_052094955.1). Taxonomy (NCBI): domain Eukaryota; kingdom Metazoa; phylum Chordata; class Mammalia; order Rodentia; family Sciuridae; genus Ictidomys; species Ictidomys tridecemlineatus. The sequence continues at coordinate 7,764,388 of NC_135483.1, read as the reverse complement.
ATGTAAGCGGACATCTAAGATGCTATGTCAACTTCTTTTTTTTTTTTTTTTTTTTTTTTGCTATTTTATCAGAACTCTTGGGCATCTGGGAGCTGACACACCACTGAGTCTTTTAAGACTATGTTAAATCCCTGACCATCTGACTCATCGACATTTTTGCCACTCCTACCCCGAATGGGGAGTACAGGGAGCAGGGGATACCCTTTCTCCCCTGGGGCTCTCAGCAGCCTCTCTCAATGGTTTCTTCCTCTCAACTCCACAAATGTGCTGAGTCTTCCCATTGAGAGACAGGCCAAGGAGAAAGGTGGGGTGGGGAACATGAAAGGAGAGCCTTCCGAAGTCTCCACCCTCTTTCCACCCCACCCATCCTCTGCCTCCTGAAGAGCAGCTTCCACCCAGGCCCCAGGTTCTCCTAGGCAAGCAGCTCCTGAAGTTCCCATCAGACGTCATGGCCCCTCATCACCACAGCTGGCTGCCCCTCCCAGTGCAACACAGGGCACCGCAGTGGCCAGGTTCCCCAGCTGCCCTCTGCGTGTTCTGGGTTATTGACAAATTTGCTTCCCAGGCCTGATGGCGAAGACTGGCCCTCTCCAAGGTGCTGTCCTTGGGCCGCTCTCGTTGCTCTGCCCTGGGTCCCAGCATGGTTTCTGTGTTGCTGAATGTTGAACCTGCATGTCCAGGGTGACGTTCCTGAACCGGAGTAGCCAGTGTCTCTCTAGAACTGCAGACAGGAGTGTTCAACTGCTTTCCAGGCCTCTCTAGAGGGATGTTTTGTAGGCCCCTCACATAAACAATTTGAGGACTCCCTCTACAAAACCAGCTAATCATACAAAGACAGAAGCCTGACAGTCACCTTAGTCTTTCCTTCCTTCTATACTCAGCCATTTTAAAACTTCCAGTCTTCTGGGAACCTCTCCAGACTCTACCCTTCCCCTCTGTCCTTTCACTGCAGGACAGAGAAAGTGTGACTATAAAGTTAACAAGTCACCCCGAACAAGGGTCCTTCTCCAAGAGAAATACACAAAGTGGTTAATCCAGTGGCCCTTCTTGGTTTGAGATGTCCCCAGGGAATGCGTGACATCAAGGCCAAACTCAGGACATGGGTTGTTTTGTGCACTTCTGCTTTCTTTCAGTACTTCATGTAAGAGAATGCTGTTGGTTTGGCTCACAAGAGTTTGTTAAATATAAGGACCTGGCACAAAGGCAAAATTACTCAGGCTTTCTCATCTATCAACTGAGTAGAGAACAAAAGGTCTAAAATTCCAATATATGATTAGTGCAAAGTTAAAATAAAAGCTCAACCATTTTCAAGTGCTTTCATCTCTAAATAAGCAAGTATTATGAAGTTATTATTTTTGGAATGTTAGCATTTACACAGAAATCAAAAAGAAAAAAACCTGAAAATGTTACACTGCCAACCCAGGCAGTCAGGGAGCAACAGGAGCAGGAAGAGAGGGGGCATTAGAATAAGAACAGAATAAGAACAAGAGCAGGTCCCGTGAACCTAACTTCAGACCCACAGCCAATTTCCCCTTTCCTGTAGCAAAGCAAACTCAGGAGAGTCTCAACCCCTTATTCAGCTCCCTGGCAGAATCATGAATGAGGAGACTAGGTAGATCGGGATCTGAGGAACCACTCTCTGAGCAGCTGGTGTCTACCTTCACATTGGTAGGGACCCTCAGTGAGGCCAATCCTCCCTCCTAGAGGACCCTCTCTAGCATCCTGGGGTCTGTGTCTGCTCAGCTTTGCTTTGACGCCAGGTCTCAGCAGCCTCATAGCCTTTTGCCACCCACAGCACAGGGGTTAGCAAGAAGCCATGCTATCCCTTCCCTGGGGCTGCTTCTGCTCCCTTGCGCCCCTCACAATCCTCTCCTCACTTACTGTGCTACCTGAGAGGCAGCTGGGCCTCTCCAGCAGAGCAAGTTCTGTCCCCAGTGACAGGCCATGGGCCAGCATGGAGCTCCACCGGGCTGCTGCTGGGGAAGAGGCAGCCCCCAGACAGCAGGGGCAGAAAGCCTGAGTGCATACTGATGCTGTGAGCCCCGAGACGCCATCTCCGAAGCATCTACCTGGCGGCCCCTACAGCAGGACAGGCATGGCTCTCTGACCTGGAGGCCCTGCGGTGAGTGAGGCGGATTTGTGACTCTCTGAATATATACAAGTTTTTGGACTTTAATGTCAACATCAAAGATTAAATGCTATCTAGACAAACTAAATCATGAGACTGGGTTTCTAAGTCAGATACTCACGAATAGCAAATGACACTAGGTCTCAAAAGGGAAGTTATTTATTCAGAGCTTTCAGGCCAGAATCCAGGCAAGAATTAGGAGGAAGATATAAACAGGCTGCACAAGCCTAGTTCATCTGGAATAAAACATCCAAGTTCTTCTTGTGGTCCAAAGACAGTGAATCAAACAAGACAGGGGGCCCATTGTTGTGACTAGAAACTCAGTGCTATGCTGGAGTTATGAGCCAGAGTAACAAGACCTAACAATCCTTATTATTACTATGCAATATTTGCTGAGAACTCAGATAGCACAGGGTGTTTTTCATGGATCCATTAATGAATATCTCAATAACCTTACATTGTATATAAAATTGTTATTCTCATTTTACAGATAAGGAAACTGAGGCACAAGTTCCATAGTCCCCTAGCCAGACCATTGGTCTGTATAGGTTTTGGGGCCCCAAGTACAGCCAACAATAAAGGAGTTCTTTGATTTCCCATTGGCCATGATTTCCTGAGTACATCGTTCCCCAAACCCCCCTGGGAGGGGCCTGGATTGGTATCCTGTATCTCCCAGACATAAGGCAGTGCAGCTCTAACCATCAACTCTAAGAAATGAGGAGCACTGTGTGTCGAGAGAGCTGTGGGCAGCACCAGAGCTGCTTTAAGGCAGGGATGGAAAGTGGAGGGAGAAAGGCAGCTACCAGCCAGGTCCTTGGACACTGGGTGCTGGGGTGGGAAGTGACGTGAGGCCCTGGCAGGAGAATGACATGGCCAACTTTCCATTCAGCAATGTCAGTCTGGAAACCACAGGAAAGAAAGACTTGAAAGGAACAAACTGTGCAGTTTTTCAGGGATTGAGACAAGATATACCAAGGAAGAGGGCATTTAAGGCAGATGAGGAAGGACAATCAGCCAGACCTAATGCTTGGCATGATGTGTGGAAGAAGGAGGACTCACTCACTTCACACTTGGATGACAGAGAGGGGAAAATGCCACAGTCTAGAAATTCTGCAGATCGGGGAGGCAGGGGTTCCTAGAGCTCTGGATGTCCACGAGGCCGGGGCCAGAGAGTAGATGGAGGCATGAGTCTAAAACTCAGAGGAAAGCTCCAGGCCACAGATGCAGCTCTGAGCACAGGCAACTGGCAGACGCCTTCCAAAAGAAGGCACCACAGTAGGAGAATGCTCAGAGTGAGATGAGACAGCCTTGGAATAGCATCCTGGAATACAGAAGAGGACCAATGAAGAGGGACAGGAAGGGGGACGTGAGAGAACAAAGGCAGATAGAAACAGAGAGGTCTAAGAGTCACGAGGTCTACACAGTGCTGGCTTCAGGGAGGCCGAGACAACATGGTCAAGTGCATAAGGAAACCCAATCAGAAAAAGCCTCACCAGTGTCCACTGGTCCTGGTGGTGAGGGGTCATCAGGGTTCAGTAGCACATGAAAAGAAAAGCAGAGTCACAGAGAGAAGACAGGGCAGAAGTGGGCTTTGGGTCACAGGCCTGTATTCAAAATGCAGCACAAAAAGAACACGGTGGGGGTTGAAAGAAAAAGTACAACTGAATTTGTGAGGTTGACGCTCTGTAGGTTCCTGGACTTACGTCAAAAAGCAGAGAACTATGTATGATTAAAGTGATGATCATCAATTAGCATGCTTTTAAAAGGAAGGTAAATGCACTTCTTCACAATTTGAGAACTTATTGTTCTAGTTCTTCAAACAGAAAGAAAAGAAGCAGAAGAGGACTGGAAGCCCTACTTCACCAGCAAAATTGGGTTCTCACTTCTAACCTAGTGAGATTAGAAGACACCTAACCACATGAAAAGGAGGCTGCTCCCACTTTCTGCCCATCAAGGAAGAGACTCACTAAGTTTTAAGGGAGACGAGAGGCTGGTGACAAGGTCATGTTTGAGGCTGTGACACTGACAAGCAGCTATGCGCCAAAGCACAAGGATGAGTCTGGGTAAAAGGCGAGGTTGCTTCCTAGTGGGGCTGGGAGGGCGAGCTTGGGCAGGCACAGGCAGGACTCAGTGGCTTTCCTCAGCTGCGCATGGCCAGACGGACTCAGAGCCAGCAAGGGAGGCTGCTGAGTAACGGTGGGACCACTGACAAATGGCAGGAAAGGAAAAGGAATCAGCTTCAGAACACTCTCTTGAAGGCAGGGAGGGAGGATGGCAGGAGGGGCTGATACGTGACCCCAAAACTTCTCTCTAGAAACTCCAAAAGGCCCTCAGTCAAAGCTAAAGCAACCGGTCTCCAAATGCTGAGGCTGAGTGAGCACCACGGGATGGGAGAGCGGGGACCAGGACAGCAGCAGGCCTGCCTGCCCGTGGCCACAAAGCCCCCCTGTGTATGAGGAGGCCAAGGCTGCCTAGATGCCACCACCTATAAGCCACATAACATCAGGCATTTCCCTAAAAACCCTGGTGTGTGTGTTCTCCTCTGAGATCAGGGGTCAGAAAATACTGATGGCACATAATTATTGCATGGGGCCAGAAAACAGTGTGTAGCAGTCTCTTCTTTCCCTCCTGCTCCCCCACTCCTCTCCTCCTCATCTGGGATGGTGTACTCTGAGGACTCATGGCTTCCCAACATCTTTCCCCACTGAATTCTCTTGTAGAAAACCACCAGGGCGACCTCTCTACACCCAGGCTCCCGGAGGCACGCACTCCTCTGCGGGACTCCGGCTCCGCAGGTCAGAGCCCATGGTGGCCCAGCTCCCCCTGTCCAGGGGGCCACCCCACTACACTCCCTGCCTCTTTCGACTGACGTACTTCCCTGGTGTTTTCCACCTTCTGACACAACACACAGCTGGCGGTTATTCTGATTTGTCCTCCTCATGAGCGTCGAGCTCAGGAAGGCTGTTTCTCTTGATTGTTTCTGGCCTGCTCTCATCTCTGGGTCCTGCAGCACCTTGGACGGTGCCTGCAGGTGGGGGTTCAGGACTGATGGAAAGGCAGTGACTCTGAACATGCCTCGGGACGAGGTCTGCACCATGATGACCAGGAGCTGCCCCGGTTTCCCTAGGCACTGTGGGGGTGGAAAGGGGGAAAATAGAAAACACACCAAAAGGCGAGCAGCTGGCACAACTAGGGCTACACTTATTTTTTTGTTCTTCATAACTGCCATGCTTTCCAGGCTTTCTACAACAGAAGCACTGAAGTAACTAGAATCATGTAAATATTACGTTAAACATGTCTTAAAAAATTAGACCCAGGCCCTGAGCTGGACTTCCACCTGAGAGCACGGCATAAGAGAAGAGTCTGGCACGGCTCTCACTGAGTCAGGGAGGCCTTGGTGAGACTCTGTGGCACAGGGCCCTGGCCCCGCTGAGCATGCCCCCTACGATGGGGCAACAACAAGAGCTCCAGCCACCTCATTGGTCCTCTACAGCAGCCTCCAGAGAATTGTCTCTTACAGTGTAAATCAGGCCATGTCACATCCAGCTCCAGCCGCCTCTGAGGGCGCTCAAAGAGAAAGCCCACCCACCTCGCCAAGGCCTAGAGGGCCTGCCTGCTTGGCTCCTGCCACCTCTCTGACCACATCCCTCTTCACAGTCACCCTATTCCCTGGTTCCAGCCACACTGGATCCTTCCTCACTCTCACTTCACCTAGAACATGTCACCAGCAGTGTGACTGTGTCCGGGGACAAGTCAAGTATTCCGCTGCCCATCACACCCCAGTCCCCTCCCTGTCATTCTCTCCACAAGCACCTGGGCCAGTCCCCTGCTCAGAGCCTCCACAGTCTGTCCACAGCCCATAGAGACAAGGGGCATGTAAGACGCAGACCTCTCTCCGCCCACCCTGGGTCTGCAAGGTGCCCAACAAGAGCTGTGCATTCAGGTGGGGGCAGCAGGGGCCCAGACAATCTTCGTCACCCTCCCTGTGCACTCAGCCAGGTGCATGCTGGGTACTGCATGGAAGCCCACTCCACTCTACTCCACTCCGCCAGCTCTGACTCAAGTTTTTAAGCTGTTCTTTTCCAAATACTCCTTACCTCACCCTTCGCTACTTGGCTAAGCTCTAGGGCTCAGGTGGCGATTTCGGGTCCCTGAAGGTGTCTCAAAGAATAGCATGCAGAAATCCACTTCTGACCTTGGGTTAGGCTCTGTGTCTCTTTCTCTAAATATTCTCAAGAAAGAATACATTAGCCAAGCACAGTAGTCATACCAATAACCCCAGCTACTTGGGAGACTGAAGCAAGAGAACTGCAAAGTTTAAGGTCAGCCTCAGTAACTTAATGAGACCCTGTCTCAAAATAAAAAATAAACAGGACCAGGGTAGAGCTCAGTGATAGAGCATGAATGAGGCCTTGGCCTCATTTTTAGCACTTTTACCCACAGTGCTAAAAAGAAAAAAGACATCAAAATAAAAAAGACATATGGTTATCTTAGTGAAAAACCAGCAAATGTTTCTGAAATAACAAGAATCCCATACTGACCTGCTCATTCCAAGCAGAGCATTATGCCCTAGATCCCCCCAAGGACGCATCCTGGGGTCAGAATGTCTGCCTATCTAGGCCTCTTTTTACATTCTGAAAGAAGACAACACCATTCTGCTTCACAGATCTGAGCCGATGAGTTTAACATTTTCTTTGTACCTAAGTCCCTAAAACTGATAGTCCTAGAGTGGACAAGCTCTCCAGACATGCTCCCCTTCACTCCTCAAAAGTCTTGGCTCATATCCCATTCTCCCTCACAACTCCCCATCTGGCCCCCACATCTAGGGAACCTGGCACCAAACCTGATGCCGAGCCTTGCAGCCCTTTGAGAGCAAAGTCCACTCAGAACTCACTCACCTATGCCTCCCGGGAGCCAGAGCAGGGCCTAGCATTGGTGGACACCCAGTGGATAGAGTCATGTGTTAAATGGAAAACAGAAATCACCTGCCTCTTTCTGTTAAAAACTCACGTGAGGTTAGTTCAGCAAACCCTCCTGACAACAATAACAAACCTCCCTAAGAATCTGAATCTGATGTTTTTTTTAAAAAAAGACATTATATTTAAGAACTTTAAGACATTATAAAGAGACCAAAAGTCACAGAATGAGAGACTGCATTTCCAACATACAACCAAAATTCAACCCACAGTGCAAATATATAAAGAATTCCTAAAGATAAATGAGAAGGGGCTGGGGTTATGGCTCAGCAATAGAGTGTGCAAAGCCCTGGGTTCGATCCTCAGCACCACATAAAAATATATAAATAAATTAAATAAAGGTATTGTGTCCAACTACAACTACAAAAAATAAATATTCTTAAAAATGAGAAAACAACAAAATCACCCAATAGAAAAGTGGGGAAATAATTAATCAGACATTTTACTCCCAAAGAAACAAGAAAGAAAAGGAGGAAAGAAGGGAATTTCAAGGTCAAGAAATATGTGAACAGGTTCAACCTCACTAGCAATCCTAACAAAGACACCACACAGAGAGGCTGGCATGCCCCCCAGGCCAGGCACCAAGGCAGGGACCAAAGGGCTCCTGTGTGCTGCTGCTGCAGGGAGCTATGGCCGTGGTCTAGAGAAGCTGACAGCATACATGTCCACAGCAGCAGAGCTCACGGCAGCACCAAGACAAAAACCCCATCATCCATCTGCAACAGAATGGATAAGAATGCCAAGCTGGTTCATGCAGCAGAGGACTATTACACAAAATAGAATGCTGTACTGCAAAGAAATGAAAAGAGTCAGAGCCATGTTCAAGGACACTGTTCAGTCTTACAACACAGGCTGAGTAAAGAAGCATACTCAAAACAAATACACATGACAAAAATACAACGCATATATAAATCCATACAGATAATTAACATGCACAAAAGCACACACCAGACTACTCTGTTTAGAGATGCACACAAGGATTGTAAACTATAAAGAAAATAAAAAAGCAATTCTCAGTGAAGTCAGGATAGTGCTCCCTTCTGGAACAGTGAAGTGGTGGGCTCAGAAAGGCCCTGCAGAAGGACATATGATGATTGGCATGGCCCATTCTAGGCAGTGGCTACACAACTGTTCATTTAAGAATTATTCTTCTTTCCATGCATTTAAACTATATGCACTATTCTGGATATACTTTCTATTTCATGATAAGTTAAAAAAAAAAAAAAGAGCAGGAAAAGAAAGCAGACGACTAAGTGGGGAAACAGGACATAGACCCACTCCTTGACAAGGCTTTTAGGAGGAGTGCAGGTAATTTATGTGAAAGACCTAGAACACAGAGAACCCCAGGGTAGTCACCATCAGGTACTAACGATGACACCGCCGGCCATGCAAAGTGATTTTAGGTTTATTTTTTTCACTGTACAATAAAAATTTGCACTGGTTCTATAAATGTGCTCTAGCATATCCACCATAACCCAAAATGTCTAAAAAGGAGACTACAGCAGGAGTGACAGGCCTGCAGAAAATATTAACTATAACTCTAGCATTGTCGAACCTAAATCAAGCTCCACGGGTGGAGCGATGGTCTTGGATTATGCAAGCATTTCCCTGGGGCTTCAGTGATAGGACACGTATAAGATTTACAGCAGTGCTTCTGCAGCTGAGAAAACTCTACAGGAAGATAGAGGTTTTTCATTAATGTCTGAGGTAGCCATCAATCCAGTAAAATGCAAGCTAGCACCAAGTCACCTGAGAGGAGCAGCTGAGCTAAGAGGAGGTGGGGAGGGATCCCAAATTCTTGAGAACTTTGAATTCAGGGCTCATCTCTCTCCCAGACTTAATTTAGTTACTACTGAGACTGAGGAAGCAATTTCATCTAATCAGAGTCTGGAAAGAAGAGGATGAAGTGACAACTTCTTCAAGGGGAGGTCTTACCTGGATTTTATTTCTGGAACAGGGCAATCAGAACAGATGTTTCTGCAATATGTTCCCTACCATTTGCCATGGAGAGATCAATGGTCAGCGTCATTTCTCATTGATGGGTAGAGATATCACCAATTGCATAAATGAGTAACAGTGTCAACAGAGCAGCCTGCACAAAGAGGTCCATCAAATTACTAACCACTGGCAGCTTGGACATGGAAACTAAGTGCAAACACCAAGGCAGAGAACTCACGATACTCCTTTTCACCTGAAAGTTTGCATTTGGAGTTTTAAGAATCCCCAAGTTTATTCCTGCCACTGCTGAGAGAGAGCAGCATATCAAGGGGCAACCGAGTTCACTGTGGATAACAAGAGAGGTCACGGTCTCTCCTGCACGCCTCAATTCGGCATGGAAAAGAAGAGTTAATATTTTTCATTTTGCAAATGAGACCCTGGGAGGTGGAGCTGAAGGCACTGCAGTCACTCAGCAGCCAAACTAGGATTTGGACTAAGGTCTGCCTGACCTCAAAGTTCAGGCCACTTTCCTGGGCCACTGGTGTCCTCATTGCCAAGGCCACTGCAAACAAGCATTGCTTAGCAACCATTACTCCTGCTGATGGACTCCTGGGTGGTTCCTGCCACTCTCCCTGTTATACCATATTTGAAGCTCTGCAGATGACTTCAGGCTTCAAATCAGAGCATTAACCATTTCGCAGTAGTCTTTCCAGCACCTAAGTTTCTGGAAGAACCACCTACTGACCATTTCTTCCTCTGCCCTGCTGCTCCCACCTTGGGGACTTGCTCTCTACAACCTCTGTCTGGCCTGCCCATGAAAACCTGCTGTCTATCACCGCCTCCAAACCTGTAGGTCAAACAGGGTTAACACTGCTGTAAAACTGAAGATCGATCATGACAGCATTTCCATAGATTTCCAAAGAACACACCAGAAAAGGATTACATACACGCCCTTTTACAGGAATTTCCACTGAGATTCCTTGAACATAATACAATAATGAAACAAGGCTTACTGTGCCCAAAACAAGAAAACAATATTCTTATAGATATTAAACCTGCTCTTTGCCAAGAGGCAGCTCCTGATGGGATGCGCCATCATCTGTTGGCAACAGGGACGGACTGGCTCACAGCATTTGGTGAAAGTAAAGAATCCAGTGAACCTGGGACCCTGCTGGTTCCCTCAGAACAGAGCATCTCACTTCTACAGCACTTATGCGTGCTCCATCTCAGCTTGACCACCACACCCTTCACTACTGCAAGAGAGCTCAAGGCCACACGGTGAACTGAGAATGGAGTGGAGATCCCAGCACAGCCACATAATGGATAATCTTTTGAACCCCGAGTCCTTGGGCTCTGCACCCTTGAAGAAGATATGAGATGAATCTGTGGCACTAATGTTCTGTGTAGTCTATTTGTTTACTCATTCATTCCCTCAATAAATATTTATTAAGTGCTGCCTAGGTGCTGAGAGAAGAACAAAAACTAAAACACAGAATTTCCATTCTTGCACCATGAACAAATAAGCTGATGTCCTTAAACATATAAAAATAAAGCTATAGGGTGAAGACCTGAAAGTGGTCCCATCTGGGAACAGAGCACAAAGAGGAGATCAGACACAAACTGAGGCAGGAGGGTGCGGTGCAGGCCACACAGAGTCTACACTTGGCGTGTGGAGTCTGAGGCTGAGTGAGCCATAGGCAGGCAGGCAAGCTGGCAGGGATTTGTAGCCCTCTGTAAGATGTATGCTCTGTCTGCCACCAGAAGCCACCCAGGTTCATTTTACTATTTTCTCTGTTTGGGGATTTCCTGCTAACCAGTATTTTCCTGTTTCACAGACCTAAACACTGGAGGCACTTGGGTTAAAAATGAGGGTAAGTTCTCTGGTCATATAAACTGAGAGCCAATATTCACTGGGATTCACCTTGCTACTCAATGGTAATGTACCTAAGAGAATCTTCTTTTCCACTCAGAGAAGCTTCATTGCACTGAATCTTAGAACCTTCAGGTCCTAAGATTATGGCTCAGTCAAGTCTGTGACCTTCTTGGAATGTTCTAGATGACAATGTGGACATTCAGTGGACATCCTCAGTGTCTGCTCTCATCCTCCTTAGAGGCATTTTGGCAGAGCCATGTGCAGGCTCAAATAGCAAAAGACCTGGTCACCAGGCCAGTCTCCAAAGATTGCATCTGCTCCCCTGAACTGGCAGGTGAGCCAGCCAAAAAATAAAAATGTACACACTCACAAGAACAAGGACCAAGATGGCAAATGATAAGATGCATAGCAGTACTCTTAAGGGAAGTTCCCCAAATGCATCTGCAAGTGGAATCCTTCCTCACCTCCTCCTCTGCCTGAGCCCAGTAGGAAATCAGACCTGCAAACACAAAGAGGGGTGTGGCAAGGGGCACATGGCTGACCCTGATGTGACAGGAACACAGAGAGCCTCATGATGCACTGACAGTCACAGCAGAGAGAAGAAGACAGAGAAAGAGACACAAGCAAAGAGATGTGAAAAGACCACACCACAAAGAGCACCAGGAGGGCAGCAGTTTCCCGGAGCCGGTGTTCCTGATGGTAAGCCTAGAAGGTGTTTGAACTGAGTTCCAAAGTAAGGCTGATGTTTACAGGGTCCCCATGTGAATGAGAAGATCATCCCCTTCTCCTTGTCCAATGGCCACGTACAGTTCAGGCAGAGTTTTGTATGCCACACTTGTCCGTAACCTGAGCCCTCCTGAAATCTGAGAGGCTCAAGGTCAAGTTCCCTTGGCCAGGGAACAAAAGTCTCATGACTTTATCCCTTTCTTTTTCCCCCCATTTCTTTAGGATTTTTAAACTTGAGAGCATAAAGTTGGAACTGAGCTCCATTCAGGGTCAATGACAACGGAAACAAAACCAAAACTGGAGCAAAGATCCAGACAGAAAAAGCCAGGTATTAAAATAAGGCCAGAAACAAATTAAACAATTTAAAAGAATAAATGTTTTAAACCATGGGGCACCACAAGTTCAAAGATGGCTTGCATTGAGGCAATTATCTCATCACAATAAACAACAGTAAATCAATCCACACTAATTGCTTTTCATGCAAGAGCTTAGAAGACTCTTTAGCATTCTCTGATTATTGATTTTTTTGGTAATCACCTCTGCTGTCAAAAATGTAATATTTCCAGAGAATATACTGCACACTCTTAGATAGACAAGATTTTAATTTAACGTGAAACTATCTGATTTTCTTTTTTTCCAAAGATCCTTTAAAAATCTAAAGCACATGGAGCTGAAGATGAAACCAAGGTTTTTAGCAGAGACTTTTCAGTTGAAAGCAATTTTAAAAATGGCCCCTCCTAACTGCCCCCACCTCCCACCATCCTTCTTCCTCCTACACACATGCCACAATCAAAGGAAACAAGAGAAACATGTGCAATCTCCAATTCTTCACTGTCCTGAAAATTCAGAACTGAAAAGCAAAACAAACACCACCAATAAAACCCCACACTTTACTTTTGCCCCTGGGTTCAGTGATTTCCCCTGAACTTGGAAAATATTCTGGCTGCTAACTTCACACTCAGTCAGCATTCTGCTTAAAGATTTTGCTTGAGTTTTGACAGCTACACATATAACTGCAGGCTTATATAATCAAGACGGTAATGGAGGAAAAAAGGAAAAAGGGGTAAAAATGTCCCTCTGCTTTGCTTGAAAGTGAGAAACCCTAGACTAATGGATAGAGAGAAACTGTCAATAAAGACACAAGGTCAAAATCCCTCTGCAACCATTTGACAACTGTGTGACTCTTGAGCATATTACTTAACTAGATTCTGGGCTTCAGTTTGCTTGTTCATAAAATGTGATATTAATGCCTACTGTGTAGGGGCTTTCTGAATAAAAAAAAATGCACATAAAACACCTGCTGTATTATCAGGCATGTGGCTGCTGTAAAAGGTCCGTCCATCTTCCTTATTCTGACACTAGACATTGAAACATTCTGCCTTGTGGTAGAACTTTTGCATGGAAAGATAAAACCATCTCCTGGGTAACAGAAATTGTAATATAAATAAAATACAATGCCATAAGCAGAGCAGATGACACAGCACTTTGAGAACTGGGACTTTCAGGTTGTGAATCTGAATTGCTTACCAGTGTGTACCTTCCAAACATTCTGCTTATTTGAGATCATCTGTCACTCAGTTGCTCTCCTTAGAATGAAAACCTCAAGTGAATTGCTCATGCAGCCACAACCTTGACTGACCTCATCCAAACACCGCCTCTGTGTGATTTGGCATCTAAGCCCCCTCATGCACTGTGTGTGCTCACATGCTCACAACTTTTGTATATGTAACTCATTTTGGCTTCACACGAGCACATTAGGAAGGCCTTTGTGATCCATTCCATTATATCAGGAAGGCAACAAGAGGTAGATGACAGTCAACACAGAGCTCTCTGCAGGTTTTTAAAGCTATAGGTTTCACACAATAGGATAATATTATATTACCCCAGTTACATCATGACTTAAAGCTGGTGAAGCTGAAGAGTTAATCTGCTGGTCTCCTGAGCTCCCAGAGTCCTTGGTACGTAGCTCTCTTGCAGCACTCAATGTATTTGCTATTCCTCAAGATGCACATGTGGCTCTGCTGAGACCTGTGAGTCTGTCCGACCCAGACTCCCCTCCCCCCGCAGGCTCCCAGCCTGGCAGAGAGCCTGACACAGAAGTGCCTGGGACCTGAAAAGGATGTGCTGAACCAAAGAGTAAATATTTCATATGCTTTTCACAAAAAAAGCACATATTTGTCCTTCTGTTGTCCCTAAAATCCTGAATACTGGACTGCAGTAGGACATCCTCCACATGGAATACTCAGGAAAGCTCATCAAAATACCACAGTCATGTAAATTTTAAATTGCAACAGGCAATAGAGTCCTTTGGTTTCACAGCATGAATTTTTGAGGATTCAACTGAATTTAGACACCTATCAAACATAAATTTAACTGTGGTTGTCCATATGATGGCCCTGGCTGTTTTCACAAACTCGCCCACACCTATGAGGTTTCTGGCTGCAAGAGAGAGGATGGATCTGTCCTTCAGAAGGACCACAACTCTCTGTCCACTGGTCAAGTCTCAGGTAGGAAGGGAGGGTCAGCACTAAGTCATACAGCAGTTCCTAAAGGTAAAGGTTTCAAAGCTTCTGATTTCAGACTGGGGTCTTCTTCTTTTGCCGACTTATACATTCACACACCACATTTTTTAGTTGCTCTCCAAGAATGTCTTGGTGCCCTTGAAACCTCATAAGAGGAGAGAGCCAATGTGCAAGCTCCCTCCAGTGTCAGGGCCTTGTGATGTCTCTGAGTGCAACTAAGGAAACAGGGAGGGCAGTGACAGGAGAGAAGGGGGCATGTGCAGGGCGACCCTCTTGCAGAGTCAGATTTAGAGGGCACAGCAGCAGGACAAGCAGGAGGGGAACACACAGCTGAGGTCCAGTTACTAGGAACTCCATGTGAAAGGCACACCTGGCACAAGGTTCTGTGTCAAAGGACAGACCTTTTGCTCAGTCACATCATGAAGGAGGGTAACACATCCATAGAAACAGGTGACTTCAACTCTGAGCAGCAGAGGCTGCCACAACCAAGTATGTGAGACAAAGGCAGCATGGAGGGAGAGAGAAGTGCAGTCAGGACAAGTGTGCAGAGAAGAGAAGCAGCCAACGAAGCCAGGAGGCATCTGCTGGGAACTAGTGTCTGAGAGCCACGTGCCGAGTCCTCGTCACTTGCTTCCCTACTAGTTTCAATATACTCAGAAGGGTGCTGCCCCCATTCCCCACATGACAGGTAAGTTACAAAGGCTAGGGCACTTGTCCAAGACCACACAGGGAGAAAGTGGCAGGGCTGGATCCTGAGGCCACCTGGCTGAAGTGCCGTGCGGCATCCAATGTCAGAAAGGCTATCTACTGTAAGAAGGAGGCGTCCTCCCACCTGCACACTGAGGTTTCTCCCCTGCTCATACTCCACAGGGGCCCTGCATCTCCAGTCCTCCCTGCCCTGCACAAGGATAGTGCCATGTGGACGCTGCCCTGGTGACCTTGCGTCCACTTGGGTCTCTCACACCTGGGGTCAAGCTGCTGCTCAGTTGCTCTCCTGGCTCCTGACTTGCAGCTGAGGAGCCACGTGTCAGGGCAGGCAGGAGAGGGCAAGGTGAACACTGCGGCACCCACACCACTCAGGCACAATGGTAGACACTGTCAGAATCATGGGGAGGGGGCAAGTTTCTGCTCCAGTTAGGCTGTGGAGAACCATAAAGGACCATCACTCCCACACTAAAAGCATGCAAGACTTTCTCTAAAATCCATCAGATTGCTGAGAACACAAAGGCACTTAAGTGAGCTAAATCCAGAAAGGGAATAAAATGCCTAGAAGAAGGAAACCCATGGCTTCTTTCATGACTGGCACAGTGGCCTATCCACCTCTTCCCTGTGACGCATAGACCATCACCAGACACAGGATGGGGGAGAAAGCCTCCCTCCCTTACAAAGTCCACAGACTCACCCAGTGCACCGCAGCCTCTCTAGCTGGGCTGGCAGAAGACTGGAGAGAATTCCCAAGGCATGGGAGCCAGAGCAGGGCTGGAGAAGCAGAGCTATGGCAACATGAAAGCTGGAGGCTGGCTGTAAGTCTCTTAAAGCCCCATAGAGAGAAAGCCAGCAGCTAGCCAGGCAACAGAGGAGTTGCTGGAGTCTCACTGGTGATCAGATGCTCAGCCTTGCTAGAAGGAAGGACCTGACCAAGGATTCGGAACAGCTGCAGATGGGAGGCAGAGGGGGGACGGCCAGCTCTGGACCTACAGAGCCCAGATCCACCCAACTGCACATTAGACTTGCATACTCCTGTGCTGAGGGACCCCAAAACTACCTCAAGGTTCAACAACTCACTGAGAGAACTCACAGGATCCAATACATAATTTGTTAAAGCTAAAGAAGACAAAGCTAGATCAGTTAAGGGAGGAGATCCCTGGGGCACAGCCCGGGGAACCAGGTGCAAGCTGAGGGTCCTCTCCTAGAACAGTCCCATGGGACACACTGATTTCCCCAGCAGTGGGCAATGACAACACATATGAAGGTGCAACCAGAGGAGCTAACCAGAGGTTCACTGTCCAGGATTTTATTGGGGGCTGATCACGTGGGCACTCTCTGCCTTACATGCACCAAAATTCCAGACTTCTCAAAAGGCAAGTAGGTCTTCAGCATGAAACACCCTCCTGTACCACGTGGACAGAGGAAGCTCATCTTATCCATCAGAGTACTTGGAACTCTTGTGAAGTACAAGTTCCCAGACACCAGCCAAGGGCCAAGCTTGTAAGCAGGCCTCCCAAAGGAAAGCAGGCAGGAGGCCTGCACCACAACTCTTCTGCACAATCCCCACAGTAAGAACATTCACTCTTCCATGCCAAATGTTTACCTCAGCCTCTACTATTTTTCACACATAATATTTGGCATTCAATTAAGCATTCCAAGACATGGAAGGAATTGAGAAAATGTAACCTCAAATTAAGAAAAAGAGTCTCTATGAACTGATGCACAGATGGCCCAGATGTTGAAATTATTAGATCCAAACATTAAAATAACTGTGATAAAGGCTCTAGGAGAAAAGGGAAAACATGCATGAACAGATGAATAAATTTAGCAAAACAATAAAAACTATTAAAAAAGGAAAATACTAGGAATTTCAAACACTGAAAATGAATAATTCAGCTGATAGTTTTCATAGCAGCTCAAACATCAAAAGAAAAGGTAAATAACCTTGCAGAAAGGTCAACAGAAATCACTGCAGCACAAAGACAAGAATGAATGATTGTCTGAATGATGTGAGATAAGATCAGTTAAATGTATGGGATATTATTGTGCCAAGAAGAAAAGAGAGAACAAATTAAAATAGAGAAGGATTTAAAGAGAAAATGACAGAGAATGGTTCACCCAATAAAAGATATCAAACCACAGATCCAAGAGCTCAGCAAACCCCAAGTAAAGGAAACCACACTTGGACTCACTAACATTAATATAATGAAAACCAAAAAAAAAAGAAAAACCAGGAAAAACATCCAGAGAGAAAAGACCCTTTACACACAGGGGTATAAAAATAAAGGTTAGAAATACTGAAGGACAACAAGTAATGGAAAACATCTTCAGAGTGATGTTCCCCTAGAAATCTGCAATCATCAAAATTCTCTTTTAAAAGTAAAGCCATTTTCAAATAGGAAAATGTAAAGACAGTTTTAAACAAAAACTGAGGGAAGTGAACTGTGCACACCAGCGTTTAAGAAATGCTAGAGGAAGTTCTCCAAGCCAAAGGAACATGAAACAGGGAAGCCCAGGCCTAAAAGGGAAAAATGCAGAGCACCAGAAAGGATAAACGTGCAGGTAAATTCACATCTGCACTTATTAATTGTTTTAATTAAGTTCTAAAGCTTTATTTTTTCTAAGCTTTTAAAAATTATATTTTCATGGGTATGTTTGACACATCTCTAAAATACTTATTGATTAAGGCAAAAAACAACACTGTATTGAGGAGTTTATAACATAATATATTTGACAAGAGAAAAAACATAGGAGGAGAGTAATACGAACTAGAGTGATATTGTCCATGAAGAAGCATACTACAGGAAACTAGACTATGCTAAAATAAAGATAATGTAATCTTCACAGCTATCACAAAAGCACGCACGCGCACACGCACGCGTGTACACACACACACACACACACGCAGTTTGAATGTCAAAAATATCCCCCCAAAAAGACATTCAATACAACGTTTGACCAGGGCTCCTCAAAACTTCCAAGGTCATCAAAAGTGAAACTTTGAGAAACTTTCAAATGCAAACAGGACCTGAAATTACATGACAACTAATGTAATATGGTAGCCTACTGAGATCCAAAAGCAGAAAAAAAGATTAGGTAAGAACCAAAGAAACCTGAACAAAATATGGACTTTAGTTATTAACGACATCTTAATATTGGTTCATCAGTTGTTGAACCTACCATGTTTATATTAGATGGCAACAACAGGGGAAACTGGATGTGGGATATAGAAAAACACTCCTATGGCCTTCAAAACTTTTCTGTAACCCATAAACATTTAAAATAAAAAGTCAATACAGGAGATAAAATGGGATATGAAAAAATACGATTCACTCAAAAGAAGCCAGAAAAGAGGAGGGGGAAAAGACCTGACAGGACAGAGAAAATAAATAGCAAGATGGTACTGTTAAATTCAAACGTAAAATATGTTTATATCCAATTAAAGATAAGTGGATTAAGAGCTCTGAGTAAAAGGTAGTGATTATCAGACTAGTTACCCAGACACATACACAAGATTACACATGTGGGCACACACACAAGTAAGATGCCCTTCTACGCTGTTTATGAGAACACATTTCAAATGTAAATAACTAAACACGGCCTTTCTTCACCAAGTTCCAAATGCAGGGCAATGGCTATCAGACTGTGGCCCGTGGAGCCCCACATCTGGACCACATGGGAAGTGCGTGGGTAGAGGAAGCAGGCTGGGCCCTCCTGGGTTCAGAGGTTCAGAAGCCCTCATGCACACCTTTGCCAAAAGCCCGTAGTGATCCCAATGCTGACTAGAGCTGGAGGAGAGCCAGTGTGGTGGGAAAGGGGCCAGATGCCTTTAAGAAGAAGGCCCCCAGCACTATGCAGAGAGGGCAAGGTGAGGCTCCCCAGGACCTCCTCCAGGAGAGTGGCCTTGGCAGGGTGGAAGCCAAGTCTGCCTACAAGGAAGGGAGACACTCCTTCTGGGCAGCTTCCTCGGGGCAACTCCTCCTAAAACAGTCCTGGAAACACCCATATCATCATTCACATTTTCCAAAGGAGTCCGCTATTCAAAGGCAAAGAAACCCCAAAGGTCAGGTAGTAAGTTTGTAGGTAGCAGCATCCAGATTTTGACCCCAATCTGCCTAACTCCAAAGCCAACAACCCCAATAACTCTACAAAGTAAAATGGCATCAGTAGGTAAAGCAAATAAAGAGAAGAACTTAATATCTGGAAAATATTTAGTGTATTTTAAGCACAATTTAATCTCATCAAAAAGAATATGAACATGATCAGGCTGGTTTATACTTCTTGCTTCAAACTTCTTTTGGGAAATTGGAATAGTTTTAAAGAGACAGGGGAGGGAAAGAGGAGGCAACTTTCTCTGCTTGCCCACCAGGTACCATGTACTATATCATCTCCTCATAAAAATTATATTCCCTTTAATACCTCCAACTCCAGGAGACAGAGATCACCATCAGCACTTTTCAGATAATAAAACCTATAGAAAGAAGTTAAACACAGCCTGCAAGCGGCACAGCCAGGAACTGAACCTTATCTGGTTTTAAATCCTATGCTTTTCTAAGATCTCATTGCTCTGAGATTTTCAAATGCCAAACAGAATCTCACCAAAATTCTCACAGGCATTTTACCACTATCTCCATAGGATGAGATGAATGAGAACATATTTGATTTTGGGTAGTTTCTAGGATATCACTTTTACTTAAATGTTGCTGCTCTTAACTTAAAGTTATTGAATAGGTAAACATTCAATTCACATAGTTCAAAAATTATACACAGCTAGAAGGTCTTACACAGACCTGTCCTTCCATCTACCCAGTTTCAACCTTCATCTGTTTTTTTCCTCTGCCCCACCCTCACCCCACTCCCAGGTGCTGGGATGAACATTGACACAAATGTTTGTTTATTTATAAATTCTTGTAAAGCCTTTAAAGCAACATGAGTAATACAACACAGTTTTTCCCTTTTTAATCTTCCTTTTTTGTACTTCATTATATATGATAAATGTCTTTGTATAAAATAAGCACAGTGCTTTGGTACTCTATTTTAGTGGCTGCAAGCCTATTAGTGTATGGATGCCCCATTTCTATTTAGCCCTTACCCTAGCCTAGGCGTTTCAGTTGTTTCCACTGACTAGCCCTGCGTAGTTATCATATCTATATATGCATAACCATACGTAGTTATCATATCTATATATGCATAACCACACAGTTATGTATTTCTCAAATCTGCTACTTGTATCTGTAGAAGATAAATTCTTACAAGTGTCAATGCTAAATCAGGCTATATGAATTTGCAATCTTGAGAGATTCTGCCAAACTGACCTCCACAGAGGCATGGCCATTTTCAGTTGTAGGCCATTTACAGAGCTATCAGCTATGTATGAAAAGAGCCTATTCCTCAAAGGTCTCATCAATAGAGGGTGCTCTCAAAGTTCTGAATGTTAGCCAATCCAAGGAAAAAATAAAATTTAGTAAAAAGAAAAATAAAACCGCACTATCAGTGAAGCTGGATGTTTCATCATGTAGCCAAGAGCTATTTCCTTCTTGGTGACCTATGCTTTTCCCACCTTCTGCTTATACAAGACAACCATTCAAATCAGCAAGACACATAAAGCCAACACCACAGGAAAATAAGAATAAGTCCAGCTGTTCAATACTTTCTTCTTGGCTTTTGAAAAGTATTATCTTAAAATACCATTCTCAGACTGATACCTAACAAGTATGCTAAAAGTAATCTAGCCATTTCCTGGAATGAATGAGCTAATCAATCAAGCTCCCAAGCAACCCCATGAGGGAGGCAGAGTGACCCAAACCAGCTGAAATGGCCCCGTGAAGAAGCATTCTGTGTGGGCTGTGATACAAGCCGACCTGGCAAGCGTCTGTTTCTCTCCTTCCTGCCTCCCACCCCCCTCTCTTTGTACCTGCTCCCCAACCTCAATGTCTCTCATGACCAGAAAGAAAATAGCACAACTATTTTTTTCAGAATCAATAATTACAATCCAGCCTCACAAGTGAATAGAAGATAAAATGAACCCTCAAATTTAGTTTGTAATGACATATACATGGTAGCAAAAAGAAGCATATCCTCTTTAATTGAAAAGATAAAGCTTTACTTAAAGCAGGCACTTTTCACTTTTGTGCAAGGCGACTGTCACTGCCTCAACCAGCTCTGTCACTGAGAACATTCCTCTCAACCGTCATGGGCCATGAGAGCCTAGCAGAGAGAAGGTGAGAACCCCAAAAGCAGTCCCCCTCTATCGCTCACACCACCTTACAGAACAGCTTGCAGACTCATTTATCAACAAGAAAGCAAGGAGTCGAAGAGCTCCACAGAAGGAAAAGGCCATTTCTCTTTAAAGATCCCTGGCCCAGCAGCAGTCCATCTTGCCCAATATCTTCTCTGGCCCTTCTCTAAGACTGAAAGTGTTAGCTCCACCCTAGGGAACACATTTTAATTGCAGCTGCAAGAAGTTCCTGCTAACACCTTTACTGTTTATAAATTCCAGTGATTTAAGGGGCTTCATTCTGTGTTTCATAGCCCTTTAGATTTTAGGATCACACAGAAATGCTTTCAGTCTGAACATATCCAGTGCAGGGTTAGTCCTAACAGAAAAACCAGAAACAACCAAAGTATGGAAATGAGGAGCATGGTTAACTGTGAGACTTACTCTTAAGCAGCCATTAAAAGTAGTTTCTAAATGTTTTTAGAAATGCCTGTGAGATGATGGTGAAATGAACAATACAATTAATAGTCCAGCCTTGTCTTTGGGAGATTACTCGACCTGACTCTGAGGTCAAGTATTCTTAGCAAACCTGCTGGACACTCAGCCAGCCACCTTCTCCAGCAGAGCTTTATCAGGATATCAAGCTGATGCTGTGATCTCCAGCAGAAAGAATCTGCATGCACTATATAACCTCAGCCACATCCAAAACATGCATTTAAGAAGTCTATAAGGAAAGAAATCAACAAACATTTTCAAAATCATCTTCAGTGAACATATAGAATGGAATCCTAATTAGAGTAAGTTATACTCCATATACGTATGTCAAAATGCACTCTACTGTCATGTATGCCTAAAAGAATAAAATAAACATAAAAACATGTCACAAACTATACACTGCAAATTATATATCTATATCTAGAAAAGCTAATTGGTTTCATCTTATAAACCAAGTACAGTATATCAGTATCTAAGGATGCTGAGGCCAAAGAAACTTGATTTGTTAGTAATGTTTAATACTGTCGTGGAATATGTATGCATGTTGTTATGATTTGAGTCTGGAAAGCATCTCAAAGTCTCGTGTGTTTTTGAAGGCTTGGTCCCCAGTGTAGCAATATTCCAAGGTGAGGCTTTTGGGAAGTCCCTGGATCATGAGGGTTCCAGCCTCATCACTGAATTAACCCTCTGATGGCTTCATACTTTGAAAGGACTACTGGGAGGAGATGAAAACTGAGGGAGGTGGGACCTAACTGAAGGGAGTGGGTCCTTGGGCATGCCATTGGGGACTGTATTTTGTCCCCAGATCCTCCTCCTGCCCTCCCTCCCTCTCTGCTTCACCATGGCATGAGCAGCTCTGCTCCATCACACCCATCTTGCCATGTTCTATCTCACCCCCAGCCCAGAGCAATGGGGTCAAGAGCCAAATACCAAAACTTCCTAAACTGAGCCAAAGTACATCTATCCTCATTTAAGGTGATTTCTTCAGGTACTTCATTACAGTCATCAAGAGCTAACACAATACCATGTATTTCCTGACCTCGATGAAAATGTTCTATGATAAAGTAGATGTGAAAGGAAAAAATGTGGAGGAATATCATTGGCAGAATAGTACCCCTCCAAAGACGTCTACGTCTCAATCCCTGAAACCTATGAACAGGGAACCTTGCATGGAAAAGAGTAATTAACACTGTGGGTGGAATACGGTTTTTAATCATCTGTCTTAAGATGGGGACACTACCCTGGGCATGTGAGTGGGCCCAGTGTCATTACAGGGTCTTCGCCGTAGCAGAGACGAATTGGAGAAGACATGCCGAGACATGCTGTGTTGCCAGCTTGAAAGAGGAAGGGGCCACACGCTGAGGAAAGCAAGTGGCCTGTAGAAGCAAGGGAGCAAGTGAATGGCTCTACTCCTGGAGCAGCCAGAGGAAAACACAGCCTGCCAATACCTTTACTCCATCTTAGTGAGATGCTGGTGAGACTTCTAAATTACAGGACTGTGCGATAGTAAGTGTGTACTGTCCTAAACCACTAAACTGGTGGTAATTTATTATAGCAGCCAAAGGAAGCTAATATAGGGGTGGGAAGGAGAGAAGACAGGGAAAGAAAAATAGCCACTGTGTGGAATGAGGTGCTCCACATGGAGCAATTTCATTTGTCATGTTAAACCTGATTAACTGGGAAACACCACCTAAACCAACCAGCACAGGAAAGTTCCCTGACTTACAGGGTGAAGGGATCAAGGACGGCTTCAGTATTCCTCACTCAGGCCTAAGTCTTCCCAGAATTAGCTCAGCCATAGCAGCTCCAGGCCCAGTATATTGTACACCAACTGTCTGACAGCAGTTGAACTTAACTAAAACCATCTCCAAATCCTCCTCCTCTGCACGTGAACCAAAGGATCCACAATCGTGGAAAGAAAACAATCAGGTTTTCATGGCAGAAACACTGCTTCAGCTGGGTCTGGTCAGGAAAGAGAAATGTCCACACTGAAAACCATGGCCTGGAAGCCAAGCCTGCCAATGCTGAGCAGCTGTGGCAGTAACTGATTCTGCTGGGTAGCAACGGCTGTCTTGGTTCTCTACTTTCTAGCTAATAACTTCACTAATCCAGAAAAGCTGGGGTCTCCCAAAGAAACACACCTTGGAGCTGTGAAATGTGAAATAAAACTCTTAATTTTCTTGTATACAAATTATGCATAACACTAAAGACCTTCCCCAATTTAGACACTGCAACACTCCCCCAGATGTCACGTGAGTCCTTCCTAAGAACCCGTGTTCATTATAGATGTCAAAAGCAGCTACATAAGCAACAGGCTGCAATGGCCTTCCCGTTTCTAGTTCTCTCCCCCTTTCCAGGCACAAATAACTGAGAAGATGCAAGAAGAAGAGCAAGGACCACAGTGAGAGATGAAGGCCAATGCCAGCCCCTTCACTGCTGGGTTTTGAAAGCATATCATCCCTTCACCCTGAGCCACTTAACTTCTTCAACTCTAAAAGGAGAAAGCATGAGAATTCATGTCTCACAGGTAGCTCTGAGCGTGGCATGGGTTTGCTGCTGGGAAGGGTCCTTGTCACTTCACAAGTGGAGAGCATGGGTGAGTCAATGTGACAATGGCCACTTCGTATGAGGAGATGTGTATGACAGAAAAGAATAAGGGTCACTAGTTGATTTCTGTTGTTCAGGTTCTTCATTTCTCCAACAGGGTGACAGTACCTACATGGGGAAGATCTGAGTGGCCAGACATTTAGCTCCTGGCATAGTAGTAGCATATAAGAGATGCTCAATAAATGCAAACTGTGAGCGTGGTGACCCCCGGTCCCTTCCACACCTTAGATTCTCTGGGATTTCACAGTAGACACCATTTCAAAAATCATGTTAGAGCAACACATTTGCAGATCCTGATGAGGCCATGTCCCCCTGTGTAGACCACCAGAAGGAGTAGCAGCAGAAGGGACTTTAAGGGTGATGTTGCCCTAAGTGATGAGCAGACAATTTTAGAGAAGGAATCACTGGACCACAATTCTGATGCTCAGTAATTGCACCGTGAGCAGTGAACACGTGGATACTGTGGCCTATATTAAGGAAATGTCATTTGGAGATAATAAAAGAATACAGAAGGCAATCATCTCCGAAGCCCTGCCATATGCTGGTCAATGGAGGGCTATGCCTCTTGTTCTCAAACGTCCCAACAGCTGGGTCTCATCACACCTGTTTCACCAGGTGATACACTTACAGTAGTAATTCAGATCTGAAGACACAAATATGTATCCCTAAAGCTGCACTCTCTCCTCTAAATCACTGTTTTTTGTTTTTATGGTAAAAATGGGCCTTGTCTTCTGTTTGCATCCTTTTACACACTATTCCTTGTCTTGGAAGAGAGAAATGCCACAACTTCCAGAAAGAGAGCATGGAGGAAACCGAGGCATTCCCTGGACTCCGTGTGTGACAGCTAAGGGGCCTGAAAAGCAAAGGTGATGCCCCAAAGCAGTCATTTCCAGCCAGCACCTCCACCTCACCTCCCCCACGTCCCCTTACCTTGAAGGAGGCGTGCTGCTCCATGTGCCGCAGCAGCTGAGGCTTCTGGGCTGCCGTGTAGTCACACACTGTGCACTTGAACTGCTTCCCTGGAAAGAAGCGGAGGACAAGGTGAGGACCAGGCCGGCAGCCCCTGTATGTGAATGAGGGCCAGGCATGGAACCGGGTACATGCAGTGTCCCTTGCCACGTGGGAGCCAGCATCTCAGGTGGGGACAGGAAGGAAGTGTACAGATGCAACGCAGGATGCTCAGTCTTCGACAGGTGGGACTGGAAAGGAGCCCGCCACTGCAGAAGGAACAGCCAGGTCCACCAGGAACTTCCCAACCCCCACATCGACACTCAGCAGGCTCCTAAAGAAAGAGCAGGGTGTGCCCAGCCACCTGGAGAAAGGGCAGAGAGGAGGAGGGGTACACACAGGTGAAAGCTATAAGTCAAGAAAATGGAGCAGCTGGATCTTCCTCTGGAACCCTGAGGGTGGGGTCTGCAGGAAGTCAAAAGCTGAGCCTGGGTTTAGGGGCTAGAATGTCAAGGGCCTGAGTATCTCACTCAGGAACTCAGATGGGATCCTGAGAATCAGAGGAAGCTGCAGAATGGCATTCTTCAAGCAGCAAGCTTTGTGTCACAGAACTGCTAAAGCTGCTAGGAGTGTAAACAGCGTTGTTGGGGGAATGCTAGAAAGAAGACTACAGAGAGTATAAAGCACTGCTCTCTCGGGAAGATTAATGTTTCAGCGATATTTAAATATTCAATAATGGGATGAACAGGCCAACATGTAAAACAAATTAATGGATATATACAGGGCATACTAAATTATTTGTTCCTGATTAGTGTAAATAAAATCTCCATTTGCAACAATAAAATGCATGCAACCAAACAGAAATATGTCCTACTTCCCATAGCAATAAACCGTTCACCATCAGCTTCCCAAGGTGCAAGCATCCTGGGAACACAGCTATCTCCCTGCAGCATGGCTCCCAGCAACACTGGCTCTTCTGAGCATTCTCCTCTTCGCCCCCTCAGGCCAGCTGTGTGGCTGCCTACAGCTGCAAACTCTGTGCTCTCCAGCTGCGCACCCCTGAATCCAACCAAAACTGTCTGCTGCCAGCAGCAGGCTGCAAACCCCATTCTCACCAAGGTAACCACTGAGCTCCAGGAGGCCCAGCCCGTGGTGGATTTTTCAGCTCTACTGAGTGTGACTGCTGTCAGTCCATGCTCCGGAAATCTCTTTGGACCCATGACACTCCACCTCTCTGGGGCTCTGACTATTCATTCTGAGTATTTTTGAGGTGGTTCCTGTCCACTTTCTTTTACACCATGATGTTCCACAGTGTTCCAGCCGCACAACTATTCTTTTCATTCAGCAAGCATCCTTGCATATGACTGTCCCCCACAGGTTTTTATAATCCTTTGATGCCAAAGTCTACACTACTCTGATCTCTTCCCCAAACCTGAGACTTAAGTATCCAACTCTACTGACTTGCTCCAAACATCCTGAGGTAGACTTGTTATCTTCCTCACCAGATAGGCTCCAGCTCCAGTCCTCCTAGTTCAGCACCCACATGACCACCAAGTCAGATACCTGGTGGCATTTTTCAGCATTGTTATGGCCCTAACTTTCACTGTATGTATTTATTTTTTTCAGCATCTGATTTCATATCCTAACTACTCGACATGTCTTGTCTATTTCTGTTTCTATACCTTCACATTGGTTTGGATCCTCCTCATTCCTTTCCTAGACAATCGCAAGAGCCCCTAAGCTGGTGTCTTTGCCTTTGTGAGACCTTCCCATCGATCCACCATCCAGCCATCCACTATCCATCATCCACCACACATAACCAGCAACAGGCCCAAATGCAGAACAGCTCAAGTTCCAGAGCACAACACAGAAGGTCCTCCAGAATCAGAACTAACCCCCTCTTTCTGTGACCTCCTCTTGTGCCTGTCCCCTCTGTAAATGAGCTTGGTTAACACAGCTACTTCACCTCTCATAACTATATGCCTACCTCTGCGGTCTCGGACCCCTGAGATTTTGCTGACATTTTCCATGGCTGGGAAGCAGTCTTTCAGCATCAGGCCATTCTTTACTTTAACTCAAAACTCAATTTGAACAACATCTCTCTAGCAAAGATGTGTCTGGCCAAAAGCCAGCCCCTACACACCAGCTATATACCTCAGTCTAGGTCTCCTTATACAGCACTATAACCACCCGCTTACAATTCAGGGGCTGCCATAAACTGCCCACAGGCAGGAACCATGTTTTGCTCATCTTGGTGACCCCAGGACTTGTGTGCATGCAAGACTGGACATATCCATGCATTTTACTAAGCTAAACTGGGCAAGGAACAAAGAGGAAAGTTTGTGCATCTTGCATGAATAAACACCCTTGATAAAAGCAGGGGGGTAAATTCCAAAATCCAAATGGTATAAACATCAATACCATAATTGTACCTATCATTCCAGGTACAAATTAGACTTTACTGATTCTCCACGTCCAAACGTGGGAAAAATTTGCACATGTAAAGCATGTTATCATCAGAGAGCAACTGAAACCTTCTCTTAAATACAGTGTCCTTTCTTTCTTACACATAAGGCCACACACTTCTACACGTCATCAGTATAACCTCATTCACACACACTTCTCTACTGATACATGAATCACCATGTAAATACGCCATCCCTGTGCCAGGCAGCCTGAGGAAAGTGGTATTTGGATCCTTCACCACCACAGTGAGTGGAGGAAAGTGGAAGAACCATTCTCAGAGGTGATAAATATTTTGTCACTCATAATCACTCAGATCAAAGAGTAAAAGATCAAGTGCTAAAAAAGGAGACTGGAAATGCGTAAATGGAGCTGCCTCGCTCGAGATCAGGAGTCAGCCTGGCCGATATACGATTCTCCAAGCTCTGCAGCAGGCAGGAAAGAAGAGTGCTCCTAAGAGGAGGAGCCTCAACACTGCCAATGTTTTCAGCAACTCCCGACAGCCCTGATCAAACAGGCCTGGGAGAGCATTTGACATGATCTGCTGCTGCCTAATTAAAATAATGGAATGCAGGTTCATGACTAGTCGTAAAGGAGAGATGCCGTGAGATTATCAGGTTGCACTCTTATCAAGAGACTCCTGAGAATACAGGAAAGTAGACAGGAAAAATTAGCATTTACTACGGCTTCAGTGACCTCAAAGGGCAACAGATGAATATCACATGCCTGTGGATGCAAGTCACATAGCATCGCAACAAAAAAAAATAATTATAAAAAAGAAACAGAGACTAATTTTAAAAAATCACTCACTTTTCACACATTGTACCTGGCTAGTTCTACCTACTGACCTCCTGGGCACTGTGAACACTGCCAGCCCATGACACACACAGTCTAACTGTGCACCCAAGTCTGCGAATCAGGGAGCACTGCCCACCAATGGTGCTAATGGTTAAGGAACTAGGATCAAAAACCTGAACAACTTGCCAGGTCACAAAGTGGTAGGTGGCAGAGCCCAGATTTAAACCTTGGTCTATTCGACTGCAAAAAATCCTGTTGAGAGTCACACAGTCCTTTCAGCTAATGTTGGTGCCTTACAACTTCCCCAAGGCAAGAAACAATTTACACCAGTGTCACAGTTTGAATGTGAGGTATCCCCCACTCAAAGCTCCTGTTAATGCAGAAATGTTCTGAGGTAAAATGATGCATAATGAGAGCTGTGACCTCTTCAGTCCACAGATGTCTGAATAGGTTCATTGGGCGGTAGCTGGAGGCAGGTGGGGCAGAGCTGGAGCAGGTGGGTCACTGGGGCTACCCTGGCAGGGCTCATCTTCCCTGGGCCCCTTTCCACAACCCCTCTGCTTCCCAGCTGCCTCACCTTGGGCCTAGACCAGTACAGCTGATTGCCTACGGAGACCTTCAAAATCATGAGCCCAAACTAAATTTTCCCTCAAGTTGCTCCTGGTCATGGTAATAAAAAGCTGCCCAAAACAACCTGCAACGGGCACACTGGTGCCACTCTCACACAACGTGGCTTATTGCACAGAACAGCTGTCCACTCAAAAGGGCCACCTGAGGGGTCAGTGGCAGGGGATGTAAGTGCTCTGTCTGGCTTTGTCCAGCTCACCCTGTATGACCCTGGGCTCATTCTTCTTTGCTACGCAGAGACCTCGTCAGAAAAAAGCAGGGAGTCAACACTGCCTGGTAGGAGGATGGCCATAGGCACGGGTCCTGGACACCTGAAAGTAAGGCAGCCCCTGAAGTAAGGCCAGGTGTGTATAGGGGACGGAGCAGCAGTCCCTCCCCATGGTGGCCACCAGGACCACTTGGCAGTGCCCTGTGCCTTTAACTCCCTTTCACATTCTTGGAGACGATCAGAAGATTCAGTTCTAATTAGGCCAGCTAAAGCTCAAAGATGGAGACAGCAGGAGGCAATGCCTGTAAAGCCAGCCGGGTACCCAAGAGCTGAGGAGGCCCCATCTCCAGAGCAGAGCCCTCAGCTAGCCCTGCTGGAGGGCCCTGGAGGTGGACATGCTCCCGCTCCGCTCCTGGGCACAGCTCGCAGCACCACGGCCACGGCCACCACCACCGCAGGCCTGTGCTGGCTGTTCCCAGTGCCCAGGACCCCCCCACAGGTCCCCCATGGTCTGCTGCTCTGCTCCCCAGGTCTTCACTGGAATGCCACCTTCCTTCCCACCGCATCCCCTCAGAGCCATCCCCATCCCCCCATCCTCCCTTACTGAGGCATTTCTTCCATTTTTGACCTATATAGTTCTATATTGAAACTGAATCATTTCACATTTTCACTTCATATCTCAATTTCTCTACATTTGAGATATTTTCCTATTTCCCTTGTAATACAGCATTTTTATTGATCTGTATCATGTTTATCATCCGTCTCACTCACTGGAATTTTAGCTCATGACAGGTTTGTTTTGCTTGCTGGTCGGTGCTGCCCACAGCTATGCAGAGGCTGCGCATGGCCCCCGGCTGGTCTGGCTAGTGCCCTCACAAGGTGTGGGCACTGTGGGGCAAGGACTGTGCACTTCTCCAGGAAGTAGGTGCGAAGGGTGAGGCAGGCTGGTGAACGTTACGGGAGCGCCCCCCATCAAGAATCTCCATGTTCCCCCTCCCGCCACCAACACGGTGTTGGTGGGTGTCACTGGCCCTGCCACCATCCACCACTCCAGCCACAGATATCAGACCACAGTAGACAAATGAGCCAAGCTGACCAGGCGCAGAAACTGTCCAGAGGTGAAGCCCACAGTCAGGAGCCAGTGGTCCTTTCACTCTGTGGACCAAACAAGAGGACAAGCCAGTCTGCAGGAGGGGTGAGGAGAGACGGCAGAGAGAGACAGAAAGGATGTCAAGAGGAAACAGCAGCAGAAATGGGCAAGGTGGTAGAACGGATGGCCACCCGGATGGCTGTGCTCATTCCTAGCCAGCATCGCTGAGTGGTCACTGCGTGCCAGGACCACACCTGCCCCTGGCAGATGAGAGGGGACAGGAGCACAAAGCCCTCGCCCTCATGGAGTTTATCACCTAAATGTGAAGCAGCAAGTGTGCCAACATAACTCAGAATCCCCACCCATGACCAAGGGCACGGACTGGTGTGGAGGATGAGGGCGCAGGACGAGGTGTGCCCCCGGACAAGCTGGTCAGGGGCCCCTGAGAGGAAGGGATATTTAGCTGAAATGCACTGACAGGATGCAAGACAGGTTTGGAAAGCAGATGCCACAAACATGAAGACCCAGAGTCCATAAGGCCACCAGGACCTTCACAGTACGTGCCTCCTGGCCACTCCAGCTCCTTAAACAGCTTCTGCCAACCAGCCAAGAGAACTCCATCAAGCACAGTGGCTGAAGCAGCCAGAGAAGACAAGAGCACAGGACACACAACTCAAGCAGACAGAAAAAGGCAAGACCAAGCAGCTGCCTCAAGAGGCAATAACATCAGAGTTAACCCATCAGAAGAAGCTCCAGTGACAGAACAGAGCCACACAACACAATGAACGCAGGCTACTGTGCTTGATGAACAGGAGCTCACCCAGCCTTTATACCACCTGCAGGACTTTAGAGTTCCAAATAAATACACGTTCTAACACGGTAAGACTAGATACCCAGAAAACTTTAAAAATCAAGTATTTTTAGTAACATGAGGTCTTAAAAATCAAAGTTTAGATGGGAAACTTCAAGATCTCTGAAATGTGTTTTTGAAAAGTAAATTGGTGGTGCAACACAGTTACAACTGCCAAAGCAGAACATCCACCTGCTCCTGGGAGTGTGTCCCAAGGAAGGAATCCAAAAGAAGGAAAAGTTAATATACAAAAAAGTCCCCTCTAAGTTATACTAATGAGGGTATGGGGAGAAAACAACATTTTATCCAAAAGTAAGGAGATGGTTTAAGTTACTCATGGACTACTACCTTAAAGCAACATTGTATAGAGCCTAAACTTGTGATTTTCGGACTATACAGCTAAAGCCTAGCTTCAGTATTAACCTCAGGCGACAAGAATGATATTTAGCCCTCATCATAGTTGTATAGTCATTGCCTCTGAATGTGAATAAAGGATTGTAAAGGCTTGCTCACACGTGAGGTTTGCCAGCAGGATGGGTGCTTATGTCTACTGTCTGTGCTCTAATGGAACAGCATTCCAGATCATGAGCACCCATCTTGGCAGGCCAGGGTGCGCACCCGCACTGAACGCAGGCAATAAGACAGGTCTTTCAAGGCAATGGCTCCAGTGGTTCCTGAACTTGAAGGTTCATGTGCTCGCTTGCTTGCAAGGGTTGGGCCTGTTTCCCAGGGCTTTGTCTGTCCGGTTTCTTGGCCTAACCATGAATGATGTCTGGAGTGGTCAGTCTTATTTGGTGAGGCAGAATCTAACTTTTGTAAGTGATCACAAGTGACCCTGAACCAAGTCTTGCCAGTCAGGAGGACAACACAAGCTGAGACACCCCTATCTCGAGGAGCACTCCTGTGGAAAGCAGCCAGGCTCACTGAGGAAAGAGTGCCCTGGCAAGAAAAAGCTGTATGAGAACAAAGCTTTCTCGGTCTCTAACCACAGAATTAATCATCTCAGATGCTTGTGAAATCCATGTCATTTGACCCAGAGGCCCAGAGGATGTTAAAGTCCAATTCACAACAACTTAGACAAACCTTACAAACATAATGTTAAAAGGAAGAAGCCAAGCCCCAAACAACATACATCACATGGGTCAGTTTATGCAAAGTTCACAGAAAGGCAAGGCCCAGGGACGGTGCTAGCACTCAGAGCAGAATCCTCCAGAAAGGCAGGCGCTACTTTGCACGGGTTGTCCTAGGCTGTGGTCATTATTGGTCATACTATGTTGAGATGTACACTTATAAATCAGCACTTCTGTGTACCATATGATATTTCCATTTTAAAAAGGTAAAAGTAATGACAACACAACAGGCCACCTTCCCCCAGAAGGTGCTCAGAGACTGGCACCAAAATTCATCCAAGGAAGGAAAGATTTGTTGTGGAGTTCAAAGATAAAGTCTGAGGACTGCATGACAGTTTGTAGATTACTCAGGCTGCTGTCGGAGGTGGAAAGAAAAAGAATACGCTCAGCATGACATAGCCTGTGGTTTTCAGTCAGGTCCCTCTGAGTGTCCAGGTGGCTCAGGTGTCCTCTGCAGGTGCTGCAGCTGCTGCTGAAATATGGCCTTCACCAGCAGCTCCAATCTCCCTCAAAAATGTGTGGCCCCTCAAAGGTGGGGCTGCTTCTCCTCTACTTCTGTTCTCTCTCAAAAAGACATGACCCATCTGTGCAGAGCCTCTGCTTTCAAGTTTTATTTTGGAAGCAGCCCCCTCCCTCATCTAACGTGAACTCCTCAGCCTTGTCCTGTACACAGCAAGCTGAGGAGCATACCCAGCCTCGGACCTCCTAGGCACTGCCTGGGCTGGCAAGCGGAAGCTGGCCAAATTGAGTGTCTCCAGACAGCAAAAAGAGCACAGGATCCTGAGTCCCATCATCCTGCGCTCTGCCTCTTGCTTAGGTCTTACTCGGGGACAGTTATTCAGACTGCCCTCTGAGGACAGGGCTGAGAGGGTTTCGGAGGTAGGAAGAGAGAAAGAAGGAATGGAAATACATACTATCCTGCGCTGGGTTAGATAAAGAGAGGCACAACAGACCCAAGGGAACCAAGGTCATCCTGCCATGAGTTGTCGTGGACTGGCCACAACAGGGGCACTGTGGCAGGGGCCAGCAGAGCATCTGTTTCACTTATGTCCAGGCTCCATCTGGATCATCTCCAAGTAGAAGCAAAACCCAAAAGAACCTGCATTAGCCTGGAACTCCAGAGTTGTACCCACATGGGACAGACATGCTGAGTCCCCATTTTCTGCTCCTGAAAATAAAGGCAATCACTCCTTGCTTCCAGGACTGAGGTGGCCCCCACCTTGTGGCAACTGCAGGTCCAACAGGCAACCTGTTGTTTCCTTTGTTTTATACACAACCTCACCTGATCCATGAGCTTCCATGAAGCCGATCCCAGCTGTTCAGTTACTTTATAAATAGAGTCCTAAGCAGAAGTAAGGAGGAATGGAATGGGAGAAAAATCTTCACCGGTCACCTTTGGCTTGCGGCATTAGAATTCCATCAGAACAAAGAGATGGTGATGGAAAATCCCTTCTGATTGAGGCTCTTGTTTGAAATGACTGTTAAATCAATCATCACTGAAAAAGCAAACTTTATGTAAACCTCAAATTTGAAGGGGCACTAAAGTACTTAGAGGAAGAATTACCATAAATTCAAACTGTTATTAGTAATAACAACTAGAGGCATAAAAGTGAGAGTGCCTCCTATAACTGTTTATTCAGGATTACTTAAAAAGGTAGTATTTTGCATAAGTAAATTTTCAGCAGTTTTCAGAAAACTGACTACACTTTTTTTTTTTAAATGAAACTGACATTTACCCTTTTTCAACAGTGGTATTCTTGAGTATTGTATATTGTATTGTGTCCTCCTAAAGACAGACATCTGAATGAGGAGAACTTTGATCTTTCTTTGATGATATGGATTCATTGCTGCTGACATCCCCTCTTGACGTGTACAGTTTACAGCTGCTGGGCATGTGAGGACCGTGGTCTCCAGAACCAAGGCCAGGCAGCTGGGCTCCAGCTCCCCCTTAGTGCTAGCCCATCCCAGGTGGTAAGCAGATAATGCCCCACAGCAGCACACCGACATTCAGGCCCTAATCCCTGGAACCCAGACATGCTACTTCACACGGAAATCAAGTTAAAGATCTTGAACTGAGAGAGGATCTCAGATTGGCCAGGTAGGCCCACTGAAATCACAAAGGGAAGCAGGAGGGTCCAGGTCAAGGAGATGTGCTAATGAAGCAGGGGCAGGGGGGGTTGGGTGGCTCTAAGCCAAAATATACAGACAGCTCTGGATGCTACAAAGGATGAAGAAAGAGATGGCCCTGGGGTCTCCAGAAGGAAGATCACCCCCACCCCAAATCAGACACCTGGTCTTTGGACTGCGACCACCAGAGCTATGAGATGATCAACTTTTGTTGTTCTAAGCCACTGCATTTGGGGTGATCTGTTCAGCAGTCACAGGAACACATTAGCAACAGGGCTGAGGAAGCACCTGTTCCAGGCTATCCTGGCAGGAGGCCTTCCAACAGGGCCTGCCTCCTGAATCCACTGTTCTACCCAGCATGCAGAGGTTCACCCAACATGCAGAAGTTCACCACCTAGTGTGAAGGAAGCATCCCAGAGGCGACCCAAGGAGCAACTTGCTATGGGCGCTTTGAAAACACAACTACATTGTCCCAGCATCTGTGGTAACTTGTGCAATGGCAAATCAGAACAGCAATAGCTATGGCAACAAAAATACAGTTTCAGAAGTCTCTGTACTTCAGGAGCCAAACCTCAAGCAAATGCAGACTCTGCCTGATAATTCTCTGTGATTAATGCATCAGTTTTGATACAAGGAGGAATGGATCTGCATGAGACTTGGCACAGAGCCAGGTAGGAGAACTGGGAGGAGGAGGCGCCAGGGCTGGCTTAAAGTGACAGACACTGAGCTCACATCTGCACCCAAGACCCCTCCACCCGAGCAAGTCTGAGGTAACCTCGTCTTACTCGACGGTTCACTGTAAATCAGCCCGAGCTATCTGTCCATCAAGCTTGCACGGTGCATTTCATAGTATGAGTGCAATTATTTCCAATTGGTCAGAAAAAAACTGTCAAATAGAGTGCAAGTGGACCCACACAGAAGGCACCTATAAAATGGGACCCTGAAATCAGCCCCACCGGCCCCACCATCACAAAGACACAAGCCTATGGAGACGAGCCACAGAAACCCAGTGTTTCATCCAGCGGCCCCACTCACAGCCCACCCTTAGCCCTCTGCTGAGGTGAGTGGGAGGAAGGATGGGGACAAGGGTGCTGCAGAGAGACCGTCTCACCAAAGCAGGCTGGTTGCTCAGGAACCCTTTGCTTCCTGCTTCTTGAGACAGATTTTTAGAAGTGGCCACGGGATAAGTGGGGCTACTTTACCCCAGAGTAATTTGGCTTTTAAGGGAGAGGAAAGGGAGGGGGTAAAATCTCCACACTTTTTCTTCCTAGACTACTTCAACTTGTAGCCACGGTATATTTTATTATGAATTGAAGATGTAAAGGCAACAATATACTTCCTCCACTCAGACCTGATTTCCTTTCTCAACTCTTCATTTGTCTAATTATTACATATTATAAGAGTGCTTAAAACCTGGGTGACTCTTCTAAGTAAGTTTTACCAGAAACTCCTTAACTACAGTGTATGAGGAAAGGCTGGACTGGAGGAAGTAGAGACCCAAAGGATTCAGCCCTCAACTTCAAAAGCTTTTCACTGCATGATTAGAGAATTCTCGTTTCATCATGTGATATCAAGCGCTGCACAATTCAGCTCCCTCAGTGGTCGTGGGTGGGCAAAATCACGTGTGAACCCCCAGACTACGTCATGTGTAAGCCTTTTTAAAGTCAAAAGGGGAAAATGTGTTACAACATAATTTTTGCATTAAATCCTTGCACACTGTTAGTATCTGATCAGGCCCTTTACAGATCCATTTCTCTATAAATATTGCCTGGCAACCCTTTTTAAGTGAAACCTTCACCCAGAATGGCCTTCCTAAGGTACAGTAATAAGCTCCTTTGGGAAACAGAAATGCAATAAACAGGGATACATCACTTTAAATAAGCCAATAAATATGAAAAATTAAGATTTGCAAGTTGGTAGAGGAGAAGTAATTACTCGATTCCTTTTTACTTCATTAAAAGATGCCCAAGAAGATTCATTTAATAGTGGGTTCCTCAACCATATTTTAAAAATATATAATTCACAAGAATTTGATTTAACATAATTATCTGAGAAATGAAATGGGATGAAATAATTGGCACTTTTTGAGTACTATTATATCCCAACCATTTTATGCAGGGTATTTTACATTTTTTTCCATTTATTCACTCTTATAGTACACAGAACATGTACTATAAGCCAGGTGCTCTTCTAAGAGATTAAAAAAAAGGTACTAAGAGATTAAAAAAAAGAAAATGTAATTAAGTCAAAAATCCCTGCTCATCAAGTTTACAATCTAGTAGAAGACCGAAAAATCATGACTCAGAAAACTCAAGAGTACATTGAGAAAGGCCTAGGAGAAACGGTAAGAACATGGATGAACATGAAGTGTTGGCAGAAGAGTTCCCACGGTTCAGACAACAGAAAAGCCAGGTAGAAAAACCAACAAGGGAATGTGGAGGGCTGAGGGGTGCCGAGACTCTACACCCACGGAGAACCTAGGGAAGAACTTTCCTGGAATAGGACTCTTCAGTGAAGACCTAAAGGCAGGGTCAGGGTGTCCACTGAGACAAGGGGGAAGAACTCTCCAGCTAGGAGGGAGGACCCCAGCCAATGCCCTATGCGTACCTGGCAAGTTTAAGGGACCGAGAGGTGAAAGATGTAGGTGAGCTGAGAGCTGGGCAGAGCAGAGATGAGGGCAGAGGGCATGTGGGCAGGCTGCAGGGCCACCTAGGGCTTAGGGAGGATCTGGGCTTTGACTGAAATAAGCACAGATATAAGAAAGGTGACGAACTCTGGAGTGGGACCTTGACCTCTGCTTCAGCACAGTCACTGGCCCTATGCTAAGAGTAGCCCCTGGAAGGGGAAGTGAGAGAGCTGCCAGGAGGTGGCTGCTAGAATGGAGGCAAGTGTGTCTCCCTCTGCAGGTGAGGACGATGGTGTTTCCCACCCCACAAGGTCATGCTGGCTCTTCAACTGTATACTTCATCACTTCTGACGTACACATTTTTCACATTTTAGTATCTGGAAACTGGAAGGTGCCTTAAAGTCGGAAAGGTTTGCAACTGGTTCCCCCAGTCAGAGCCAGTGGCACCAGCACCCTGTGAGCAGGTGTAAACTTGATCTGATGATATGAGCATATCGTCACCTCAATTAAGTTACACATACCGGTGTCAGTATCTGTATGGAATTTGATTGCATTCTGAAATGCCTTCACAAAATTTTTACTTTAAGGGATGGCAATGATCTCAATGGCAGAGCACTTGCCACGTTGAAGGTGCTGGGTTCAATCTTCAGCAACACACGTACACACACACACACACACCTGTTCTAAACATGAATGGTTATCACGTCCACCAAAGTCAAAGACAAAGCTCCAGGGCATGAATGAGTGAAGCAGGTATTCACACCTGAGGCAGGACCCACATGTTTTCCTGCAAAGCAATAACATCTGAAAGGAAGCTCATGAGAGCAGATAGAGCTGAGTTA
Organism: Ictidomys tridecemlineatus; assembly: GCF_052094955.1. Lineage (NCBI taxonomy): Eukaryota > Metazoa > Chordata > Mammalia > Rodentia > Sciuridae > Ictidomys > Ictidomys tridecemlineatus. The sequence continues at coordinate 7,726,489 of NC_135483.1, read as the reverse complement.
TGGTGAGTCACAAGCCCATGTGGCAAAGGACAGCCTGCTGCACCCAACCCAAAAAGGTTCAACTGAAAGGAGCAGAAACTCCCAAAGCCCTTGGAAAAGAGGACAGAATGAGGAAGCAGTGAGAAGGAAAAGCATTTCATGCTCTCCTGCAGGATCCGAGAGCACCAGCAAGAGACTCCTAGAGTGGGCACTGCAGCCTGGAAGAGCATGCTGGAGACAAGGGCAGGCATCTCTGGGTGCCCAGGGTGCCCAGGGCGCCCAGGACCACACAGGGGACTGCAGACACTCGGTAAATGGCCAGAATCACTCAGAACAGTGGGAACATAATTCAGGAAGTAATTCAAATTACTTCCCTATGTTTCTTTTCTATGTACATGAGAAATATATGATAAAATAAGTGTATGTTTAATTTTTTTTAAAGAACGAAGCAAGAGTTAATATCCACTTGGACGAAAAAGGATATTGTGAGGTGCTGAGAAGCAGGAGAATCCTGGGTTGTGCTGAGAGTACTATAAAGGATTCACCTAGAAGTAAGCAGGGATCAGCCAAATCCACCCTGCTTCCTGCTTTGTGCAGTTATAAGTTAAAAATGGCTTTTACATGTTTTTAAAAAGATTTATAAAGACAAAAGCAAAGGGAAAAGAAGATATTGCAGAAACTGTCTCTTTAACAAGTCTGGCAGCCCCTGGGCCACAGAAGCCTGGGTCTGGAAAGGAAGATCCGCAGCCAGTTGAACAGGCCAGTTTGAGGAGCCCCTTAGATGTCTGCCTACAAATATCCAGAGGCAGTTACAGTGGCAGGTCTGGGGCCTGGGGCCTGGGCTGGAAATACAAGCTTAGAAGCCCTCCACATAAACGGAGTCTAAAGCTGAGACTGTGGAGAGGGAGAGCATGGAGCATGGGAGCACACCAAGGAAATCACCAGGGACAGAGCCCTGAAGCCGTCCAAGAAGCAGACAGGAGGACAGAACAGGAGGCTGGCAGGGGCAGCCAAAAAAAGCAGGAGAAAGCTCAGGGAGCATGGGGTGCAATCTGCTCATTGGAGCTTCAGACCCCTCTGGCACAGGTGTGTAACTATAGGGTATGAAACTATCCTCACTTGATGAGGAATGAGGCTCAGAGAAGCAATCTAAACTAAGTCAACTTGCAATAAGTAGCAGATAAAGACCCAAAGCCAGGCCTCTCCAGCTCCACTTACCACCTGTGGCTTCTCTACAGAAGGACCTACGAAATCATACTGATACAATAAATACAATAAAAACCAAATGATCTCTGACAGACTCTGAAGCAACATTTACTGTTAAATAAAAGGCTGACGATATGGTTAGAGGCTACGGGCTTCCGCCAGGCAGCCTAGGGATCTCTGTACACACAGTTCCTGGTGAATACAAAGCTCAGCACAGATGAAATAGAGTATCTCCCCCAGAGAGGAAGAGGAAGGCATTTTTCATAACTTGCCTGAAAACTCCCAAGTTTATAAAAGAAGTAATAAATAAATGAGAGAGCTAAAAAATATTGATAAAAATTAAAAGAAAATGAAATAAAGTAATGTAAATGTGTATAATAAAATTCTGTTAAAGCAGTATCTTACAAAACAATGACCTAGAACAAAAATCATTGAGACAGACCAACATTTCAGAACCAGACCCTACATCCTAGGGAATCTCAGTTCTGCAAAATAAGTCTAGAAAAACTGATTTCTCTATAAAGATGCCAGATTGATAGAAAAACATGGAAAAGGAGGTTCCTACCACACAGCACACTGAACTTCATGAATACACAATTTAATAAATGTTATGAAACTGAGACTGGGGCAAAGAACAGGCAGCCAATTATCAAAGAAAGGCAAATGGATAGATAACACTCCACATCAGCCAGTTGCTAAAAGCCTCCAGGGGAGGGGAGGGATCAACTCCTGCAGCTGTCTTGCTGCCTTCTGGTCACCATATAGGCAAGATAAGAGGAGGAGGAGGCCCAAGAAAGGAAACCAGAAATCTATAAAAGGGCAAGACACTCCCTCTCACTAAGACACCATCTCTGGCCCTCTCCTCCTCTCCCTCCCCAGCCTTCTGTTTCTTAAATAAAATTGACTTTTTTGCTCTTGCCTCAGCATTTCTCAGTTGTTTATCTCCAATATCTGGGAAACATTACCTGATCCTTATTTTCAAGACTGTTATTAGCTGGGGGCTCTGCCGGGATTGTCACTGAAGTAAGCTCCTCTGCACCCTACATTTTTCTGAGGTATGCCCTTCTGTCTCTTTCTGGAGGACAATAATGGGTACCCCAAGCTAATTAAATACAGGTAGTGCAAGACCACATGCTGCAAGGGAATCCAGGGCCTAGGTGTCTCCTAATCACCTATTCTCTGCATTAGGCATGTTGGGTTCTGCCAAAGCCATTTCTCACTGTCCCATCCAGGCTCATAGCACATCTGGCATCAATAGACAGTGTCCCTAATCCCAGTTTGTCTTTGGCTACAAGAAAAGAAAAACAACAAAGGGTTGACACAACTGCAAGATTCTGGCTGGGGCCACTAGCTAAGGGATCTTAAAGATTTCTCTGCAGATCTCCTCTCCAGCACCAGAGGAATATGCTCCACTATAAGTCATTTTCCCATGGGTCCTCACATTTGGAAGTTTGTGATGACAAGAAGACATTAGACATTTGCTGCTAACCCTCAATCCTGCAGGGTCTGTCACAGGGCAGACTAGAGTGCCTCATTCACTCTCACCGAGGAGGCAATAGTAAATCAGGCAAGACCACGTGGCCATAGACGGATGTTGCTGATCGTGAGAAGCTTGTTGGGAGACAACCCTAACAAAATGGAGTCTCCTCTGGTCCAGGAGCCTGGGTTCTATTTCTCATACTCAGGTGGGAGCTTCATTCCCAACAGTTATGCCCGGTTCACCACTAAATACTGAAAGGTTGGGATTCAGAGTGAACCACACACGCTCAAAAAGTGCCTCATTTTCGTCTGATAATTTTCTGCATCCAAACCACCTGGGGGAACAGACTCCGGTCTCCAGAGGAAACATAAACAATAGCACCACACCTTAAGAGAAAGAAAAATTGGTTAAAATTCCCTATATATGAGGTTTTGCTTCTCAAATTCAGAACATCAGCTTTCCTTACTTCTTAGATTGTGCCAGATCCCTAATTCTCTCAGACTTGCATATGAAATGTAAGCTATAGAGGCAATCATCCAAAACTACTTTTTAACCAAAGTTCAAAAAAAGAAAAAGAAAGGTGTCACTTTTAAATTCAAGCTGGTGTGGGACCTAAATGGTTGGCATCTTACCTGCTCTTGCACTCTACCACCTGCTTTCTAAACAGGTTGCTCCCTAAACACTACAGCACAGAGAGGCGAAATAGGATGGTCCCATATGTACAAGTCTTCCTTACCCTGAGACTCTTTACCTGAGGATGTCAGGATTCTCACATTCTTCAAATAACTGGACATACTCTAATCTCACCCAAAAGTGCCATCTGATCTGATAAAGCGTTCTGCATGCTCCTTTATAGAGTAATTATGGACATGTCATTGTTTTAGAACTCCTGTTTAAAATTTTCTATATTTTTGAGCTTTTGGTTTTATAGTGAATTGACATCTGATCCTGTGTGCCTAAGTTAATATATTTTTCTGATAAGTTTTATTTTATATAACTATAGAAGTTTTTAATACTCTCTGTTCAAAGGTCAATTTTTCAAGGATTAGCTCTCAAATACATTGGAAAATCTCCTTTCACAAAATCATAAGACAGACACAGACATGGTGATTTTGAGAATAAATCTGATAGCCATCAAGAACATGTGGCACTTGAACCCTTGATTTCAGTGTCCACAATGGCTATTGGAGTTTATATCTACCATTTGCAGCTGTACAAACCTGCCCTATATTTAAGTCATAATGTAAAAGTCTGGGAGGCTCCATTTAAATTTCTAACAGGTTAAAAACAGATTACTAACAGGTTACTATTAGATAGGTTACTATTAGCATTGTCTTCAACCTGTGGAGATCTAACTATAAAGAGCTACAACATCTACAACATCTTTGTTTCCTGAATGTTTATTTATATGTGCATACCTATGTATTGTATTGTTGTGTCTACACATGTGCCTGTGTCCACACATCATGAATATGGTATCAAAATTGGTATATAAATGATCACTCATAAATCAAAATTTAAATGAGAAATGGACCAAATACCTTCCAGTTCTCGTGACTTCAAAAAAAAAACTTCAATTTAAATTAGGTAAACAGATGAGAGTAAATATGTCTTTAAAATTATTAACTCACAAGTTTTTCTTGGTGGTCAAACAATTTAAAAAGTTTTAGTTTCTATATAATGTCTAGAATGTAATATCTATTGCCTCCAGGATTTTGCTCCAACAGGGAAGAGACAGCTAATACTGTTAACTACACTTGTCTGATATCTTAGTTTTTACTGTTAAAAATTAGTAAATCAGTTTTAACATCTATGGGATTAATCATAAATGTGTTTGTTAGCAAAGTTAAAGTTCTAAAACATCATCTGCTAAGTATAAAATCAACAACTCTTGACTTCTTAAACTCCAGAAGGTAATATATTGAAACATTAAATGTGTTTTCATAAATTGGTAAATGGAAAAAGGGGGGCTGGGGATGTGGCTCAAGCGGTAGCGCGCTCGCCTGGCGTGCGTGCGGCCCGGGTTCAATCCTCACCACCACATACCAACAAAGATGTTGTGTCCGCCGAGAACTAAGAAATAAACATTAAAAATTCTCTCTCTCTCTCCTCTATCACTCTCTCTTTAAAAAAAAAATGGAAAAAGGCTTACAAATGCTTTGGTTCTGTGTCTTCACTATAAACCAGGTTACTATTAGATATAATTATACATACAAAGAGTACAAAAGTTTTCAATTGAGGTTCAATTAAAGTAATATAAAAACAAACTATTTCTTCTTATTAAAGTAGAATAATTTGTCTAAATTCAGAAATCTATAAAGGGTCAAGACAACCCCCAACTCCCTCAGGCACCAGCTCTGGACCCCTCCCCTCCAGAGGAGTCGGAGTCTCAGTCTCTCTCTCTCTCTCTCTCTCTCTCTCTCTCTCTCTCTCTCTCTCTCTCTATGCTTTTTTGATTTTTAAGACCATTATCAAACTAATAATTACCCCCCAATGAGGAAAGTTTCTTTTATCACGTGGGTTTCTCACATCCTCCCTCTAAGGCAACACTGGTGATCCAGGGCCCACCTGAGCAGACACCCTGGCCATTGCACAGCTTTTTTCCACACAGCCCAGATCCGCAGCCACGCCTGAGGCCACTGTGCCCATTCCAGTCCCCATGAATGCCTCCTTACCCTGCTACCACAGCGCAGGGAACACTCCAGACTCCCGGCCCTGGGGACAGCTGCTCTTCATGACTGAGGATTTCAGCAAGAAATGTGCAACCACGTCAAGAAACATGATTCTTGCTGAGATGTTGACAGACAGGAGAGATAAGTAAGGCTACTGATTGAGGAGGTACAGAATTCACACTCAACAGATGGCCTTGATGCCTTCACTAATCACACCTGGCTGCTTAACCCTCATAGTTTTTATTTTGAATATGGATGACTGCATGCAAATAGGACTGTACAAGTTTTCTCCCTTCACCAAGCCCTTGACCAATCACTTCTCGGAATCCCAGTCAACCCACAGCCTCTCCCCTCAGTCCTTCAAGCTCAACCCAATTCCTGCCAAGGATCCAATCAGTGCACACACTACAGGACTGATGCTCAGAACATGCACACAAGGCACGACCTAACAGCTATACTATCCCCTGAGTTCTGAAGTTAACCATCACTGCTGAGAAATTTGACCTTCACAGGAAACTCTATTTTTTGTATATAATTATGGAAAATTTTATAAGTAAAATTTATAGATCTGGAGTATTCACAAGTCCCTTATATAGCTGGGGTTTCTAAGTAAAAATTACAGTTATTTAAGGCCTTTTGTGGTTTAGCTACCTTTTTCCTTAGAACAAATCTCCTTTCCTGGGTCCAGCCCATGCCAGGGGACACATTTCAGTGCTGGGCCCCTCCACCCTCCTAGATTCTTACCCTGGTCCCCAGGGCTCCAGAGGCCCTCCCACATTCCAGTACTCATCCTCACTGTGGCCTCCCGGCCAGCCCCCAACCCACCCAGCCTCCCTGAAGGCAAGAGCTGGGTCTTGGAGAGGATTTGGGCTTTAAATCAGCACAATTACTGGCCTATCCTGACAGAGGACCCTGGGGCAGAAGTGGGAGAGCTGGTAGGAGTTTGCTGCAAGAACACAGGCAAGGTGTCTTCTTATGTAGACAGGGAGGATGGTGCCTACAGACTAGCACCCTGAGAATCTACCATCAGGATTGGCACACACATAATCAGCCAGTGGTTCTCAAGGAGTGAATGAAACCAAGAATCCACCTGGTATATTTCACAAAGTCAAGTCTTTAGGTTGAGCCTCATTCTGAACTGAACACAGGAGCCCTGATGTGGCTTGGATAAAAAGGGCACAAGCTTGAAAAATCAAGCCAGGTGCAATCAGAGTTGCCTCTTTGGGCCCCCAATCTCCAGGTGGAATGGTGGCTAAGGAAGGCAGAAACTCTCTGAACCTCAAGGCCTTCTGAGGATGCCTCACTCCAGGAAGCTCTCTCCCCCACATCTCTGACACACCTGCATCCCAGAGTGTTTATCCTGCACCTTCTGGAAGTCAGGATTGTTCCAGCTCAGGCAGGGGACAAAGGAAGACAGGCCAGGACCTTAGTGCACCTTGGGAAGATCCACTCTCTAAAACCACCTCTGTTCCCCCACCCCCGTGCACCTGCCCCAGGGACACCACGGCCTCTGCTGGGCTTGGCAGGGCAGTCTCAAGCCACAGATCTACAGAGCCCCACTGGGGTCCCTGGCTCACCATCAGCAGTGTGAAGTAGCTTGTGGCTCTTCAGTGTTCCTTTGGATTTGAATTTCTTGCCACACATGTCACACAGGTGGGTCTTCTCAGTGCTGTGCCGATTCATGTGAGCCTTGAGGTTGCTCTTGCTACGAGTTGCATACTCACACAAAGAACATTTGAAGGGCTTCACACCTACCAGGGGAAAAAAGTATATATCATTTTCACATACACACCTGCATGTGTGTGTGTATGAATCCAAAGGAACAGATTTATACTGACAGTGTCCATCTGAACAAGGAGGCACACTTGCTCCTCCTGAACACGCTCCACACTCTCAGTGCCAGGCTCTTCCCAACCTGTCCCTCACATAAGGATGCTCTTTCCTGCTGGGAAGCCAAGTTGCCTCCCCCTGCTGCCTTCTCTGACCTTCTCACATAGATTTCCCACCTGTCAGGGTTCCCAAATCCTATAACCCTACTGCTAGAATGTTCACAGCACAATACTGAAAGCTATTCACATCTGCATTGCCCCGTAGTCTGGGAAATCCCAGGGGACAGAAACTCTGAGACACTTACAGAGCAGACAGTCATTAAATTCAATTGAACTGAGTTAAAATGAACAAAATCAAGGACCCCAAGGGCCTTTGCAAAAATCAATGTGATTGGGCACTCAAAATCGAATGTGAAAACAGACATTAATTCATAGGATTAACAGCTTTATAACACCATTTTGGGGCCAATGACTCAAACTGTAGGAGCACCTGGCATCAAACTATTCCTTCATTCAACAAATATCTATAGGGGACCTACTTTTACACTAACCTCTGAGGGCTAATCTTGAAACTGAGAGGGCTTGGTCCCTGCTCCAGCTGTCCAGTGGGAGATGCAGACAAGTAAACAGGCCATTATAGCACAGGTAATATTTTATGAGGGTGAGGGATAGCGGGTTCCCTAGCCCTAAACACAGGGTAATGCTTGGCAGGCCAGACATTTTCACCCATTGTCCATAACATCTATGACTTTGGAGTTGAGAAAATGGAGGCTTTAAAGAGGCTGTGGGATGTGTCCAGGAGCAAAGACACTTATGGGACTAGCATACTTCACAGTCCACCAAAGCCCATCATGGGGCTGGGGTTCTGGAGATAACAGTAATAATCTAACCACAACCATAATAGGCTTCATGACCTTGAACTAATGCTTAGATTACGGACATCATGTTTGTAAGTGATAAGACCATCAACCACCTCCCAAGGAATCTCTGGCTGCTGGCCTGTGTTCTGGGCAGTTCACTTCTAATACACCTGCATGAGAACAGGCTGCAGTCTGGTCCCAGCCTGGTGAGCAGTCTTTCTGGATCACATGCTGATCCAGTACCCTGACCAGGCTCTCAAACATCAGTCGCAGCTACGGACAGATCAGCAGTATCATCACCAAGGAGAAGTCCACACAAGAGGAATACACTTCATAAATGTGAGAAGAGTTGAATTATATTCAGGTACTATTTAACCAAGTGTTCTTCTAAAAGGTTAAAGAGCTCAGGAATGCAGACAGAGGCTCTCTCACAGTCCTAAGAAGACAAAGTCCTAACTTCTGTTCTTCATCTTGAGAGGAGTGAGGAGAGCCACACTGCAGCTCAGAGACTCTTCACCCTCCCAGTGCCCGGCTGTGCCTGGATGGCTATGTACCTCTACACCCTCATGTCACGTGTGGTCAAGGAAGAGGTGCAGCTGAAGTGGCCAGCCTGGCTATGAAGACCTTTAGCTTCCCCGTGAGGCAGCCCCACTGGGAGGGACCAGATACTGCCTCCTCCATGCTCCTTTGCTCTTACCCGCAGGAACCAGTGTTTAGAACAGCTGTGGGGATAGTCCCAGTGCATCACTCAACCACAATGAAACCCTGAACAAATCACAGATCCTCCGAACAATAAATGTTATGTGTATAAAAACATGGCTACACATAGTTAATTACTACAGCTACTTCCATGTTTTCTTTATTTTTCTTGGTATTTTCAAAGTTTTCCTCTTTTATTTACTTGGTTATTATTTCTATTTTTCTTATTCCATGTTTCATTTTGAGAGGGAACAGAGAGAATGATAGTTATCATGTAGGGATCAATTCCATTGAATCAAGTATTGCAGTGTGCACAAATAGGCTTTTTTCCTACATGATTTCATCACTATAAAAATAGTCAGACAAGCAAAAAATAATAATATCAGGACTTTCCAATGAAAAGCAGAAGTCCTTGGTTTTCTGAAACTTTATCAGAATTCTAAAGTTGCTTAAAATATTAGATTTCTCCCAAATGGTAAATACACATCAAAGCACATCCCACGGCGGTGCAGTAGCATCCCAGGTCTCCAGCTCCAATGCAGGAAGCCTCTACTGAAGGTTTTACACCAAGACCTCATTGCTCCAAATCCCTAGTGGTTTATATTCCCATGGTACCTGTCTCTAAGGTTACTGCAAGGACTGAGTCCAATAGTGTGAGCAAAGCACTGAGCACACTGCCTGGCAGCCCACAAGCATCAGTAAATGCCAATAAATGAAAAAGCACCTCCCAGTCTTGGCCTCTGGTCTCCAAGCCTCTGGCTCCTCCAGGCTCCTATACCACCAGCTATGCTTCTCTTTCCTGGACTGTTGGCCCCTCCCTTCCTAACAGTTCCCCCCGGGGTTTATAATAGGTCATTTTTATCCCACACTGCAGAAAATACCTCATCCTTCAGCCCCTCTTTAGTCGTGTTCTCCCCCTGCCACATTTCAGGCTCCTAACAGGTAGGCAAGGGGCTACTGCTAAAGTCTAGAGGGTCTCCTCCTGGCCCTCGCTCCTGCCTCATCCTTAGTCTCTAATAGAACCTCAACCTCCTACTTCCTCTAATCCCAGAGAGTGGCTCGGCTCCAGGTGCTTCCCATAGACAAGCCCCAAGCACAGCCCACATCCTCTCTGCATGACTTCATCTCCACTTGGCACTCCCACCTTCAGAAGCTCTCCCCATGACATGACTGGCAGCAATCCACATGCCTGCAGCCATCGCTGCCTCTGTTGCCTTCACTTGTAACAACACAACAGTTCTTCATGCCCGCTAAGGCAATGCACCATGGCAGGCACCAAGCCACTGCTGTGAATAAGGCAGTGTCCTGCATCTGGCACCTGCTTTCTGGCAGGGGAGGCATGGCGAGTTAGCTCAAAAAACTGACCCAGAGCTAGGAAGAAGTGCAACCTCTGCTCACTGCAAATGCAGCTGATCAGGTAATGATGCCATCAATGATCTCAGCTGGCTGGTGGACACAGCTCTCTAAGCTAAAGAAAGCCCAACCGTAGGGACATGAGGACAGGGCTTCCTCCCCATAGACTCCCAGAGTGAAGCATGGAAGCACAAAACTGAATGGCTGCTCCATATGGAAAGACAATTGTTTACCTTCATGAGCCCAAATATGACGCTGAAGGTCTGAGCCGTTCTTCATGAAGTAGAAATCACAATACGGGCACTTCATAGCTCTCTTTCCAATGAGCCCCTTCAGCTGGACCCTTCTCCCAAGAACCTCGGAAATGGTGTTCATGGAGACCTCTGAAACAGAAGTAGACAGCAGTCAGCGAGACGAAGGCCTCGGCCCAGGGTAGCAGCACCTACCCCTGCAGGCGCAAGTCAGGACATGCCTCATGGTGTCGTGAGATAGCATTTTTGTCTAAAAAGCTAAATCAGAATCTGATAAAGCTTCAGATACAACATCTGTTGACCATAAAACATGAGAAGTGAAGAAAAAATCCAAAGCAATAATCAGAGGAATGCAGAACGTAACACAGTCTCTTCAAAAGAAACTCAGTTTCTCTCAGAAATCAATAGCATGGAGAAAAGGTCGGGGTGGGAAGGCTGGGGGGCCACAGGCAAGTGACATAACCACTAAACAAAAATGCCTGCCACTTAAGATTAGATGAGCAAATACAAGTAGAAAGAAGGACTCACTGTTAATTTTGCTTCTCATGGTGAAATGGTGGTTAGGTTGAGAAAACTCTGACTTAGTATGATATGATTTGTATAAGTTTTCATGGGGAAATGACATGATATCATATTCTTAAAAAAAGTTTATAAGGTAGATACACAAACAGAGAATCTACAAAGTGCAGAGTCTTGTGGAAGCTGAGTCATGGATACGTGGGGTCCTTAACTTTATCAGTGTACTTTCAAATTTGAGGTTTTCCATAATAAAGTTTAAAATAATGAAGAAAGAATGTTTCACCTCTCTTCAAAGGCTGGAAATTTTACATGACTACCTTTGGCCCACATTGGGCCACTGGTCACTTAAGACACAGGTTACCAGGTGAAGGACAGAACGGGGCCTTCACAGTATCAGGTGGCCCACGTGCGGTGACACTGATGAGGTCTCAGGCAGTCCATTCCCAGAGAAACAGAGGTGTTTACTGCCCTTCCCTTATTTATCTGCCTCCATGTCTTGTCATTCACAATCAGCGAGTTAGTTCCTTTATGCCAGGGCAGATGGGAAAAGCGGAAAGAGGCCAGGACGCAGAGAGCCACATGTCCTGACTGTGGCACATTTACACAGTGCAGAGGGCTGGCGTTGCTCTCCCTGGCCCTGCATGTGCGGGGGAAGCCCCACCTCAAGGATCCCGTGGGGGACAGGGAGAGTACAAGCGGCCAGCACACCACAGTGTCAGCAGGTGGAGTGGCCACAAGAGCCTCCCAGAGGACAGGGCTCTGAGGGAGGACAATGAACAGGAATTGACCAGGCAAGAGAGGGGAGCTTCCTCGTGTGGATGCCCAGGTAGTCATGCGTCACATGTCTGAGCAGTATGGGCTGAGAAGTCCACACTGTCACTCCAAGTCAGGGAAGCCTCTCAGCCTGGTGGGGCCAACGCCACTATACACCACCACTTTGGATAACACCAACTTAGGACAAGGGCCAGGCATAAGGAAGGATCTAGGTCAGAGCTGAAGCTGAGGAGACCCATGGAAAGGCATCTGGGTTCACACTGAAGGGGAGCGGGGTCACTGAAACCACCAGGGGTGGAAGAAGGCAGAGCTAAAGACCAGATGAGAGCAAAAAATGAAACAGCTATCCCAGCTTTAAATACGAATGATTGTTTCCCTCGAATTTAGCATGTCTTCATCCCTCTTCATTCCCACATAGCACAGTTAATGTAAAATGCTGAGTTTTAAAATAAACATAAGCATTTTAAAATTAACCTTCCACTCCAAAATCCATAACCTTACCAGGATGGTTGGTCTTGATGTGTGACTTTATCAATCGATCTTCTGAAAAAGACTTTTCACACACAGGACAAGAATAACTCCTTTTGTCCTTAATAGAAAGAGAACACAATCAATTGGCCATCTGTAGAAAAGTAACTTCCACCATCACCACCACCATCATCATCGTCACTACCACCATGACCACCACCTCCACCATCAGCAGCGGCACAGTCTTGTCAAAACTAGACACATGGTGCACACTTCCAAGAGCTTAACTGCCTCCACTGGGCCCTGCACAGCCCAGAGAGCTCAGTGGAGGGGCCGGGAATCAGCTCTGTCTCAGGAAGGGGCTTAGAAGCCACAGTCCTGGGGCTGGGGTCAAGCCACAGTCCTGACACCTGGACCAGTGCTACTCCACAACCCAGCAGCAGACTGCACTCCCAGGGATCACTGTGTGCTCTGCAGGGGTTCATGTGAGTCACTATACTGAGATTCACAGCAACCACAAAAGGAAAGAGCTGCTCATGTTCATGTTATAGATGGAGAAGTTGAGGCCAAAGTCTGAGAGAAGGGTCGGGTGTTAGAATAGGAGTGTCCAGGTGTCCCCACAGGAGGCCTCTTGCCACTCCAAGACCATGTCCCCCCAAGGCCGCAGGAAACGAGTTCATTCTGCACCAGTGGCAGCTTGGTCAACCGTGATCACCAGTGTTCCACACCCAACCAGAAGCAGCTCTCAGGATGACCCCACCATACACTTTGCTCATCTCCCTGTCTCCCAGAGCTCACTTGAGAGCTACTTCACATCAGTTTTCCCCAGAAGAGTCGGTGTTATGAGTTGAACTGAGGTCCCCACAAAATTACTGGAATGGAGTCCTGACCTCCAATAGAATGTGACCTTCTTGGGAAAAAAGGTCCCTACAGAAGGGACCCAGGTAAAATGAGGTTGCCAGAGTGGGCTGTAATCCAACATGCCTAGTATCCTTATAAAAAGAAAAAGTTTATATACAAATTCAGGGAGAATTTCAGGTTGAGGCACCCACAGGCCAAGGACATTGAGGCCAGGACAGAGTCCTAGGCAGATGCTCCCTCACAGTCCTCAGAAGGAAGCCACCGGCTGACATGCTGACCCTGGACTTTCAGTCTGAGACCACAGAGGCCTGCTGTGTAAGCCACCCAGTGTGGGCTCCTCTGACATACCTCCCAAGCCCATGTCTTCCGGGCAGCCAAAGCCTGGTGGGAAGGACCTCTGCATGCAGATGAAGGAAACCCGAAAGCAAGACTCACAGAAGCCCTTGGTTAAAGAGACACTCTGGACCTGGGAACAGTCCGTGCTCACTTGAGGGCTGGTGGCAGAATTCCCACCTGGGAACTCAGCACCCCGTAAGCGCATCCCTGCCTCAGTGAATGGAGGCATGCCCACAGCCCATGCCACACCCACATACCACCAGCACCACACCACACCACACCACACACACAAGAACATGCCAAGGTCATGCCACCACAAAGGGCAGGGATGGAAATCCAAACCAGGCCTCTGGCCTCCAGAGCGCTCTTGTGAGGCTATGATCAGAGGCACAGACTCAGGTCTCAGAGCCCCCGAGATTCCCCCTTAAGAGCTGGGAACTTGCAAGGGATTTGACTTTCCAGTGCCTCCGTTTCACCCTCTATTAAATGGCAATAAAAACAGTGTCTCACTCATGGGGTCCCAAGGATGTCAAGACCATACAAAGCAAGTGGGGTATTCATCCATCTCGGCTCACATACTACGCTTCTGCATGTCATCCTGCAATTTGGCACAAGATGCTGACCTTATTTTGGGCTAATGTACCCAGAAATCTCTCTGAGAGGGGTATCTAAATGAGTACCCCCAAACTCCTCTGTGGATTGGTTCTCTGTGCTATTGCACAATATCTCCTGAGACTGGTGTTCCCCAGAGCACACATAGGAAAGGGGATATTGAATTAAGAAACAAAGTAAAAGTCTCTCAGAACAGTCTGAACACATTTCCCACCAAACACCTGGGACCCAGAAATGCCTGCCAGGCCCACACGTCTGAGTCCAGGCAATTCCCGAGGACCCGTCCTGAGCTCTCTGGCCAACCTCAGGTCCTACTGCAACACCAGGCTATGTCTAGCAACTTACTGCTTCTCGGTGTACTCCTGTCCCTGTCCTGCACTGCCCTCGACCTTGCGCTCACAGTGCCATGCTGGAAAGCTGCACTGACCCTCCCTGCACCATCCTGGGGAGGCCCCACCACCCTAGTGGCCCCTGAGCACCCTCATTATCAGGGCTGATGGAAGTGTTCAGAAGGGCTTTGAAGGAGTTCACACTGATCTCCTGGGGCCCTTGCTATTTGATTTTCTTCTTTTAATCCCTAATAGTCTGAAAGCAATTTATCTAGGAGCTTATAAGGACCCCTCTTTTGTGATGCCTTTGAAGACTGCCAGAAGGACACAGGCAGCATTGGAAGGAGTTGGGAAAAGGGTGGACTCTTGGAACCCATTTACTTCATTTTCAAAATATCAGTTTCTTCCTGGAGATGAAGCCCAAACACACACAGCAAATTTAAAAAGAGCTGTGGTTTAAAGAACTCCTGGCAGAGGCTGGGGAGTAGGAGAGAGGTCAGGTCATATGAATTCGAAAGAGCCCAGGCCTTGGAGTCTGTGTGTTCAGATGGAGGCATCTTCAAAGCAATCAGGACCCTCTGAAAGAAGTGGGGTGCCAGCATGAGCCACGGCATGGCAAGTGGCACAGAGCCAGCCTCAGGTCCAAGGTGCACAGCCCAGTCACTACTCGGAGCTCCTTGAGGCAGGTGGCTTGGGCCCCAGAGGACTAAAAACTAGTACTGGGTGACAATATCAAACTGAACCTCCACACCACACGTATGTAACCCACGCAGGAGTAAGTAGCCCTATGAAATACCCAATATCAAGTCACCGAAACACAGGGAGGGAATTTCACACTAACAAATAGATTCTGTGGTCATGGGGTTTACTTACCTCTAGAGCCTCACTCACTCATTCCTCAAAGGTTACGAGGCCCCATTACGTGCCAGGGATAAAGGTGTGAAACCCAGGGCACACTAGCTCACTAGAGAGACACACCCATACTCAGAGACCACCAATCAGCACGGAGGGAAGAGGCCCAGGAAACGCGGCGCTTAGGTCATGTAGGTTTGATCAAGTTAGAAGCACCTGACTGAGGACTGTGGCAGAAGATTTTACTTTCCACTGGTGACAGTCCTGTTTTGCCATGACATACCCCTTCAGCGCTACTCTCAGCTCTTGCTAAAATACAGATATTCTACATTCAAGCTCTGGTCGCCTAAGGCCTCTTGCACAGTAGATGAAATGCCCCAACAGGACCACAGAGAAACCAGCTTGCTTTGTGATCCAATAAGACAAGACCACATTCTTGTAGCTCTTGAAAAAAGAAGAACACTATGTTCAATCACTTAAATAATGGTTTCCTCTACTCGATAAAAATACATACTGACCAGAAGTACCCGTTTATTTCCAGAAAGATATCACAGGTAGCTTCCTCGACTTTCTCTGTGCTTTGCTATGTATGTGCACATGTGAACATGGCATAATGAAGCCCACCATTATGTATAATTATAGTGTACCAATGAAAATAAATGAACAGGTTTTTTTCTTTTTCCCCTAACCAAAAACAGAGAAAGTCCAAAGCACAGGGAATTAAGTGTCATGTCACACACCATAAGCCCGGCTCCCCGCTGTTTCACACTTCTGTTAGGAGGAACTGCTTTGACAGAATCCCCGAGTGCCCCTCAAATTGTGACGAAGCTGGGAGCCCAGGAATTGCACTGGACTGAGACTCAGGAGGTCACTGACTGCATCACAGAGGTCAGAACCAATCCCCATGGATTGTAAGCCACAGACCTCTAAAACAGGACCCCTGGAGGTCGCCCACTCGACAGCACAGCCAGCACACTGTGCGCACTCACAGAGGAATGCTTGACCTGAAACCCAGGCCCCAGAAAGCAGCCTCGCCCTGGCTGTGGGTGAACACTGCTAAAGAGTTCTATTTTATTCTATCCTGTTTTGTTTTTAAAATAGCTAGCCATGCCATACTAAATGGATTTCACAAGCTTCTCATGGATCACGACCCATGAATCTTTCCTCTGAAAGAATGCTGACCTGGGTGTTCTGGACTTATTTTCTAATTTAATCCTCACAACTCTGAGAAATAAGAGAAAAGAGCTTATCTCCATTTTACAGATGAAAAAACTGAGGCTTGGGAGAGCTAAGCAATTGGCCCAAAATCACAGAGATGAATATGAGATCTGAACTTCAGCATATCAGAACCCAAAGCCCCCTTTCCGTCTCCTAAAACTGTGTTTTCTGAAGTCTCCTCTTTACAGAGTTTATACAATGCTATTAAAAAAAGAATTTGCTCTGGAAATGTCATCGACTAACTTCCTTGACTAGGTCTCCAAATTTCCTTGATGCCAATATTGCCAGCCCTCCAAATTCATAGGTTTCTCATCTGTGGATTCGACAAACTGTGAATCCAAAATACTGGGAAGAAAAGTCTGTACTTTTTCTTGTTATTATTCCCTAGCCAACAGTATAACAACTGTTCAAATGGCATTTACTCTGTATTAGATATTATAAGAAGTCTAGGAACAATCTGAAATACCTGGGAGGTTATGCGTAAATACCATACTAATCCACGTAAGGACCTTGAGCATCCTTGTATTTTGGCATCATGGGAAACCTAGAACCAATCCCCATGGATACCAAGAGATGATTGCATATCTTTGATTATGAACTGACACCACAGAGTGGAAAAGAGGAAGTGGTGGGAAGAAGCTATGCTAGATGTGCACACTCTTTCCAATCATTACATATATCTTTAGCTAAGAAAGAATGGGCAGAGTCACAGAATTGGCAATTTGCCAAGTTATCCCAGCATCCTAATGCAACAGAAATGGACCTAGATACAGGCCCTTTAAAGGGTAAGAGGGCTGCTATTTTAAATGGCTTTAGTTTTTGCTCTGCATGGAAATATGAGCTCAAAGCAGTAAAAGCTGAAGCTAATATGGAAAATCCCAGCCAGAATTATAGCAAGACCCGCTCCCATGGCCAGGGCATGGGTAAAGGAAGAAAGCTCCAGTCTCCATGCTTTTCCGGATTAACAGTGCCACTCCCTAACCCAGCCAGATGCTGCCGTGGTGGGAACCTCAGCTCCACCACGAGGACATCCTTAGCTCTTTCACCTCTCATACATTCCATCTCAGAAACAGGGGGAGGTGTCACTCCACTTTCTGGAGAAGGGAAACAGAGCTCAGAAAAAATGAAGACGTCTGCACAAGGATACAGAACTGGAGCTGCCACCCTGTCCTGTGACCTACATCCCTAAGTTCATCGGCATCACGGCAATGATGACACCACTCCCGACAAGAACAGGGGCAATGAAGGGACCGTGAAGACAGCACTGCTGAACAAGGATGGGGCGCAGTTTCTTCTTACAGTTTTCAAATTTTTGAAAATGTTTTTAAGGATAGTCTATAGTTGGGAGCTCCAACCTGTGACGTTACCACCAGAAATACAGCTTCAAGTGTCCTTCAAACTCAGCACAGTGCAGAGCATCCACACAACACAGAGCCATCCAGCTATGACAAGGAGCATAGTGTGAACACATGCTACACTACCGATGACAAGATGAAAGACACAGTCACAGAAGACGGCGGCTCAGGCAGAAATGTCCATAACAGGCAAATCAAGAGATGGAAAGTAGGGGCTCAGAGAGTGACGAGAGCTAATGGAAATGGGCTTCTTCATGGGAAGACAAATGTGTTCTAAAATTAATTGTGCTAATAGTCACATAATTATGGATACAATAAAAACTACTGAATTTTGCATTTAAATGAGCAAACTGTATGGCATGTGAATTATATCTCAATAAAACTGTTACCAAAAAAAAATTCCTGGTAACTTTCCTTGCAGACCCTGAATTCCTCGTAAACATCTGGAGAGAGCAGCTTTACTGTCAGATCAAACGCATCCACATTCAGAGGAGCAGAAGACTTCCCAGTGCCGGCTTGCCCATGGAACCCGTGGCTTCGTTACAGAAATAATTTACAGGCTCAGAAGACAAGTGTTGTCTAAACTCAAAATACTGGTACCTTTTTTCATAAATCACGCTCCCAGCATAGCAGCAGCAGCACACACGTGGCATAGAATCAAAAAGCTTTCCCTGGGCTTGTGCCAGGGAGTCTCCTGGGCCCTGGCCCCCACGTCCTCTTGCCTGACCCAGATCTGCTCATCAACTTCAGAATCCTCCTTGCAGGCCCTCCCTGGAGGGCACAGGGCATGAGGCACTCTGGTGACCTGGCTCACACGCCTACTGCCCTCACTGATAGCTTCTCCCCAACAACAGGAAGAGTGCCTAGAGGCAGGGACCCACCTTACCCGTCCTTGAAGCCCAGCTGGAGATGATGACCTCTTGCTTCAGAAGGAGCAGCAGCTGTTCATCTCTGAACAGGTCTCCTTTGTAAGACTTGCAAATGTCAGTGTGGCCAAGGAGGAAATCACACTGTAACACTGCTAAGAAAACGTGCATGCTGATGACAGGCAGGACAGCATGGCTCTCACAGGCTGGCCAGGTCACGCTGCCATGCTCAGCCCTGCACCTCTCCGTGAGCAACGCGCAGAGACCTTCACTAACACAGCGTGGGCCACGCAGCAGCACAGAAAAGCACCCACACAGCCTCTGCCCTCCAAGGACAAAGCCTACTTCCACCTGCTCCTCCAAATGACAGAGTGGCAGAAAACCCATCGAGAACCGTGTGGTTGAGGATGAATGGCCAACACAACGGGTACAGTGCAGGACAGGGAGGAGAGTGTGGACAAGAAGCCTCCTGAGCTGCCCAGGTGGCAAATAATCCTCTGCTCCTGGAGATTACTAAGTAAATAGCGCACTCATGGCCACGGGATGCAAACAGCACCTACCTCCCCAGAAGCCTTCACCTCCTATTGATGAGACAAGCACTTAGAAGGAAGATTCAAACCCACAGAAAGAGAAATGCCAGTGTCGAGAGGAATGGAGGCTTCTGACTCAAGCCAATGACCTCGGGGATGTTTCCAACACTTCCCTGCTGACTGCAGGCCCCCAGTGTGGCAAGAAGCTGAGCAACAACATGGAGCAAAAAGATAACTGGTTAGACCAGGAGCCTCCTGGAACACACCTGGCATGGAAGCAAAACCTGAGTGTGGAATAAACGAGGCAGCCCAGCCGGCCAAGTTCATCCACAACTGGCCCCAGTTGTCATTCACACAGCCTAAGGCTCAAAGCCTGGAAATCCAGGGTGCTATAGTCCACAGTGCTTATCCAGGCCAGGCACTGTTAGGAGAAATGACAAACGTCCCTCACTTCATCCTCAGCTGAGCATGGGTAAACTGAGGCACAGAAAGGTGATGGGACTCAGCCCAAGGCTGCACATGGGAAATGGGGTACCAGGGTTAACGCCTAGCAGTGTGTTTCCTGCTTTCAACCACCACAAACAGGTCTTCTCCCAAGAAGCTGCTCTCACACCAGCTTCTCTTTCTCTCAACCACAGAAGACTGTGCAGCAAAGGCACTTTAGTGAACTCTGCCACCTCTGTTCTTGCCTTAAGAGGGAACTGGAAGCAATGTCAAACAGGAAGTAATTCCATAAAAAATTACAAACTCATGCCTTGATGCTTGATGGCCTGCTCAGAGGTGACGGGGAGATGAGGAGGAGGAGTGGGGAGGATGAGAGGAGAGACAAACAAGGAAGAAGAAAAACTGTGAACCAGGAAGTGCTGGATGCCAAGCAGAAGCCACACACAACCAACCACATGGCCAGCACCACGCCCATCTCTTTTACCTAGAGTATTCCACACAACCTCCCAGTATCCACAGGAGAGTTCCACAACATCTATGTGCACATAGGGAGGGGGTATGTAAACACATCTGCATATAAATGTGTATATATGTACGTGAGTTTACATGTAAGCATGTATGTAAACGTGTGTGCATGCATATAAAATGGATTTTTATGTTTCACACAAAATGCTTTGAAAGACCTCAGAAAGGACAGGTGATCTGTCCAAAGCCACAGAGCCTGTGAGCATGCTGGAGACAGTATTAGAAGCCAGCATTCAGCCTCAAAACCCACTGTACCCAAACACCTTGACCTCACCCTTAGTGACGAAATGCCAGGGGGTTAGTAGTTTTTATGCCACAAAGCCATGGCAGCACACCAAATTTCTGAAGCCTCATCTCGTGCTATCTGTGCCAGTAAACAACATGCAGTTAAAACACAACCACCCCTGGTGCCAGGTGTGCCTACTCTATGACTTGAGAGAGCTCAGTTCACTCTCAGGTGTTAGCCTCTTGAGTCAAGTTGAAATTTACAAAAATAAGCATTCATTCATTGTTACATGATCTTCCACCAGAGAACTCAACCAATACCGCCACTGTGAACACCGACAGCACCTCCAATTAACACATCACTTTTTTTAATAAAAGTGCTTCACAGACACTATGAGTGCTTTACGACAAATAACACAATAACATGACAACAGTCCTCACTAGCATTCTCTGTGTTCTTAAATGTGCCCAATACTCCTAGTACAATCATCTAATTTAATCTGTTATCTAATTTAATCTCCCAACAACATTCAGTGGCAGCTATTATCATCATCCCCATTGCTGGTAACTCTTCAAAATGTCATTTCAGAAATCCTTGCTTTATTTCTATTCTGTAGATCTTTCTTCTGGGGACGTTTCTCAGATGCTGACAAATTTGCACAGAAAGCAATTTGTTCATTCTAATCATTTTTTTCAACATGTTAGTGACTCCTGGCTGTGAAAGCAGTCTGGTGGTGCCTTCCGTGAAGAAGGAGCTGGACGTCCACATGTGGATGGCCTGCAGCAGGGACACCTCCATATGCATCAATCTGAGAAAGCAATCAGCACCCAGGGGAGACAGGGCTGCCACTCGGGCGTGCTACTTACCAGCTCTGTGTGAACTTTAAGATGTGCCTGTAGCTTATATTTATCTGGAGTCGAGTAGTCACAGCCGTCAGTGGGACACTTCAGCAAGATGTTACTGTGTTTCTGAATTACATGGCGTTTAAGGCAGTTTTTGGTGATGGAAGAATAATGACACTGGGAGCAATAATACAGATGTTCCCGGGTGTGGGTGCGGACATGCATGTCAAAATGCACTTGGTACCAAAAAAGTTTGCCTAAAAAAATATTTTCACATGAGAACAAGGAAGTTTCTTTTATACTGAATTTGAATTTTTAAAAAATTATTATTATTTTTTAATACTAGATCTCTCCCTTGCGTGCTTGTCCAGGTCACCTTTCATGCTTTCTACCACAATTCTGTCTGGAAACTACTTTTCAACAGTGGCAGACTGCACATATTAAGGTTCTATCACCTTGTGCATGTTGTCAGGGATGAGGAAGGGAAAGAAATGTTCATTGAGGACCAAACACTATGCTGCACATGCACAACCAGAGGAGTCGCTAAACCAACCCCACTGACAGTCCCGGGACACCGGGTCTGGAGTTGGGCTCCCCACTCCCTGCACCCCAACTCCCAGGAGACCCAGGAGTCATGCTTTCACTGTGCACTGGAAGGGTGCCATTTGGGGCCTCTCTACCAAGAGCTGCAGCCGTTTTCATACCCTCTCTCTGCTCACCTAGAAGTGGCCACAACTCAGAGCTCATCTTGACACCTGTCACATACCAGAAGAAAGATTCTTCTTAGGCAAAGGGCTGGTAAAGGCTGTGTGCAACCCTCAGCATGTGCACGTGACCACACCAGCACGGTCAACTGTGCAGTCATCCTGGCTGCCTCCAAAGACACCAACTGCTACCTGCAACACAGGGTCACCTATTCCTATCTACCATGGAGGAGGGTGGCTCATTTAAAAAATGTTCTTTGCAAAGAGACATGAGCTCAAGTAGAGCCCAAGGTAACAGAATCCTGGGCATGGACAGGGCTGCTGGGAAAGAGAGCTTTACTTGGCACACGCCCGGTGCGGCCTTTCCTTACCACAATATTCACACTCCAGGTCTCCGTAAACCTTCCGGATCCTCTCACACAAGCCGGTGTTCATTTGCTTCTTCTGCAAACTGTCCAACACCTTCATGAATGCAGTGCTGCCAGGCCGGTGCTCAGAGGCAGGTTTGCAAGAGTCAGGACGACACATGATGTCCCGACTATCGGTCGCCTGAGGAAGGAGGTCTGCAGCTTCAGCAGGGTTTGACCTGAGACATCTGCTAGGATCTGGTTCACTGGCTGGAAGTACAGCTGCCTTCTGGCCCTCGCTTGGTGGGCTCTCAGCACTCTCGGTCTCCTGAGTGGGTCCTACATTTTTGGCCTTGGGCAGCAATAGTGTGATTTCTTGCCCCTGAGTCTGGGCTGAGCCTCCATGCTGGGGACCCAGAGTTGTCTCAGCAGCCGCAGCAGCAGCAGCAGCAGCAGCCTCAGTAGAAGAGGCATCATTTTTCAACAAAAAATCATCTGAAACCACAGCCAGAGAATGCAAATCTGATGTGACCACCGTGGTTTCCAGTTCACAGGGAGACAGGGCAGTACTTTCCACCTGAGTGGTGGCCAAGGGCACAGCCGAGTCAGGCATTTGAACAGGGACTTCCAGTTCCTTTTGCCCCTCGTCCTGCTGAGCAGCCTCAGGACAGGTCTCCTCCTTGAGCACATCCATCCCCTGGCACACACACTCCTCCTCCACGAGCTGCAGCTGGTCCGCCAAGGCTTCCTGTTGGATGTCCCCCCCAGGTTCCAGGAGGCAGAAACTCTGGTTGATGGAGCTGGTGAAAACCAAGGCCTCCTGGGCTGGCCCGTGCACCTCTTTGATATGGGAGCGCAGCCTGATGGAGCTGACGAACTTCTTGAGGCAGATGGCACAGACGTACACAAAGGGGTGCTTCCTGACATGCAGCTCCAGAGCCTGGTACTTGGTGGCCCCATGGCCACAGAGCTCACAAGCAAAGGGCCACTTGTCACCATGGACCAGCATGTGGCGATCACGGTCCAGCTCGTTCTTGAATTTGCGCTCACAGATGTGGCAATCATACAGCAGCTGCCGCTTGCCTTCCCTGGTCATCAGGCGGAGCTCATCCAAGGCCTCCTTGACCTTCTTGTCCTGTGGATCATGTGTGTCCCGGATGTGCTTGATGAGGTTCTTGACATCGGAGTACTTCTTCTTGCAGAAACGGCAGTGCTGCTTGATCTTCTTGTGCACCCGCTCGATGTGCACCTTGAGGTGGCCCTTGCTGAGGCAAGTGAAAGAGCAGTAATCACAGGCAAACTTCTCCCCGGTGTGCTTGCGCAGGTGCACGTTGAGGTTGGCCTTGATGGCGCTGGCATAGCTGCACTGGGGGCACTTGTACGGCTTCTCGTTGGTATGGATCCTCAGGTGGGCCTGTAATGAGTGCTTGAACTTGAAGACCTTGTTGCAGTACTCACAAGTGAAGATTTTCAGCTGGGTGGGACCTAGCCTAGAGACAGAAGAAAGCACAGTTACTTTCCTCAGTAAGCAAACACCAAATGCTTAGTAGTGAACTCAGTGAGGTGGAGGACATATGAACGCATCATTCACTCAACAAATAGCACTGGAAGAAGAGCTGGCGAGTCACAGACCAGATGAAAGAGCAGGTCCTGGTCCTGTAGGAGCTCAGTCTAGGGAAAGAGAAGATAGGCCAGACAACACTGTGGACAGGGTGGCAGGTACTGAGAGGTATGTATGCAGGGTAAAAGGAGAGAGACCTCTAATGTGGACGAAGGTAGCTGGGAAAAACTTGCTGAAAGTCAAAAAATAAGAAAGAAAGCAGAGGGATGTGAGATGTGTCACTCACGACAGCAATCATGTGTGTTCAAGAGCTGATCTATTCACATTCTGGGATTTTTTAACAGAAACAGTCTTACTGGGATAAATTCAGTCTCCATGAGACTAAATACAACTAGTTTGTTAAGCTGGTTTTGTTGTTGTTTGGGGACAGGAGGGTCTATTTGTTTGTTTTGGGTACTAGGGATTGAACCGGGGGCACTTTACCACTGAATCACAGCCCTAGCCCTTTTTACTTTTTTATTTTGAGAAGAGTCTTACTAAATTGCTTAGGGCCTCACTAAGTCACTGAGGCCAGTCTCAACCTTGCCATCCTCCTGCCTCAGCTTCCTGAGTCACTAGGATTATAGGCCTGTGCCCCCACGCTCACCTTGTTCTGCTGTTTTGATAAATCCAGACCTGCCTGTTCATTCCACTAACTATTGGGATGACCTCATTCCCATTTTGCAAGTTTCTGTGTAAAGGCCACTCATTAGGGAAAGACCCCAGGCCTTTTCCAAGTCTTTGCTTCTTCCAGGAGAAGAAAACTAACATATCTAATTGGTGAATTTGGAACAAGTCCTAGAATTCTGTAGCTGAGCTCCACCTCTCCCTTTCTGGAGGAGATGCCTGGCTGTGCAGACAGCAGGTGCTCAGCCTGGGAGGCATCTGCACACAGGGCCAACAGTGGCTTGGCTTGCAGGTGTGAGCAGCAGGCATCCTCACACTGCAGCACAGCTCGAAAGATCAGTCCCCACGGCTGTCACGGGCAGGGCTGACATTAGACTCTGTCCTTCTCCTCCATCATGGCTGGTTTAGACCTCAGATGGGAAAACACATTGTCATTTATTAAACTCATATACATTGAAACAAATGACTGCCAGTGATTAAAACCTGCCAATGTGTGACAGACACTGTCAGATTTTGCATGTGGTAGAAAATAAAAGCATGGTGTGCCTCATAGAGCCTGTACCCTTCAATGTGGCAACACAAACTCTAAACAAGATAGAGCAGCAGCTAATGATTATTGAGGACCTCTAACATGGCCAACTGTGCTCCGACTATTCCATCCTATCTATCACGCCTATTTTACAGATAAGGAAAGTGAGCGTTTGCCCAACATTTTAAAACTGGTAAGCGATCTGAACACTGGCAGACTACCTGCTTCTAGAGCCTGCCCACTCATCCTCTCCCTCTGCTGCCTGAAATGACTGATGCAGAGCAGCATCCCCAGGGATCCTGCACACAGAGAAGGCTCCTGTATGAGTTTCACTGCTGTCGAAATGGCAGATACTTGTTTCAGCACATGACAGTCACCAAAAGTACTTCAGTAGCACCAGAGACAGGAACAGGCAGAGGAGACCAAAGAAGCAGGTAGGACTTCCTCTGTAGCTGTCACTGCTCCTCCCAGTGGTGTGTCCAGTGAGTCAAGAAGGACCTGTGACACAACAGTAATCCTGCAGAGCCATTGATCAGACAGCATCAGCTCTACCTACTACAACTGTAAGTCTGCATTTGTGAAACTATCCACATAACCAGGTCTGATCAATACAGTGAACCTCATCTCTGAATCAACACCATTTAAATGGACTGTAGTCCATAAATACCAGTGGGTACAACTCAATGATGTAATTTAAATATTCAAATTTGAAAGTTCCTAATATGCCCGCATCCTAGACCCAGGGCATATTTAAGCAAAGTAATTTGTACCTTTCCCAAATGACAAAGATATCCAGAAGGTGATACATTGTATTGGTATGAAGAATAGTAAAGAAAAAAATCCCTGTAATGTTAATTAAATAAACAAATCACAGCATTTCCTCCTCTAATGCAAGATCAAAATGGTCTTAAGAGAATCTTCTGAGCTTCTGTATTATTAGACAAGTACCTAGCAAAGCCCTAGGTGCCCTGTTCCTGGCAGAGAAGAGGCAGGGCAACTGGCCTTTGACTCTGATCACAAACCACTATGACTGTGAGCAGATGCACAGGGATGCAGAGTCCACAGAATTTCTATTAGATTAATTTACTCCAATGTTGCCTATTCAGTGAGAGAGCTAATGTCACCCTGCATTTAGAAAGAAACTTTAAAAGTTCATATACCTTAGCCCAGTTGATCCACCTCTGGGAATCTCTCTGAAAGAAAGCATTTCAGATGAAGTTGCTCTTATCCATTTTCCAGTCTTTAAGAACAGAAAGCTGCTTGAAGGCATCAACATACAGATCTACTTTCATTGCACATTCTTTTTTTCACTCATTCATTCATTTAGAAAAGGGTTACAGGCACTAGAGATACAAAAGGGAACAAAGGCAAACCCATCCCTGTTCTCGGGAGCTCAGCCTGCGGATTTCCAGTCACAGTCAGACCGTCAGCAGCAGGGATCTTCCCTGCTGGAAGGAAAATGCAGGACGCTTCAACACCTTGTTCAGACAGATGACCTGATCTGAGGGGCAGGGAAGGCTCCCCACAGACAGCACGTCTGAGCAGACAGCCAAAGAAGGAACAGCAGGTAACCAAGCCAGGGTGTGGGGATGCACCAGGGAAGGGCAACAGGTACCACAGGGGAGATCAGAGAGTGAAAAGGGTCAGCTGGCTGGAGCAGGCGGCCGAAGCTCACGTTCCTTCAGGAGGAGACGGTGGGGAAGGAGACTCTGAGGTGGCAGGGCCAGCCTGAGAAGGCCTGTTCTCCTGATACCAAAGCAAACCCTTTAAGGTAACAACAAATCCGATGAGCATTTTAAAGTCATCTCACTGGCTTCCATGTCCGGAGCTGAGCAGACTGTCCTACATCCTTAATAAGTCATAACATATAGCTGAGAAGCAGGATGTGTGGGAATGCTCTGAGTAATAATGAAAATGTAACGTGACTAAGTTTCAAATACAAAATACAAAATCACACATAAAACTCAATTTTATAAAATGAACATACTGAAAAGGGCCATAGGGCAATACATCAAAAATATGAAGTGTCTTTGGGTAGTGACAAATTACTTTTTCCTTAGCTTTCTGGACTTAGAAAATTTTCTATATAAATCTGTATCATACCTAAAGAAAAAAAATGATATAACCTAAACTTCTTAATCTATATTTTACAGAGCAGAGTCCTCATGAAAAAAAAAAAGCTGCCTTTCTTAACTATTTTATAATTTACACAATGAATATTAACAACACACATAACAGGAATGTGGCCTAAATCTATCGATGGAATTTTGAATACATTCTCCTATTACTGGGGTGTCATTCAGCTGAAGCCCTCCTAACAGACCTTGAAATACTGTGACGATAATTGGTTAAGCAAATCCCCCTGAGACAGAGAACAATCATGAGATTTAATTCAATTACAGATTCGTCAAGGGAATGAGTCTTCTTACAACTCCATCAAAGACTTCAGTTGTTCACATTTACAACAACAGAGGACTGAAGCTACAAATTATGGAGCTTACCACATGATGTGACAGTGTAATGTCAGGCAACACGTGATGTGACAGTGTAATGTGTGTCAGGCATCACACTCACATCTCATCATTTATTCTCACCCTGAACTAAGATTCTACCAGACAACTTAGGCCAGGGTGACAGATGATCAAAAGCAAATAACTGTGTCAAGCTGCACAGAGCACAAGGTTCACAGCATGGGGACTGGGTCAGACTCTGTCACATGCCAGCACCTAGCATTTAACAGACACATGGCTTGCTGAGTTGAACTCAGGGTGAAGAGTCTAGAGCCACCATAGGGTTGTCCGGTCTTTGGGCTTGAGTTCTACCCAAGAAGCTTTTACTTTGCCTCTTCTAGAAACAGGGAAACACTGGCAACGGGCATCTCTTTGCCTTTAATTGTATCTGGGAAAATGTTTTCAGAACTCTGGTGGTCACTTTGCTGATGGACTTCTGCAAGGACATATCACAGCTGAGACAACCCCCCCCCAGGAGGAGGGAATAAGGAACATACTCCTTCACACAGGGGCAGACTGACTGCTCCGTGCACTGGGAGCATGGTGTCTAATGGTGGTTCATGTTTGAAGGACTCATACCCTACCATGCATCAATTTCACTTCTATCAATTTATCCCACAAGAAGCCTAGAATTATGGGAAGATGAGGGTTCAGAATGTTAATCACTACACTGTCCATCTTAGCAAATACTGGCTATTTAAATGACAACAGGCCCACATGATAGCAAACACAAATTTTTGCAGTGCTGGGGATCAAACCCAGGGCCCTGCAAATGCCAGGCAGGAACTCCACCACTGAGCTATATCTCCAGCTCTTAATATTTTTTAAAATGAAAGGTTTTCATGGTGCAGTATGTTCTTTTAGAAGCTGAAAATAATACAGTTGGTATTTCATGTTTGAAAACAATAAAATTAAAGCAATATGTGTTAATATATCATGATAAAATTATGGACATATGAACCAAACTACCAGGTCATTAAATCTGGAAAAGAGAACTATGGTTTACATGAATTCACATTATATGGGATGTCTGAACCATTTACAACATGCTTGTAGTACTTCTGAAAGAGGGGAATGAAGACTGTTTACAATACGTAGAGTAGAGAAGACAGGCTATGTTTATACCTTTCCTAATAAAGGTTAAACACATCCGCTTGAAGTGAAATGCTCCACCTTCATTAAGCCAATTGGTGCTCAGTTCCAAAAGCAAGCTGCTCTGCCTTGCATTTCAGAGGCAATATATACTTGGAGCTGTGAGGGAGGGTGAATTCTTTCCTCACGTCAAGAAGGCAACATCCTTCGCAAATAAGCTTGTAAACAGACCGCAGACGAACAAACATACTGACCCTTCTAGTGCTCTGTGGGTCACACAGATCAGTACGCTTACCTGCTTGACTTCATGGGTTGCTCGTAGGGGGTCTGCTGAATGGCGTATTCCTGGTACCCTCTCCGAGGCACCAGATCTGCCGCAGTGGTATCCGGATTTGCTGCTCCTGTTTCGGGAGGCCCCGCCTCCACTGGAATGATCTTGGTAGCACCTGAGGTGGAGGCACAATACACTGCTGAATGGGAGGCACTAGAAAAGGCTGACCCCTTCCAGCAGAGGCAGTGCCGCTGGAAGGCTACCTCCTTACTGTAGGAGTCCTGTGCAACACACTAGCTGTTCTCCAGCTGACACAGTTAACTTGCATGTGTGCAAGTGTGTGTATGTGTGTGTGAGGGGAGAAGGGGCAAGTTTTCTAATCCATCTAAATATCCTCATGATGGACATCTCTACTTACAATCATATACACGTTATGTACAAGGTTTATTCAGAGCCACACATGTTGAGCTTTAAGCACAGGCTGCAGGAGATAGCATGGAAGGACAAAACAGACTACAAACAGGAATTTACACCCTCTGGGGTCAGTCCCAAATACGACATTACCTTAACATCTCTGGAATTCTCCTTCCATGCCATCATTATGATATGAAAAGTTCAGAATGAAAAATCTCTAAGGTCACCTTTGCTTCTGCAATTTTATAATGTGAAATGATCAAAGACCACTGTTATAGCAGTGAACCCTCACACGTGTATACACATACCAAGTGTGTGTGTGCATGGACCTGAGTGCATGGACCTGTGTGTCAGGGGGATGGGAGGTGTCAACTGCTGTTTAGAAAAGTTTCCAATATTGTTTGATATTGTTTCTGAAATATCAAAGAGAACTAATTACACTTTCACCTTACTGTCAAAATCTCAAAATATTGCCACTAAATTTTGAGAAAAATTGTGGAAACTTTCTCTAGCAACCACTGGAAATAGAAAACCCTCCTATAATAATAGAACAGAACAGAATAATCATTCAGAACAGAATAATACTGTTCTGAAGTGAAATTGGGCAAAGTGACTTTCCAGAAAGTTCTAGGCACCTAATTTTACATTGTATATTCTGTACTGATTGCCTGACTCTGCAGTGAAATATTTATTCAGAGCTTTCACTTAAAATTATGAGTTACTATTAGCATTGAAAATACTTTTAAAAAGCAAAAGAAAATAGATACTTAAAAGGCAGTAGCTGTTTTTAAAATCCTAAACTTGATCTTGTTAATTTTTTGACAGCTACCATTCCAAATAAATAGAAAAAAAATCAAAATATTATCATGCTTTGAAATCTACTATTGTAAGCCCCTTTTTGTCTAAAATGTCACATCCTAAAAGAGACTTTAAAAAATAGCATGGCATATCCACCAGTTATTTCATGTAAAAAGGAAATAGAAATGGAAATTTCTAGTAATACACAATATTTGGAGAACCCACTAAAAATACAAATAGTTAAGCAGTGTTCCCCGGATCAGGGGAGCAGCAGTGTCTGTCTAGGCTGGCTTCCCAGGAAGAGGCAGGTGCAGGTAGCAAGGGAGGGGACCTCCAGTGGAGGCTCTGGGGCACACAAGCCAGTGTGTGCCAATCCAGAGACACTGTGGCAGGCGGACACTCTGTGGGCAGCAGCCTTTTCTACTCCACACATTACCCACACAGTCCTGGGGAGGAAGTAAGTCTGTCATTGTCCCAAATTCATGGGTGACTAAATGACAGCCCCATCGGCAAATGACCCACCCAAGACCACAGTTCTGGTTTGAACCCGAACTCCCAATAAGACTACCCTGCCAGGCTGCTCCGGGACAGTCCTGCTGAAAGCCCATTTTGCCATTCCCACCCATCATGGGCACCTGGAATGGCTTCGTGAGCAGTTAGAACCACACTGATGATGGGTTTCTTGGCTCCAGAAAGCTGTCCCGCCTCCTTTCCTGAGATCTTCTGGACCTTCTCTGTTTTCTGCGCCCGAGGTCTTTTCGGGCCCTTTTCTCGATCATCGTCTTTATACTTCTTTTCTAGTTCAATATCCGACTCATTACCTAGGGAGAAAATGCCAAGATACATAAACTAGCCTTCCAAATTAGTGACAGAGTCATTCCTGGGGTGATGACAGTAAAGGAGATGGGACCTCCCTGCCTCTCCTTGGCCCACAGAGCCATGCAGGCCACTGTGTCACTCCGGGCACCATCTCTTGGCTTGTTATCCCTTCAGTGCAATGCAGTTCACTGCACCCAGCCCAGGCCACCTGCAGGCACAGGAATGCGCTGACAGGTGAAGCTGACTTATTCAATAACAAACAACACTGCGCTGAACACTCACAGTCTGAGAAAGAAGCCACTCTCTTACTGGCTTATCTGCCCAATGCCTCTGCATGCAGCCTGGTGGGTGTAAACAGTGATGCAGGCAGACCCTGCCCTGGCAGCCCCTGTGGCCCAACAGGAGAGACACCCATGCAAAGTGTGCAGTCAAGAGCAGCCTGCTCTGCACTGAATGGAACAGAAGGGTACAGAAAGGAAGAATCCATCTGCGAAGTCAGAAAGGCCTTAGAGAAACATCCCTCAGCTATGCATAAAAGTCAAGTTTAGTGACGGGCAGTTGGGAGTATAGCGGTCAGAGCCCAGAGTCAAAGGAGTCAGTGTGGTAGGAAATGGGGGTGCCCCAGGATGAGAAAGGAAAGACAAGGAGCATTCCAGAGCTCTGACTCATGAGGAACGAGGGCATTAAAAAAAAAAAAAAAATCTGGTAAAGGGAGTAAGTCCAAGTCTTGGAGGGCTTGACTGCCCAGGAGAAGTCTGGGATCTTCCTTTGGTGCTTGCCAGGGGATGAACCTCCAATGATCACGGAGCCCAGTCACACAGCTGAGTGAGAGAAGCTGTGAAGTGGCTTGAATGACAGAGCACAGGCCTGGCTCCTGTTCCCAGGGCCCCTGTTCAGATGGTGACTCACATCTTCTGAAGGTTCAAAGGGAGAAATCTAATTATCCAAGGCTGACCCTAATCTAGAATTCCTTAAAGCAATGAGAAGCCAAACAAAACATGTCTAGTTCCCACACAATGGCAGACTCCCAGGTGCACCTCTTGGAAGGCAATGGTGTTCGACCAAAGCAGACCAAGCCAGAGAACAGGCAGACTAAACCACGCTTTGAGTGTGCATCAGTATTGTGGAGGATGTGCTGGATGAGCTCAAACAGCACTCAAACACACAGAACGAGTCCATCGCCACTGGCAGCAACCTTCACAGAGGAACACGGTATCCTCCAGAGGGGCAAGGAAAGCTTCTCTGCTAAATCTGAGGAGCACAGAGTCCTCTCTGAATGCTGTGAGAGCATGCTATTTGAGCTCCCTACGAGAGAAGTAAAGACGGTGGGGAGCTGTCTTAGAATGAAAGTCATAGAATCTATAATGACCTGCCTTGGGTCCCTGTTTCAGAGTGCATGCCACTCCACATAAGTCTTTTTCAGAGTGCATTTGGGGTGAATGGATAGGCACAGGACAGGCAATAGACAGGCAGGCACAAGGAGCACGTCCGGAAAGTGCTGGAATGTGGGGTTATCAGGGAGGTGCAACCAGAGCCAGGAGCAATAAGAATCCAGGTGGGTGGGAAAAGTCAAGGGAAGCAGGCAAAGGCAAAGTGGCAGGTGGTTCCCTGGAAGCTGAGGCAGCCTCAGCAATCCAACACCTAGACCACAAAGGCAGCCTGGAGAAGGATGGACTGACTCCGGGAAGGAGAGTGCCTCACGACGAGGCCAGAGAAAAACTTGGCTAAGGAGTTTAATGATAAGAACCCACATTCTCAGTTTCTGTTCTACAACTGAAGGCTGGAGTGCTTGGCCTGGAGTCCAGGCACCTGGATCATCTCTAGAGCCATAAAACAGTGTTAGGGAAGTTTCAAATTGACTGGAAAAGGTCCTTAACCATATAACTAGAATCAACATTCAATTGTTAATATCAAACGGAAGAGAAAAATGAGAAGCTGAGCTCATGACTCAGACAGAACTGCACACCTCACTCCAAGGCCAAATCAAGGACCAATGTTCATCCTTGAAGGACACAGGACACCTATGGGGGTGCACAGGCAGAGCTGGAGCTGGAGGTCTCCACAACTGCTTTTGGGGCTCACATTCTGACAGGCTTGGTGGCTTCATGCCCACAGCAGTGTGGGCTTTATTTTATTTTTTAGTGGCTATAACAAAAACATTTCCAAAGGTCTACAAATTGTCTGAGTCATAGAAGTCTTTTTTGTAGTCTGTATATTGGGTGATACACATGCCTAAATAACTAAAGCAGAATGTGCTGGTTGTTATAAAAAGGTAGAAACAACATCTTACAGAATTTTTGCCCTTAAAATGATGCTTCACTGTGTAATAGAATTTGCCATGAGATACAATTCAATATGTGGGTGATATGCCAGGAACAGATATGGTCCCATAAAAAGTAACTGAGAATTAGAGCTCACCAAAGCATAAGCCAGTTGATGGCAGGAATCAAAAACCAAACAAGCAAACACACACTATAGCTGGGGGTTAGGAGGAGGCAGAGTTGTAGGAGGTGGGGGATAGTAGGAGGTGGGGGTTAGTAGGAGGTCGAGGTTAGTAGGAGGTGGGGGTTAGTAGGAGGAGGGGGTTAGTAGGAGGTGGGGGATAGTAGGAGGTGGGGGTTAGTAGGAGGAGGGGGTTAGTAGGAGGTGGGGGATAGTAGGAGGTGGGGGTAGTAGGAGGTGGGGGTAGTAGGAGGTC
The DNA here is from genome assembly GCF_052094955.1 of Ictidomys tridecemlineatus. NCBI lineage: Eukaryota > Metazoa > Chordata > Mammalia > Rodentia > Sciuridae > Ictidomys > Ictidomys tridecemlineatus. The sequence continues at coordinate 7,692,994 of NC_135483.1, read as the reverse complement.
GGGGTTAGTAGGAGGTGGGGGTAGTAGGAGGTGGGGGTAGTAGGAGGCAGGGGGTTAGTTAGAGGCGGGGGTTTAGTAGGAGGCAGGGCGTTAGTAGGAGGCAGGGGGTTAGTAGGAGATGGGGGGTTAGTAGGAGGTGGGGGTTAGTAGGAGGAGGGGTTAATAGGAAATGGGGTTAGTAGGAGGTGGGGGTAGTAGGAGGTGGGGGTTAGTAGGAAGTGGGGGTTAGTAGGGAGGAGGGGTTAATAGGAAATGGGGTTAGTAGGAGGTGGGGGTAGTAGGAGGTGGGGGTTAGTAGGAGGTGGGGGTTAGTAGGAGGTGGGGTAGTAGAAAATGGGGTTAGTAGGAGTGGGGGTTAGTAGGAGGTAGGGGTTAGTAGGAGGTGGGGGTTAGTAGGAGGTGGGGGTAGTAGAAAATGGGGTTAATAGGAGGTGGGGTTAGTAGGAGGTGGGGGTTAGTAGGAGGTGGGGGTAGTAGGAGGTGGGGGTTAGTTAGAGGCAAGGGGTTAGTAGGAGGTGGTGGGTAGTAGGAAATGGGGGTTAGTAGGAGGCCGGGGGGGTTAGTAGGAGGTGGGGAGTAGTAGGAGGTGGGGGTTAGTAGGAGGTGGGGGGTAGTAGGAGGCGGGGGGGTTAGTTAGAGGTGGGGGGTTAGTAGGAGGCGGGGGGTAGTAGATGTGGGTTACTAGGAGGTGGGGGTTAGTAGGAGTGGGGGTTAGTAGGAGGTGGGGGTAGTAGGAAATGGGGTTAGTAGGAGTGGGGTTAGTAGGAGGTGGGGTAGTAGGAGGTGGGGGTTAGTAGGAGGTGGGGGTAGTAGGAGGTGGGGGTTAGTAGGAGTGGGGGTTAGTAGGAGGTGGGGGTAGTAGGAGGTGGGGGTAGTAGGAGGTGGGGTAGTAGGAGTGGGGTTAGTAGGAGGTGGGGGGTTAGTAGGAAATGGGGTTAGTAGGAGTGGGGTTAGTAGGAGGTGGGGGTAGTAGGAGGTGGGGTAGTAGGAGGTGGGGGTAGTAGGAGGTGGGGGTAGTAGGAGGTGGGGGTTAGTAGGAGGTGGGGGTTAGTAGGAGGTGGGGGTAGTAGGAGGTGGGGTAGTAGGAGGTCGGGGTTAGTAGGAGGTGGGGGTAGTAGGAGGTGGGGTAGTAGGAGGTGGGGTTAGTAGGAGGTGGGGGGTAGTAGGAGGTGGGGGTAGTAGGAGGTGGGGTAGTAGGAGGTGGGGGTTAGTAGGAGGTGGGGGGGTTAGTAGGAGGTGGGGGTAGTAGGAGGTGGGGGGGTAGTAGGAGTGGGGTTAGTAGGAGGTGGGGGGTTAGTAGGAGTGGGGGTTAGTAGGAGGTGGGGTAGTAGGAGGTGGGGTAGTAGGAAATGGGGTTAGTAGGAGTGGGGTTAGTAGGAGGTGGGGGTTAGTAGGAAATGGGGTTAGTAGGAGTGGGGTTAGTAGGAGGTGGGGGTTTAGTAGGAATGGGGATAGTAGGAGTGGGGTTAGTAGGAGTGGGGGTAGTAGGAGGTGGGGTAGTAGGTGGGGTGGGGTTAGTAGGAGTGGGGGTTAGTAGGAGTGGGGTTAGTAGGAGTGGGGGGTAGTAGGAGGTGGGGGTTAGTAGGAGTGGGGGTTAGTAGGAGTGGGGGTTAGTAGGAGTGGGGTTAGTAGGGAGTGGGGGTAGTAGGAGGTGGGGTTAGTAGAGTGGGGGTAGTAGGAGGAGGGGGTTAGTAGGAGGTGGGGTGGTAGTAGGAGGTGGGGAACGTCTTGCTGTAGAGGAGTGGGGGTTAGTAGGAGGTGGGAGGGGGAAGGATA